>NW_018744469.1:1200000-1800000 GCF_001683475.1 Chenopodium quinoa
TGCATGCTAGCTCGAACTAGTCTATCATCCACATGGTTAGACCATTGTGGTGCTACGGCTACACTCGTACTTGTCGCTTGTGATTTTGCGACGCTCGGTCTTGACGCCCTAGGCTTGATTTCCGACGTCTGTATTCGTAAAACTCTATTGACTCATTAAATCCTTTCGGATTAATTCGTCGTCTCGGATCGGTAGTTCGATAGGGTTCGACCCGAAGGGTTCAGTTAAGATTAAGCTGTAACATCAATTGTACATTGATATTACGGATCCGAAGCAGCCTCCACCTAGGCATTCCGGTCACTTGACTTTACTGAATAATTAGCTCCGTAATAATTTTGAACCCTCTATCGGAAAAATACACTTGTTAGAAGGACACTATTCCTTTCACCAGCTAGCACATGCTGCTTCCTAGTGCGTGCTACTGGGCGAGTGGTGTGGCGCTGCTTGCTGGCACACGCACATGCCCAGCACGCTGGTGCCTGGCTTTGCTCGCTTGGCGCTGGTGTCTGGCCTTGTTTGTTAGGCATACACGCACATAGCACTAGCACACACAACGACGTGCTGCTACACTAGCAAGCACGCACAGCACGTTGCAACGGCTGATGCTGCTTGGCTAGCAAGCACGCATGCACAAGCGCGCATAGCGTTGCTAGCGAGGCCCAACACTGACGTGCTGCAGCTGGCCTTGTGATGCTACGCTAGTGCTGCTATGTGCGAGGCACTAGCATGCTAGCACGCCTAACGCGCCAGCGATGCTAGCCTTGCAATACCAACTAGCTAGCCTGCGCTGCTAGCAAGCTCGGTACGGGTGTGTGGCCTAGGCTAGCCTAGCACTCGCATGGCTAGGCCAATGCGAGGCTAAGGCTTAGCACATACTTGTTGATTTTTCTCGTCTCGTCGAATTCTAAATTCGACTCGATTTGCGACGCTCGATCTCGACGCTCTAAGTTTGATATCCGACGTCTTTGTTTGTAAAACTCCGACGACTCATCAAATCCTTCGGATTGATTCGTCGTCTCGGATCGGTTGTTCGATTGGGTTCGACCCGAAGGGTTCAGTCAAGGTTAAGCTGTAATATTAATTGTACATTAATATCACTGATCGGAAGCGGCCTCCACCTAGGCATTCCGATCACTTGACCTTACTAAAGAATTAGCTTTCCGATAATTCTGAACCCTCTATCGGAATAATACACTTGTTGGAAGGACACCATTCCTTTCAATCTCCCACTTGTTCTTCCGGACAAGTGCGCAAATAGTGTATAGCCCATTTCCTATGTCGCTTATCTCTCTTCGTGAACTATAAGGTAAGATTCATCGTCATCCTTATTACGTTCAAATGTGTTTCTCGATCTCCGAGTTCGACTGTCAATAAGCAGATGATTTCTAAAATCTATCTGAGCACAGCCATGCATTTTCACAGTCTCGCTTTTCGAGCGGCCTTGTAAACAAAAAAGACACATTCCCTATTGTTAATAGGGAACATTCCCAGTCTTGTATTGTAAGCTTCCCTTACTAAGAGGACCTAGCCGCCTGAGTGTTTCCATTGTAATCCCCAGTTTCGGCAGACGTTTGACAACATCAAAACGACTAGTACTCAAACAAGAGAACTTGTAATACTCATGGTCAAGGAAAAAGGTTCCGATAGCTATAATGAGAAATGTACTTATGACAATTTTGAATCTTTTAAAGTACTCTCATAGGTCGATCCAGTGCAGTTCCAAACTGGCACCTGTGCAAATGATTTATGACCATCATGTCCTTGCAGCACAAGAAACGGTGCTGTAAATCATACTACACACTAATCTCTGGTGGTCATCAATCGTCCATCAGTTAGATGACCTCGATTAGGGATAATTTTCGATTTAAATATTCAACGTTCACTTAACAGGTGTTTCTTTATCCAAGACATGGTCTTGATACCCTGTTTTGAATATTTTCACAAATCAAATGGACTCGTTATTTGATTCTAAACCATAATCAAATAGTTTGTGGAATTTTATTAGTAAAATTTTAATTCCACCATGAAACTCTTAAACGTTTCATCTTATGATAAATGGCTTTCTTTAAACGTTTCAAGAGTAATAATCTTCATTTAACATTTATAGAAATCATACTCATACTTAATATGCTTGATTTCTTTTATGCAATTGTGAATGTTGTCGTTCACTTATTGCATAGGTTTAGCCACTATTACTTTGCAAATCTTAGCATCTTCATTATCGAACAATTTCATAATAAGACAACAAGATTTTGAGAGTGTTATGGATTATATGTGATTTAGGGTTTATTGTCCAAGTGATGGCTCCCACTCATTTTCATGACTTGAGATCTTTCATCTTTACAACCTACAATCAACGTTCGAAAATGAACTTTCCATTGAACACTTTCTTTTATTATTGCCTTCCAGGCAATAATATTCTCAACGTATATTTTAGCAATTATTCTGATGTTGCTTTGCTCGGATTTTATTCCAAACAATTCACAATGATTTGGGAAACCCTAATCACTTGTGATTATGGAAATTTACCTTAAATTTCCGCACATTATACATGGATTCTCGTCCATGTTACCATTCTCAAGCCACGACGCATTCTAGCTCGTGCTTATAAACAGCTTCCTTATTAAGAATCTAATCCTTACTAAGGATGTTCTTGCAACATCAATTCTCAAATTGCAATTGTTTCTACGCTTCAAGAACTCATCCCCTTTTACTCATCAAAGTACTTTAGATTTTCTTGACCATAATCTAATGATTCATCACTTAGATTTGGATTGATTGGTATTTCATACTTCTCATGCTCTAAGCATGTAAGTTGAGTGACGACTCCATATCATAGCATACATGATGGTTTTAATTGCAGAATCATTCCCAATGTTATTCCATCCATGTAACTTTTAGCTCATCCAGTTTCACCGAGTCTTGCTAAATCGTTTGCTATGTGACATGGTCAAAAGTCTCTACCAGAGTCTTTCTTGTTTTATTTAGTATTTGCCTAGCATATACTTAGTTCAAACATTTACTTAGTTTTATACATATGGGTTAAAAACCTTTTCAAAGTCCTTCAAGTTTAACATGGTAAATTCCTCTACTCGTATAAACATTTCATTAAGCTATCCAATAGATCTTAATTCCCATATGTACTAAGTGTCGCCTTTTGCTTGGTCCATTATCGAAAATCCTTTCAAATCTATGCATTTAGCATGTGATAGTCATTTCACAATAGAGTTCACAAACTTCTTGTCTGGACCATACAAGATTTACTCTTGCTCCCACTTAACTTCTTGTTTATAAGAATTTCTATGATTCTCCATTAGCCAAACCTTTTATTGGCTTTATGAGAATACATATTCCAATTCCTTCATGCAATGCTTCATTTAATCCCACAATGGATTTCTTGAGCTTGCTTTCAAATCTAGCATTGTTTAGAATTACAAAACCCTTAAACTATTTCCACAGTCTCTTCCAAAATCCAATTTTAGGAAGGCGGTTTCATATTTAGCCATATTTCATATGCGCAATTTCGCTAGAACAATCACGAAAAGACTTTAGCGTTCCGATTAGTGAATAGGTTTTTATTAAAATCAACACCGTGAATTAATTGTATCCTTTTCAACCAATCTAGCTTTGTATGCTTGTGCATTTCCACATTTGTTAGTTTTCTTCTTGAAAACTTATTTGCGATTGATGGGTCTGTCAACCTTCATGCAAATGAATCAAGTTTCAAACATGATTTACAAACATGGAGTCTATTTCGGATTTTATGGCCTCTAACCATTATTTGGAATTTGGATTTGTCGTAGCTAATTTACAAGACACTATTCCCTCACCATTCAATGGTGAATAATATGTCTGTATGTCTTAGATTTATTTCTAACTTGATAGAAATTTATAGGATTCAATCCAGGCCTTTGGTGAATTCTATACCTATACGGGGTATTAGGTTGAGCATTTACATTGTTTGTTTGATTCTGACCAATCTTATCAACTGCTTCTAAAGCATTTTGATTGTCAATTTTATCAGGTTGACATTGTTGCTCGTCCTCTCGAACTTCGTCCAAGTTGAGCATTTACATTGTTTGTTTTATTCTGACCAATCTTATCAACTGCTTCTAAAGAATTTTGATTGTCAGTTTAATCAGGTTGACATTAATGCTCGTCCTCCCGAACTTCGTCCGAGTTGAGCATTTACATTGTCTGTTTGATTCAGACCAATCTTATCAACTGCTTCTAAAGCATTTTGATTGTCAGTTTTATCAGGTTGACATTGTTGCTTGTCCTCTCGAACTTCGTCCGAGTTGGATTTTCCTCCCACTTGTCATTTTGGAAAGGTGTTACTTTCTAGAAAGACACCATTTAGAGCAACAAACACTGTGTTCTCAATTAGGTTGTGGAGGTAATGCCCGTAGTCTCACTTGAATACTTACAAAGAGACATGTATATTGTCTTTGGGTAAAAGTTCGTTGTGAAACAAACAGTTAGCTCCTTCTCAAGCTATCTTAGCCCTTATTGAGCCACTTAGCTCCCACTGAGTTAATGAACTCCCACCGAGCTAAGAGCCCTAGACATATACTTGAAAAGACGCTAGAAACTATCTCTATCCATAACTGAATATGGTGTCCTTTCTTAGCTTCAACACTTTTGTTTAGTGTAACATTAGTCATTTGTGCAAATCTTTAAGAACTTTATAAGAAGGGATGTGATCCATCATCATTCGAGTCATTTCCAAATGGCATCGAGTTCTCCGTCAAGACACACTATGTTCCTTTTGGAGCTCTTTATGAAATTTCAATTTCATAAGTTTGATATGATCACACTTGGTTCAAGCAAACATCACTTGATCTAATCTAGATGTTTTGATATCTTGCCAAGTTGATTCTATACTTCACTGAACATTTGAGCTACTCGAGGACCAGTTTGCTTCACATTTGATGAATATAGCCATGTTCTTGCAAATTATTGTGAGACATTGAAGTAATGAATTCCTTTTAGCTTTCGGAGTCAATTGTCTATACTAAGCACAATAGCTCCTTTGTTTGTCTATTTCAACAAGACTTTCTTGTCTTAGAACGATTCTGAATCGATCATCTATCAAGATTCTATCTAATAGAGCCTTGAGTACGTTCTTGTTGTTAGTGACATTGCTAAAGGTTTTGGAACACAAATCATGTCCATGACTTGAACTTTGTGAGTTTCATGGTTGGGAAATGTTTGTTTATAATCAAGCATTCTTGACTCATGGCTCATATGACCATTTCATTCAAGTACATCAAGCAACTATTGCTCTTTACTTTTGAATGTGAGTCTTTCCGTGTGTAAACGGATCGTCTGCTGATTATGGAACACAATAATCATTATTTGTTCCAGCCTTAGTTTTAAAAAGGTCTTTTAAACAAAACAGATGATCTTACAACTGATGTAGCAATACTTGCTTCATTCAAAGCTTGTAAGTCAATAACTTAGCTTGTCTTCATTGGTTTGAGGTCACTTTCAAAGTGGAACACTCAAGTAGTATCCAATACTTGTGAAGATAACGAGCTGCTAAGTTAACATGAACTCATGGGTAAGAAAAGAATCTTATCCCCTTTCTTTGTTCCTTGTTTCCTATATTTCTTATCATACGCCATCTCATAACTTTAAGAGTCATTTCTTTAAGAGCCTTGACTTTTACACTTTGTTAGGCATAATTAGGCATCTAATGCACCGTGAAACAAAGTTCCATCTTTTCTTTCAATTCGTACTTGAATTGCTACATTAATGAGTCCTACTCATTTGTGTATGAAGCGAAAAGATATGTTGGTTGTCAACTATTGACAATTTTGAGTTTTTCAACTCAATATTTCATGTTTGTCAAAACTACCTAGTATTTTGAAAACATGACATCCAACTGTCCTTTCGGACTTTATTCGATTATGAGAAGTTGTATCTTAGAAGTGCCCTTTCCTTTCTTTGAGAACCATTCTCGAAAGATTTCTTTTACCAATCAATGGAAATAATATAATATGATTAAGAATTCTACTAATATATAAGTGCAAAGTTTAATCATTTATCAAGATAATATCATAATAAGTTTGAATTTTAAACATGCAAACTTTAAATCTTATTATGCGTCTTATCCACGCATTATAAATTTGTCCCTTTTTAGGCGAGAAATAGACGATTCCAAGATCCCAAAAATCAGAGAGTGATTAAGCATGCTTTGGCTTGTCTTAACACTTAATATTTTAGGGTAATAAATCCAATTGATGATAGCTCTAAGCTACTCTCGGTTTGATAAAATGCCACATCTAATGCATCCTTGACATTTTATCTCTTTTGCCACGACATCTAAGGACTCCTTACTGATATCGTTGAGCTTAACCAAGATAACTTGTATACCTAGTATACCTTACGTTCCTAGGGAAGTAGTGATGTCTCGCTTTGGCGTAGTCCATCACGTACGCGCATTAGTTCGGTAAGTGTTGTTCTTGGAACGACAAATTTTAGCTCAATATTATTAAGGGTCCTAGGGTTTCTATGTCGGTTGATTTAAGTGAACTTAACTAATCATCGCAACATTTGAAATCCTAGACATGCATCTAACATTCAAATATATATAATCACAATATATATAAAGCATAAAATAGATGCATTTGGAAACTAGCATGACCTCTTGAAATCTTCAATTTCCATGGGTCTTCATCTTGGCTCATCTTCATCGAAACGCCGTCTTGAGACATCTTGGCCAAAATAAAATAACTAGCTAGAACGACTAAGTTTAATCTAATAGTACAAAAATACTTAATGGTTCGCAGACCGTATTTAGATTTACAAAAATACATAACGAAATGCAGTCCGTATTTTCTATCCTAGTCGGGCCCCACTAGTTGCCATTTCAAAGACCTGTTTTGAAAACAATCTTCCATTCACCCATTCACTATTTGTGAATGGCCCATGCATTTTACGAAATACATAATTAAACACGCAAAACTAGTAACTAACTTAGGTGGTTAATCCGATTAACGCGCCTAATTAAAACTAGTCAAAGTTGTTTAATCCATTATTTCTAAAAGCAAATTGCTCACGTAATTAGCTAAGCTCCCACTAAATTCCTCATCCATACTTAATTAATCCGATTAAATAAGTTGGTATAACCCATAATTTGTGAAAATCAAAATTTTGCAAAACCGAAAAATCGAGGTTTTCACCTCGTTAAAATAATTACATAAAATTAAATCGGCAAAATTTATGCAAAATACATAGCCCATGCATTGAAAATAAGCCTCCTTGAATCCTAGTGCCTAACATCCTAGTCATGGGCCTAGGCATGCTAGGCACCTAGCTACGACTGGGCTGCTTGTGCACTGGCAGCATGCCTTGCAAGGCACTGCTACACTTTGCCAGCACAAGCATGCATCGCAACAAGCTGTGCATGCTAGCATGCGTGCTGGCTGGCAAGGCTGGGCTTGCTTGGGGCTCCCTGCCTTGCTGCCCAGTAGCCTTGCGAGCATCCCAGCAGCCACCCACCATACGCCATACGCATAGCCCTTGCACACCCATTCCCTTGCCACACTCCCGCATTGCTTCGAGGTGAGAACACCACCATGCGCACCAAAGGCATCCACATGCGGGCTACTTGGGCAGCCCAGCTAGCCTTGGTGATTCTTGGGTGTTCTTTCCTTGATTTGCGTGTACTTTCCTCGGGATTTTAAACCCGATTTACGTGTGACGTAAAATTAATCTAAATTTATTTTTAGAATTAATTTAGGGCAAAATGAAAATAAAATAAGTCCAACTTAAATAAATTCAATTTTAATGGTGCACAAGCCTAAATTATTTAAGAACCATTCTTTAAATCAATTTAGGTCTTTCTTTATGCTTAAAATTGAATGAGCTATGTCCATAATTAATTTAGCCAATATGAAAATTAATAATGGATTCGACAAATGGGAGTTGGAAAAATAAATTAACCATCTAAAGATAAAATTTTCCAACTTTCTTACTTGTGTAAAATATCAAGATTACAACTTTCAATATGAAGAATAGTCAAATATTACTCACAAGCATTTGAACTTCATGGATTTTAATCAACCAAACATGAAAAAAAATCCAAACTTTGTTCAATATGGAATTTAGGGTTAAAGTTCAAATCAATTAAAAATTTAAAGATTAGATCTTTAACATACTTGGGAACTTAAAATTACACATTCACATCAAACATTCACACATTGTTGCAAATAATTTGCCAAATTTGTGAAAAACAAGTTTGTGTGAAAAAGAGCATGTCTACTTAAGCATTAATTAAACTCCATAATTATACTTAAGGATAATTTTAAAAAGCAGTAGATTAGGGATGCAATAATGCATTTAATCTACCCTTGAAATGCTTGCATTAATCAAGGCTTAAAAGATTTAAAACTTTCGTTGAAAACGAAAAAAACCCCAAAAACTTGGGTTTCTGGTTCGAATTTGGCTTCTGGACAGTGCTAAAAGGGTTGAATCTGTTCCAGAATGTCGATTCCACCCAAAAATCACTATTTTAAAGCCAAAATCTGGGTTCGACAGCTAAATCGAGAAAAAATACGAGTTTTAAAATTAATTAAAACGAGCTTCTAATCTAATTAGAAAAGCAAAACCAGAAATTAAATCTTACTTAAAAAACACCTCAATTAATAAATAATTGCAATAATTAAAAGGAGTGCGGCTCCGATACCGCTGTAAGGTTTCGTAGTGACCCACACTACGCGGAAAGGAAACCCCGCAAGACCCGCCCCGATAACTAAAGCAATTAAAACAAGCATAACATAATTAAGCAAAAATTAAAAGAAGAGAGAAAGAAATTATACCCTCGATGCGTGCTTCGCTCGCAAATCGAGCTCTTACTTCGAAAGCTCGAGCGTCACTAGTGTGAACGCCTCCAACGGCTCGTACCCACGAACCCGACCCGAACGGTCCAAGTCCTGAAGGTTAGTCGGGACCCGACCAATAAAAACTTGGAGTTTTATGAACTTAGAGGTTTTCTCACCTAATGGGAGATGCCTCATTAAGTTCTCCCCAAGTGATTCCCAGATACCTCATTAAGTCTCTCCTCAAGGGAATGCTACTTGATTTCCCATTCTCCCACCAATGTGGGAGAATTTGCATTTCAATCATAAAATGACAAGCAATAGATAATCAACAAGTGTCACATGGTGAGGAGAGGTTAGGTGAGGACCACATGGGGATCCATCACACCTTGCTCCCCAAGCCAAAACACCATCCCTTGGTCCCCACACAAAAACCGAACCACCTTGCCACTTAGCTGCCAAGGATGAGGTGATGCCCAGCCACCCCACGCACATGCGCAGCCATCTAGCACAGGCTTCCAATCAGCTAGCACAGGCTGCCAGCCAACACATGATGCTTCCTGGTGCTTGCTGCTGGGCGAGTGGTGTAGCGCTGCTTGCTGGCACACGCACATGCCCAGCACGCTGGTGCCTGGCTTTGCTCGCTAGGCGCTGGTGCCTGGCCTTGCTCGCTAGGCATACACGCACATAGAACTAACACACACAGCGACCTGTTGCTACACTAGAAAGCACACACGACACGTTGCAACGGCTGATGCTGCTTGGCTAGCACGCACGCTTGCACAAGCACGCATAACGTTGCTAGCGAGGCCCAACACTTGCGTGATGCAGCTGGCCTTGCGATGCTACGCTAGTGATGCTATGTGTGAGGCACAAGCATGCTAGCACGCCTAGTGCACCAGCGATGCTAGCCTTGCCATAGAAACTAGCTAGCCTGTGCTGCTAGCAAGCTCGGTATTGGTGTATGGCCTAGGCTAGCCTAGCACTCGCATGGCTAGGCCAATGCAAGGCTACGGCTTAGCACATACTTGTTGATTTTTTTCGTCTCGTCGAATTCTAAATTCGACTCAACTTGCGAAGCTCGATCTCGACGCTCTAAGTTCGATATCCGACGTCTTTGTTCGTTAAACTCCGACGACTCATCAAATCCTTCGGATTGATTCGTCGTCTCAGATC
This sequence comes from Chenopodium quinoa, assembly GCF_001683475.1. Lineage (NCBI taxonomy): Eukaryota > Viridiplantae > Streptophyta > Magnoliopsida > Caryophyllales > Amaranthaceae > Chenopodium > Chenopodium quinoa. Next base: position 1,210,002 of record NW_018744469.1, read on the forward strand.
GGTTGTTCGATTGGGTTCGACCCGAAGGGTTCAGTCAAGATTAAGCTGTAATATTAATTGTACATTAATATCACTGATCAGAAGCGGCCTCCACCTAGGCATTCCGATCACTTGACGTTACTGAAGAGTTAGCTTTCCGATAATTCTGAACCCTCTATCGGAATAATACACTTGTTGAAAGGACACCATTCCTTTCAACATTTAGGTGGGATGATCACTCGGTTGGCCGAGAAATTAGGTTACATGGACAAGTTGTGTTCTTGCACTCCCATTGGGAGAAGTGATGGAAGTGATATCTGGCTTGATCTTGATCAATTGAAAACGATTAAATTCATTGCGGATATGGAGGATAAAGGGAGGACTTGGAGTTTGCTAGTCTCCCACGAGCATCATTGTCTCCTCCCCAAGTCGGAGTTCACTTCTTTCATTAGGGAGGGGTTAATCACCCTTGGTGGGTAAGGAAGGATCTGGGCGTCCTCCCGGTCACAAGGATGGAAATGGGTGAAGGTCAGTGCCACTTCCTAGCACCACACATAGCCAAGCATGCCTAGCACGCTGCTATGCGATATTGGTGCTTGGTGCGTGGCTGCGATGGGCTAGGCGCCTAGCATGCTAGCAAGCACGCAAGGCACCATGCCTGCGATACTTGCGATAGCAAGGCCTAGCCTTGAGATGCGTATGGACGCTTGGCCAAGCATGCTAGCAAGCACGTAAGGCACCATGCCTGCGAAAGCAAGGCCTAGCCTTGCGATGCTTTTTGGCGCTTGGCCTAGCATGCTAGCAAGCACGCAAGGAACCATGTCTGCGATGCTTGCGGGCTTTGCTAGGTCGTGCCTCACGAGATGCGATGGCTAGCTAGCATACACAGCCACACACGCACGCATGACTTGTGATGCTGCGTGTTGTGCTGTGCGAGGCCCAAGCACGCTGCGATGCATATGCCAGGTGAGGTAGGCCTGCGGCTGGGTGCATGGCCCAACACACTAGCACGCTAGCTTGCGCTAGCTGCTAGCATGCTTGCGGCCAGCAATGCCAACCATGCTAACATCCTTGGCCTAGCACGCAATGCATGCAAGGCTTGCGATGGGCATGCTAGATCGAGCTAGCCTAGCACTCGCATAGCTAGGCCAATGTGAGGCTACGGCCTAGCTCAACTTTGTCGCTTGTTGAATTTGGGACGCTCGGTCTCGGCGCTCTAAGCCCGATATCCGACATCTTTGTTCATAATACTCTGATGACTCACCAAATCCTTCGGATTGATTCGTCGTCTCGGATCGGTTGTTCGATTGGGTTTGACCCGAAGGGTCGGTCAAGATTAAGTTGTAATATTAATTGTACATTAATATTACTGATCGGAAGTGGCCTCCACCTAGGCATTCCGATCACTTGAACTCATTAAAGAATTAGCTTTCTAATAATTCTGAACCCTCTATTAGAATAATACACTTATTGGAAGGACACCATTCCTTATAATCTCCCACTTGTCCTTCCGGAAAAGTGTGAAATTAGTGTATAGCCCTTTTCCTATGTCACTTAATGTCTCTTCATGAACTATAATGTAAGATTCTTCGTCATCTTTATTACGTCCAGAATTGTTTCTTGATTCCCGAGTTTGACTGTCAATAAACTGATGATTTCTAAAATCCATCTGAGCACGGCTATGCATTTTTACAGTCTCACTCTTCGAGAGGCCTTGTAAACAAAAAAGACATATTCCCTATTGTTAATAGGGGGACATTCCCGGTCTTGTACTGTAAGCTTCCCTTACTAAGAGGACCTAGTCGCCTAAATGTTTCCGTTATAATCCCCATTTATGGCAGACGTTTGACAACATCAAAACGACTAGTACTCAAACAAGAGAACTTGCAATACTCATGGTCGAGTTAAAAGGTTCCGATAGCTATAATGAGAAATATACTTATGACGATTTATTATCACTTAAAGTATTCTCATAGGTCTATCCGGTACAATTCCAAACTAGTACCTGTGAAAATGATTTATGACTATCATGTCCTTGTAGCACAAGAAACGGTGCTATAAATTATACTACACACTAATCTCAAGTGGTCATTAATCGTCCATCGTTTAAATGACCTCGATTAGGGATAATTTTCAATTAAAATATTTAATGTTCATTGAGTAGGTGTTTCTTTATCCAAGACATGGTCTTGATACCCTGTTTTGAATATTCTCAGAAATCGAATGGATCCAATATTTAATTCTAAACCACAATTAAATAGATATGGAGTAATCATAAATTTACAGAAAATTTAATTGCTCCAAAATTAAATGGTTCAACATAGTGTTTTACATTAAGACATCAAGTGTAATTAAAACACCTATACAGGGAAATCAAAGCTAATCTTCAATATGCTTGATTCCTATTGCCTCAACGTGCTTGTTGTGCTTCACTTGAGACAAAGGTTTAGTCAGAGGGTCGGCTACATTGTCGTCCGTTCCAATCTTAAAAATTTTGATTTCACCCTCGGATTTCCATTCCCTTATCATGTGAAATCTCCGCTTGACATGTTTGACCTTCTGATGTTCCCTTGGCTCCTTGGCCTGAGCAATAGCTCAATTGTTATCACAATAGAGGTCTATTGGACCCTTAATTGAGGGTAAAACACCAAGTTCACCAATGAACTTACGAATCCAAACTGCCTCCTTAGTTGCTTCCAAAGCTGTCAAGTATTCGGCTTCAGTTGCAAAATCTGCAGTGGTGCTTTGCTTAGAACTCTTCCAACTAAATGCTCCTCCATTTAGGAAAAATATGTACCCTGACTGCGACTTGGAGACGTCCCTGTCAGTCTGGAAGCTTGCGTCAGTATAACCTTCAACAACCGATCTTTTTAAGCCTTGATTAATGCACCCAGATTTTGGCTCAAAAATAGTGATTTTTGAGTGAAATTGACATTTTGAAACAGATTCAATCCTTTACAAGACTGTCCAGAAGCCAAATTCGAACCAGAAACTCAAATTTTAAATCTTTTTAAGCCTTGATTAATGCAAGCATTACAAGGTTAGATTAAATGCATTATTGCATCCCTAATCTACTGCTATTTTAATTATCCTTGAGCATAATTACTGAGTTATGATTAGAGCTTGAGTTGATATGCTTTTTGTCACACAAACTTGTTTTTTCACAATTATGCAAATATATTGCATTAATGTGTGAATGTTTGATGTGAATGTGTATTTTTAAGTTCCCAAGTATGTTAAATTTCTCATCTTTAAAGGTTTAAATGATTGGAACACTAACCCTAAATTCCACATTGAAAAAAGTTTGGATTTTTTCATTTTGGTTGATTAAAATCCATGAAGTTCAAATACTTGTGAGTAAAATTTTGATTTATCTTCATATTAGAAGATGTAATCTTGGTATTTTACACAAGTATGAAAGTTGGAAAATTTTTATCATTAGATTGTTAACTCATTTTTCCGACTCCCATTTGTTTAATCCATTATTAATTTGCATATTGGCTATATTAATTATGGACATAGCTATTTCAATTTTAAGCATAAAGGAAGACCTAAATTATTTCAAAATAAATTTTTGGATGATTTAGGCTTGTGCACCGTTAAAATTGAATTTAATTAAGTTGGACTTATTTTATTTTCATTTTTGCCCTTAAATTAATTCTAAAAGAAATTTAACTTAATTTTATGTCACACGTAAATCGAGATTAAAATCCCGAGAAATGGCACGCAAATCGAGGCAAAAACACCTAAGCGCCACCAAGGCTAGTCGGGCTGCCTAGCAGCCCACATGTGGCTGCCTATGGTGCACACTGGGGTGTGCCTTGAGGGGCTATAGTGTCGCATGGAAGTTGCGTGCTGCCGTAGTGCTAGGTGCGTGGCAGGGTTGCGGGAGTTGCTTGTGCGTGCTGCAGGGCAGCTAGGCAGCAGGCCCTAGCCAGCCTGCCATACGCTGCCAGGAACCAGCTAGCAAGCTAGCATGCGCAGCATGCGTAGCGAGCTGCTAGTGTTGGCTGGCGCAGCATGCTACGCTGGGCGTGGATGCTGGCACACAGCACAGCAAGCGCACCCACCAAGCACTTGTGTGGGCTAGCTTGCTTGATTTTGAGCTATGTAATTTTGCGAAAATTTTGCCGTTTTAATTAATTTGTGTAATTTTTTTTTACGAGGTTAGACCTCTATTTTTCCGGCTTTTGCCATTTTGATTTTGACAAATTGTGGGTTATGCCGACTTAATTAATCGGATTAATTAAGTATGGATGCGGAATTTAGTGGGAGCTTAGTTGATTACTTGAGTAATTTGCTTTTAGAAATAATGGATTAAACAACTTTGACTAGTTTTAATTAGGCGCGTTAATCGGATTAACAACCTAAGTTAGTTACTAGTTTTGCGTGTTTAATTATGTATTTCGTTATATGCATGGGCCATTCACAAATAGTGAATGGGTGAATGAATGATTGTTTTCAAAACAGGTTATTGAAAATGGCAACTAGTGAGACCCAACTAGGATAGAAAATACGGACTGCGTTCCGTTATGTATTTTTGTAAATCTAAATACGGTCTGCGAACCGTTAAGTATTTTTTTACTTTAGATTAATCTTAGTCGTAGCAGCTAGTTATTTTATTTTGGCAAAGATGTCTCAAGACGGCGTTTCAATGAAGAGGAGCCAAGATGAAGACCCATGGAAATTGAAGATTTCAAGGGTTCATGCTAGTTGCCAAATGCATCAATTTATGCTTAATATATATTATTGTTATATATGAATGTTAGATGCATGTCTAGGATTTCATTTGTTGCGAAAATTAGTTAAGTTCACTTAAATCAAACCAACATAGAAACCCTAGGTCCCTTAATAATATTGAGCTAAAATTTGTCGTTCCAAGAACAACACTTACCGAACTAATGCGCGTATGTGAAGGGCTACGCCAAAGCGAGGCATCACTACTTCCCTAGGAACATAAGGTATACTAGGTGTACAAGTTGTCTTGGTTAAGCTCAACGATATCCGTAAGGAGTCCTTAGATGTCGTGGCAAAAGAGATAAAATGTGAGGAATGCATTAGATGCGACATTTTATCAAACCGAGAGTAGCTTAGAGCTATTAGCAATTGGATTGCTTACCTTAAGATATTAAATGATTAAGACAAGCCAAAGCATTCTTTACCATTTCTTGATCTTTAGGATCTCGGAATCATTTTTTTCTCGCCCAAAAGGGACAAATTCATCAATGCGTGGATAAAATGCTTAATAAGATTGAAAATATGCATGAACGCTTTTAAATTTCAACTTATTGATTTATGAATGGTTTTTCATTTCAAATTCTTTCAATTGTAGAACAATGTCTGCAAGTAACTCAAACAACAACCAAATGTGCCGGGAACTCCCCGAAAAGTTGGCCTTTTCCTTAAACTTGGTCAGCTTCAAGGAATGGGAGGAGGAATTCAGGAAAACTCTCCGGAATGTTCCTTAGAGTACACTCTCGATACTCCCATTCCAAGCTTCTTTTCCAAGGGGATCATGACCGATGAGGCTCATGAAGAATGGTCTTCCAATTGCAAAAGGGTCTCACGACTCATGGAAAATTCCATCCCAAAAGATTAGAAGGAAACACTTTCCTCCTACCTTCCGGACAAGTTCCTCAAAGCACTTGAGGACGTTGTCAATGTAAGAGTTACCAAGAGTGACAATGGACTCGTGTTTGACTTGAACTCCATTGTCACTCTAAGCACTTGAGGACTCGTGTTTGACTTGACTAGGTCACTATCAAACATGAAAATAAAGCCACCAAACGTGGGATGTCTTGCTAAGGAAAGGCATCGGCTTTGGACCAAGGTCTACAATGCCAAATTAAGACCCGGCATGCCCCTCTGACCTCATGTGCTTGGAATGACTAGGCTCTTCAAACACATGCAGCTTCTCGGAATCTCATTGGAGGATGAGATGGCGGGGCATATCTTGCTTGCTTCGCTCCACTCGGGATATGATGCACTTAGAGTGCATATAGCTACAAGAAAGGAGGCACGCTCCTTAAAGGAGGTGGTGCAACTACTGAGCCGAGCCACCGCATGTGGAATGACCGAGAGGCCCTTAAGAGCAAGGAGAAGGGAGTTCAAGAAGGTCAAGGCAAAGATGCGCTGCTTCTATTGTGGTGGGCAAGGCCACTACAAAAGAGAATGCAGGCTCTTTAAGGAAGAAGAGGTGAGGAATGGAGCATCTGCCTAAGGTATCTTCCTAAACACTTGTGAATTAAGCTTATCATAGGTATTGGATACCAAGTATGACTCACTTTTTGTTGCCTTTTCAGGGACCAAGTGAGAAGCTTATCAAGTGTTGGTGCAAGGACAAGTAGACGACGAAGATGGTTTTTTGGTCGTGCTTGCATGCACTATTTTGTCTATGACATGTAATTAAACTAGTTTTAGTTTTTCATCATGCTTTTGAACATACTATGATATATGGTGTTGGACACCTAGTTATTTTGCATGTCAAACTTTGACAATAGTTGTTTCAAAATTGTCTTGCAAATATATGTTCAATGGAATTGCATGTTTTTACATATGATTAGACAAAAGTTGATACCGCTAACTAAGACCACTAAGAATTCAACTTCGTTAAACAAACATTAGTAGATAATGTCGAATAAATCTGAATCCTTTGAGAAATTCAAAGAATTTCGGAAAGAAGTTGAAAATTAACTTGGCAAGAAAATTAAAGCACTTCGATCGGATCGAGGTAGCGAATATTTGAGCCATGAATTCGATGATAAATTGAAAGAAAATGGTATTCTTTTAGAGTTGACACCTCCCGGAACTCCTCAATGGAACGAAGTGTCCGAACGGAGGAATCGAACCTTGTTAGACATGGTTCGATCAATGATGGGTCTTAGTGAACTTCCTATCTCTTCCTGGGGACATGCGCTGCAAACCGCGGCACTAACACTGAACCGAGCTCCGTCAAAAGCTATTGAAAAGACTCCATATTAATTATGGACTAAGAAACCTCCTAGGTTGTCTTTTCTCAAGATTTAGAGATGCGAAGCATATGTCAAACGATTAATTTCGGACAAACTTCACCCCAAATCGGATAAGTGTTTCTTTGTGGGATACCCAAAAGAAACCAAAGGGTATTACTTCTACAATAAATCCGAGAACAAAGTGTTTGTTGCTCGTGATGGTGTCTTTTTGGAGAAGGAACACCTTTCCAAAATGACAAATGGGAGGAAAATCAAACTCGACGAAGTTCGAGAGGACGAGCAACAATGTCAACCTAATAAAACTGAAAATCTAAGTGCTTTGGAAGCAGCTGAAAAGATTGGTCAGAATCAAACAGACAATGTAAATGCTCAACCCATTACCCTTCGTAGATCGCAACGGCAAAGATCTCAACCAGACATATACCTTGGTATTGTCTTAACCGATGATCAAGACATCCTAGTTATGGATGGAGATGAGCCAGCGACATACAAGCAAGCTATGACGAGCCCCGACTCTGCTAAATGGCAAGAAGCCATGAAATCCGAGATGGACTCCATGTCTGAAAATCAAGTCTCGGACTTGGTGAATTTGCCCGAGGGTTACACACCCATTGGATGCAAATGGATCTTCAAATTGAAGACAGACAAGGAAGGAAATGTATCAATATACAAGGCTAGACTGGTGGAAAAAGGTTAAAGACTAATCCACGGGATTGACTATGATGAAACCTTTTCAGCGGTTGCAATGCTAAAGTCTGTCCGGATTATTTTAGCGATTGCTGCATATTACGATTATGAAATATGGCAAATGGATGTCAAAACCGCCTTCCTAAATGGGATTTTGGAAGAAACTGTGTACATGACACAGCCAGAAGGTTTTGTTGATCCGAGTAACGCTGGAAAGGTTTCCAAGCTTAAGAAGTCCATTTATGGACTAAAGCAAGCCAACAGGAGTTGGAATTTGCGATTTGATGAAGCCATCAGCAAGTTTGGTTTTATCAAGAATCCAGATGAATCTTGTGTATACAAGAAGGTCATTAGGAGTCACATTGCATCCCTAGTCCTATATGTCGATGACGTAATGCTCATTAGAAACAGCACAAAATTACTGGAGTCCGGAAAGTGTTTTTCAATGAAGGACTTAGGAGAGGCACAGTACATATTGGGCATCAAGATCTACAGGGATAGATCTAAGAGGATGATTAGATTGAGCCAAAGTACTTACATTGATAAAGTACTGGCACGATTCAGCATGGAGAATGCCAAGAGAGGGCATCTACCCATGTCCCATGGCGTAACTCTCGGCAAGAGAGAATGGATCAGATTCCATATGCTTCGCTAATTGGGTCAATCATGTATGCCATGATATGTACCAGGCCAGATGTATCGTATGCCTTGAGTGCTACCAGCCGATACCAATTAAACCCAGGAGAGGCGCATTGGACTGCGGCCAAGAATATCCTGAAGTACCTGAAAAGGAACAAGGATAAATTCCTGGTTTATGTTGTCCATAAAGACCTGGTTGTTGAAGGTTACACCGACGCTAGCTTCCAGACTGACAGGGACGACTTCAAGTCACAGTCAGGATACATATTCTATCTGAATGGAGGAGCAGTTAGCTGGAAGAGTGCCAAGTAGAGCACAACTGCAGACTCTACAACTGAAGCCAAATACTTGGCTGCTTCAGAAGCTGCTAAGGAGGCTGTTTAGATTCGCAAGTTCATTAGTGAACTTGGTGTTGTACCCTCCATCAAGAGTCCGATAGATCTCTACTGTGACAACAATGGAGCTATCGCTCAGGCTAGAGAGCCAAGAGAGCACCAGAAGGTCAAACATGTCCAAAGGCGATTACACATGATAAGGGAATGGAAATCCGAAGGTGAAATCAGAATTTGCAAGATCGGCACGGATGATAATGTGGCCGATCCTTTGACTAAACCTCTGCCTCAAGTGAAACATAACAAGCAAGTTGAGGCGATGAGAATCAAGCACGTCGGAGACTGGCTTTGAAAATTCCCTGTACATGTGTTTTAATTAAACTAGATGTTTTAATGTAAGACACTATATTGAAACCATTCATTAATGGAGTGATTAATTTTTGTTCAAAATTATCATTCACTCCATTTTTATTTAATTGTGGTTTAGAATCAAATAATGAGTCCATTCGATTTATGAAAATATTCAAAACAGGGTATCAAGACCATATCTTGGACAAAGAAACACCTGTTAAGTGAACATTGAATATTTTAAATCGAAAATTATCCCTAATCGAGGTCACCTAACTGATGGACGATTGATGACCACCAGAGATTAGTGTGTAGTATGATTTATAGCACCATTTCTTGTGCTGCAAGGACATGATGGTCATAAATCATTTTCACAGGTGCCAGTTTGGAACTACGCTAGATAGACCTATAAGAGTACTTTAAGAGATTCAAAATTGTCATAAGTACATTTCTCATTATAGCTATTAGAACTCGTTTCCTCGACCATGGGTACTGTGAAGTTTTCTTGTTTGAGTACTAGTCTCTTTGATGTTGCCTAACGTCTGCCGTAACTGGGGATCATAACGGGATCACTCAAGAGATTAGGTCCTCTTAGTAAGAGAAACTTACAATGCAAGACTGGGAATGTCCCCCTATTAACAATAGGGAACATGTCTTTGTTGTTTACAAGGCCGCTCGAAGAGCGAGACTGTGAAAATGCATGGTCGTGCTCATATGGATTTTAGAAATCATCTGCTAATTGACAGTCAAACTCGGAGATCGAGAAACACTTCTGAACGTAAAAAGGATGACAATGAATCTTACCTTATAGTTCACGAAGAGACATTAAGCGACATAGGAAATGGGCTATACACTGTATGCACACTTGTCTGGAAGGACAAGTGGGAGATTGAAAGGAATGGTGTCCTTCCAACAAGTGTATTATTCTGATAGAGGGTTCAGAATTATTACAGAGCTAATTCTTCAGTAAGGCCCAGTGATCGGAATGCCTAGGTGGAGACCGCTTCCGACCAGTAATATTAAGGTATAATTAATATTACAGCTTAATCTTAACTGAACCCTTCGGGTCAAACCCAATCGAACAACCGATCCGAGACGCCGAATTAATCCGAAGGATTTAATGATTCGTCGGAGTTTTACGAATACAGACGTCGGATATCGAGCCTAGGGCATCGAGACCGAGCGTCCCAAAATCACAATCGACAAATATGAGCGTAGCCGTAGCATCACACTGGCCTAGCCATGTGGACTGCTAGGCTGGGCTAGCTCAATGCGAGCCTAGACGCACCATGCGTGCTAGGGGCACTAGGCAGCCCATCGCAGCACCATGTGCATGTGCATGTGTGCATACCTTCGCAAGGCACAGCAGCACCGCAACATGTGTGCATGGGTACCTAGGCACATCGCAGGCCACGCACCAAGCACAACATCCTTGCGTTTGTGCGTGTACGTAGGCACTATCGCAAGCCACGCACCAAGCACGACATCCTTGCATACGTGTATGTGCGTACGTGATAAGAGGCGAATAGCTAGGCCGTTGGACTAACTACCCTCTACCAAACAATATTTATATACCTAAACCTACACCAAACAAGTCTAGTGATAAGTAAAGGGTCGATCCGCAGAGACGGCGAATTATTGTATACACTACCGCTACTAAGCTAGGTCAAAGGATATGGGGGAAGAGAGGACTAAATCTAAGGATAGAAGACTAAAAACTAAGGAAAGGAACTAAGAAACTAAATCACTAGGGAAGAGGAATCAAGGCAATCAATGTGACAAGCACAGGCATAGCAATGAACACGGACATTCTCAATAACTTGAAAGGGGCGAAGCTCAATCATCTAGGTCTCTCCCGAGCACGCTACACAATCAAGCACCCAATCCCGGGTAAGGGCTCGTGATCAGCTCAAAGAGTTCACTTCTACCTAATTAGCTCTTTCCCAAGCAACTAAATGGGTAGCAATTAGATCATGCATTCAACTGGCCAAAGCGAAAGCAAGCATTACACATACCTCAATGAGCACATCCAAATCACTAAGAATTAATCCACACACACCACTATACTAGCACTAATCAATCGCAAGCAAACAATCATCAATAATCTAATTGGTCAAGTCGATAATATGGAGAATTGCCTAACAACCTAGGTCACTCCCGCACACACTAGGCCATTAAACTCTCAACCCCGCCTATGAGGTCGTGGTCAACTAAACAATGAAATACTTCTATCAAGCTAGCTCACTCCCGCACAACTAACACAACAGCAATTAAATCATGACATCAATTGGCTAGAAAGACACCAAGCATTAAGACCTTCATTTTTAGTTCAATACATCAACAATTCCAATTAGCTCATCAATAAAGTGTTCATCTTGCTCATTAATCCCCAATTAAACCCTAACCCTAGCTAAGAAAATTACTCTAACATAACTAAACTAGCAAAATCAAAGACATTAACACAAACTAAACTAACAAGAACAACAAACATTAACCAACAAAGAGGAACAACAGAGAGACTAAGAATAAAACCCAACAAGAAGAACAAATCATCAAAACTACTATACTAATCAAGCAATAACTAAACAAAGCAAGAATTAAAGAAAGCAATAAATGAGATAGAGTTTAGAATGCTCATTAAATTTATGAATAGTAATCCAAAACAATGTCACTTTGCATCTTCATCTTCTTCAATCCTCCATTAAAGCTTCCAACTTTCTCTCTCTAAACTACCCTAAATCTACTCTAAACTACATTATAATGGATTAAAGCAAGGATTAAAACTAAATCTATAACTAATCTAAGCTAATCTAAGAGTTGAAGATGATGGAGAAGCTAGGGTTCTTCACCCCCAAAGAGGATAGAGGAAGAAGACCCCCGAAAAAAATCCCCAAATCAACCTTTAAATAGGAAAATAAATCGGCTGGACTGACAGCGTGAGCGCCCGCGCAAAAGGACTGCGCGCCCGCGCAGGAAGCTTTGAACTGGCAGCAAGCTACAACTTCAAACGGCCATAACTTTCGTTCTAGGAGGCTTCTTGGAGCGTGCAACCTACCGTTGGAAAGCTCTCCAAGTCTAGTTTCCAACACAACTTAAAACACCTCAATCCAATGAGTAGATCAAAAGTTATGACCAAAAGAGTGAACAACAGTCAGGCTATGCCCTCTATGCGTGAGAGGGCTCTACAGGGCGCGCAAGGCATCTACAGAAAATTGGCTTGCTTGGTGTTTTCTTGCTTGATCTTTCTCCTCTCATGCATGGGTTCTTGCTTACCCTCTCCAAGCCTAGCTCACTTGCTCGGCTTCTCTCGACCCTTAGCTCATGTTTTAGCTCTTCGAGTGGGCTCCAATTCTCGAGGTCTTGTTTTATCTCGGGATCATCTCCAAACACCTACAAAACACGAGAAAAAGCCAATAAAAAGGAAAAAAGAGACAAATAGGGAAAGAACAACAAGAGGAAGCAAAAACACAAGAAAATGGATAAAAGAGGCATAAACAAGGGACAAATGCGGGAAAATACCATGATTAAGGGATCAAAATAGTGGCATAAATGTCACTTATCAGTACGCGCCCTCGCAGGCCACGCACCAAGCACAGCACACTTGTGCGTGAGCGTGTGTGTGTGCCTAGCACCATCGCCAAGCACGCATGTTGGGCCAATGCGTGCATGGGTGCGCTATGCGTGCCTTTGCACATTGGCCTGTGCGTGCGAGTGCCTGGGAGTGCTAGTGCGTGCCAGGGGCCAGCACTAGTGCCTAGCTAGCAAGCAGCAGCAGCGCTGGGCGTGCTGTGCATGCTGGCAAGGGGCCAGTTGGCGTGCTAGCTGGCGAGCTGCACAGCTGCCTTACACATGATCCGTTTTGGATGAGGGGACCATTGCTTGGAGCAATGGCTTGGGGATTAAGGCAATGGTCCCCCCAAGCCTTTGGTGGGAGATTGGAAATCAAGGGTCCATTTCCCTATAAATAATTATCATTTCACCAACTCTCCCACATTGGTGGGAGATTGGAAATCAAGGGTCCATTTCCCTATAAATACCAAGGCATGGGTATTTGGGAAAAGAGACACTTGAGTTGAAAAGTAAAGGAAACTCCATTGTTGAGCATACCTTGAAATTCGTAAAACTCTAGTTTGTTTTGTCCGGGCCTTGACTAACCTTCGAGGCTTAAGACGATTAGGTCGGGTTCGAGGGTACGATCCCGTCGGAGACCTCGCTCTATCGGGGTTCAAGTAAGAGCTCATAGTTGAGCGAAGCACGCGTCAAAGGTAAAATCTTTTACCTCTCTTATGCTTTAAATTTTGTTTTGCTTGTTAATTGCATTTATTATGGGGGCGGGTCTTGGCGGGTTTTGTTCCGCGTAGTGTGGGTCACTAGGAAACCCTACAGTCGTCGGACGCCTGCTCAAGTTTGGGACAGACGTATTAGTTTAATTTTATTAGGATCATCCGGCCTTAGGCCTCATTAGGTTGTTCAGAAAAGAACATAATTGCTAAGTTGTCTAGACTTAGCATTTTTACTCATGTGAGAATAGATGATTAAAAGAAATAAGGCCGACTGTGTATTTCACAGGCGGCTTGCCCCACTGGGAGAAGACTTACAAAATACTGAAATAAATTGCAATTTTATTAATGTGCTTTCCATATACAAATAATCTACAAATTCTCATAAGTAGTAATTTTTCAAGTAGTCTACGTTCCAAGTTCTGGCTAGCTGCCTACCGTCTAGAGTTTCCAGGCGGTGGGTGCCGCCTCTAACTTCTTCATAGATTCGGTATGGGCCATCCCAATTAGGAGTTAGCTTCCCCTACTTGTTGGCCCTACCGACTGCTTCCATTTTTCGTAACACAAAGTCCCCTACTTTCAGGGGGCGCTTGTGCACTCTTTTATTGTAAGCTCTCGTCATTCTCATACGGTAGATCTCATGATGCAAGGACACATTGCCCCTGCGTTCTAGAAGTGAGTCCAATGCTAGCCGCATGACCTCCTTTTTAGCCTCTTTGTCATAAAGCATGACTCGAAGAGTCGGTTAATAGTGCTCAATAGGCGATACAGCCTCTACCCCATAAATCATGAGAAATGGAGTTTCACCAGTCGCCCCTTTTTCAGTCGTCCTGATGGCCCACATAACATGCGATAGCTCGTTAACCCATAGGCCGCCAGCTCTTTCAATTTTCTTTTTGATGATATCATAGATTAACTTATTGAAGGCTTCTACCTGGCCGTTTTCTTGGGGGCGGCCGACTGATGCAAAATAGTGTGAGATCCCTTGGTCTCCCAACCAGTTCTTGACAGCAGGCGTCTCAAATTGAGGACCATTGTCAAAGACCATAGACATGGGTACCCCATACCGGGTGATGACATTTCTCCAAATGAAGGAGATAACATCTTTTGTTTTAACGCCTTTGACTTCCTCCGCCTCTACCCATTTGGTGAAGTAGTCGACAGCAACCAAAATATACCTTCGTCTGCCTATAGCAGGTGTATACGGACCCAGAATGTCCATGCCCCATTTGGTGAATGGTACTGGGCTATGGATAGTCGTCAAGTCAGTGGCCAGACGATGGATGAGCTTGCCAAACCTTTGACACTTGTCACATTTTTTCACCATATCCACGGCGTCTGCTTCTAGGACTGGCCAGAAGTAGCCTTGCCGCCTGACTCTCTTTGCTAGGGCCCTGCCGCCTATGTGGGAGGCGCAGAAGCCCAAGTGCAAGTCTTCTAGGACCTCTCGTCCCTTCTCTGGTGTGACACATTTCAGAAAACGTTGGAGATAGCCTTTCTTAAAAAGCTCTCCATTGTGGATTTCAAAATTAGCCGCACGTTTTTTCGTTGCAGCCATCTCTGGGCACTTGACTTAGATGAAATTCCTCAAGTGTCCCAGCCTCTTCTTTGACCTCCTATAAATACTTGATCATAGCCGGATGTGTGGCTTCATAATCACCATGGTATTGGCTAACAATCAATTGTGAATCAGAACAGGCGTCAACTTTCTTTGCCCCAGCCACCTTACACATGCAGATGTCGGCTAGTAGGGCTTCATACTCTGCCTCATTATTTGAGGCTTGGAATTTAAAACGTAGTGCATAATCACACTTGTCTCCTTCAGAAGACTGACATATGACGCCTGCACCATAACCGTTAGGGTGGAGCTCCCGTCCACATATACCTTCCAAACTTGTTCAAGGTTTTCAAGATCATCCGGCCTTGTCATTTCAACAATGAAGTCAACAAACGCTTGTCCCTTCACTGCTTTCCTTGGCTCAAAAGTAATTTCAAGGCTTTAGACATCTATCACCCATTTGATCATTCGGCCGGATGATTCCATGGTTGTCATTGGCCGCTTGATTGGCTGGTCAGTGTAGACCAAGACCGGATGCGCCAAGAAGTAAATTTTTAACTTCTTGACCGCCATGAAGAGGGCAAGTCCAAATTTTTCAATCATGGGGTACCTCAGCTCTGCATTCCGTATAACATGACTGACGAAGTAGACCGGGAGCTAGGTGCCGCCTCTTTCAACAAGGAAAACAGCACTAAGCGCATGGTCAGAGACGGCTAGGTACATGTACATCACTTCTTTTGGTAAAGGATTGACCAGCCTTGGTAGAGAGTGCAAGTGTTCCTTCAACTTTTGGAAGGCCGCCTCTGCATCCACCCCCCATCAAACATAGTCTTCTTCTTAATTTCTAGGAAGAAATAAAGGCACTTGTCGCCTGGCCGACTGAGGAATCTCCCCAAAGCCGCTAGACAGCCTGTTAATTTTTGAACTTCTTTTACCGTACGGGGTGACGGCATGTCTATAACCGCCTGTATTTTTTTCGGGTTGGCCTCTATCCCCTTTTAATCAATCAAAAATCCGAGGAACTTCCCAGACTCAACACCAAAAACACATTATTTGGGATTGAGCATGACCTGGTGCCGCCTGAGTGTGGCGAATGTTTCTCGAAGGTTTGTAAGATGGTCCATTTGTAGTTTGGATTTGACTATTATATCTTCAATGTACGCTTCCACATTCCTTCCAATTTGATTAACGAAGATTGTATTAATCATTCTCTAGAAGATAGCAGGTGCATTCTTCAAACCAAACAGCATCACAGTGTAACTGAATAACCCCTGATCAGTGACAAATGCTGTCTTTTCTTGATATTTCTTCCATAGAAGTCGATCTTTGGGAACGGATAGTTATCCTTCGGACATGCCTTGTTCAAGTATGTGTAGTCTACACACATGCGCAAAGTTCCATTCGGCTTCTTAACAAGCACAATATTAGCAACCCAATCAAGAAAATAGCATTGCCGAATGAACCCAACATCTAACAATTTTTTCACCTCGGCGGTTGCCGCCTGGCTTCGTTCTTCCCCATGGTTCCTTTTCTTTTTCCTTACCGGCTTCTTTTTAGGATCCACAGCAAGTTTGTGAACGGCTAGATCCGGGCTGATGCCTGGCATCTCGTCCACCTCAAAGGTAAAGATGTCTTTGAATTCTTTTAACAAGTTATGCAAGTGTGCACCAAGTTTAGTAAAAGCAGTCGTCCCCACCTTGACAGTTCGTTGAGGATGAGAGTTATCCAGAACGATGTGCATGTGATCACCAGTCGGCTGGGGACGTAGTTCATCCGGTCGTTCACCGGTCAATGATTGCTATTGCTTGTAATTCTTCTCGGCCACCATTTGGCTAGCGTTTCTCTTCTTGCTGGCTGTTGTGGCAGCATGCACGGCTTCCTAGACTTGGTCAAGGTCAATAGTTTCTCTAGTGGAGCCGGCTGCGATCACAGTGGGTTTGACATCAGAGTGATAACATTCCCTGACCATCTTTTGGTCTTCCCGTAGGGAGCCGACTGTTCAATTATCCCTCTCAAACTTGAGGAGCATAAGAGAAGAAATGATAACAGCCTTGGATTCATTCAGGGTGGGACGCCCCAAAATCATGTTATAGGCCGTCAGCTCTACAACAACTAAGAACCGGACCACCATGTGGCGTCCCTCCCCTTTTTTCCCAAACGAATGGGTAGGTCTATTAGACCTACCGAATGTACCACACCACCTCCAAATCCCACCAAGAGATGAGAGACCTGGTGCATGTTCTCGGGCTTGTACCTGAGCTTGACCAGGCACTTGTAACTGATGAAATCAGATGAGCTCCCATTATCAATGAGGATTCGGCCAACTCTTTGGTTGGCCACTTTGCATTCGATGACAATAGGGTCATCATGCGGCCTCCTAACTTTGCCCCTATCATCCTCAGTAACTACAACTTCGAGGAAGGAGTTCATGGACACCTGCCCCTCGTCGACCGAGTTGACGTCGAGTCGTCTAATGTAGTTCTTGTTACCCGGATCGTTGGGCCGCCTCCAGCAAAGCCACCTGCTATTGTATAGATCGGAGTTTCATCAGTGTCCGAACTATTATAAAAGTGAGGCTTCTTCTTAGACGACTGCCCAGGGTTAGTTTGCAGGGTAACCTTGGACCTCAAAATGTAAGAATTGAAAACTCCTTTATCAGCCAGACGGTCCAACAGCCGCTTAAGACTAAAGCATTCGTTGGTGTCACGACCAATATCCTCATGGTAGTGGCAATATTTATTTTTGTTCCGATTTTTGGCGAAACCTTTCATAGCAGCAAGCTTGTCAATGGAGAACCGGTCCTTAATTTCCATGAGGATGGATTGACAGTATTTATTGAATTTGTACTTTGGGGAGTACGTTTTTGTTTCTCTCTTTTTCTTCTGAAACGACTGTTCAGAAGTATCAGCCACCCAGACTTCTTTTCTTTTCTTTTCTTTCTTAGTCGGCTATAATGGCCGACTCTCTTTTTTATCAGACCTCTTTGAGTCCGACTGTTTACTGATGTTGTAGAGCTCGGTCGCCTGTATATAGGCGTTCGCCTCCATCAGTGCTTCTTGGAGGGTAGTAACCCTCTTCCTTACAAGGTCGACCTTGAAGGCAGACCCGTCTTTCAGACCTTTGAAAAAGTCTGTATAGGCCACCTCATCAGACAGTCCCTGAATCTGAATTTTCATCAGATTGAACCACCTGATATATGAGCGTAGCCCTTCCTTCTCACCCTGTTTAGCTCCTAAGTCAAAACCTATTTTCTTTGCAGGGATATTCATTGAGAAGTTTGATGCAAACAAGTATGCAAGCGTCTTGAAATTATTGATGCATTTGGCTGGAAGGTTTCCAAACCATTGCTGGGCGACACCCTTTAATGTGGCCGAGAAGCATCTACACCATGCAGCATCATCCAACCCTTGAAGATACATAAGGTTGGTGTATTCCATCAGGTGGTCTTCTGGGTTGGTGGTACCGTCACAGGCACCTACCAACACATTTTTTACCTTGGCCGGTTGGGCAGCCTCTAATATTTCCTTGGAAAAAGCAAAGGGCTATTCCCCCAGTCTTAGCAGTCGGAGCTGCCAATCCAAGGGCTGGACATTATGTGCCGCCTGCCCCCCAAAGAGGGTCGGTTGTATGAAAGGTTTTCCATACGGCATGTATGGCTGTTGAGGCACATACGAGGCCGCATGGAGCATCAAAGGACTAGAGTGGGCGGACATGCCTCCCGTCTGGTTCTCTTGATTTGACCATGAATACCTCATTAGATATTCTTAAAGCTGTCTTGCAAGTTCGACGTGGAGGCCGACTCTGACAGTTGCATCTTCTTCTTCTGCTGGATTAACATCCGGGCATCAGAATAAGTTTTCTTTGAACCATCCGGTTGTACATGCCGGATGGCCTTCCTCTTCCCTGGCTCAGAGAACTGAAGTCTGGCCAAATTTATCAAGGGCTTTTGTCCCTCCCTTGGTTTAGGGTAAGGAGTGGCCTCTCGGTCTTTGACCAGCTCATTCCTCCCAAAATGGGAGGGCTTTTTGGCCGTCTGTTCCTTGGTAGGGACAGCCGTCCGTTTATCGATCAGGTCCTTAATCTCTCCTTTGGAACTTGTCATGAGCTCGTTTCCGGCGATTAGGACGGAGCCTTCGGCCGCTTGAGGTTGACCAACCTGATGGCAGGCTGGTTCGCTAAGGCCCGCTTGTTCGACAGTCTGTTCCTTCCTTTCGAGGGGACGGATGCGCCGAGTTCTTAAGGACCCGTCAGGGGCCATGTGTGTGTCTACCACACAGTCGCCATCTGTATCCTGGTCTGTATCCTGGTCTGTATGGACCTGAACATCGTCCATAGGTCGTTTCTCATTAAGAGGCGGTACAGGTTCTTGTGAAGCCTCTGGATGCCTGTACTTGCAAAACAACGGAGACTCCTGGGTGGGAGTTTCGCCTCCGACGATCAAGTTGGAACGTGTTCGAAAGTAAAGATGCGGAAAGTAAAGGGGATCAAGCTCCTCTCGGAAGGAGAGTGATCATCCGACTGTCAGAGACAGTCTCGGAATCCTAGCCTTAGCTCTCAAGTAGCGCAATTAAAGCTGGAGATAATGCTCAGTAAGTAATGTATGCGTGTGTGTAATGATTTCTGAATGATGTTCCTTAGAGGGAACATCTCCCTTTTTATAGGGTCTTTGAAATGCGGGCCCAGTACTAGGTTTCTATAACCTAGGACTGACTAGGCTTGCCTTGGAATTTGGGCCGTAAAGGTCGCTTTCCCGGTTAGCAATCCATTTGCCACGTGTCGTGACCTGATTGGTCCACCATGGGCCTCTAACGAGGTGACACGTGGCAGACTCTGATTGATCCACATGGACAACAAATGGCAGAGCTCCATTGGTCCACATGGCGGAAAAAATCCCCTAATCACTTCTATTTTTGGCATCCCTCAAATCTGCACCGGTTCAAAACCGGTGCTAAATGGGGGTTTTGAACCGGTACCGATTACCATTTTTCGCCTAGTGAACTAAGCATGATTCGCTCTTCACTCATGCCCTTCATGAAAATGCTTCATAACCTGAAAAGCTTCTCTCTACTTGTCCCAACTACTTGCCATTAGAAATGGGTCGTCGTAGGGCCAAGGTAAAGACAAGGCCAAACAAACATACAAACACATAATCAGCAATGCTGAGTACATAAGCATAATAAAACACACTAACATTC
This sequence comes from Chenopodium quinoa, assembly GCF_001683475.1. Taxonomy (NCBI): domain Eukaryota; kingdom Viridiplantae; phylum Streptophyta; class Magnoliopsida; order Caryophyllales; family Amaranthaceae; genus Chenopodium; species Chenopodium quinoa. Next base: position 1,229,991 of record NW_018744469.1, read on the forward strand.
TTTCATCCTAACATCACACAACTTACCGTGTAGCACCTTTTTACAAGCATACAAAACATTCAACACCTAACTAGATCAATACCAATGTTCATTTAATTTTGATTACACACCGAACGGGTTTCCAACCAAATCCCTGCCTCAAATAAATTGAGGTAAACTACACCGGGAGCTAATCGGGTAGGCAAATGTCACATGAAGTAACTGGAAATCATGTGCATAAAATGAATAAAAAAAGAAAATACAACGTCCTGTACTCCCAGTAGAAGTTATGGTCAAATATAAAGTCGCATAACCCCCCCTATAATCATACTCAAGGTATATACGTTCCAAGAGTTCTAGTGTGTAATCTCTTTCACTTTACGTTATTTTACATATTATTATACTTGGCGATGACTCTCAAACCATAACACAATCAAACACAATAAATCATTCACGCAATCAAACATACCAATTTAATTCTTGAACAATTAGTGACCACGTAAATTTAATAGTTGAACCCGTTTTAATCTACCTTAGTGTCAAAGACACCTTAAACACATAATGCGCCGCAAATCCTATCCCTCGGTGTTAGAAACACCTAAAGTGCACATAAGCACCGCGATATAATTTATTCCCATCTACTAAGACACTTAAATAGCTCCTTCCTCATGCTTATAGCATCAATAAAAATTATATGAACCATAATAAAATTCCCTTTTCATATTCCAAACCAAATGAAACATTTAGTTTAATTAAACATGCTCTCTAACATGACAATAATAAAAGTGTGGTTCATAACCAGCATGCCAACATAATTAATTCCAATCACCAATACATCATAAATAATTCATACATCACAAATCATTCACCAACATCAATCCAATCAACAAATTCCAACCAACACCAATCATGACACTACATGGAATTAATTAAGCAAAGCCTAGCATGCTTCTACATATTCAAATAATTACTAAGTACGTGAACGTACCTTGAATATGATCTCAAAATTGCCACGACTAAATAAAATCACTCACTTGAAAGTCTCCTACAAACGAAAATTATAAAGAAGTATTAATACCTCTTCCACGCAAATTTTCAGCAATATATACATTCTTTAAATCACTCATAAACCCTCTAAAATAAGCTGAAATTTTATTTTAAACCCATACTTTTATTCCCAATTAATCGGTAATTAAAAATCCTTTCAAGAAACATAATTATAGCTTGTATATAAAAATTCAAGCATTATTAAAACTTATAAAATAACTGTAATTTAATTTAAAACACTTATTTCAATATTTAAATCACCCATAACAATTCCCATCAATATTCATCAATTTAGAAACCTAGGGTTTTCAATTTGAGGCTTTTTAATTTATAAACCAAATCTGAAAATTTATATACAAAATACTTAGATTAAGGCTAGATTGAATTAAAAACAATAATAATTTTTTTTTTAACACCACCGGTGCACACAGCCACCATGGCTGGCTACTGTCGCCCCGCCTAGTGGCTGCTGCTGCCGGTGAAGGCTGGTGGTGGTGGCCGCTGGTGGCGTGTGGTGGTGTGTGGTGGTGATTGAAATAAAATAAATAAATTAAGGGGAAGGGGAAAAATTAAGGAGAAAAGAAAATAAGAGGAGAGAGAGAGTTTACCTTTAAGTGCACTCCACCTTAGGCATATGAGGGGTATTTATAGCCTCTCTCAATATCCCTCCTACTTAAAATTACTTTACTACCCTTAATGATCCTTTTCCTAGTCAAACTAGTATTTTGACTTTTCTTAAATACCATTGACTTTAAAAATTATCTTTTTATAAAATTATATGCCCCAATATTTTCAAATTATAAAATAAAATATTTTCAAGATTATTAAATAATTAAAAATAAACTTTTAATTAAAATAATTCTTTTTAAAATAATAAAAATCATAAATAATTCATTTCGGATAATTTAAATACTTTAAGAAATACTTATTTAAATTAAAATACATATAAAAATACAGGGTAATACACTAGAAGGCTTTAGGGTTTTGCTGGGTGTTTGTTAGTTTTTGGGTGTGGCTTGTACTTTTTCTAAGCGAATAATAAAATTTCTTTAATTGGAAAAAAAAAATAATAAACTTTAAGTGCTAGCTTCATTGTTTTGGAAGAGGGATTTATTCCCACCATATCTCTAAGGAGTTCACAAACCCATGTTCAATTTAATCCAAGCTCTTGATAATGCTTTTGTAATTATAGAAATGGCCCTACTGCTCCTTCCATTGGTAATAAAACTCTGGCTAATGCCCTAATGCAATAGTACCTCCAATTCCGATTAGAGTTATTCACCCTGAACCAATGTAACTAATATCTATTGATTCTCAGTTAGTATGACAGGGACCAACAAAAGAAGTCCCCTACACTCATACATCAACTTGCGGAACAAAGAAGTAGTTTCAAATTGTCATTAGTGGAAATGACATCTAAGAGTTTACTAGAGGAAAAAATTACAAAGTGTAGGGAGAATGCATTATGAGTTTGTTACGGTTGTAGATGATGAGAAAAATGGAAAAATGGAGTATTTTAAAGACATTGTAAAAAATATTGTTAAGTGAATTATTGAAGGAGAGCCAACCTCTCGAACTGTTGCTCAGTTTTTTTTAGAAACCCATACCTTATAGATTATTTACAATTTCCTTAAATTCTCATATCTCTATATTATTGGTAATCAGCTAAGTCAATTGTGGTCTTAGTATAGACCTAAAACACCTAAAAATACCTATTATTGACTTGTTATGAGAAAGAAAGAGCTCATTTGGTAAGAAATGAAGAAAATGGGTAAAGTAGATGTCATTTAGGCCATACTTGGATGAATTTGGATGAAAATGGTTCCTAAAACTTAGTAAATTGGTTTTTTTTTTTGTGATTTCAAACCCTAAACATCTGAAACTACCTATTATTCACTTGTTATGAGAAAGAAAGAGTTCATTTGTTAAGAAATGAAGAAAATGGGCAAAGTAGATGTCATTTAAGCCATACTTGCATGAATTTAGATTAAAATGGTTCCTAAAACTTAGTAAATTGGTTTTTTTTTTTTTTTTTTTTTTTTTTTGTGATTTCAATCCCTAAACACCTAAAACTACCTATTATTGACATGTTATGAGAAATAAAGAGTTTATTTGGTAAGAAATGTAGAAAATGGGCAAAGTAAAAGTCATTTCGGCCTTACTTGGATGAAAATGGTTCCTAAAACTTAATAAATTGGTTTTTATTTCAAGCCCTAAACATCTAAAACTACTTATTATTGACATGTTATGAGAAAGAAAGAGTTCATTTGGTAAGAAATGTAGAAAATGGGCAAAGTAGAAGTCATTTCGGCCTTACATGGATAAATTTGAATGAAAATAGTTCCTAAAACTTAATTAATTAGTTTTCTTTTGTGATTTCAAGCCCTAAACACCTAAAACTACCTATTATTGACATGTTATGAGAAAGAAAGAGTTCATTTGGTAAGAAATGTAGAAAATGGACAAAGTAGAAGTCATTTAGGCCTTACTTGGTTCTATTTTGTTGAAAATGCTTACTTTAACTAAGTAAGTTGCTCCTTTTCATATGTATATCTTGTAGGAGGCCTACCAGAAGAACTTTGAAGAAGCAAGCACTCAAGGGATTCGGAAGAGTCCGAATGAGTTGTACTGGGAAACTATGGGTGGTCGCAACAAGAAGGGTCATGTGAAGGGACTTAGCCAAAGTGTAGAGCTATACTATGGCAACAGGATGGGTCAAGTCTCCACTTCTTCACATAGTACACGCCTTCCGTTGTTTCCCAGATGCAGGATCAGATGGAGCATAGGGTGCAGGCTCTTTGCAATGAAATGCGGAGTGAATTGGAAGTCGAGATGGAAGCCTGACTTCAAGAGGAGAGGAGAAACCAGGAGAGGTAGGATGAGTTTATGAGTCGATTCCCCAGCGACACATGTTCCACCATTAAACCTCAGAGTCAAGACCCTAGAATTTACCCGGGTAGGGGCGATGCAGGGCAGGGTACTCCGGCTATAGCTTAGCATTTGTGTATGTAGTATGTACATGTACTTAATTTGGATTGTGTTTTATTGTTGCACACAATGTGTGTGTGTGTGTGTGTGTGTGTATCCGTAATTAAATCATGAATTTATTTTTATCTTGAATTAGGTGCAGGAGGTATAGGTTTCGAATGGTGGTAATTCCAAAAAAGAATCGATTAATTTGTTAAATTAGCGGGATAAATTCCGATGGAATTTCTGATGGTATTTTCCGTCGGAAGCAAGTTAGTTGCAACGAAAAAATATATTGCGACGAATTTTCAAACACTTAATTTTGTCGGAAATCATATATTTTGCGAGGGAATTAAAATCCGTCAGAATGTTGCGACGGAAAAATCCGTCGAAGTGTTCTGAGGGATTACTTTTCTGTCGCAAACAACAAACCTTCCGACGGGAATTATCCGTCGAAAGCTTCTACAGTTACAACAGATTTTTCCGTCGGAAGAGGTAAATTCCGACGAAATTTTTTTCGTCGGAAAATTGCGACATAATTTCAAATTAAGTCAAATTATGCACCGACAGATTTAAATCCGTCGGAATACGACCTTCCGATGGAAAATCCCTTGGAAAAAGTCGAAATTCCTACAAAATGTTTCACAACATAACATTCCGACGGAATTTCGTCGGAAAGGTGATTTCCGACGGATTTTGTCCGTCGCAATCAAGCTATTTTCTAGTAGTGAAAGTTCTCTCAAGTAATCAAAGATTTCCTTTGAAATCTCTTGTGAGCATCTTTCTTCTCTTACTTATCCAAACTCGTAGCACACTTAGGCTAGTAGAACAAGGGGGAGTCCTGACTAGGAGACTAACGAGTGATGTAGACTAGTGGACCGCATACGAGGGGACTTAGGCAAACAAGTCAGCACGTGACACACTGCTATCTTTCATCACCAGCATACAAATGACCAGATTACAATGAATTCCTAAAAAAACCTCAATTTTTAGTAGAAAATATGATGTAAACCTTATAAATTGCAAAATTAAGCTAAATCTAATATTGTAGACCTGTAGTAAGACATTAAATACTTGTTCAATAATGCAACTAATTCAACCAAATCAAAGAAAATTCATCAAGTGGAACCCTAAAAACAAAAAATGTGAAGAACTTCATAATATATAATTATGTACTAATAACAACAAAATTATAGGAAAATTCAGAAAAATTCCTTAATTTGGGTAATTTTAACTTCAAATACTTTTAATTTCGCGCAACCTGAAAGTTCGCTTCACTTTCAACTTCAAAAACCTTCAATTTGACAATATTCAACCTAAAAACATTGTAACAAGTTAGTAATTGCACAAAAAAAAACAATTCAAACACTGTAATATTTAAATATTATTATAACACTATAAATTTCGTATAAATTAAAATTTCAAACTATACAAGTTTTTTCGAAAATTTCATCGATTAATTTCTTTCAAAAAGAATGAAAATTAATGAATAATTTACCAACTAAAGAAATACAATAATAAGAACAGTAGATTTTGAGTTGTCAACTGCAGTTTTGGACTTAAATTGGCATGAGGAGAGAGAAAAAGTTTTAAGGAGAGAGAAAAAGCTTGATGAGAGAGAAAATAACGTCTAAGCGGTAGGTTTGGTGAAACTTAATTAAATTGCAGATTAAATCTAGGTCTATCGTCACGCGCGAATTTGCTTTTAATCCGACGGTTGTAATGAGTTCCTAGTTCTCATTATAGAGCTAGTTCTCATTATAACTCGGCTATATATATATTAACTTTCTCATATTTTGACAATGACATATGTTATGATATTATTAGCTTTCTCATTTCTCATTCTAATATATATATATATATATATATATATATATATATATATATATATATATATATATATATATATATTAGATGGATTTCAATATTTATTTTCTTAATACCAACTTTTTACTATTTTTGCTAATACGAAACTAAAAATACTAATGATTAAGCTGTACATCAAAACCCATAATCATTATGCACAGATGTTCAATAAACGAACGTATTAGTTGTTAATTATCAATCTTTATTTCTAATATTTTTAAGTAACCAAGATTAGTGGAGAAGAAGTCAATGAGGTAGGAAAGAAACAAGAAAACCCAAAAGGTTTGCACGAATGAATGATAGATATGTGAATGACATACTTTGTTCCATGACACCGTGCTCCACCATTTCCGTTACTTGGATCTCTCAAAGTTAGAATCCAAATTTTACGTGCTTTGTCTTCGTTCATTGGGATTACAATATTCATCTTGCCGTAAATTTAAAGCAAACTTTTTATTGCTCAAAATTATTTATTTTTCTCGAAATCATATTGTTTTAACAAAACTTATGCCTATTTTGGTGGAAAATTATATTTAGGCTCTGAAAACATAACAGTGAAACAAAAAAACAATGCCTTGGAAATGAACTTTGTCTCCTCTTTCTCTCTGTCATCCCCTAAAACTCTCAACTTTCAAATGTGATGTTTTACATTCGAGTACTATTTGACTAGTAATTTTGGTATTAATTCCTAACTCTTTGGCATTGTTGCAAGTCTAGTCAAGGTTTTAGAATGGCGTAAAAACACATAAATTTGTACACCACTAGAAATGCCAACATAGGTTGCATTTTGAGAATTTTTTTACATGCTTAGAGGTGTCAAAATCGACCGATCGATTGAGCCCATGAGCAAATTCATATGACTACATGTGAATGAAAATGTTGTCTCACATTAATCAAGTGTAAAATGTAAGAGTGAATATTGGGATGTGTAACTTGCATTGAAAAAAAAAAGAAAATTATGTCCATTTTATAAGGTCAAGGGGATATTCCCCTTATTGTCATTTGGTTTTGAGGTGCAACGTCCTTGGACTTATAGAGTGGACACTCGTGGCAGGTGCAGCCCATGCCCTTTTATCATGGTATTAGAGCTCAAGTTGGGTTAAGTTGTGAGCTGGGCCAGTATTATTGACAACTCACATGCGTTGGGTGTGTTGAGCCCATGATTAAACCCACATGTAAGTAAAATTGTTGTCTTACATTAATCGAGTGTAAAAACTAAAACTGAGTATTGGGATATGTATCCCACATTGAAGAACAGAGAAAATTGTGTCCACTTTATAAGGTAAGGGCATACATCCCTCATCGCCATATGGTTTTGAGGTGCAACATCCTTGGACTTTAGAGTTGACACTCGTGGCTAGTGTGGCCTAGGCTCGTTTATCACAACCCGAAAAACCTATCTGTTTTGAACTGTTACCAATCTAATTTGACTTGAGAAATTTAGGTTCCAAACCCGATCTATACCAACTTGAAGTCAACCTGAATTCGAATTTGACCCGACTTGATTTCACCCGGCACCGATTTGACCCAACTAATTGAATCGGTTTGATCAGACTGGAACTCAACCAGATCCGAAATTGACCTAACATATACACAATTTAATTAGATTTGTTTTTACCTAACCCGATGTTAACCCGACTTGATTTTATCCTAACATGATTTCAAACCAACCATAATTTTAACTCAACCTATGATTTCAAACCAATCATAATTTTAAACCCAACCTAAGAACTCTAATTAATATAATACTTCTTTCGTTCTCCTAATGTTACAACATGGGGGGATACAAATTTTAAGAAGAGGAGAGAGATTTAGAGGAATAAAGATAGGGGCCCGTGTGATGAGGAGAGAGAAAGAGAGAAAATATGTGCAAATGGGGAATTGTTGCAATATTTGTGAAATTACGTAAATTGGTAATTATTGCAATATTAAGGGGATCGGAGGAAATTCTTTATACAAATTGAGTTAGTAATATAGCAAACTAACAATACTTTGTAATACTTTAGAAACTTCCTCCGTTTAAAATACCCTTTTATCCTTATTAAAACTCAAATTAGGAATTAACCAAAATATTACCGCCACCATGATAATGGCTAATACTTTTTAAAGTCACACAACGGAAGTCTTAGAACCAAAATAAAACATTTGAAAATAGATAACTTGAGTTCACAACCTCAAAACCAAAGTAAAGTAAAGCCATCCACAAGTTGGAACAAACATGGCCTAGAAAACCAATGCGCAAAACGTAAGTAATCAAACAACGTTAGTCCAATAATAATCATCAAAAACTTAAAGGTCAAGTCTAAGAAAGCATAACAAGTAACACTCAACACTCGTCACATCAAGCTCTTCATGCTTCAAGTACCTGTCGCTTTCTCTTTATCTCAACCACACTACTCGCCATTAAAATGGGTCATAGTAGGGTCAATCCAAAGAAAATCCAAACACAAAAAACAAAGTACGAATCAGTAAAAGCTGAGTACAAATGCACCTATGAAACTAGCACAGTAACATGATCATCCTAACAATAATAATTAAAACATGACTCATAACTAGCAATATTAATTATTATTATTGAATAGCTTTGGATAATGCATCGAACGAGTTTCCTTGTCTTACCTCTCCCTTATAAAAAGGGATCCTTCACTTGGGACCTAACCAAACGAGTACCAACTATGTCACCTTGTGACAGAATTCCAGTGCATAATAATAATAAAAGAAAGTACAACGTCCTATACCTCTGGTAGAAGTCATGGATAAAATAAACCCCATAACTCCTCCCATATATTCATACTCTAAGTGTATGCATTCCAAGAGTTTTGGTGCATATCCTCTTACGCTTTACGTGATTTACCAATTTAACATGTGATGACTTTAACAAATCAATCAAGAATACAACACAATAATCATCAACACATATTCCAAATTAATTCTTGAATTAATTAGTGAGCACATACAATTTATTTTAATTAAGGTTCCTTGCCTAGTTTTGTGCCCAACTTTGCACGATTACAACCTTGGTGCATAAAATGCACTAATAAACTTCCTTGACTCAATCTCAACTTATGTGAGTGAGTAATAAATAAACTAACTTTCTTGACTCAACTCCAATAATATATGGGTGAGAATAAAATAATGAATCATGCTCAATAAATATAATTTTAGCTCCTTTAAACATATATAAGCCTTGCTTAATAGTTTCATGCTTCCTTGATACTTGAAAATAAAACATACTATCATGATTCATACATAATTCAACTTGTAACATGCCGCAAATAACATGTTCACATGTTTGCATATGATTTCATAATCAATCAACAACAATTCCAAGCATTTATCAACCAAACATGCTACTAACTCATCACTTGCTACATACTTTAAACTCCTAACATGATACTACGCATACACAATTAGTTTTACGCGCATACGTACCTTAAATATTTCCTTAATTCGGCCACACTCACTAGAAGGCGCCTAACTCGAAACTTCGTACAATTAAAAATACATAACCAACATTAATTCGCTACTAATACAAAATTCCAGCAACTTTTAAATATTTCAAACCTTACTAATCAACCCAATTCAATGGCTTAAAAGCCTTAAATCCTTTTCTTTAAGTGGATACTTAAAACTCCTTCAAGAAAACTCAGTTTTGACGACTTAAATAAAATTCTAGCATATTTATTAATATAAAAACATCATTGACAAACAGAAAATTATATTTAAATCATTTGAAAACCTTTTTCCTTTTATGGGTAATCAAATCCTAACATAATAATTAAAGAGTAGTGTGTATTGTCAATTTCCAGCATTAATTGAGGGCTTAAAATACATTAAAAACATGTTCTAATTATCAACCACAATAAACTAAGATCAAGCCCTAATCAAAATCATCAAATTCCCAAATTCCAGGGTTTGTAAATTAGGAGTTTTAATCAAATTTAAATCTGAAAATTACAACAATAAATACCAACACTAATTATTCAAAAACAACATCAAATCATAATTAAAATCATGCTTTGGAATTAAATAAATAAGCTTTACAAAAATTAAAATATGAAGGAAGAAGTTTTTTTTTCTTTTGTACCAAACCAGCGAAGAGAAGGAGAGATAATAAGGGGCGCTGCCTGCTGCCTGCTGGTGGTCGCCGGCGGCTACCAGAAGAGAAAGACGTGGGATTGAGAGGAAAAAGAGGAGAAAATGAAGAGAGAGAAAATAAGGAAAATAATTTGGGATTTTTGTAAAATCTAACAAATAAACTAGACTGGAAAACCCTTGAGTTTATACCCTCTTTTTAAACTCAGAAATCCTTTATTTACAAACTTGTCATTACAAAAATCCAACTCCCTTACAATTTCCATTTTGACTAATTGGTTGGTCTTTTAAAACACTTCCATTTCCCAACTAACTAGTCCAACGTTTAAAACCAATTCAATCTAGTTCAATATATTTAAATGCCTCAATTAATTACTCATATTAATTTTTACACACTTATTTGATACATAAATAATTAATTTCATTAAATAATAAATGTATCATTTCAATTTATAAAATAATATATGTATAATTTATATATAAAATATTGTAAAAATACGGGGTATTACATACTCGTAGCCTCATAAGATCTTACGGTCAAAGAATAATAATAACCCATATAAAGATGACATTCTTTTATATCTATTTATCACCTATGTAACTATCATCTATCAATCTGTCATTACTTCATTACTTATCGTCTCACTTGTATTCAATAATTAAATTTTAATTTGGCCTAAAGTTAAAAAAAATAACACAAGAACTAATGTAATGAGAAACTAATACTCCGTAAGTGTTAATGACATTATATGAAAAATGACACATGGGTGAATTGATAGTGACCCAATAATAAGGTAATAACTCAATAATCACTCTAGTTTTAAAATGTCCTTATTTGAAAATTGAATTTGGTCAACCCGACCAACATTCAGCCAAACACGAAAAGGATCTGATTCGACATTGAACCAATATTGAATCAACCTATTATTATCTTAAAAAAAACTGAAATCAACCGAACTAGAATTAACCCCACACAAAGTCATCCAACACAATATTAACCTGATCAAACCCATTTTAAACCTGATCCAAATTTATCCGAACCAAATATATATGAACCGATCTGCAGCTTATCGACCCAAAACCGACCCAAATCAACAGACTTTAACACGACCCGAAAGTGACCCGACCCGACCCGAGGCGGGTGAAAAGGGAAACTTAACCTGAACATACCTGACCCGCCAATGGTCAACCCAAACACCATCCGTGAAATACCCAGGAAATTTCCTCCTTTTAAAATACTCTTTTTACTCTAAATAAAACTCATTTTAGGAAATAACCAAAATATTACCGCCAGCGTGATAACAACTAAGGCTATTTTCAAAGTCACACAGCAAAAGTCAACTTTTCAAAAAAAAAACTTGAGTTCACAACCTCAAAAAAAAAGTAAAATAAAATGTTCAAAAGTTGGAACCAATATAAACATGACCCTTAAAAAACCAACTTAAAAATAAAACTTAACAATGTTAGTCCATAATTAATAAATCAACAATTCAAAATATAAAACTAAGAAAGCATAACAAGTAACTCTCTGCAATCATTCCTTCATGCTCTTCATGCTTCAAGTACCTGTCACTTTCTCTTTATTTCAACCCCTCTACTCACTATATAAATGGGTCATAGTAGGGCCAATCCAAAGGAAAGCCAAACACAAACACAAAAGTACGAATCGGCAAAAGTTGAGTACATATGCACCACACTAACATGAATATCATAGCAATAAATAATTAAAACATACTTTCCACACAATTCACAAGTCAACTTACCTTTGACTCATACTAACAATATTAATTATTAAATAATAGTTTTGGATTACGCATCGAACGGGTTTCCTTCCTTAAAAATAGACCATTTAAATAGTGAGCTTCCAATTAGGGAGCTACCCCAATTGGCACCTACTATGTCACCTTGTGACGGAATTCCAGCGCATTAATAATAAAAGAAAGTACGGCGTCCTGTACCCCTGTAGAAGCTATGATCAAATATAAAGTCACATAACTCCCCCCATGTGTTCATACTCAAGGTGTATACGTTCCAAGAGTTTTGGTGAATATCCTCTTACGCTTTACGTTATTTACCAACTTAACTTGTGATGACTCCAATCAATTTATCAAGAACAAACATAATAACAATTAACATATACTTCCATTTCATTCTTGAATTAATTAGTGAGCACATACTATTTATTTTAGTTAAGGCTCCTTGCCTAATTTTGTGCACAAAATTGCACTATTACTACTTTGGTGCATAAGATGCACTACTAAGCTTCCTTGACGCATTCTCAACTTACATGAGTGAGTAAATAATTAAACTAATTTCTTGACTCAACACCAATAATAAATGGGCGAGTAATAAAATCATGAATCATGCTCATTAATTCTAACTTTAGCTCCTTTAAACATACATAAGCCTTGCTTAGTAAATTCATGCTTTGTTACGACTTGAAAATAAAACATACTTCCATGATTCATACATATTCAACTTGTATCATACCTCAAATAACATATTCACATGCTTGCATAATAATTCATGATCAACCAACATCCAATTCAAGCATATAATCAACCAAACATGCTACTAATTCATCACTTGAAACATACTTTACAATCCTAGCATGATACTCCGCATACACAAATATTATTATGCACATACGTACCCCGAATAGTGCCTAACTCGGCCACACTCACTAGAAATCACCTAACTCAAAGATTCCTACAAATAAAAATACATAGATATAATTAATCCACTATTCTCACATGCAACTATAATACACTTTAAACCTTACTAATTAATCCAATTTTGGTTTAAAAGCCTTAAAACCTTTTCTTTAAGTGGGTACTTTAAATCCTTTCAAAAAGACTTAGTTTTCATGACTTATATGAAATTCTAGCATACTTATTTAATATAAAACATCACTAATAGACTAGGAAATCATATTTAAATCATCAAACCTTTTTCTTTTTATGGATAATCAAACCCTAACATAATAATTAAAAATTAGTGTGTATAATTAAATTTCAGCATTAATTGAGGGCTTAAAACTCATTAGAAACATGTTTAAATTATTAATTTAACAACCACAACAATCTAGGATCAAACCCTAACCATAAACATTAAATTTCAAAGAAATTTATAGGAATAAATTAACAACATCAAATACACAAAATCAACATCAAAACATAATAAAAATCATGCTTTAAATTAATTGAAACAAGCTAGAAATAAATTCGGAGTAAAGAGAGGTTTTTTTTAATACTGAAATCATGAAGAGGAGAGAGAGAGAAGGAGGGACGGTGGCCGGCTGGTGGTCGTCGGCTGCTGCTGCTGGCCGCTGGTGGTCGATGGTGGCGCCAGTGGTGAGGAGGGGAGAGGCGTGAGGAAGAGAGGAGAAAAGGGAGGAAAAAGGAGAATGAAAATAAGAGGAAAACTTTTGTGATTTTTGTAAAATCTGACAATAGGATTTTAGAGTGTGAAATTTTTGGGATTTTGTGGTATTTATATCCCCCATTTAAAACAAAACACTTATTTACCAAAATTACCATTACTAATCTTACTCCCCCTTAACTTCTCTCTTGAGGCCAACTTGTTGGGCTCTTAAGTGTTCTTTAATTCCCAACAAGTTGATCCAACAATTTAATTGATGTTGACCCAATTTAAAAACACTTTACATCAATTAATGACTCATATTATTTTATACACACTTATTTTATTTATATTTAAATAATTAATTCTTTAAAATGAAATGAATCATTTTAATTTATAAATAAAATAAAGGAAATTTTGTATAAAACCACCTTTTTAAAACTTGTTTTTGTAAAAAAACCACCTTTTAAAAAAAATGTTGTGAAAGACCACCTTGTTTAAAAATTTTGTTGCAAAATAACACCACTTGCCGGAAAGTTGCCGTTGACCATTAAATTCCGGCGTTAACCCAGTCACGTGTTCCTCACCCAGTCACCCAGCCTTGTTCCTCCTCACACCAAACAGAAACTCAAAAAGTCCCTACATCATTCTCTGCCAAAAAACGAGCCAACCCAAAACCGGTGACCGGGTCAATGCCGGAATTTAATGGTCAACGGAAACTTTCCGGCACGTGGTGTTATTTTGCAACAAAATTTTTAAACAAGGTGGTCTTTCACAACATTTTTTTTAAAAGGTGGTTTTTTTACAAAAACAAGTTTTAAAAAGGTGGTTTTATACAAAATTTCCTAAAATAAATAATTTATATATATATAATATTATAAAATACGGAGTATTACAATCCGATTATCCGAATTGACACTTTAACTCATTCTAGTACAAAGGATAATATTTACGAAGTATCATTCTTTTATTAAAAATTAATTTACTATGTTACATTCAACAATGTAATAGTCATTCTCAATGTTCTCAGCTTATGATATCAATTGGTTAGATATTTATAGTGTTGATGGTTTGCGCAATCGCGACCATGAAAGAGTGCATGCGCAAGTTAGGCCTGGCCGCGCAGAGAGCGCGCCTAAACCACGCACGTCTCTGGAAATTAGCAAATTGAAAGGGTGAGATGGCGCGCACACGCGGCAGGGGGCGCACCCGCGCGTTCTGGTTGGCGCACCCGCGCTGCTGGTCGCGCCTAAACCGCGCCCCTCACTTTCTTCCATCAGAAATTTCGCAGTTTTCGTGAGGAGCGCCCGCTCCTCGGTGGGGCGCACCCGCGCCAACTGGCAGTTGCGATTTCGTTTATTCTTTTAATTGCGAAATTAAAAGAAGAACGTAAGTTCTTGTTTTTTGCTCTCTGATTTCCTCTCCAATATTTCACTTTTCTTTAGTCTTTTTCTCTAAGAAACTTGCAATCTCTTATAGAAAACTCTATCAATTAAATTAATTTTTGAATTTGATCATCTTACTACAGTTCTTAGTGCAAAGATTGTAGTGTTGTCTATTGTATCTTAAAGTGACTTTCCAATTTCAACCCAAGCACCGTGGTGGGGGAAATAATCACTTTAGAAAAGTGTTTACACGCCTTAGACAAGTATCCGGTATTGAAGACTCATGTGGTCTATAGTATTCTCATGTTCTTGTTGATTTCATTGGCTTGGAGTAGAGGCAAGTTTTAGTATCTTTCATATTAGTAATTTTGTTGTAATTTCTGATTACATTGTTTTTTTTTAGTGCTTGGATTGTAATACTTTGTTTAGTATTGATTATTGTATAATTTAATTGAATTATACACTACTTAGGTTTTGTTCCACCATTTTTAAGTAATTCTTATTGTGTAGATTTGATGAAAACCTAACACAATTAGGGTTATAATAACTCTTATGTGTAATCACCGGTGGAAAATTGATCAGTAGCCGGAACAGTTGGACTACCTACAAGAGTGAACACGTGAACTATCATCAAGGCTAACTTGAGGAACCCTCCTTTGATGGTTAAGTATGTGATTGTTTTAGAGAGAAAAAAATATGGATTTAAAGAGAGGTTGAGTGTGTAAAGTGTCTATCTAACACCTTTCTTGTGACGTGTATGGTTATTTATAATGTATAGGTCACTTGGGTGTGAGCAGTTTCTTTTATTCATCTACTAACATAACCCAGCTTAGTGGTTCTTGAGAGTTGTTCAACGACTTAAGCTTGATTAGCGATTTTTGAGAACTGCCACTTAACCAAGATCAACAAAACATGGGAGTTATCTGTTAACAAAGGGAAAATTAGGTCGAAAATTAATCATCTTAAGTTCAAACAAAATTTATAATCACTTAACTAACCCTAATAGAAGTATTGGGGCAAGTCAAGGGTTGAACCACTAGGAACGGTTATGTATAATCTCATGTTTTCAATCTATGCCTAATCTAGGTCGAATTCGAAGGTGAGAATAGAAGATACTACAATCAATCATCTACCAATAAAAGAAATCAAACAAAAGAAATACTATGGGATGGGGATCCACATGCATTCATGAAAGTCAAGCTAATTAAGGAATCGAGCAATTCAAGCAATGTAAAGACAAATATCAGGAGTAATTAGGAATTTAGGAGCATCTAATAGCTATCCTTAAATCATCAACCTAGATCTCCAAAGCAATCGTCACACTTGATTTTTCAATCTCTCAATTCTCCATTGAAATTCTTCACTTTATCTCTCTAAAACTACTCCTAATCTAACCATAATCGGATCTACAGAGAAGCTCTCAACCTAAGTTTAATTATGAGAGAAATTACCCGCTAAAAAACTTATTTACAAATTCAGGCTCAAAGAGTATTTATATGAGGCAAAAAAAAACGCAAGCATCCACTATAAGAAAACACGCAATTTTTGATGGATAGCTTCCAATGGACATCTAAAACCGTCGGAAAATACATAATTTCTGATGGCTTGAAAAATCGGTGGAAATTTCTGGCGATTTTAAACAAATTCAGATGACTAAAGCCGAAGAAAATTTCCTATGGCCAATAAAATCATCAGAAAGCATATTTTCGATGGCTAAAGTCGTTGGAATTTCCTACGGATTTTAAAAACGTCGAAAAATAGGTAATTTCCTATGGTTTTACAAGTCGTAGGAAATTTATGATGGCTTTTAAAGCCGTGGGAAATTTTCGATGGTAAAAAACCGTTGGAAAATAGATAATTTCTTACAGTTTTAAAAGTCGTATGACATTTTTGATGGATTTTATTAATAAAACCATTGGAAATTACAACAAAAAAAAAAAGGAAATTTTGATTTTTAACACCACAAAAAAAAACACGAAAATGGATTTTAACACTACCAAAAAATAGAAAATAAAAAAAATAAAAACTTTTATTTAACACCTCAAAAAATTCACAAAATTGGATACTATCACCGCTTACCAGTTTTCGTCAAAAAATCCGTTAAGTGGGTCTATCATGCCACGTGTTGCCATATTATTAGTTTAAAAAAAGAAAAATTGAAAATTGAAAAAAAAAAAAGTGAAACCCTAAAACTAATCCAACCACCCACTTCGCCACCTCCGGCTACACGTAGCCACCCTACCCCACCCTAACACCCTCGTTCCCAGCCCTAGCCACCGAAATCTCCACCCTCTCCTATTCCCTCTCCCTAAAACCGGCATCCCTACCCCAACGACCACAAAAAATGACGGTTGTTTTTCACACCCCCTAGAAACGACCGCTAAGGGTCGAAAACATTTGGTTTAGGCCTAAGTGGTCGATTTCGACCATAAACCGGTCGTTTTCAACCCTTAGCAACTGTTTTTGGTTATCGTTTATGGGTGGTTTGATAAACGGCCACCCGTTTTCGGTGGTCGTTGGGGTAAGGTTGCCGATTTTAGGGAAGGGGTCGAGATTCCGGTGGCTGGGGTTGGGAACGGGATTGTTAGGGTAGGGTAGTTTTCCACCCTTAGCAACCGTTTTTCGTTTTTTTTTTTTAATTATTTTGGACCAATAATATGCTTAAACGTAGGCATTGTGGCCCCACTAATGGCTTTCACTCATGAATCAATTAAGTGGCTGTAAAAGCCAATTTTTAAAAATTTTGGTGGTATTAAAATAATTTTTTTTTAGTATTAAAAACCAATTTCGTGTTTTTTTGTACTGTTAAAATTCAAATTTTCCAAAACAAAAACCTAATTCTATCAACCACCTCGCCCCTCCCTCCCTAACCCTTGTTTTCCTTTCTCTCTCCTCCCATTTCCCTCTTCCTCTCCTCATTTCCTAACCCTAGACCCTTATGTTCCCCCTCTCCTCCATTTCCCCCTTATATGGGCGCCCCCCTCCTTTCACTTTTTCTCTAATTTTCTTCTCATTTCTCTTTCTCCTTTATCTCACGTTTCTCATTCCTAACCAAATCTGCAGTTCATCTCTTTTTCTTTGGAGAAAATTCTTGGTTTTTATGGTCAAATTAGACCATGAAACTCTAGATAGTTGAATTTTACCGCACATAACCCTAATAGATGATTGATGTTTGCAAAGGTACATTTTTCTTTTTTATTCATTATTTTTTTATCTTTTACAATGTTTTTGGTTGGTTTTATGGTGGATTTTAAGTGGTGGTTTGGTGTAAGGGTGCGTGGTGGGTGTTGGTTTTCAAAGGTTGATTTTTTTTTCCCTTAGTATTTTGGTTTTTTTTTTGTTTTTTTGTTTTTTCTAAATTTTTAAATTTTTTGTATGTTTTTTTTTTTTTTGATGTGATAGGTGGTGTTCAGTGATGGTGGCCTAATGTGCAACGGGGTGGGGATTGGTGATTTTTTTTTGGTGTTCGGTGGTGGCAGTATACGAAAGGGGGTGGGGAGTGTGTGGAGGTGGGTTGGGTATTTGAAGAGGGTGGCTTTGTGGGTTGGGTCAGGGTGGGTACCGTGGAGGGGAAAGGCGAGGGTGGGTGGTGGAGGGAGAGGGCACCTTTTTAAAATTAGGGTGTTCAAAAATCGATCCGGACCGGACCAAATTAATCGATCCGGTCTTCAGGTCACAAATTTATTTTTCGGTCTTCAGTCCAGTCCGGTCCAAAACAATATAAAAACCGGTGTTGCATCGGACCGGCTTTTGTTTAAAATTTTACATAAAACCTTTAATAATGATTAAGATTATCCTTAAAAAGCTTGGAAAACTTTACTCGTATGAGTTTTTTGTACTAAACATACACAAAAAAAAGACGTTAAAATATTGATTTTCCTTTTTTTTTTTCGAGTTTTCCATAAATTATTTAAAATATAGAAATATTTTTTATAAAAATTCTAAAATCAGTCTGAACCCGTCCAGTCCGGGTTTGGTCCTAGCTTAATTTGGTCCGGTCTTCGGCTCTTAAAGTTCAATTTTTCGGTCTTCGGTCGGGTCCGGCTTGGTCCGGTCCGGTCTTGGACCGATGAACAACCCTAATCTCCAATGACTAGTAAAAATTGTCTAAAAAATGTTTTCCTATAGTCGGAAACAGTTTTAATATCCGACGACTTTTAAAGCAATTTTCGATGGATTTAAGCTATTATAAATAGGTTCTTTTCTTGTAGTGCATCGACCAAGCAACAGGGTTGCGCACCTGCGCTGGCGTGGGTAGATGTAGTTGTGTGGTATGCTTAAGCAGGGGAGTGCGGGCACCTTGCTTGCCATGGCAGGTCCAACCCTGTAGCCCTCCACTGAAAATCTTCTTCTCTTAAACAAGCTCTATGTTGTGGGCAGCCTCCTCCTTTCCCACGGCCTGTGCCCACGGCTGTACTCGAAGTCTCTAGCTTGCATCCTCTTGAATGTAGGCTATTTCCAATGAATTTTTTGGCCTTCCCTTGGCTCTCCAACATGGATGAAACTTCAAAACACCTAGACACACACGCCAAAAGCACCATGGGTGAAAGATCAATGGAAAATGCTTGCAAATAAAGCTAGAAATCGACATAAATACTTATTATTCCCAACTAACACCCAAACACACAAAATAGCAAATATTAACCAAAAACACAACAAAACAAGCTAAAATAAACCAAAAACTAAGGAAGAAAACTACCCTAAGAGTGCCATTTATGACAATCGTCATCTGTCAGTTGTAAGAGAGTACATAACATAGAAAGGCTAGCCATGAGAGCTTAGCAAGAGCTATCTTATATAACTAGACCTCCAAGAGATGGTAAATATGAGATTTCTCATCCCAGCTCTATAATACTCCCCATGATTTTTGTTTTAAAAGGGATTTGATGTACAATTACTGCCCGCAAGATGTATCTTTCTCTTAGGAAGCTCTTATGCTTCCAGATTAGCGTTACACACTGTGGAATAGTATGTCATGTTAATCTCAGACGTGGCACGCTATCTAGTTAGCGTGACACACTACAGAGTAATTTGACATGCTAATTCCTGACGTGGCATACTATCCAGTTAGCGTGACACACTAATTTTTGTGTGTCACGTTAACTCTCAAACTTCTCTATCGTTTTTCGTTCTTTCATGCATAAATACCCAAGATCTTTCCGAGTTCGGGACGTCAGCGAACGATCAATATTTTAAGAATCCATACGAATTAATTCAGCATTCCTAATCAACCTGAAGTTCTTACCTTTCAACCAAGGAATAAAAGTCACAATTTTCAGGGTGGTTTCAATTTAATTTTTTGATTTAATTTAATTCCTTCAGTTTATTATTTTTATTATTGATATTTACTAAAGATTTACTTTTGATGTAGTCTTTAAAGTGTGCATTCAAAATATGTTATTTAAATATTTTATGTACTTATTTTATATTTATTGCTTTGGTTAGTTGCTAGTATTAAGCTTAGGTTGCTCAATTCACATGTTTTATTTCTTCCAATATTATTTTATACATGTTTTATCGCTTTATTTCTATGATCACCTCTGTTGCAATTTAATCAAAACGGTATTTTAAAATGGAGCAAAATGCGAAATTTACTTATTTTATCCTTTTATGCATTCTGATGTGGAAAATTATATGTTTTGGCCGGTTTTGTATGCGTTTAGGGATTCTAGAAGTTCGTTTCAAACTCGAAATGTTTTTTTTTTAAATTAGAAAATTATTGAATACTTTGGATTGGGCTTAAGAATAAAAATAAAAAGAATTTAAAATAAATTTCTTAGGCTTAAAAAACAAGTGTGGGCTAGAAAGGTAAAATGGATTGAATCTAATATATATAAATAAAGTTGGCATTTTTCGAGAGTATTTGGCGCGCCACATAAGCAAAGGTATTATTTCGACCAATTAAAAGTTAGATTTGTATTTTATTTTAGAATTAAAAAATTTACTCTCCACATAAGCAAAAGTGACGAATGAAATTTAAAAAAAATTCCACGTAGGTGAAAACGACGAATATTGATTTATTAAGATTTAAATTATTTTAAAATTAAAAATTATCTTTTTTAAAAGATGATCTTTTGATATTAGGATTTAATTTTTAAAAAAAAACTATAAATTATACAATTATTATATACAAACACTTTAAATTTAATATTTGAAAAAGGAAAATATATGTTCATTTTGTTTTTAAGAAAACGTTCAATCAATTTTTTTTAACAATAAATATAAATTATTAATAATCAACTAATATTCTTCAAATTTTTTTAAAAAAAAAAAAAAAATATTCTTCAAACAATAATGTTCAATTTTTATCTTATCCAGCAACCCATTTCATGATTAGATAAAAAAATTTATAAGAGATTTATTTGCTACTCCACAAAGATATAAGATAGGATGATATTAAAGATTTGTATACATCCTCTCAAAAATATAATTTTGATTTTTTTTTCAATTGTAAATAGACAATATATATATACATATATATATATATATACATATATATATATACATATATATATATATACATATATATATATACATATATATATATATACATATATATATATACATATATATATATATACATATATATATATTATACGAAAAGCACAAACATGTGAATATTATTCATCTACACTTTTTCATGGTGTGAATTTTTTTCAGGTCTAATTCGTTGATTAACAAAAAATATTGGAAATAATGTAAGTATATCAAGGCTTTCTGATGGTAAACAAAATAAATTGATTGTTATTCATAATTTTATAAGATGTATGTTTTGTTTAATTTTACCTAATCTAATTATGTTACTTATCGTATTAAATTTTGCTAAACAACTTAATTGTAACTGAATATCAACTATTCTGTATTTGAAGGGATTATGTCCATGCGCCAATTGAAAGAAATTTCTTCAAGCATTTATAAATCCAAAATAGAAATGTGTGGATTGGAAAAGTAAGTACCTGTTCTCTTCGGCTTATTTTCAGGTTAGTTCAGTTCAGTTCCTAATTTCCTTCTCTCATAAAATATTCAATTCAGTTCAATTCAGTTCAGCTCAGTTTAGTAAATCAAAACAAGCCATAAGTCAACTATAATATTACAATAGTATGGAAAAAAAATTAAAGATTGTAAGAGATGTCTCTGATTATTTTGATTTTTTGTGTATTATAGTTTCTGGTAGAATATCTATATTGTTATTGTAAAAATCATTGTAGTAGTGTATACATATAACTCTATTATTAAGGACATATGATAATGAAATTTCATTATAAAGATTTAATTTTATTCAATTAGATTAATTTTAGTAATGCAACACTCTTGGTAGTATATATATATTTCATTTAACTATTTAAAAATTTATAGTCATATCTTTTACTATTACTCTACCGTCTTTATTTTAACCCTGTAGTTTTGGGTTTACTTTATTAATTTTTCGTTGTATAAAGTTGATACGGAGTAAAAGAATAATGGTGGTCTAAGTTATTATTTGTGAAAGAAAAATAGTGATTCTATAACTATATATGTATAGTGAAACAACGTGTTTTTGTTATACAAACGAATCATAGGTTATAAAAATACGAACAGGATTATGATATTATTCTAATATTTATCATACTTATAATTTTCATATAACTAATATTAAGTAAATTAAGATCGCATTATAAGTTGGATAAAAATAAAACAAATTATCCGTTTTCTAACTAACAAAATAATAAAAATAATTATAGGGTTAAATTAAGAAAATAATCTTTTCATGAGATTTATGTATAAAATACCGTGCATCGCACGGGCTTCCATCTAGTATAGAAATAAAACTAAGTACTCCTTTATTTCAACATTGTACTCGAACCAAATGGCGATAAAAGGTTTTACTCATTATCGGATTTCGGTTGGGGAGACATTACGTTTATTTACACTAATAAAATATATATTTTTATACGGTATAAATATCTAAAAGTACGGTGTATTACAGGTAGTGTCATGACATGAGTACCAACTCAGCTATTCCTGGTACTCGCAACACTTAACTCATCTATGGATTACACTTCGTCAATTTAAACAACTATTCATGCACAACAATCAGACTAACTAACGATTAACTAAGACAAAGTCTTATCCTAAAGACCTTCATGTCCTTCGTGCCTTGAACCTTTCCTTTGTTCAAAACATTTCGATGCAATTTCTCTTGAACATCTTTAAGAGGGCTAAAATACTTGATGATAATACAAAATAAGTAATAATCTCATAAGTTGTTTGTTAATACTTCAAAACCCAAGAAACCGAACACAACTTTTTATAATTCTTTTTGTATAAATTATAATAATAGTTAAAGGTATTGATAGTCAATAAAATATATTGAAAATTTTGCAAAAGACAAATAATGGGGCAAACAAAATAAAATGAATAGAGTAAAACTTGAGGTGTTAATTTGAGTATATGGGTCGCGGTTTAGGTCAAGTCAGGTGTCAGGTTGTATTCAGATTGGGACATATTGAATCAATCTAGCTTTTGGGTTCGATTCGATCAAGTTCGGCTCTGGCCAAGGTTGGTTCGAGCTATGTCGGATTGTTTACCTTTTTAGGTGCAAGTCCGGTTTGGTTTGAGTCACAATCGGATTTGGTTTATTTTTGGGTTGTGTTGTGTCGGGTTTTCAATGAGCTTTAAGACTAGTAAATTTAGGTTCGGATCATGTTTTGGTCGCATAATTATTAGGTCGCATAATAATTGGATAAACTTTAATTGGGGTAAATTTAGGTCGAGTGTAGGTTCGAGTTTAGGTTATAGAGTATCACGTCAAATCAATTGTCGATTAATATCGGGTTTGGTTCATGTCAGTTTATAACCAACTAGTATCACCCATTGTTTGGGTATAAGTCAAGATTTAGGTTATTATTACTAGTTCAGGTTGGCATTTTAGGGTCGAGTTAGTTTTTGATACCTCTAAATACAACATTAGTTTAAAATTGTATACTTTAATTTCTCGGTTAATAATTTGCAACAATGAGGTTTTTACAATGAGGTTTTCACAATAATTTCTCGGTTAATAATACGCTAGCTATCAAGTATTAATTGTAATATTTACTTAATTTAATATATAATTAAGTTGGATTTTGTTAGATTTGTGACATACACTTATAATAATAATGTTTACTAGTACAGTACCCGTGCGATGTGTTTGGGGTAAAAATACCCCAGACACGTGGTCTAATGGTCAAGCGACACGTGGCACCCAGCCATTGGTCAGCAGGGCTCCAATCCCCTGCTGACACGTGTCCAGTGAACCCTAAATGGGGAACCAAGGCTCCCCACTATAAATAGTGGAGAGACCCCCATTAATGGGGCATTCAATTTCATCCATAAATACATACACCAATCCCGAGCAATATTAATTGCAGAATTCTCCCATTACATGAGAAGTAATTTCACTATTTACGCACACTTTTCCTCCTGTACGTTACTGACTTGATCGTCGGAGGCGGAGCTCCAACCAACCGGAAACTTCATGGTTTTGCAGGTACAAGCGTTGAAGGGCATTCTCGGAATTGTAACTCTCCCGCAGGACAACTCAAAAAACCCCGAAACATTTGGCGCCGTCTGTGGGGAGAGTACTTCTGAGATAACTTCTAACCCTGTACCACCGGATCAGGACAAGCGGCCATCGGTTGAGCCTGAGGTCCAGACGGACCATGAAAGTGGTGACGACTATGAAGTCAACACCTATGTGGCCCCAGACGGGTCCTTTAGAACAAAACACACCCGTTCCAGAGATAAGAAGGAACGGGATAACAACCAAGCTGCTCCAGGCAACCCAGCCGGCAACCCGGTTGGAGCTGCCCAGGCGACAGAAGGCTCCGCTCCCGTCACTAGGAACGAACTCATGACCTTCATGAATAGTTTCAAGGGCGAGATCAAGAACCTTATTCGGTCAGCTACTCCCAAAAAGAGTCAGCCGGCCAAGAAGCCTTCCTCCGGGAAGAAGATGATCAAAGACCAGGTCACTACCCCTCACCCAAAGCCAAAGGTGGGGGAGGGCCTCAAGTTTGATCCAGACAAGCTCCGCTTCCCTCAAGCGGAACTCAGAAAACCCATCCGGCATTTATAGCCAGATGGTTCCAAAAAGACTTTCTCTAATGCCCGGATGTTCCTCCAGGAAAAGAGAAGTTAGGCGTCTGCGTCGGCCTCAACTTTGACCTTCCCAGACAGTTTCCGTGACACCTCTAACAGGCGTACGGGAACAAGTCTAGGGAGTCAGACGGGCGAACCCTCCGCCCGGTCAGGACCCAAAGTGATCCAGCCTGGTCTATTTTGTTCGACAACTGGACTAGGTGGATCCCCTTTCACCCAACCGGGTCTCTTCGGCGGGCATGTGCAGCAGCCGTACCAGCCCATGGACTGGCAACTGCGCCTGCTAAATCTAGGAGAACAGCCCACAACGTTCTCCCCCGAGATAACCCAGGCGGCACAGCCGGCTAAGGTTAAAAACGTGTTGGTGGGGGCCTACGATGGTACCTCCAACCTAGAAGACCACCTAATAGCCTACTCTAACCTCATGTACCTATAGGGGTTGGACGACGCGGTCTGGTGTCGATGCTTCCCGGCTACTCTGAAGGGCATTGCCCAACGGTGGTTTGGTAATCTACCAGCCGGCTGCATCAACAATTTCAAAACTTTGGCGTACTTATTTACGTTAAATTTTTCAATGAATATCCCTACCAAAAAGACTAGCCTTGACCTAGGGGCAATACAGCAGGGTGACAGAGAAGGGCTCCGGTCGTACGTCAGACGGTTTAATCTGATGAGAATTCAGATTCAAGGACTGTCTGACGAAGTTTCTTATACAGACTTCTTTAAGGGTCTGAAGGATGGGTCGACCTTTAAGTTCGACCTCGTCCGAAAAAGGGTAGCCACCCTTCAGAGGCGTTAATGGAAGCTGAAGCCTATATATAGGCGATGGAGCTTTGCGCTGTAAAGCAGCCGTCGGATTCTTAAAAATCCGACAGAAAAGATAGCCGGCAACAGCAAGAGCTGGCGAAAAAGGAAGAAAAGAAGAGAAAAGAGGTCTGGGCGGCAGACCGGCCTGGTCAGCCGGCTCAGAAGCTCAGACGGAAATCTGAACCGTACGTTCCCAGGTACGAATTCATGAAGGACTGCTCCTCCATCCTCATGGAGATCAAAGACCGGATGTCTCTCGAGAAATCGGCTGCGATGAAAAGACCCGTAAGAAACCGGGGCAAGAGCAAATACTGTCAGTACCATGAGGATGTCGGCCACGACATTAATGGTTTCTATAGCCTCAGGCGGCTATTAGACTGTCTGGCTGATGAGGGGGCTCTGAAGTCCTATCTGCCCAAAGCCAAGAGTAACACCCAGGCAAAGAAGGGGCAGACAGCAAAACCTGTGCATACCAACTCTGAGACGGATGAAGAGACTATCTTCACCATAGCAGGCGGTTTTGCCGGAGGGGGTCCCACCATTAGGGGCACCAAAGATAACATAAGGAAACTGGTCAACTCAGTGGATGAGGGCCAGGCGTCGAAAGACACCTTTCCTGAGGTCCTTATTTCTGAGAAGGACCGAGGCAAGGTCAGGTGGCCTCACGATGATCCCATAGTCATCGAATGTAAAGTTGTCAATTAGAGGGTTGGCCGGATCCTAATAAATACCGGGAGCTCGTCTGACCTGATCAGCTATCAGTGCTTGGCCAAGCTCAAGTACAAACCCAGTAACATGCACCAGGCGCCTCACCCACTAGTTGGTTTTGGGGGAGGGGTAGTGCATCCGGTAGGAAGCATAGATCTTCCTATCCGGCTGGGTGAAAAGGGGGAAGGACTCCACATGGTGGTAAAATTTTTAGTTGTAGAGGAGCTGGCCGCCTACAACATGATCTTTGGCCGTCCGACCTTCAACGAATCCAAGGCTGTTATCGTCCCCTCGCTCATGCTCGTCAAATTTGAAAAGGACAATGGTATAGTCGGTTCCCTGAAATGGGACCAGAGGACGACTAGGGAGTGCTATCTCTCTGACGTCAAACCGACTATGGGGGCAGCCGGTGACAGTAAGCCCATAGACATTGATAACTGCGATACAACAGTCCCGGCTCCAAGGGCAGCCGGTAAGAAAAGAAAGGCGGACCTAATGGAACCCGTCAAACAAGAAAAATAGCAATCACTAGCCGGGGAAAGGTCAGATGACCAACGACCTCAGCCGGCTGGTGACTGCCTCGATGTCGTCCTAGACGACAGCCGCCCTGATAGAACCGTCAAGATTGGGACGGTTGCTTTTGAACTGTTGGGAGCAGACTTGCTTCAAATTCTGAAGGAATTGAAAGACATCTTTGCCTTTGAAGTGGAAGAGATGCCAGGCGTCAGCCCGGATCTAACCGTCCACAAGCTCGCCGTGGACCCTAAAAAGAAGCCGGTTAGGCAGAAAAAGAGGGATCACGGTGAAGAAAGATCTCAGGCGGTAGCGGCTGAGGTCAAAAAACTGTTAGATAATGGGTTCATCCGGCAATGCTACTACCCGGATTGGGTAGCAAACGTTGTCCTCGTGAAAAAGCCGAATGGTACCTGGCGGATGTGTGTAGATTACACAAATCTGAACATAGCATGTCCCAAGGACAGTTACCCGCTTCCAAAGATCGACAGTCTGGTTGATTCGACAGCCGGTCATGCTCTGATGAGTTTCATGGATGCCTATTCAGGTTTCCATCAAATACCCCTGTGGAAAAAAGATCAAGAGAAGACGACCTTCATCACTGATCAGGGGTTATTTTGTTACAAGGTGATGCCGTTTGGGTTAAAGAATGCAGCGGCTACGTTCCAGCGCATGATAAACACAGTTTTCATCAACCAGATTGGCAGGAATGTAGAGGCTTACATTAATGACATGATAGTCAAATCCAAGCTACAGACGGATCACCTACTGGACCTCCGAGAAACATTCACCACACTCAGGCGGCACCGAGTCATTCTTAACCCAAAGAAGTGTGTATTTAGTGTTGAGTCTGGGATGTTCCTCTGATTTTTGATCGACCAAAGGGGCATAGAGGCTAATCCAGAAAAAGTACAGGCGGTCATTGACATGCGGTCTCCCCGCACTGTAAAAGAGGTCCAGAACTTGAGCGGTTGCCTGGCGGCGTTGGGGAGGTTTCTCAGCCGGTCAGGCGACAAGTGCCTCTATTTCTTCCAGGCCATCCGGAAGAGGTCCAGATTTGAGTGGGGAGAAGAGGCAGAAGTGGCATTTCAGAGGCTAAAGCAACACTTGCACTCTTTTCCAAGGCTAGTGAGCCCCCTACCCCAGGAGGTTCTTTACATGTACCTAGCCGTCTCTGATCATTCCCTCAGTGTCGTCCTCCTTGATGAGAGAGACGGTAACCATCTCCCAGTGTATTTCATCAGCCATGTTCTTAAAAATGCTGAACTCCGGTATTCCCCATTGAGCATTATGAGCCAACCCTCCGCATCATGTTGTATGATGAGGAGGCCAACTGGGAAGCCATGCGGCTTGCACTGGATGCTCTCCCAGAACGAAGGGGCAACGCAGCCTTGCATCATGAGATCTACCGTCTGAGAATGACAAGAGCCTACAACAAGCGGGTTCACAAACGGCCCTTGAAAGTAGGAGATTTTGTGCTTCGCAAAATGGAAGCAACCGGTAGGGCCAATGAACAAGGCAAATTAACCCAAAATTAGGAAGGATCCTACCGGATCATTGAAGAAGTACGAGACGACACATACCGCCTGGAAACCCCAGACGGTAAAAAGCTGCCTAGAACCTGGAATGTAGACAATCTCAAAAAGTACTACTTCTAGAAATTGTATAGCTTTTGTAAACTTCTACATGATTAATGAGAAAAATTTACTACATATTATGTTTACATACGCCATGTCTTGTGCTTACCACAAGCGGCTCTTCTTATAAAATTTCCATGCGCCATGTCTTGTGCCCAACACAAGCGGCCCCAAGAACTAATGAATCATCCGGTGATGCCCATACGGGTGAATTCATCAAAGAGAACATCTCCCATTTGGGTGGAAAATTGTTCTAGTGATCAAACCTCAGGCGGCCCTACCCGCCTGAATGATTCATTGCGCCAAAGAAACGCAGGCTAGCATTCCCAAACATGCAGCCGGCTCACTCTTTGGAAAAAGTACCACCAAAAAGCTGGTCTCAAAACAGACGGCCGGTACCTAATGTCGCCGCCTGACTCACTAAGATAAGGCAGGCCTCAAACATTTGGTTTAGGCCATAATCTATGCAAAGGTGTCCTTGCAAAAGCCCAACCGGCAAAGGGACACCCTAAACCTACGGAAAGGCCTTTACAAAAGCATCAGCCGGCAAATCAGTAGAAACCGGCTAATGGATAGCACTAAGTTAAATTATTAATAGTTGTACTATAGCATTCAATCTGATGTTTGCACTAAGATAAATTATTAATAGTTGTACTATAGCATATGGATAGCTGCCTGGCACCATGTCACTTTTGCCAGCCCCCTATCCAGGGGCAATTACCCTAACCCAACGCAGTCCGGCTCAGGTTCATGCGAAAATATACTTACGAAAGAGTAAACAAAATTTTGCAAAGAAAGTACAGAAGAAATTGCAGAGGAAATTCATTCAAAATCTGGCTCAGCCTATGGAAATGTTTACAAATAAAACCGGCACAGCCGGAGAAAATGTATATCAATACTCAAAATAAAAAATAACAACAGAATAAGCCGACCCTTCCGGCGCTATTACAAGATAATTCACGGCACGCAAGCCGGGAGGTCGTTGTTATTCTAGCTGCACAGTCACCCGGTCAGCCTGAGCATGATTCCCTTCCGGATGAGATGGGTCGGCGGTGGGAACGAAGCTGGGAACAACTTCATCCTCGACTGCCTCCTCGTGGCCAGCCGCTTCCTCCTGCATCCGCTTCCTCGTGGCTAGCCGCTTCCTCCTCCGCCTCAACCCACTGCTCATAGGGTTCAGGCCCCGGCTTGCCCCCCTCCTCAGCCAGAATGGGAAGATCTGCGTATTTGTAGGCGAGCTCCTAGACGTTGTAGTCTGTACCCGGATGGATAATGGAGAACGCCCTCTTCATCCGATTCTCGCAGTCCTGCTCATTCTCCTCAATGAGCCGGATCTGTTCAGCTTCAAGGGTGGTCAGGAAGTTGCCCTGTGCAGCAGCCGCCTCCTTGACCAGGCGGTCATTCTTTTGTTGCAGGCGTTTGCTGGTCTTCTCCTCCTGGTCAAGCCGTTTGAGGGGTTCCTCATGCTTCTTAAGCTCATCTTCAGCATTATCCAGGGCCGCCTGAAGATTGTCCACTTTGGTCTTGGACTCTTTGAGGGCCTGTTGGAGGGTCTTCACCTGGTCCGCCTGTCGCATGAATATAGATTTAGTTTCTAAGTCATGCATAATCATTGAATATTCAGCAACATTATGTGCATCATCCGCAGCCCGTTTGGCTCTCCTTACCTCTCTTGTTTGCGGATGTAGGCTTTCTTGAGCCCCTCCACGCGCAGCAGTGCCTGCAACAACACAACTGGTGTTAGTAGCAAAACCGGGTGCGCATAAAACAAATAAAATGCCGGGTGGGCACTCGTAAACTTACATCAGCCAGCTCGACCATTGCACGGTCGGCATTGAAGGTGTGGATCCCAGGGATCGCCTCCTTCTCGTCCCGGGTGACGGCTTTCAGCATGGCCCGGCATATTGAGTTGCATCCGGCCAGCGGGGGGAATTATCTGCACCAGAAACAGACGGTGAGAAAGCTGCATATGCTCCGCCTACGGACAACCGGCTGATCGGAGAATCTCTCGGCTGAGACTGAGAATATGACTTAACCCGCATGGGTAGGTCAAGCAGCGTGAGGTTGAAAGGGTTTGTACCTTGTTGGAAGCCTCTCTGGCCTCCGGCAGAAGATGGACCGGTTGTGGTCCTTATGGGCATGACCTCTTTCGAGGTCGTTTCAACATTAGACCCGCCTGGGGTCTTTATTGTTTTACCGCTGGTAGTAGCCCGGGCAGTTGAAGAAGTTTTATGCACCTTAAGTGCAGGCTCCTCAACAGTCGGCCTTGGCCGGATCTGTTTTTGCAGGGAGAGTGGAGGGGACTAGCTCAAAGAATCCGGAGTCCAGTATAGCCTCTCTATCGTTCTCCGGGGGGCAGCCGGCACTTCTGCCCTAAAAGTTCTGGTTTCCGGTTGTAGATCCGGAACTCCCTATTCTCCTCTTCAGTCGGGGCTTTAACCAGATAAAACCGGTTCTTCCAGTCCGACCATTTAGACGGCTTATCCAGCGTCATCAAGTATTGGGGATAAGTCGTCAAAGTGTACCAGGCTCTCCAGCCGCCTAGGCTTCTACTCAAATAGTGCATATAGGAAAACGCTTCCCAGCCGGGGTTAAGATCCTGGATCTCGCAGGCGGCGATATACCCGAGTATATTCACCCAGGAATTAGGGGTGAGTTGCCAGACGCCTAGGCCATATCCCCTAAGTATGGCCTTTTATTGTGTTGTGTAAAGGAAAGCGGAGCCCGGCCAGGAAGGCCGCTTCATAGCACCCAAACCAACTGTCCGCATGAGGTTGGTCATCCTCCCATACAACCATTCCAAACTCCGCCGGTACTGACAGTTTATAACCCCCTCCTAGAGGCCGCTTGGTGACAAATTCCGTCAGGGAGGACCGCATGAGGGCCCTGTCCTTAGTAGACACGGCAATCATGAGAGGGTCGTTTCTACTTTGCCAAGTAGGCCTCTCCGCCTCCTCGCTATCTTCAGACGAGGTCAGGTAGCTAGTGTTACTGCTTTCAATACGACCGGCATCAAAGCAGGATGGGGAGTTGGGATCCTCGTTGACGGATCCTGGCAGCTCAGCCTCCTGAGCAGAGAAAGACTCCTCGGTGTAGGAGCCTAAAATGCTATCGCTTGGGGTGGCGGGGATGCCCCCGGGTGAGTCTCTAGCCACCTCGTCCGGGGCTCGTCTCTCAGGCGACAACTCTTATGAGTTCCCGCCTCTATAATTGGGGTCCATAGCTGTTCCCCTAATCCTGGCCATCGTGTCCTGCACAGACACGGAGTCGGTCGATATAGGCGTCGAAAAGGGGAAATTCCAAAGATCAGAGGCGGCAGATCCAGTTCTAGACTCAGCCGTACTAATTGATCGACTGAGTTTACAACTATGTTCCGGGTATGGGTATAAAGGGTCCATCTACTTATGAGACTAATAAATAAAAGCACAAGCAAAAGACGCAAATGGAAATACATGGAAAAGCTAGAAGGAATAGAGACGGTAACTAAAGAAAGGGAGAATTTGTTGAAACCTCAAGAAATTTCTTGGGGATGCTTGCGAAGATACAGGCGGTCTTAAAACCGGCTGAGTTCCCTTGGGTACCCTCACGAAAATCCTTTGCTTGCTCGCAATAACACAGGTGGTCTGAAAACCGACTGCTCTCAACTACCAAATTTTTGTCTGCTCTCAACTCCTAAATACCGGATGCTCTCAAAATCAAGAAATTTCGCGAAGTTTGTAAATGAGAGCTCGAGGGCGCCTTCTCCTATTTATAGGATTTGTCCCAGAAGGCGAAGAGTCACGACTCTTCCCCTTCTGCTTTTCCCTCCTCTTCCTTCAGTTAGAATCTGAAGAGATTCAAAAAAAAAAAAAACACCGTCAGCACTCTTCACAGGCGCCACGTGGCACCTGCCACGTCAGTACCTGTGAGGGGCAAATGTTTGGGGTAAAAATACCCCAGACACGTGGCCCAATGGTCAAGCGACACGTGGCACCCAGCCATTGGTCAGCAGGGCTTCAATCCCCTGCTGACACGTGTCCAGTGAACCCTAAATGGGGAACCAAGGCTCCCCACTATAAATAGTGGAGAGACCCCCATTAATGGGGCATTCAATTTCATCCTTAAATACATACACCAATCCCGAGCAATATTAATTGCAGAATTCTCCCATTACGTGAGAAGTAATTTCACTATTTACGTACACTTTTCCTCCTGTACGTTACTGACTTGATCGTCTGAGGTGAAACTCCAACCAACCGGAGACTTTGTGGTTTTGCAGGTACAAGCATTGAAGGGCATTCTCGGAATTGTAACTCTCCTGCAAGACAACTCAAAAAACCCCGTAACACGATGCACGGTTAAAAAAATATTTATTTTGTTGATAATTTAAAATAAATTTAAATATTAAGTATTATTGGACTCTAGTATATTAATAAATGCATCATTACATGTTATGTATATAATTTACAATAATGGCCAACACAAATATTATGGAATGAATTTTCAATTAACATTATATAGGCGGAATTAATTTTAGAAGGAGTCGGATCAAATTTATCATAACCATCTCAAATTAGTAAAGACCAACTAAAAAACAATATATATAGATTTTACAGATAAAAAATAAAAAATAAAAAATCTATTATATAAGGTTATGGAAAATGATTAGTTATTTCAGAAGTCTTATGTAAAATTTGACTAAAATTCACTAAAAACATGACTCATATACTCAAAAAAATATATTAATAGTACATTATTAAGAATTTTTTTTTATTAGAGTATCAAATAGTTGAATTAAATATGTGCTTACAGCTTACTCATAAAAAGTGTAGTTTTGATCTAAAAATATTATGATTGAATAAAAAAAAATATATATATAATAATAAAATAGTTACGTATTCATGTAACTTTTATGTATGATTAATGCCAAAAATATATAGATGGAAAAATATGTATGCATTTGATATTCAGTTTTAAATATAATATTGAGTTATCAAAGTTTTTATGGTTGATTGATTTAAACAATCATTCTATGTTTAATGCGATAAATAATGTATGCTATAAATTAGTTCCTTTTATTATTATATTATAATATAATCTAGTACTATAAAGTCTAGTTATTTAAATCTATTATAGTCTTTTATTTTTAGTTATTTCCATAAATACATAGTGAACAAAAAAATATATAAAAATGATTATGAATATCTTTCATTACTTTTTTTTTTCTTTTTTGTGAGAAATAAGTTTGGGAGGGAAAAAACTACACCAAGAAGTGACACGTGTCATTCTCGTTGTTTGTTTTAGTATTATGTTATTAATTCAAAATAATTGAAGTTATTAGTTGTGAAATTCTGATTGTAGCAATAGTTAAAATACAGAAGAATATATTACGGAGTATTATCTGAATTAAAAGTAACACATCAAAAAAATGGTAAAAACTTAAGATATCGAAGACAATAGCATCTTATAATTGCAATGTAGGATCCAGATTCCAGATTGTAATTGTAACAAACACAAATCAAAATTTGATCTTAATATACCAAGAAAGATGGGACCACAACTTTTCTTCCTAAGTCAAACAACTCATTGATGACTGAGCATGCATTCAAAAATTCAACTATGATTAACAAACCCTAATTAAAGAATATTAATTATAATACAAGTATGAAATTAAAATAACAAGTTAGAACTACGAGATGAGAAAATGGATCAGCCGAGATATGAGATATTGGGTATAGAAATTGGGGATTTGAGGTAAATGTAATTTTTAAAACATAAAAATTGTTTGTAATTTAATTATTTCGGAGATTTTGGTAAATAGTAGGAAAATAAAAGGGCAAAATAGGAAAAGTAAGAAATGGTCAAACATTGGGGTGAAAGGAACATGAAACAGCCCGATCCTCTAAACGGCGCAACATACTCTACCGGTTTTCTTATGATGACGTCATCCACACGTGAACCCATAATTGGTCACCTCTCACTCACATGTGGGGTCTCTCACTCTCACGTGCGGATCCTTTTTCGCAGAATTATTAGAGAATGTGTTTTTGTTTTATTAAAATTATAAATTTGTTTAGGCAAAAACTAAAGAATGTCCCGGGTCGTTGGATAAGATAAATAAAAGTAGAAATATTAATATGAAATTAATATTAAATACACCGATCGATGCATGATTTTAACATGCATTCCTATATTAATATTATTTAGATCTTGCTAACAAGCGCCCCAGAGCGTTAGAATAAGGGATTAATATATTACTTATAATAGTACAAAGTTCGGAATGCATGACAAAATCACACGTCGATCGGTGTATTAATGTTAATTTTATTATTACATTTTCACTTTAATTTCTCTTATGTAATGCCCCAGTGACATTCGTTAGCTTTTATCATATCATTTTAGTAAATAATTTAAATAGTTATCTAACAAACTGGGACGCCTTCATTAGCGAGATCCATTTAGTTATTTATAAATTATTTTTGGTTTTTTTTTTTAATTTTTGATGATGTTTTTGGGTTGGTTTTACACAAATTTCAAACTTAGTAATAATTTAAACTAACTTAATTAATTGAATTCCTCCCTACCTTTGCTTTCATTACTCTACTTGACCTTGTGTTTGGAGCTGCCCCTTTTCTTTCTCTATAAAATGCTGCAATCCCGATAACTTAATTAATACCATAATTAAGTGGGGAAATGACTATAATTTATGACTGTCCCTCTATATTAAAGACTTAATTACGTGCCGTCCAAAAAAAAAAAAAAAAGAAAAAAAAAGACAGACTTAATTACGTGAAAAAGAGAAAATACTTGTAGTATACAATTACTCTATGGTGCATTAGGTTTGGTACTTCCTTCGTTTTACTAATTTATAATTTTATATTCATATATTGAAAAATTGTGACGTAAATTATACACCAGCTAGCTCATAATGTAATGTCTAATTTAATTTTCTGTTTGTATCTATTCTCTCCAATTTTAAGTGTTCTTCCCAGTATAATTGTGTATGTTTGTTAATGCATTTAATTTTTGACAATAAGTATTTATAGTTGCATATTACGGAGTAATAATTAAAAAAAAAATGTTCCGTAAAACATTTGAATATTAATAAACTAATCAATTTAACAAATAAAATAAGAACCATCATAACTAAATTTAATTGACGTAAAATTATGCTACCGTTCATATATTCATGTTTGTTTTGAGTAATATTTTTATTTATACTTCACATAATATTACTATAATACATAAACTTTTTTACTTATCTTTTTCATACAAAATAATACTCCTACATTTTCCAACTATTTGTGCCATTATTACTTCATTTTTATCATTCTTATATAAAATACCCTTATCTCTAAAGTTCCGTTAAATGCATGCATCTTTAACTTATATTTTAACTTATATTTGAGATGCTAGTTGTAATTAAAAATTTGGCTTTACCCTCTTAATATAAGTATGTCCCTTAGTTTAACTTTGTGTAAAAAAAAATATAACTTATATTTTAAAAAAGATTTTACACTTAAAAGTAAATTTTAAGAAAACTGCACACTTCCTCCATTATTCTTAATTTACATAAAAAAAAATGTTATATATAAATGAACACTATATTATGGGACAAAGGAAATAATATTTTCATATATAATGTTTTAAAATTATATACTAATTTAAGTCAAATTGATTGTATGAATTCATTTGACCAATAATATTCAGGTTCATTATACAGATATCTAAAGTCTAGACCCATAATTTTGGACCCATAGAGTTAAAAAAAATTGAATCTAGATCCTCAAACAGGGGAAATTTTGAGTGTTAGACAAAGGATAAGAAAAAAAATAAAAAATAAAAAAATGAAGTACATTCAATTATGCAAAACATACTCCTAAAATTGAAAGCATCCAAGGGTTAATTATGTTACAAGATTAATAACAATAGAAATACCCAACATTAAGTAACACTAACACTAACACGATACTTGTATCTTAAATGTTCGAATTAAACTATCACAGGGTTCTAATGGTATATAAGAGACTATGTACAACAAAAGGCTAAATTTATTAATCTCATTTAGAAGATCAGATGTTATATTGTAGACTGAAACATGTGATGTGGCGTGACTACTACCTTCAGAACTAATGGAGGTGTTTTATGTCAGATTTGATTTTCTATGAAGATTTTTCCTCCTACCTACATGTCACCTATCTGGATATCTAATTGTTTTTTGTTTGCACCAAAATAATTATTTTTGTTCTTTCATTCTTTCTACTTCACCATTTTAAAATACATGTCCGTATAAGATTGTCTTATACTTTATTTAATGCTTTGTAAAACTTTTCACTTGCAACATGCATGTAGGCATGTATATGTATTTGCCTGACCAAGCTTGAGTTGGTGGGAAACTCACTTTATTATTTTGAGGTCACGACTTCGAGTCCCACTACCTACAATTTACTTGGGAGTAGGGGGGATTCTCTTACCTCCCCCCTCTACTCTCAGGCGTTGACCTGCGGAGTTGAACTAACTCTAACGATTTAGAAATTAAGTTTTGACCGTTTCAAATAGGTTTCCCATAAAACTCAAGCGTCGCAATTCTAGTAAAAAAGAAATAATATACGAAGTAATATATTATTGTTTTTAAATAAATGCATCTGATTGGCTTTTGCACTATTCACATGTCAACTTTGACATAATTTTATTCATTACATAATTAAATGTTATAATATAAACTACAGCTAGATTAGTCACAATGTATGTTTCCATAATTTTTCTCTAATAAATACATGAATCACAATCTCCCTTTAAAAATGCCTCACCATCCTCAATGTGGAAAATGTAGAAGAAAAATGATCAATAAAGGTGAAAGAGGAAGGTAATGATTGAAGAGTTGAGATAAGAGTTGGAGACTCTAAGAATTGGATCCACATTAAACAAGCTTGGCTCACAATACTCTTCACTCTCCACTTTACAAACATCAAAAGACCACTGCTTCTTCAACCGTATCATAATGATCCTCATCTTCATTTGAATCATCTACGCTCAATGCCTCACCTTCAAAGCAACCATGGTTATCACATAAAGGAGATGGGGTGGAAGAAGATTGGTTTTAAAAATTAAGAGATAGGGAAATGAAATCATAATCAAGGGAGATGGGTGGGGAAATTGACTCACCAATTGGTTCTTAAGAATTAAAACCTCTTGGTCCTCATCACCCTCAAACATCCAATATTCCATGGAAACTACTTCATCCTCCTCATCACTCTCTTTCCTCACATCTTCTCCACGCTTCAAAAATTGCAATGACCCATCCTTCATAACTTGAATTACCATTTCTTTAACATTAAGTGAAGGTAACATTCTTAGTTTCTCTTCAACTCCATCTAAAAGCTCAATGGAACGAAATTCAAATCGGGAAAGAGGCTCAAAATGCAGACACTCTTTAGGAACATCGATCTCTACTCTCTTTTTCTCACTTATTGCCTCTCTAACATCCTTCTCACACACTTTGGAGCTCTCAAAACAATCATCATCATCATCTTCCATACCTACAAAACTTGTAGAAAATTCATTTACATTCAACATTGATTACAATTGACTTCTCATCTCCTCCATCTCTCCTTCCTTATTTTTTCCTTCCATCTTTTTCATCATTTCCATTTGGATTCTCATAGCCTCTAAACATATCATCTCATTTGGCTCCAAATTATAATTCATCTCCAATTCTCATAGCCTCTAAAGATTGAAAAGATGAAGATCGTTGAGGATCATCATGGGGAGAGGAATCATGTGCAAGCATGTGGGGATCAACATTAGAGATATGAGTGGCATCATCAAAATTGGGAATTGGGGCACAATTAGACATGCAAGATTCATCAAACGTGGAACATGGAACATCACAATTATCCATAGAAGTATTTGAATAACCATAACCATGATCATAAGTATCACTAGCAAACCACACATAAAACTCCCAAGCATCATCAATTGACAATGCTCGAAATTCACCATTAAACATGCTTTCAATAATGTCTCTAGTTTTCTCATTAAACTCATGATAACAAATCTCACAAGCCTCCCGAAGTTCACAACCATGGTAACTAATTAATGAAGTTCTCTAGCCTATTGAAGTACACCCAAAACGGATCATCCTCAAACTAAGGAAACAGTGTACTTGCCTTTTTTTTATCAAAAACAAACAAAAATCAAATAAAAAAAAAAGTATATACAAAGACCTAGACTCAAACAATCAAAAACACTTTGACACCGTTCCCCGACAACGGCGCCATTTTAACGTAGGGAAAACTAGGTCGTTGACTAATCCTTCCCTTAGTCAAACAAAATTTATAATCACTTAACAAATATAAATACAAGTATAAAGTTGAGTCAAGGGTCGAACCACTAGGAACGGTTATGTTCAAGTGCTTTCAATAAACACCTAAGCTAGATCAAAGTCGAAGGTGAGGAAAGACTATACAACTACCAAAACAAACAAGAATCAAAGAAATGATACACTAGGGAATGGGATCAACATGTAATCATGACAGTTACAACAAGTTGGAAAGGTTAGGCCAATCAATGGTTGTGAAGACTAATGATAAGAGCTATCAATTGGAATCTAAGAGCTATCTCCTAATCATTAAGCTAGGTTTCCACTATGAATAACAAACTAGGAGAATCATAATCGA
Source organism: Chenopodium quinoa (assembly GCF_001683475.1). Lineage (NCBI taxonomy): Eukaryota > Viridiplantae > Streptophyta > Magnoliopsida > Caryophyllales > Amaranthaceae > Chenopodium > Chenopodium quinoa. The sequence continues at coordinate 1,269,132 of NW_018744469.1, forward strand.
AACCAATCGACAATTGTAAATCCTAAATCAAGTGGTCATGTCATTAGGATCTACAATGCAATCTAGCATAGTTTTCAAGGCCTAATCAAACTAAGCACATGCAAACTTCCATTAATCAATTTAATCTCAAAAATCAATCAACATAATCCCAAATTAATCACAATCAATCAATCATACAAATTTTACCCAAACCCTAGCAGACAACTACTCAATACAATCCATCATCAAATCAAAGCAAGTAAATGAAGAATCAATCAAACATCAACAACAACTAATCTAATCAAGAATCAAACAACAAAACTAAATCAAACAAACATGAAATTAAAAAAAAAGCAATAAGATGAGATAGAGTAAGAAATGCTCATTGATAATTGAGAAGATATTCAATACAATTGTCACCCTTGCATCTTCAATCTCTCAAATCACCATTGAAATCCCTCAGTTTCTCTCTCTAAAACTACTCCTAAAACTAAGCCTAAAACTAGAAAGTGAAACTCTCAACCTAAGCTAAAAATGAATTCTAAAATTGCTTAATGAAGAAAATAAGGAGAAAAGCTATTTATAGTACAACTAACTAGAAGGAAATAAGGTAAAAATCCCAAAATAAACCCAGTCGGGCGCGCCCTCTCACGAGCTTGCGTGCCCGCGAAAATCTGGGTATGGAACAGGGACCACAAGTGGCGCACTTGCGAAGAAGATGTGCGCGCCCGCGCAAGTGTCGTGCGTGCCCGCGCAACTGTAGCAGGGCAATCCTTCGGTGCGAGCTTCATGTGGATGGTGCACTCCTCATGATCAACATTAGGCATGACAGTCCTGAAATGAAGTTTACGGTGGGTTCAACACCATGGTTTTATGCAAGCGCAGCATGCGAGCACAGACACCAAGTCTTGGAGCTAGGCCTTCCTTGCCTTGTGAGCTATGCATAAGCTTCCACCTTACACTTTGAGCCTCTTCCAACCCGGAAAATCAACGTGATGGGTCTCAGGCTTCACCTTACTCCTACAGACAAAGAAAGAAGAGCAAATAAAAGAGAAAACACGAGAAAATCCACAAAAGTGGACGAAAACACAAAATAAGCAAAAATAAGGAAACTAATGAACAAATGGACAAAACCAAGCATTTATTAGGAAAGAAAGCTATAAAAAGAAGGTAAAAACAACCTAAAATACTACCATATGAGTGCCATAAGTGACACTCATAAAAAAGGCATACTATTCTCCATCCACTTGATGAAAAACTAGTACAAAAGAATCATGGTAAAACAACAACCAACCATCTAAGTGAGACATGCATACATGGCTCCCATAAAAACAAGAAAGTCATAAATCTTTACTCACGAGTTTAGCCTTGAATACTTCCAACAAAACTTGGTGAAATGACATCGAAAAACCTTTAGAAGAAATATTAAGAACCACACTCCTTAGAAGGTTGTAAAACTCTTAGTATGTTAGACATGCTCTAACTTATTCTCAAATGTTTCTTCCAAGGTAACCAATCACTCACGCAAACTCACTAAGTTAAGGAAATACTCTATTCATATAGAGATATTGAAACAATAAATCAAGGCAAACCAGTAATAATCGTTTTTAAGCATAATTAGTCACTTTCATGCTTTGCATCAAACAAAAAGAAAAAATTCACTATTAATGCCTCTTATTCCTCTTATAGTCAACTTGTTCACTCATAAACAAACGAAATACATAAGATGGAAATTAAGCAATCAAGAGACATGTATGTGAACTCCAATATGCATCGCTAATCACTTGTCACTTAAACATGGCATAATGCATAAAATTGCTAAAACCAAATTATTTTAGTAAAGGATAACAATTGTAGTGGGACAAGGAGATAACCCAACATTCACGCACAAAGTCATGGAGCATATATACAATCAATTTCTTGAAAAACAAAAAATCACGAAATTACACAAACCAAGACTTTGAGTTCAACACTAATTCATCATATTAAACTTTACCCCATATTGGACGACAAAGGTCTTCTACTAAGTATTGAATTTAGACGTGAAAAACTCTACGTATTTCACATGGGGCACATAAGAATTGAATTCCTACAAGGAAATTCTATAAACTCACGGAATCATTACCCCCACATGCACAAGTTAAGTCTATAATCAAATCATAGCCAAGTGTGGAGAAAGGAATAAGCAAACATACCTCCATGGTGCCTCTAATAAATTACCTAAGAGATCAATAAAAAACAACCCAATAACCACCACTTGTATTAATCGTGCATCGACTTTGAGCTCGTAAAGTACACTTAGACTCTTGTTCTTTACAAGATTCATGTAAGCATCATGTGGAAATTGGTAGGTACAACATCAAAAGAGAAAAAACTTCTTAAGAATTACTTTCCACATATAAAGAAACCGATAATGGCTCTTTAAACAAATGCCAATAATAAATTAAAGTGAACCAAGTAAGACCAAATAAGTGAGAAGACATAAAATAATATTTTAATAACACTTGAAGACTCTCTCTTAAGGTGAAAAATTATTAGAGTAAAATAATCTAACCATTGAATTAAAAATAATTCTAACATTATCATACTTCAAAAATTACATCACAAGGATAACACAACTTATTTAATACTAGAGGTGATCATTTACGGACTTGGGTAGGAAACAGGCCAGGCTTATATTTCATATTTTATCCAACGGGCTTAACCTAGCAAAACCAAGCCCTTTTATGAGGGCTTGACAATTTGTCCATACCCGCCCTATTAAACAGTTCGGGCTTGTCCACGGGCTAACGAGCTTAAAATATTTGTTCTTATTTTACTTTTCTAGGACTTTGTTGTAATTTTTATAAATACTAATAAATCTTTTTATTATTTATTTTTGTCACACTTTTTTAATTAAGTTGTCTTAAAATATTCTTGATCACAAATGTTAAACAAATAAAAAAAAAAAAGTTGAAATGGTGACATATGTTAGTGAAAAATATGAAAGAACTTATATAATAAGTCTCCGATGATAAATTTTACAAAAGAAGAAAATAGTTATTGTAGCTAATCAAAGCTTAGAATCCTAAATACTTTCTTTTGTGCTTTATTTTCTAAAACATACGTACATAATTTAACTAACTAAAAAATTTATTAAATTATTTTTGTAATAAACGGGCCGAACAGGCTAGCCCGCGGTACAAGTTGTCTTGTCCATGTCCGCCCATTTACATTAGCGGGCGGACCTAACCCGTCCAACAATTCAATCTTTTTCAAGATTGTTGTCCAAGCCCGCTAGTTTTGCAGGCCAAGTAGGGCGGGTTTAGCGGGTCGTCCCGTCCATGAACAACTCTAGTTAAAACACTAAAACATTAAAAATAGCCACGAAAAGAATTTCAAGGGTAAAATTAATAGTAGTTGTCATGTATTACCCCAACAAGGGTACGCTATAATTATATGGCACTACTAAGAGTCACAAAAGCAACAACCACTAAAGATATATTCTCCTATGGAGAAATATAGATATATAACTCTTCACAAAAGAATAACATAATTCCCATTCAAGAACTTCATACACCTAAAGTTAGATAAATCTTACACAAGTTCAAGACATATGGAAATATGCAAGCATTTGAGCATGGACAAAGTTTTCACAAAACATATATTTCAACATATATGCAAGAAGTAGTAAACTTTGAAAACATACTCAATACAAAATTCGTGGTAAAACATAGAAGACATACACACTTAATAAGTCATAATTAACCATGAAATATCTACCAACATATGCTTGTAAACATTAGGAACAAAACATCTTTCCAAAAGATTTTATTTTAAATAAAATAGCCTAACATTTACCTTCTCAATGCACAAAATAATTCAGTTCATATGTTCAAAAATCCAACAAATTGGTAAATAAAACCAATTAACGTATTTCTAAGTATTAAGTTCAAACCACAAGTATAGAACAAAGAAATAGAAATTATCATACCATGTAATACGCTTATTGTATAACATGGATTATACTTTAGCTTTTAATCGTTTATCTAATAATTACTTAGAAAATAACATATTATTGACAAAATAATCATCCAACATTATATTGCCAAAAAATCATAAATCATATATTTGTCAAGAGGATTATTAGATATTAGACCACATGCAAAACATAATCAATATAAAAATTGGTTTAGAATGGACCTCCCTTAAATTAATTCAAGAAATGTGAACGAGCATTCTTGTAATACGTCCAAACATCCACTCCAAAAATGCAGCTCAAATATGTCATCATAAATCCCAAATTGAGCTGCTATTAACAATCCGGCCATTGAAAATGAAGCATTGTATGTCCCAAACAAGCTCCCAAAATTTCAGTTAATATCGATCACGAATGACCTTCGATCGGGGGTCATCTTCGGGACTACTCCCAGAAAAACGTGAACATAAACTTTTCCCAAAAAAATTATATTTCTTCACACTATACAATCTTCAATCAATACCCATCGAATAGCCATTGAAATTAACAATTCGTTTTCAAAATTGTTGTAAAAATAAGAGTTTCAAAGGCTACAAATAATACAAGAATAATAATGTGTTTTATTGGTCAAAGGAAGACGGTGTGGCATGACATTTCGTCACTAGCTTTGAAAACAAACTGCGGCACAACTGGGGTGCACATTGTATCGCCGGTACGGTCCCTAAGGTTACACACCACTCTCACTCAAAGGCACTTTTGAGTGAGAGGTGGAGCCATATAAACTTATGCCCAAAAGAAAACAAAAATATGTTTAGCTCTTTGATATGTATAATGTGTATGTAGTATTGTATTTTTTGAAAAGATTCCAAGCCATATATAGACAATGCAAGGAGTATGAAGAGTCAAATGTAACCATCAATTGAGTGATTAAATCAAAATAATGAAGATGATTTAATCACAATAAACAACCACTTGAATGAAGGGGATTACATAAGAATAACCAAGATCATCAAGGAATCCGAGAGAAATAGTAGAAATCCAAAAAGTAAATCTAGACATGAAAAAAAGTCTACTCCACAACCCACCTACGGGCAAACGTGTTAGTCCACAACCTACTTGTGGAGTAAACTGATCATACTCTAGAAAAGTCACAAATCAACTGAGAAACATGACTTTTACTCTCTTTACTCCAACAGAGAGTGGTACAGGGAAGACCATGGTGCTTTGATAATAAGCTAATTGTTTTAAAAGAGGTGGAGAAAGAAGAACAACCTGAGAATATACCCCTCTAACACCCTCCGTTTTGGGTTCGAATAATACATTTTCCATTCAATTGTCGATCGGATGAAGATTGAAGGAATTGGTTTTGAATTTGGGTGATTTGATTGAGATTGAAGATGATATGCTAGACTTAGACAGATTTTGAAGAGTTAAAGTCATGATGCATGTGATGAAACCTCTTTGAGGATTTAAGAGAATAATTGAAAAGATGGATAAGATTGTTTATGTGGAATTTGCTTACGAAAGAGTCTTGTATATTTCTTTTGCCTATGGAATTATTGGTCACTCAGAGAAAGACTCCTATCAGTTTCTGAGGAGAGTAAAAAGCAAAGCTTGAGTCGGGGAAGTAGCTTCGCGCATCTTCAAGGAAAGGTAGACAACGAGAAGTGGAGGATCTTGTATCTGTAATAGTGTGTCGCAAGACACTTTTTGTTACAAAAGAGAATGAGAAGCCCGTTGTAGAGGTAGAGGAGGATGAAAAGGTCCTAGCTCTAAAGGGCGAGAAGGAGAATGGGATATGATATATGGTGCAAGGGGATAATTGGGTTGCTACTGACCAAACTGGAGACTCGAAGATGGGGGCTTTGTATGTGCAAAGAGAAGAGAAGGAAAAGGAGAGGAACGTTGAGGATCTTGATGTCACTCTCAAGTGGGGTGATTAGGGGTGCTCCTAGGGTCTAGTTTAATTAGGGGTCCTGTTGAAAGGGCAGGGAGCTCGGAATGAAACGAATGGTGTCCTTCCAATAAGTGTATTATTCCGATAGAGGGTTCGAAAATATTAGAAAGCTAATTCTTCAGTAAGGTCAAGTTATCGGAATGCCTAGGTGGAGACCGTTTCCGATCAGTTATATTAATGCATAATTAATATTACGGCTTAATCTTGACTGAACCCTTCGGGTCGCACCCCTATCGAATAAGCGATTCGAAACGACAAATCAATCCGAAGGAATAGATGAGTCATTAGAGTATTACGAACAAAGACGTCGAATGTCGAGCTTAGAGCGTCGACCCAGCGTCACAAGTCGAGTCAAGTTTAGAATTCGACAAGACGAGAAATCAAACAAGCGACAAGTTCGAGCTAGGTCGTAGCCTCGCATTGGCCTAGCCATGCGAGTGCTAGGCTAGCTTAAGCTATCATGCGCACCGCAAGCCTAGAATGCATTGCGTGCTAGGCCAAGCATGCTAGCAAGGCTAGTGCACAAGGCCGCAAGCATGCTAGTAGCTAATGCATGCTAGCGTGCTAGTGTGCTCGGCCATGCACCCAGCCGCAAGCATGCAACGCATAACACTCGCACAGCAGCACGCTATGCATGCTTGTGCTATAGGTTGTGCATGCGTGCTTGCTAGCGAGCAGCACCAGCAGCAACATCGCAACAGCGTGTAAGCTGGCTAGGCTGTGCGTGCTTGGGTAGCAGCACCAAGCAACAGCATCACAGCATCGCATGCATGCGTTCTGGCTGGTTGCGCATGGGTTGCGTGCTTGTTGGCTGGGCTGCCCAGCCTTGGTGCTAGGCCCCAGCTAGCAGCCTTGGCAGCCAAGGCAGGCTGCCAGCCAGCCATGTGGCATGGTCACCCGGTCAAGGGAGGGGACCAAGGGGTTGATGTTTGGATTGGGGAGCAAGGTGATTTGGTCCCCCCCCCCCCCCTTAGTGGTCCTCACCAACTCTCTCCTTCCATGTGACACTTAGAGCTTGTTGATTTCCTTGCATTTTATTTTGTTTTTAATTAAAATAAAATAGAGGAAAATGCAAATCTCCCACATTGATGGGAGAAGGGAGATCAAGTCTCCATTCCCTATAAATACCCAAGTTTTGGGTTTGGGAAAAATCACTTGAGTTGAACTCAATAAAGCATCTCATCTTTAGTGAGAAAACCTTTAAGTTCATAATGCTCTAGTTTTATTTAGTCAAGTCCCGACTAACCTTCCGGATTAAGACCGTTCGGGTTGGGTTGAGGGTGCGAGCCGTAGGAGGCCGTCGTACTTGCATGGGTCGAGCTTTGAAGTAAGAGCTCGTGAATCGAGCGAAGCACGCGTCAAGGGTAAGAATGTCCTTTCTCTTTCTCTCTCTTATGTTGTTAATTATGTGATTGCATGTTTAGTTTCTTTAATTAGTGGGCGGGTCTTGGGTGGGTTTCTCTTCCGCGTAGCGTTGGACGCTGCGAAACCCAACACGGAGATGAGGGGTGTGATGTAGGAGGGGTGGTGAGGAAATTTCGAGAGGGGGCAAGGGAAACACTTGGAGAAAGGTAAGTAGGGAAAGTGGCAATTTTGACACTTATATGAGTGGGGTGGGGGAGGAAGTGCTTGGCAAGAGGAGCTGGGAAGTAGCACAAAATAATAAATGGTGTCGGGTGATTTTTCTTGTTTGTGGGTGGCTGAGGCTATTGTTGAGGTGGAGTTGTTGAGTAAAAAACAAATGGTGTCGGGTGATTTTCTAGTTTGTGGGTGGCGAAGGCTATTGATGAGTAGCCCCGCTGAGCTTAGTGAGTGTCTTGAGCATTAACTGTAGAGAGTTGTGCAATACTTCTGTAGCTAATAACCTCCAGAACTTTGTACAAAAGGATGTCCCATCTCTTATATTCCTTATGGAGACGAAATTGAGTTGTGATGAGATGATGAGAATAAAGGTGAAATTAATGGGTTATGACGAATTAGCAGTGGAGAAAGTAGTGGAAGACTGAGAGGTGCAGCTTTGTTGTGGTTAAAGGTATTCGAGGTGGAGTTGCACTCTATGTCTATACACCATATAGATGTGACAATGAGACTAGGTTCTGGACAGGTTAATTGGAGATTGAAGGGGTTTTATAGGTGGTCTAAGGTGCATAACAAGCACTTATCTTGGAAGTTCCTTGCGAAACTTGCTAGTGAGGATAGAGTGAGGTGGGTGTGTATTGGAGATTTTAATGAAATCCTCTATGATTCTGAAAAGAAGGGGTATAGGGATCGTGCTCTTTAGCAAATGGAGAACTTTAAGGGTGTTGTTGATGCGTGTGGTTTCATCGATGTACCTTTCATGGGGTACGAATGTACTTATTACAATAGGGAAAGCGGTGTTGATAATGTGCAATTTAGGCTTGATAGAGAATTGGCGGTTAAAAATTTAGGATTGAGGTTTTTTCGAACAGTAAATCTCTGTTACTCACTGTGAGAAACGTTTTTGTTTCTCACAGTGGCAGTTTCGTAAATAAAATGTACCACCGTGACTAAAGTGGTACAATTTGATCATCCATTTCGTAAATAAAATGTACCACCGTGACTAAAGTGATACATTTTATTTACGAAACTGCCACTATGAGAAACAAAAACGTTTCTCACAGTGAGTAATGGGGCGCCCTCTTTTTCGAAGGCTGACTTATTAATCCTTGAACGGGAATGGTCGAATCATGCACCAATAATTAAAAAGTTATGATGGTACTGTGGCAGCAAGTAGAGAGAAAATATTTCGTTTTGAGCAAGTTTGGAGTGACTATGGGGGTTGTGAGGGAGCCGTGAGGCATGCTTGCCAAGGAGGTGGTGTTACGGTGGAGGGAAGGATTAAAATTGTGTGGTGAGTCTGAAGTCTTGGAGTGAGATAGAGTTTGGGAAGATATTTAAGGAATTAAGAAAAAAGAGAATGAGAGTCTGGGGATTTTAAACAGGGGGGTCATAATGCGGAGAGGGTGAACGAGAGAAGAATAATTGTGCGGGGAATTTCTGATTTGCTGCATAATGAAGAAGGAAACTGGAGACAAAGACCGAGGGCCCTTTGGTTGTCTGCGTGGGATCGAAACACTAGCTTCGTTCACAAGAAAGCTTCTTAGAGACGGTTGAAAAATACCATTACTAGTCTCGTGACTGATGACGGGGTATGGCACAATGGAGATGATGAGGTGGCTGGAGTTGCAGTTAATTATTTCAAAGATTCATTTACTTCATCCGATCCTAGTAACTATCAAGAAGCTCTCGCAGGTCTTGAGTGCAAAGTGAAAAATGATATGAATGAGCACTTTGAACCAATTTCACAGCAAATCAAAGTTCTTACGGCTTTGAAATAGATGCACCCCTTAAAAAGGCCTTAGGGTCGGATGGTATGTGTCCTCTATTTTTTCAGACTTATTGGCACATTGTAGGTCTGAAAGTTGTAAAATTAGTCTTGTGCATTTTGAATGGTGGGGGTAATTCCAAAGAACATAAATAAAACCTTTATTGTTTTAATCCCTAAAAAGATAGCTCCATATAAGATAACAGAATTTAGGCCGATTATTAGCTTGTTCAATGTGGTGTATAAGATGATTACTAAAGTCCTTGCTAATTGTCTTAAATTACTTCTCCCTAGTATAACCTCGATAAATCAGAGTGCCTTTACTCAAGGAAGATTGATTACTGATAATATTTTGGTTGCGTTTGAAATGTTCAATCATATGAAGAGCTCTATAACCAAGAGTGGCTTCTTGGCACATAAGTTGGATATGGAAAAGACATGAGATAGAGTTTAATGAGGTTTTTTTAGAGCAGTCATGATAAAGCTTGGTTTTGCAGAGATTTGGATTAATCGGGTAATGCATTATGTCTCTTCTATCTCTTTTTCTATTCTTATTAATGGTACACCTTTGGGGGGAGTTTTCCCCTACGAGGGGTGTACAACAAGGTGATCCATTTTCCCAATACTAATTTATTTTATGTGCGGAGGCTTTATTAGGATTACTGAATAGAGAGGTTGAGCATGGTACTTTTAGGGGTATTAAAGTGACGCCGCCAGACTCCTCCGATTTCTTGTTGTTTGCAGTTGACAGTACTATCTTTTCAAGAGCAAATGAGGAGGAGGTGGGTACATTTAAAAGAGTTTTCCATACTTATGCAAAGGCTTCATGTCAATTGGTAAATCTTGATAAAGCGACGGTTTCCTTTAGTAAGGGTATTTCGGAGAAAAGAAGGGGGTTTTTGGCCAATTTCCTTGGTATTAGAAGTGTCGATGTTCATGATAAGTATCTTGGCCTTCCTATAGTGATTAGGAGGTCGAAAAGGGTGCTTACGAAGGGAATTAGAGAGAAGTTGTGGGAAAAGATACAAGGTTGGAAGGGGGGAATATTATCAAAGGCGAGTTGAGAAGTTCTGATTAAGGCTCAAGATGTTAGGGCACGTGTAGCTTGCCATATCTTCATACTGATTAGTTTTGTTGTAGCTAATGGAGAGGGGGTCCAGATAGTATCTTGGCTTCCCACTAATTTTTTATAAATCTTTTAATATAATAATAATAATATTGAGTCGTCTTTCATTAAAAAATAAATAATTAATTAAATAATAATAATAATAATAATAATGTTGTTCGGGATACCTTTTTGATGTTTGCTATCGATCTCGGATTTCAGCAAGTTAGGAGGTTTACATTTGGTTGTCTGGAGGAAACTACAGGGCCCTCATATCTGCAGATGTGTTACTTTATTTCTGGGATCGTGGTCACAATGTCTGTGTTGACTTAACAAGGTCTTCTCCTTTGACACAGTCAGGGCTATCTAACTTTGTTCCTGGACGGGTTGTGGTTGATGCAGCTCATCGAAAGTGGGTCAAGTACGAATTTAGTTGTCAGGCAATTGGATATGGTTTCCTTCCCTTCTTCTTTTCTTCTTTTGGGGAATTAGAGAAGGAGGTTGTTGCGTTGCTGAAGCGGGTTCAGAAGTTCTCGAAAACTCAGGATATTGGGACATGTACTGCTGCTCATATTTTCACTAGGATAGGCTTTACTATAGCTAGAGGAGTGGGGGCCCACATTGTATCTTAGCTTCCCTCTAATTTTTTTTATAGGTTTATGACTTTGTCTGTTTTTGAGATATAATAATAATAATAATGATAATAATAATGATAATAATAATAATAATAATAATAATAATAATAATAATAATAATAATAATAATAATAATAATAATAACAACAACGTCGGCATCAAGAAGAGAGTATTTCCTGTGCTATTTGTTCTTGGAGTACACCAGGTGGTAATTTGCATCTTGTGAGGGATACTTTGGCAGAGGATTCTCCTACTTTATCAGTGGATGGTGATGAGGACCTTGATTTGGAGGAGCGTAATATCAAGCAATGTCGCAGAAAGATTTGTGACGGCCATTACACTGCTGCTGTCCGGGTTCTTTCTTCTTCAGGCGTTGCTCCTTATAATGACGCCACTCTCACGAATTTACAGTCTAAACACCCTACTTCTCCAACTCCATCCTTGCCTGATATACCTGTTGATGGCCTACATCTCGTTACTACTTCTGCTGTTGTTTTGGATCGGATTAAGAGTTTTTCACGTGGCACATCATGTGGTAGGGACGGTTTACGTGCTCAGCACCTTATGGATTGCTTAAGTGGTGTTGCTGTGGCTGTATCAGATTAGTTAGTTGGCTCTATTACCGGGGTGGTTAATCTCTTTCTAGCTGGAAAGTGTCCTATGGAACTAGGAGAGTATATTGCTAGTGCTCCTCTTACACCACTTGTTAAGCCTGGTGGTGGTATTCGTCCTATAGTTATGGGTACTGTTTGGCGGCCTCTGGTTTCAAAGGTCGGTGCTGTTATGGTTGGCCAGTCTTTAGGAAGTTACTTTGATGGTCTCCAATTTGGTGTTGGGGTTTCTTCGGGAGGTGAGGCGATTCTTCATGCTGTGAATCGGTTGATTGAGGATCGTGGTTCCGATGTTGGTCTTTCTATGTTATTGGTGGATTTTCAAAATGCCTTCAATCTAGTTGATCGTGTGGCCATGTTACGTGAAGTTCGTCATCGTTGCCCGGGCCTTTCGCGATGGGTTGAATTCTGCTACTCTAATCCAGCTAGATTGTATTACGGGGACCACACCTTATGGTCGTCTCAAGGGGTGCAGCAGGGTGATCCCCTTGGTTTTCTGCTTTTTGCTTTGGTTTTACAACCCATGGTGTGTAAAATCAGAGACACTTTTGATGTATGTCTTCAGGCTTGGTATTTGGATGACGACACTGTTGTTGGTGACACGATGGTGATGGGGAAGGTTCTGCAGTTGATTATGGAGGAAGGGCCTCGTCTTGGGTTACCTCTTAACGTGGAAAAAACTAAAATTTTCTGGCCTTTAGAAGACCCTCGAAGCAGGCTTGTGGGTGTCTTTCCACCTAATATTGCTCGACCCTTGCGTGGTGTTAAGATGCTTGGTGGTCCCGCTAGTTCTAATTTCGATTTTGGAGGTGAGCTTGTGATGTAGAGGGTGACCAAGACCATTGTGCTTATGGATAGGGCTGCTAAGCTTGATAATTCTTAGTGTGAGTTGTTGTTTCTTAGGGCTTGTACCAGAGTTTCTAAACTATACTTTGCATTGCGTACTTGTCCTCCTAGCACTTTTGAGACAGCTCAGCGCACATTCGATGTGGCTCTTCGATCTTCCTTGGAGCGTATTGTTATTGCTTCAGGGCTTGGGTTTGGCGATTAGCAGTGGCGGCTTGCCACCTTGCCTTTTGCGTATGGCAGGCTTGGTGTTTATTCTGCAGGTGATGTTCGTCATTATGCTTTTCTAACTTTGCGGTTACAGTCTGTTGGGTTGCAGAAAAGGCTTCTACGGCATGCTGGCGTTGTTGACCTTGGTCGAGCCTTTGAGGATGCGTTGAGCTTGTTCAATAGAACGGTGGAGTATGACATTATGAGTAATCCTAGTAAGGTCCCTGCCCCTAAACTCGTGAAGAAATTGGTAGATATATATTTCACAAAGGTTACCGCTTTTGCAAAATCCGCCTTTTCTTTGTCTCCTTGGCAATCTACATCGTGGAAATCGCAGCAGGGAGATCACACCTCTTCTTAGCTTCGGGCGGTCCCTATTTCTAGGTTGGGTCAGACGATGAGCCCAAAGACTTATCGATGTGTGTTGTGCTACCGGATGGGTGTTCCATTGTTCTCTATCTCGACGTCGTGCTCTGCTTGTTCTCGGGTTTTTACTGGGGATATTTTTGCTGATCACGCGGTGTCGTGTGCTCGTATTGTGGGTATTAAACATCGGCATAATGTTGTCCAGGATACCCTTGTTGATATTTGCTACAGATCTGGGATTTCAGCAAGAAAGGAGGTTGACATAGGGTTGTCTGGAGGAAATGATGGGGCCCTCATACCTACAAATGTGTTGCTTTATTCATGGGATCGTGGTCGCGATGTATGTGTGGACTTAACAGGGTCTTCTCCTTTGACACATACAGGGCTATCTGACTTGTTCCTGGACTGGTTGTGGCTGATGCGGCTCATCGAAAGCAGGTAAAATATGAAGCTAGTTGTCGGCTAATTGGATATGATTTTATTCTCTTCTCTTTTTCTTCGCTTGGAGAATTAGAGAAGGAGGCTATTGCGTTGCTGAAGCGGGTTCATAGGTTCTCGGCGACGCAAGAGATTGGGGCTCGTGCTGCAGCTCATATCTTCACTAGGGTAGGCTTTGCTATAGCTAGAGAAGTGGGGGCCCAGATTGTATCTCGACTTCCAACTAATTTATTGTAGGTTGTATGACTTTGTCTGTTTTTGAGATGATAATAATAATAATAATAATAATAATAATAATAATAATAATAATAATAATATTAATAATAATAATAATAATAACAACAACAACAACAACAACAGCAACAACAGCAACAACTACTACAATAATATTAATAATAATAATGATAACAGTAAGGTTTTTTTTTTTTTTTTTCCTTTTACAAAAAAAAATCAAGAATTTGTTTTTTACCACCAAAAAAATTCTAAAAATTGTTCACCACCTGCCTTTTTTGGGGTTATTTTGGTCTTTTGGATCCGATTTGAGGTTAGAATTGACAAAAATTATTGTAAATACCTCGTTTTGCATGTTTGACGCAAAATGACGTACTTTTTAATAGGCAAAACGAGGCATTTACAATATATTTTTTTTTCAATTCTGACCTCAAATTGGAGGCAAAGGGACAAAGTGACCCCTTAAAACTCCGGAAAATGTGTTTTTGGCACGAAAATTGAAGTTTTTTAAAAATTCCGTCAGATTTAATAGTTTTTTACCGTAGGTGGTAAAAGCCCATTTTAGATAATTTTTTGGGTGGTAAAATAAAATTTTGAGAAGTTTCGGTAGTAAAAAAACAATTTCGTGATATTTTTTGTGGTAAAAGTCAAAATTTTCTAATAATAATAATAATAATAATAATAATAATAATACTCCCCCGTCCCTTAAAGATTGCCCCTTATTGATAGCTTGCTATTTTATGCGGTTTTAGGGCGTATTTGAACCTAGTTTACCTGAACAAATTTGTGTTTTGGTTCACTTTTACCCTATTATTATGCAATTTTTGTGTATCCTATGCTTCACGGGTTGTTAGTGTTTTTGTTGAGATTTTAGGTCCAAAGACGACCAAATGAAGCCCATGGTTACCAAACCGAGGTTAGAAGCAAGGAAATGATGGAAAGAATCCAAGTACAAGAGCATCGTAGAAGAAAACACAAAGAAAAGGGCCCAGAAGACCCTGCACGGCCGTGCAAGATGTTGCACGTCCGTGCAGGAGTGCAGACCTGAAGCCATCTTTCTGCCAAGGCCTGCACGGACGTGCCAAATATTGCACGTCCGTGCAGATGATGCAGCACGGACGTGTCAAAGGTGCACGCCCGTGCTGCAGCAGGTCGTCTTAAACTGAGTTTCTGCCTTGGTCTGCACGGACGTGCCAACTTCAGCACGTCCGTGCAGACCTACAGTTTACCCGTTTCTTGTTTTCACCGTCCTCTTATTTTAGGGGGTAATATAAATAGCCCCTTTGGACCATTTTAGAGGGGTTCCCAATTTTTCCAGATTTTCATACTCCTCTTAGTTTGAAACACAAAAATCCTCAAATTAGCATAGATTTTAGTTCTTGTTTTGAAGGTTTTTCAATCCAATCATTGTAGAAGACAAGTTCCACCATTGTTAGTCAATTATTGAAGCTTCTAGTAATTTTTTCTTACTCTTTCTTTCTCTCTTCTATCTTTAATTCTTGCTTTTTATTAATTGTTTGGTTGTTCTTTGCATGTTTAATTGTTAGATTCTACTTAATTCTTAGTTTTAATTTGTTCATGAATTCCTTGAAATCTTTAATTGCTTTAACCTCCATGGATTGTGAGTAGTCTAATTTCTAGGGTTTGGGTGAACCCTCAATGTAATCACCAACACTTGTTGCATGAACTAATTTGTTAATTGTGGGGTGTTAATTAGTTGAGTTTAAGAGGTTTCATTGTTAATTCTTGTAATTGGCCATTGCTTGAATTATTTATCTAGCTTCCTCAACGAAGGATCGAGAGATGAACTTGAGGAAGCTCCCTTATGCTTGATTGACTTGATTTGCCATGAGAATAGGAATTTCTAGTCAAGGGAATTTGCATGTTATCGTGAGGATGTTTTAACACTTGTTTCTTGCCCATAATCACGAGAGTAGGTTATGGTTTTGATGTCAAGTAATCCCTCTAGCTTGAGAGAGTAGTTGGGTGCATTTGATAACTTCCCCTAATTTATCCCCTAAATCACCATTTCTATGCATGCTACTTGTGGTCCGTGATGAAGTTTAGTGGTGTAACCCATGCCCTAGGCCTTCTTAATATTGTTAATCACCTCTTAGAATTAGTTGATTTGAATTAGAATAGTGTGACGTAATACCAACTTAAAACCCCCGACTTAATCTAGCTTGTTTAAACAATAACATTTGGTGGTTGATTCAACGCCTCTCATGGGTTCGACCCTTTCTTGCCCTTGCTACTAGTTGAGTAGGATCGAGTTAGGTCTTATTTCTTGATAGGTTGACGACGTCCTATCAAGTTTTGGCGCCGTTGCCGGGGAGGCAAAGTCACATTGAATAAGTTATTGTTGAATGAGTCTAGATTTGTGTATATGTATATAATCTTCTTATTTTGTTTTTGTTTAAGCGTGTTTACTTTGTGATAGTCATTGCTAACGTTTTCCTTAGCTTTGTTTGACTGTGCATGACACGGAGGAGTAAGCAATCACCGCTTATCCCCGTAGATCCGGAGTTAAATAGAACTTTGAGGAACGTAAGAAGGCTCCTACAAGGCACGCCGGAATTTTCTCTAGCTTATACGGATTCCGAGTCGGAGGATAATCTTGACAACGAGTAAGAGATGGCCAACCCACCGCCTCCTCCACTTCTACAAGACTATGACCACCCCGATGCATTCCAACTTCGGAGTGGCATACTTCTTCCCACCACCAATGCAAACAACTATGAGTTCTCTCCTCAACTCATAAGGAAGATCCAAAGTGAACAGTTCGGGGGGAGTGCAAATGAGTGCCCTCTAGCTCATTTAGACAACTTCCTTGAGTTGTGCACTACCATCAAGCAAAACAACCTCACGGAGGAATTCATTTGGATGCATATGTTTCGGTTCTCTCTTAGGGACAAGGCTAAGTGTTGGTTGAGGTCCGTGAAAGAAGGATCCTTAACAACATGGGAAGAGGTTACCAAAGCATTTCTTGGGAAGTTTTGTCCGCCCGAAAAGACCGCGGAATTGAGAAGGAAGATTACAAGCTTCACTCAAGAGGATGATGAAACCTTAGGTGAAGCATGGGAAAGATTCAAGGATCTAAAGAGGAAGTGTCCACACCATGGGTTGCCTTTATGGATGATTATTCAAAGCTTCTACGACGGTCTCACTCCTACCTCAAGGGCCAATCTTGACAACGGAGCCGGTGGTAGTCTTAAAAAGCTACCGGTGCAAGAAGCCGAGAATATGATTGAAGAAGTTGCAAGGCATTACGCCTATAGATATGATAGAAGAGAAAGTCAACCGAAGAAGAAAGGTATGCATGAGTTGAGTGCAATAGATCTCATTGCCTCAAAGTTTGATATGCTAGCTCACAAGCTAGACCAAGCAACCTCCTCAAGCGGTACCTCCTCTTCACAACCACAACCACAAGTCATGTCTTGTGAGACTTGTGGGGGTAATGATCACATGGCTTCATATTGCAATGCTACTAATGAGCAAGTTGCGGCCATGAACCAAAGAAATGAGCAACCTTTCAATCAAGGTTGGAGGCAACAAAACCAAGGGTGGAGACAACCCAATCAAAACCAACAATCCAACTACAACAACCCTCCTCAAAACATCTACAACCAAAATCAACAAAATCACCAAGCCCCATACCGCCATCCAAACCAACAAAGACAGCAATTCAACCAACAACCTCCTCCACCCCAAAAGACTTCCCTTGAGGCCGCTCTTGAGTCTTTCATAAATCAACAAGGGAAGAGCAATGCAGAAATGAGCTCCAACATCCAACAACTTCAAGCGCACAACAAAATAATTGAGAATCAACTAGCTCAAATTGCACAACAAGTTGGGAGTTCTACCTCCAATGCTAGTGGTCAATTTCCAAGCTCAACGGTTGTGAACCCAAAGGAGCATGTCAAGGCTATCACATTGAGGTCCGGGAGAGGGTATGAAGGTCCGGTAATGAGTGAAGATGTGCCACAAAAGAGAGATGAGGGTGTGGAGGTGAGAAGTGAGAATGATGTTGAAAATGAGGTGGTAGAAGTTGAGAGAAAAGAAAAAGAAAAGAGTGTTGAGGGAGACACAAAGAAAGGAGAGGGAGTTGAAGTTGAAGTGGAGAAACCCCCAATGAGAGTCTACAAGCCACCTATTCCTTTCCCTCATAGGTTGGTAGAGAAAAAATTGAATGAGAAGTTTTCAAAGTTCCTTGAGGTCATGAGAGGGCTCCAAGTGAACATTCCCTTTCTTCATGCTATGTCACAAATGCCTACATATGCGAAATTTTTAAAAGATCTCTTGTCCAACAAAAGTAGGCTTGAAGAGAGTGCAACCATCTCCCTTCCAATGGAGGTGAGCGCAATCATTCAAAACAAGCTTCCCCGAAAGCTTGGTGACCCGGGTAGCTATGCAATTCCGGTGAAGATTGGTGATATGGAAGCCATGGATGCTCTTTGTGATCTTGGGGCAAGTGTAAGCTTGATGCCCTTCTCAATTGCGAAAAATTTAAAAGTTGGTGAGATGAAGCCAACAAGAATCTCAATACAATTAGCCGATCGTTCGGTTAGGTTACCAATGGGAATACTTGAAGATGTACCGGTACAAGTGGGAAGAGTTTTTGTACCTTGTGACTTTGTGGTGATGGAAATGGAGGAGGACAACAAGGTTCCTCTCATTTTGGGAAGGCCGTTCTTGAACACGGCGGGAGTGGTAATTGATATGAAACAAGGCAAGCTAACATTGAATGTGGGAGATGAGAAAATTTCTTTCTCATTCTCGCAAGCCATGAGGAAGCCTATGTATGAGGATATCAATAGAATCGATACTCTTGACCGAGAAGTGGAGGAATTGAAGATGATGAACAATAGCAAAGATACTCTACAAGCGATCCTCATGGAAAGTTTGTACAATGATGATGATGAAGCTAAGGGGTACAAGTTGTTGTTAGACCAACCCCTACATGGCAAGGCAAGGGAGTTTGAAGCACTTAAGGTGGAGGTAAAAGAGGAGAGGTCTACGCCTCCTCCTAAGGTTGAACTTAAACCCCTTCCCCCTTCACTTAAATACGTTTTTCTTGATGATAATGAGACTTATCCCGTTATTGTCAATACCAACCTTGATGACACTTCCCTTGAGAAACTCCTAGTTGTGTTGAGGGAGTATAGGAGTGTCATTGGGTATGCCATTGATGACATTAAGGGATAAGTCCCACGATATGCATGCACAAGATTTTGCTTGATAATGATCATGACTCCTCAATTGAGAACCAAAGAAGGCTCAACCCCAACATGAAAGAAGTTGTTAAAAAAGAGGTTTTGAAACTTCTTGAAGCGGGCATAATCTACCCTATCTCCGATAGCAAGTGGGTTAGCCCGGTTCAAGTTGTTCCAAAAAAAGGGGGCATGACCATTATCAAGAACGATAAGGGTGAGACCATTTCTACAAGGTCGGTCACCGGGTGGAGAATGTGCATAGACTATCGAAAATTGAACAAATCCACTCGGAAGGACCAATTCCCTCTCCCCTTTATCGATCAAATCTTGGAAAGGTTGGCATCACATAGTCATTATTGCTTCTTGGATGGGTATTCAGGATTCCTCCAAATCCCTATCCTACCCGAGGATCAAGAGAAGACTACATTCACATGCCCTTTTGGCACCTTTGCTTATCGAAGGATGCCATTTGGATTATGTAATGCACCTTCTACATTTCAAAGGTGTATGATGTCTATCTTTTCCGACATGCTTGAATCATCAATCGAGGTATTTATGGATGACTTTTCTGTTTGCGGTTCATCTTTTGACACTTGCCTAAGTAATTTGATTAAAGTGTTAAAAAGATGTCAAGAGGTGAACCTTGTGCTTAATTGGGAAAAATTTCATTTCATGGTTGAAGAGGGTATTGTGTTGGGACATGTTGTTTCTAGTAGGGGCATTGAGGTTGATCGTGCCAAAATTGAGGTTATTGAGCGCCTCCCTCCCCCCACTAATGTGAAGGGTATAAGGAGTTTTCTTGGACACGCGGGTTTTTATCGCCGGTTCATTAAAGATTTTTCCAAAATCGCTAAGCCGCTCACTCAATTGTTGGTAAAGGATGCCCCTTTTGTGTTTTCTAATGATTGTTTGCTAGCCTTTGATAGGTTGAAGGAAGCTTTGATCACGGCTCCCATCATTCAACCACCGAATTGGGAGCTCCCTTTTGAACTCATGTGTGATGCTTCGGACTATACCGTTGGATCTGTGCTTGGGCAAAGGAAGGATAAAAAGCTTCATGCCATCTATTACACTAGCAAAACTCTTGATGAAGCACAAAGAAACTACACAACGACTGAAAAAGAGCTCCTAGCCATCGTCCATGCTATCGAAAAGTTTAGGTCTTACTTGGTGGGCTCCAAAGTTATAGTCTTCACCGACCATGCGGCTTTGAAGTACTTGCTGTCCAAGAAGGACGCTAAACCAAGGTTGATTAGGTGGGTCTTGCTCTTACAAGACTACGATATAGAAATTCGGGACAAGAAGGGTGCCGAGAATGTAGTAGCCGATCATCTCTCACGGCTACCGATCGTAGAAGGTGAAATTGAAGCTTTGCCAATTGATGATTCATTCCCGGATGATCAATTATTCGCAATCATTCAAGCCCCGGCCCCATGGTTTGCGGATATTGTAAATTACTTGGCTTGCTCCATCCTTCCTCCCGACCTCACCTATCAACTAAAGCGGAAGTTCCTCCATGATGTCCGCCAATACTTTTGGGATGACCCCTTGCTCTTCAAACAAGGTGTTGATGGTCTTTTTAGAAGGTGTGTCCCCGACGATGAAATTCATGAAGTTATCACAATGTGTCACTCCTCACCTTGTGGAGGACATATGAGTGCTAACAAGACATTGGCGAGAATATTGCAATGCGGTTTCTATTGGCCCTCTATGTTCAAGGACGTATGGGGAGTTGGTAAAGCTTGTGACCGGTGTCAAAGGACCGGTAATTTGTCAAGAAAGAACGAAATGCCTTTGAATAACATTTTAGAGCTGGAAATTTTCGATGTGTGGGGAATAGATTTTATGGGACCTTTCCCATCCTCTTTTGGGAACAAATACATTTTGGTGGCCGTCGACTATGTATCAAAGTGGGTTGAAGCGGTTGCATCTCCTACAAATGATGCTAAGGTAGTAGTCAAGTTGTTCAAGAAAGTCATTTTCCCTAGGTTTGGTGTGCCACGTGCCGTAATAAGTGATGGAGGATCGCACTTTGCAAAGCGATCTTTCAAGGCTCTCCTTGAAAAATACGGAGTGAGGCACAAGGTGTCATTGGCTTACCACCCTCAAACAAGTGGTCAAGCTGAAATTTCAAATAGGGAGATTAAGTTGATACTAGAGAAGACGGTGAATAGGTCAAGGAAGGATTGGTCATCAAGGTTGGATGATGCTCTATGGGCCTACCGCACCGCCTTCAAGACTCCTATTGGCACCACCCCTTACAAGCTCGTTTATGGGAAATCATGCCATCTACCGGTGGAACTGGAACATCGTGCGCACTGGGCTATCAAAACCTTGAATTTTGATATCCAATCCGCCGGAGAAAAGAGGATGCTTGACCTCCATGCCTTGGAAGAGTTGAGGTTAGATGCATATGAGAGTGCAAAGATCTACAAGGAGAAGACCAAAGCATGGCACGACAAGCACATCAACAAGAGAGAGTTCAAGGAGGGTGACAAGGTCTTGCTATTTAACTCCCGGTTGAAGTTGTTTCCGGGAAAGCTAAAATCAAGATGGAGTGGCCCTTTCACCATTACAAAGATATTCCCATATGGCGCCATTGAGATTTCCAACGACAAAGGTGAACCATTCAAAGTTAATGGCCAAAGGTTGAAAGCATACTTCGATGGTTTCGTGCAAGAAGAAACAAAGGTAGTTCATTTAGATGAATTTGATATCCCTCGTGATTGAAAACGTAATATGGTCAAGCTAGTGACAATAAAGAAGCGCTTCCGGGAGGCAACCCGAGTATTTTAGTAAATTTACTCAAAAAAAAAAAGGAGAGTAAACGTGCCAAAAGCAGCAAGTATTCTGCCAAGTTAAGCACGTCCGTGCCAAAATCAGCACGTCCGTGCCAAAAGCAGCACGTCCGTGCCGATAATGGAACGTCCGTGCTTTTACAGGCAGAAAGTTGAGAAGTATTCTGCCAAGTTAAGCACGTCCGTGCCAAAATCAGCACGTCCTTGCCAAAAGCAGCACGTCCGTGCCGATAATGGCACGTCCGTGCTTTTACAGGCAGAAAGTTGAGAAGTATTCTGCCAAGTTAAGCACGTCCGTGCCAAAAGCAGCACGTCCGTGCCGATAATGGCACGTCCGTGCTTTTACAGGCAGAAAGTTAAGCACGTTCTGACTTGAGCTGCACGTCCGTGCCAATGCTGCACGTCCGTGCATACCAAGTATTTAAGGCCGAAACTGCTCGAAAAAAAGAAAAAATCCACAATTTTTTGTTCTTCCTCTCAAACCCACAGTTCTCCTCCTTCTCTCTAACCCCTCTTACTCCTCCTCTCAACCCTCAAACACTCAAATTCTCACCCAAAATTCAACATTTCCCACCATAATCAACACTCCTTTTCAACAAAAACGCAAAATACTACTCCTTTCTCCAATCTTCAACCCAAAAATCACCCATTAACCGAAACCCTAAGAAGAAAAAAATCAATTTGGGGGTTTTCTTTTGGATTGAAATTTTAACAATTGGTTGAAGGAAAAGGTTCAAGCAAGGGAAAGGAAGGCTAGGAAGGTTCATTGGCGGGTTTTACACCCACGTTAAGCTCGGTATAATCGTTCCTTCCACTTACTATTTCCATACTTGAAACTTGTTGTTTTGTGCTTATTTTTGCTTGCAATCTTGGTTGAATTGATAGTTGTTGAGTATTTGTGCTTTTATGTAAAGCATTATGGGTTTAATTGAATATTGTGAGGATTAATTGTTTAGGTTTTGTGAGTTTTTGTGATTGTGTGGATTATTCTTTGTGGTGTCCTTTGGTGTGGCTAAGTCTTGGGTTTTTGACCTTAAAATTGCTTGGTGAATTGGTTTAGTGTCTTGATCTCTTTGTGTGGCGGGTTTAGTCATTCTAAATAAAACAAAATAAAATCAACCATGCCAAGAAGAAACCAATCCCGAAACACCTCTTCCCTTAGATTTAGGAACCCATCGCCTCCTCCTCCCGTTGATCCACCGCAAGTGGACACAATGGGAATAGTTTTCGCTGACCAGGCCTTTTCGGCCAATTTCCTTAAAATCAGTAGGAGGCGGGTCAAGCCCACCAAATTCTATGATAGTGAGGTGGCGGACGCCTTAGGGGTAGGAGCTGACATCACAATGTTATTCGAGGGAGCCGACCTAGGTTCTTGGCTAGAGTTACATGCCTTAACCTATAGGAGACTGACCCTAGAATTCCTCTCCTCCCTTTGTGTGCACCGTGACACCACAAGATCCCCCCGTTACATGACCTTCCAGCTCATGAATGCCCAACATAGAATGTCCGTAGCGAGAGTTAACCAAGCTTTCGGGTGGCCTGTTTCTGGAACTATGGGGCCTAAGGATAGGCAACCCCGTAACTATATGGCGGGTGAATTTTGGAGAAGAATCACAGGGCTGTTTGGGTATAACCCTAGAACTGATAAGGCCACAGCCATTATTCACCCTGCCTTTAGGATCGCCCAGCGTACCATAGCGAACACAGTTTTTGCTAGGGGAGACAGTTCAGGGGTCGTGTCTACTCGAGAGCTTTACTTTCTATGGCATCTGAGTGAGGGTAGTACGAGTTTAAATGTGGGGTCTTGGTTTATGGACCACCTAGAAGATGTTGCCACAGGATCAGGCAACATCACCATAGGTGGTATGATTACTATAATTGCTGCTGCTCTTAACCTTGATTTTGCAGAAGAGCAGGTTGTTCCAGGTCCAACACAGTTGGATATGCAGTCGCTGAGAGCCATGAAATGGCTCACGGATGTAGAGGGGAACCACCCCTATTTGTGGTTGGTGAGTAGGCGCCCCTATGCCTACTTACCCGACCCCGAGGCCACCGCCATCTACAACCAGGCGAACTGGATCTTTGAGAGGGACTTCCCTTGGGCTCCCGGTCAAGAGGGAGAGGAACAAGGGCAAGAGCAACAACAACATCATCAACAACAACAATTTCAGCAACAACCAGAATTTCACCAGCAGTACGAGTTCCAACAAGGGTACCAAGAGGGGTACCAAGGTCAGGGCATGGGTGAAGGCAACCCATTCCTCACCTTCGAGCAGCAGATGGCTAATATGAATGCGAACTTCGCCCGCATGAATTCCGAGTTTGAGACCATGAGGAAGTCAAATGAAGACTTGAGGACTTCTTTTGACGGAATGAGGTCAAGCTTTGAAGGTCTTCGATCGGAATTGGGCGACTTCCGCAATGTATATCACCATCTCTACCCCGGGGGTTCGAGCTCCCAAGGGGGCCCGAACCAATGAGTTAGTATCTCCTTCCCCTTCTCTTTGTGCTTATATTGTTTCAACATTGGGGACAATGTTTATGATAGCTTGGGGGGAGTATTTTCTCATTTACCATTGGTTCATGCTGTGTTCTCGTACGTACATGTTGATTTGCATGCCCCTATTCCCATTTCCCTAACATCCAAACCCTTTGAATCCAAATTGCTTCCTTTGAAATCCAAATCCCTTGCATTGTGAATACTTCTCCTATCCCTTATTTAGATGTATAGTTATTTTATGCCTAAAAAAAAAAAAAAAAAAAAAAAAAAAAGAGAGAAAAAAAAGAGAGAAAAAATGAAAAAAAAAATGATGAAAAAGTGCCCAAGGATGAAACTCATATGACGATTATATGTTTTGCTTGCTTGACTCTTGAGTGATGAGTAAAAGTTTTTTTTTTAGAAGAGTGTGTGCACGAGTTGGGGGTCATTTAGAGGTCTATTAATCTTGATTGCATTGGAGTATATGAAATGAAAGCCAATGAATGCTCAATTGCACGCCTAGTATAAGATATTGTCTAATTTGCTCAAGTAGGATATGTTTGAATAAATTTGTGGTCCCTTGTGCCCTTGATGTGTCCCCTTTCCTCCCCGAAATGAAACTCTATTAGGGAATTGGTTCTACTTGTATCATGTGTAATAAGTGGCGTAATAAGCCACACGTTCTCAATAAAGAAAGAGCCGCTCACAGTTAAAAGAGGCGAGGGCATTGAAAATTGAAAAAAAAAGAAGAGCATAAAAAAAAGGGGAGAACAAAAACTACCCCAAAACTTCTAAAAAAAAAAAAATTCTCTTCTTTAGAGGTCAACTCGTGGATGCCTCCCACACCTTGTTTGCATTGTTGTTTCTTATGAAATTCCCGAGTTAGAGTGTAGTTAAGGGGCCTTGGGTGTGCATTTTGGGAGGTGGACTAGCATTTTGAGATTTTATAACCGAAAGAGGGCTTGTTACAACTTTGGAATATCTAGGTGTGCTCTAATGAAATAGTAAAAGGCCAAAGGAAGTATCCTAGTGCAACCTTGTTTAGTTCTCCTCTCTACCCCCAACTCATGTGTACATTTGTATGATTGGTAATTCTTGAAAGTTGTTCACTTGTCTTGCTTTTGAATCACATCCCGATGAGTTGACTTGGGCTATAAAAAAAAAATAAATAAAAAAATAAAAAAAAAAATCGTGTGTTGTGTTTGTTGGAGTTGTGGGTGATTCTCTTTGGAAACCCTCACGAGAGATGGACTCGTCCTACTAGGCGACTTGTAGGTTTAAACGGCTTCTCACTTTTGCTAAAAGTGATCGTTCGGTTTATTGTGTATGCCTACCCTTTCTTGGTTTAACTTTTGCTTCAACCTTCTATAACAAGTTAGTTCCCTCTATTTGTTTTGTCATGACTAGTTTGCTCGAGGACGAGCAAAAGCTTAGCTTGGGGGGATTTGATAGCTTGCTATTTTATGCGGTTTTAGGGCGTATTTGAACCTAGTTTACCTGAACAAATTTGTGTTTTGGTTCACTTTTACCCTATTATTATGCAATTTTTGTGTATCCTATGTTTCACGGGTTGTTAGTGTTTTTGTTGAGATTTTAGGTCCAAAGACGACCAAATGAAGCCCATGGTTACCAAACCGAGGTTAGAAGCAAGGAAATGATGGAAAGAATCCAAGTACAAGAGCATCGTAGAAGAAAACACGAAGAAAAGGGCCCAGAAGACCCTGCACGGCCGTGCAAGATGTTGCACGTCCGTGCAGGAGTGCAGACCTGAAGCCATCTTTCTGCCAAGGCCTGCACGGACGTGCCAAATATTGCACGTCCGTGCAGATGATGCAGCACGGACGTGTCAAAGGTGCACGCCCGTGCTGCAGCAGGTCGTCTTAAACTGAGTTTCTGCCTTGGTCTGCACGGACGTGCCAACTTCAGCACGTCCGTGCAGACCTACAGTTTACCCGTTTCTTGTTTTCACCGTCCTCTTATTTTAGGGGGTAATATAAATAGCCCCTTTGGACCATTTTAGAGGGGTTCCCAATTTTTCCAGATTTTCATACTCCTCTTAGTTTGAAACACAAAAATCCTCAAATTAGCATAGATTTTAGTTCTTGTTTTGAAGGTTTTTCAATCCAATCATTGTAGAAGACAAGTTCCACCATTGTTAGTCAATTATTGAAGCTTCTAGTAATTTTTTCTTACTCTTTCTTTCTCTCTTCTATCTTTAATTCTTGCTTTTTATTAATTGTTTGGTTGTTCTTTGCATGTTTAATTGTTAGATTCTACTTAATTCTTAGTTTTAATTTGTTCATGAATTCCTTGAAATCTTTAATTGCTTTAACCTCCATGGATTGTGAGTAGTCTAATTTCTAGGGTTTGGGTGAACCCTCAATGTAATCACCAACACTTGTTGCATGAACTAATTTGTTAATTGTGGGGTGTTAATTAGTTGAGTTTTAGAGGTTTCATTGTTAATTCTTGTAATTGGCCATTGCTTGAATTATTTATCTAGCTTCCTCAACGAAGGATCGAGAGATGAACTTGAGGAAGCTCCCTTATGCTTGATTGACTTGATTTGCCATGAGAATAGGAATTTCTAGTCAAGGGAATTTGCATGTTATCGTGAGGATGTTTTAACACTTGTTTCTTGCCCATAATCACGAGAGTAGGTTATGGTTTTGATGTCAAGTAATCCCTCTAGCTTGAGAGAGTAGTTGGGTGCATTTGATAACTTCCCCTAATTTATCCCCTAAATCACCATTTCTATGCATGCTACTTGTGGTCCGTGATGAAGTTTAGTGGTGTAACCCATGCCCTAGGCCTTCTTAATATTGTTAATCACCTCTTAGAATTAGTTGATTTGAATTAGAATAGTGTGACGTAATACCAACTTAAAACCCCCGACTTAATCTAGCTTGTTTAAACAATAACATTTGGTGGTTGATTCAACGCCTCTCATGGGTTCGACCCTTTCTTGCCCTTGCTACTAGTTGAGTAGGATCGAGTTAGGTCTTATTTCTTGATAGGTTGACGACGTCCTATCACTTATGGGCAATTTTCACGGGAATTAATAACATAAAAAGAAGTAGTAAAAGTACATTGAAAATGTAAATTTACATGAATATTAAAAAAAGTAGAGAAATAAAGTAATAAAAGTACATAGAAAAACAAAATTTACATGAGGAAAGTTAAATTTGCACAAATATTGTTGCAAATTGGAGGGAATTTTGGTAAAAAAAAATTAATATTAATGATTGTTGGAAAAAGCAAATGAGGTGAACATTTTGGTACTAAAATTAACCAAAGGGGACTATCATTAAGGGACGGAGGGAATAATAATAACTTAATAAGTGCTCTGCACTACTGATATTTGCTATGCTTGTTGAGCCCTTCTTTGCTTTGTTTTGTTCTGAAACTCAAACGAACAAGGCTTAAACATGTAAATAGTACATCATATACTACTCCCAAAAAATGCCATTAAAATCTAATGTTTCACATAAAATAACCATTGTCTTGGTTTATTTTCATACTCCCTCATCCACAAATGAATCACCCTTTTGAGAAAATTTAATGGGAATTAAGAAAGTGAAAGTAAAAGTAGTAAAACTACATTGGAAAGTCAAATTCACATAGAGTTTACAAAAAAGGTAGAGAGATAAAGTAATAAAAATACATGGAAAAACATAATTTATATGGAAAAGATAACTTTGCATAAATATCATTGCAAATTGGAGAGTATTTTAATACAAATGAAATGATCATTTTAAGATTAAATTTTGACTAAAAAGTTATTCATTTGGAAAGGGAGGAAGTAGGATATATCATCTATATATATCCGATAAATGAGACAAAGTTTAAATAACGGAAGCGGCAATAATAATTATGAGGAGAAAGGTTAAACATAATAGCGAGGAACGTGGGTAACAAACGAAAGACATGATGTTGAAATCGCAACTTCCAATGTGTCAGCAAATGTTAGGCTCGTCACGGTCTTTCTGTGAATATAAGTTTTGCCTTACCACACCACGCTTTTTTCTCTCTCTCTTTTTTACCCCTGTAGTTCTAGTTGAAGTAGTAGAGAGTCCCACTCTTCTATCCTTTTGTCCTTTTTGTACACTACAATCTGTCCACTCCACGACATTTTCCTCTCCTAGCAGTCAGAAAATAAATTTTTCCAATTGTTTTACACTAAAGCATTTTTGTTCTTCCTCTTACACATTTTCAATTTATTTCAAATCCCACCATTATCTGCTTTTAAGCACAGAATTACATATATACCATCATCTAACTAATTTTAAATATAAAATTATATTTGTTCCTAGGAGTGATAATAATTTATTAAATATATATTTTTGATACTTTAACAAAGTTTTCATATATAGCTGGTCACATCATGTAATCAGGGTTAGTTTACCGATTGAGTAACCCCTGACTTAGTAATCCTTAAATAAGTAACTCCTGATCGATTAATTAACCCCTGAATAACTAACCCGGCCGCACAGAAAACGCGTTGTACATCTTTTATTAGTGGAGTACATTAATTACTTTATGTTTTATTTATTTATTACTTTATTTTTATATTGTTCGAATTTTGGTACTATTTACAATTTTATGGAATAATTAAAATTATTTTCAATAGTAAGTATATATAAAAAAATATGATCATGTAAGATCACGTTTTTTTTTTTGTTTTTTTTTTTTTTTTTTTTTTTAATAAACCAATTAATTCTTTCATTATATTCAATTTTGATATTTTTTTTTTTGTCAATATGTAAATAGAAATAATGATAGTTAAAGAAGTGCAGTGTCAAACATACACGGACAAAACAAAGTCATTTTAAAGAATTAGAGAAAGTATAAATTAAGATTTATAGGAAAATTACATGACAACGAATCACAAATGTTTTATTTTAATTTCAACATCTATTTAGCTTTTATGGCTATTTATATCATTATATTTTAATATAGGATTTCTATTTCTTGCAAATTGGACATACAGAGGAATAAGCTTTTTCTGACCTGTCAATTTTTTCAGCAGTAATGAGATAAGCATCTTGCATCATTGATATATCTGATATCATATACTACTTGGGTTCCTCGTTACCACAGCAAAATTGTACCAACAACTGAATGTCATGAAGACATTTGTCTTCATGTCTTGACAGAAGTTTTAATATATTTTGACTTATTATACTTCGTATTAACTAGGAGCCGAGTGACTAATTCTGGTTTAAGTTCCCTAAGAACAAACCATGTCCGTTATAAGTTCAAATAAATGTCAATGATTCGTAAAAGGATGAATAAATTTATCACGACTAACCAAAGTTACAACAGAAATTTAAAGACAAGATTTATCCGTATAATTTTAATGTGTATTTTTCGAATATAAAGATCGATTCTACCAAATTTTTCAAGAAGAGAAAAAGATTGCAGGAGAAAAGGAAAATAATGTTGCTAGGAAAAAGCCTTGGGACAAAAGAGATTAAAAAGGTCTAAAAACTTGTCGTTCCTGAAAATCGTCAATCCCCAAATAATGGGAACTCTACCAAGTAACAACTTTTGGTCCTGGTAAATCTGAGACATTCCATGTGATGCTGTAACTGTCTATTTTAGAGGAGTACTAAGAAAAAGTGCATCTGCAATATCATTTCTATAATAGCAACTAGCCAAACCAGAGACTAATGAAGATTTTATGATTCATCTGAAAGCATCTATGTTAGTAGAAAATAGTTCAGAAGTGCGAAGTTAATGCGCGAAAAGAAACAGATACTAGATAGATATAGCAACAAATTTTCCAACTAAACCATTAAATGTATCAGGAATTTGCATAATCCTTGGAGAAAATTTATTGGTAAGAAAATAGTGGTATGTGAAGATCTGACACTAAGAGGACCAAAATTTGGCTCAAATGTGCTCGTCCCACATCTGCCTCAATCACATAAGGGGGTCGGGTCACCTAGGAACAACAATAAGATCTACTACCTGTACAATTGCACTCGTATTTATTATTGCATCACCTCTATGATGCTTCTACGCTCCTACGTTATCGCTGCTGGAATCCATCAAGATTGTCAACCTCTTTGCTCGTTTTGCAAATTCACTGCACCATCATAAACAGGTTGGCACCATAACAAGTTAGTATTCTGTATTAACAATAGTGTTTTATGTTGGACATAAAGCCTAGGTTATGATCAATGAAAAAATCAACGAGAAGCAATTCCTCCCACCTGAATGGTTCATCTCCAACTTGCTTTGAAGAACCTGCACCATCTCTGTAGACTACACGGTTAAGCATATCAGAACTCTCAATACAAAACATGTTTGCCAGCCTGCTGCAAAGTTCTTCAAATGATTTCAGCAATGTTAGCTCAAGAGTACGGCCAACATCCTCCGACTCCATGAAAACCTTACAGTGACCAGTCTCCAGTTCTGAGTCCATTTCTGGGCGGTTGTCCTTGATCCATGGAAGTTGTTCCATAGAAGAGCGATCCTGGTTGTGTCCTGACCCTGAACCATCAGAGACATTACCTGCCTTGTCCACATTTCCTTCTGATGAGCCATTACCTGTAGGAACTGGTGAAACTGTGTCACCTGAACGACTTAGAGACATTTGCTGCTCTGTCAGTATTGGTTTTCCAAAGAGCACAAAATGATGTGGCTTTGTCACATCAGATTTCTTTATTGATTGGTTTGAGTTTCCCATAGTGAGCAAGCAAGAAATGTTCTCGTTGCTGCCGGGTTTTTGATAAGTTAATGAACTAGAGGGTCTATTGGGTAGAGTAGTAGTGGGATCAAGTGCTGGGAAGCCACCTGGAAAGAGACCCGACTGTAATTTACTCATGTGAAGATCGGACAGTGAAAGACCGAATTGAGCATGCCTGGCTCCCTGCATGCCAGCAGGAGAATTGTCGGGTAAACATCCGAAAGGGTTATTTGGCCCTAGGAAGTTTCCGGGAAATGAGGGGACCGGAAGTTGGCCATCCATGGGAAAATCTGGATGGTGAGGAAGTCTGAATTTCTTCCTTGGAGGGGAGAAGGGGGACAGATGAATGGCTGGCATATTAGATACTAATTCCACCAGCCACGGACTAACGCGTTTCACATTTTGCAGCAAATCTGGTTCATCCCATGTTACCTAAAACGGGTAGATCTAATTTGTCAGAGAATACTATAGAACATAACACAAACCAGAACTGAATTAGAAAAAATTGAAAACAGGGATTCGAGCAAAATGAGCTCTTTCAAAAGTCATTTCATGATAAAATGAAGAGTAGAAATCTTTGTTTTTTTTTTTACATAGTGAAGTGAACCCTGATGGCCATATCATAGCAAAATAGTAGATTACAGGAAAGCATATGAGCTATGGCTGGATAAAATGCATAAATTGAAGTCAAACACTAGAACACATAGATGATGTACATGCTTAGATAAAGTGATAAAGATTATCTAAATCCATAAGGCAACTTCAGTTTATCCAGCATTGTTCATATATATCTGTTTGCGTGGCTGTTTTAGTGAGGTTTTCAGTTTAATATTAATTCCCAATAACAACAAACTACCTGCCTGGGTACTAAACTAAGAGCTGGTTGTTGGCTAAGTCAGTTATTGTAAAGTCAACAAAACATATACATCATTGATAAAAAAAAATAACAAAGAAGATTTGCAAAATAAAACAAAGACTTCCAGCTCAAAGATAATGTTTTAAGGAATAATTTGTCCAATAGGATTTTAATTTCAATTATTACGGAAGACATTTGTTGGGCTGTAGACGTCCAACCAGGATAGGTTCATGAAGCCAGATTCTATCCTGAATTATCCTAAGACAAGGAATTGTTTATATTCAACGATTATATTCTTTTTCAAGTCAACTCACAACCAAGACATCAGTCATGATGTGTTGTTGAAAACTAAGCTATTGGTCTCTCTCAAAAGTCCCCTAACAATGGATTATTTGCAATGCAGTCGAAAAAGAATGTTGCTTGAGCATAAATTATAAACAAATCAAATTTAAGTCTGAGCAGATAATAGATGAAGAGAAAGATAAGCTGTGGAAGTAGAATTAGACCAACTTTTTAAATAAACAGGTTACAAGATTCAATTCTCTAAAAGGAATATGAACTGCAGTGATTTTTCCTAATAACACATATTTATGTAAGCACATATCATTAACACGTGTTTTACATATAAAACTTGGCTTTTAGGTCCAAGAGCATGGTAATAGCAAGGATAACAGTCACATACACAAAAAAGAAATACGCGTACCTGAAGAAGCCTCCAAGGTGAGTCAGACCAGTGCATAGGATCAGCAACCTGAACTGAGGATATGGTGCCCATGAACCAACTTATCCGGGAAGAGTCTTCAGTTTCAAAGGGCATCTTGAACCTCATTCCTGAACACCAACGAACTTGAAGTGCTGCCTTTACATGTCCAGCCTTCACGACAAACTCAGGGGTACCAGCTCTAGGGTAGTAAACAACTTCAAAGGGCTGCCCTTTAGCAGCATAGGTTGCAGCTTCAATAACGGACTCCATCATCACTTTCCCCTTCCCCGAAGCATTACCACCTGAGTTCAAACCAACACCATTACCATTTCTTGAGATCCTGTTTTCATCCTCTCTAAGAAAAGCTGAGAAAGCACCATAGTTCAAAACAGTGGATCCTGGGTTCCATCCAGAAGTCGAATCAAGTCCACCCCCGAGTCCCCTCTTTGCTCTCCGAATCCCAACACACAAGTCCCCATTTTC
Source organism: Chenopodium quinoa (assembly GCF_001683475.1). Lineage (NCBI taxonomy): Eukaryota > Viridiplantae > Streptophyta > Magnoliopsida > Caryophyllales > Amaranthaceae > Chenopodium > Chenopodium quinoa. Next base: position 1,302,040 of record NW_018744469.1, read on the forward strand.
AGCTCTTAAAAACACAATCGAGTCCCCAGCAATAAGCTTCTTAGCATTCACAAATGTACTCCACCCTGTAGTTAATAAGTGACGCCTAGGGGTTCCTCGATATATATGCCTAAATTTCCAGGGCTCGCCATGTACATCCTTTGCAAGAATGTTCTGAACAGGTGGATCTGCTGAGTAATCTAATCGCGGAAAGATTGTTTCTGCACAATAGCGAGGGACTGAAAACCCGCCTCCGTTATTGGCATCAGACTGAGTCAAAGTCTTAGCAAACGAAGCAGGCTTATTTTCTTGCACTTCAGCACCATGAACTCCAACATCTTCATCACTATAATCAACCTCATTAGTGACAGGATTCAATCGAATCTTCGCATAAACCTCATCCGTCTCCTGGTCAGCTAAGTACCGTATATCCTCGACTCTACACAGAACATACGACGGAATTCGTGGGAAACTCCTAAAATCCACATTACCATTAGCATGTTCAATATGCCCTTGTACAAAGTAATAAATCTTAGCATTCACTGGTGGCATTTGTACCATTCCTCCAGCACAAGCATGCCATAATTGCGAATCTAAACAATTATCAGCCTCTTTTATTTTCTCCTTTGGATCCATAAACGTAATCATGGCAGAATATTAAGCACAAAAACAACACTTAATCAACCTAACTCCAACACCACCTTACAACACACTTCTTAATCAATGCTTTTTCTGTCAACACAAAAACAAAATATTCAACAAAACTTCATACATCTGATCACCAATATATATACCATAAAAAGTGAAAAAAAAAAATAAATAAAAAATTATTCTGAAATTATTTTTAAAAAAAATATCACAAACAATTAATTTTCTTACCTCGATAGGCAGGTCATCTATGAAAAATTCAATTAGCGGTAATATTTCTTCTCTTGGCTCGCGAAAAAAGGTAAAATCGGACAATAACACACGAACTTCATTAGGGAAATTAAAATTAATCAATTAATCCCAAATACACCTCCAGTTTGACTCAAAATTTGAGCATTGCCGACAAATTCCACCATTAATTAACTGGAAATACATAACAAAGAGTTGTATATATTTTGCAGTATTAAAGTTATACCACCTACAAAACTATCTATGAAATCTTCTCCTTAAAATCGGAATTCGAGCACAAAAGCCTCGAATTCCATTTATACAAGATTGATTTGAAGAAATTGTTTCGGCTTGGAAGTCGAAAGAAGAGCAAGATCTGCACATAATTTGTTGTTAATTTTTGGTGGGTATCTCGACTTCATTCGAGAATTTGTTAGAGCTTGAGTTCTGGGTACTTAGTAGCAGCAAATGAAACAGAGAAACTCCATTGAAAAGCAAAGATGAATTTTGTTTTTCTGAAGAAAACCTCAGTTGTTTTTTCTACTGAGTTTCTCTCTCTACCGACACGGCCGTAACTGGGAGTGCTAATTTCTCTCTCCTCTGTTGTCACTTTCTCTCTCTAAAAGTGAGTTTCTCTCTCTAGAAGTTGGGAAGATTCATTCAAATGGAAGCTTTGGATCATGGAAAAAGGAAGACAGGAACAAAAGAGTCCAAATAGCTGCAGCAACACTCAGCACAGTTGTAAAAAATGCCTTCTTTTTTTCTTTTTTCTAATAATTATTATAATTACAATTAATTAATTTTTTTTATGAAGTTTAAGTAAGTACGAAGTATACTACTTGTATCAATTTTTTTTTTTTAACAATACTACTTGTATGTTGTATCCATAAAAATATAATAAATTAATAAAAACTTGTAAATTGCTCATACACTAGATTATTTCCGTGCGATGCACAATTAGAATTAATTTTTCTTGTAATTTATGTTTTGTTTCATTACATTGTATATGAATATTAGAATTAAATATAAAAATAATTTACATTTAAGGAAATTAAAAAAAAAATTAAAATGCACAACCAAACATCAAACAAATTAGGTATGTAAAAGTGTGAAACTATAATTTAAGAGAGAAATTTGGTTAATTGAATTTTATATAGACATTTATGTATTGAAGTCAAAGTGTAAATCAATAATAAAAATAAAAAATATTAATAATTAATCTGATGACATCACACAAAGAAATTGGAGGGAAAATTTTTAATGTAGGAATGACATGTAGGATAATTTGAGGGTTGATGATATTAGCAATGTTTTATTTTAGTAATAGTTAATAGATTATTCAATATAAAAAATCAAGGTTGTCTTAGTTAGTGGAGATTTTTAACCCAGTTAACTTCGTGATAGGGTTTGATTCTCATTTCTAACAAAAGGAGTATCTTGAAAGGAGAGGGTAGGTTTTTCAATCTCTTGTCTTTATCTATTTATTCATATTTTTATGGAGTGGATAGAATACTGTGATTTAGGATTATTAGGGATATATGTAACTGAGTATAAAATTGAATTCCTCTCTTTATTTGATGGATAAGGTTTTTAAAATGAAAAGATATTAGAGGTTTATCATGTTTTATGTTGTCTATCAGCATCACAAATATTTTATTACAATAAAATTATAGGAACAAATTAAAGTGAAAATAAAAAGTAAATATAGCTTAATTGTATGAAGGTAAGATATATTTCCTATGTCGTAATATATTTTTCATTTCTGTATGTATAATTTTAAGACATACCTTTATCCATCAATATCTTTAATTATATATTTATAAAAATTATTACAAAAAAAAAATAAAGTGATATTACAACTCAATAAATATGACGGTCAATTTAAGGGTAACTTTAACAATTGTTGTGGTAACTTTAACACCTTTAAGAATAACTTTTAATTTGTAATGAGTTTGATTGTATTTTAATGTGTAATTTTCTATGGATACATTCTAAGAAGGCTAATATGATTAATCTAATACATTATAAGTATTTCTTAAGGATAAAATTTATGCTTGGAATATGGTAACTTTTAAATACTTTTAGGGTACAGTAAATTTAATTCGTTTTATAGTACAATAACTTAATGAAAATCTGCCTTAATCAAGAATTTGTGTTTTCAAATTACACATTACATAATTTTTGTATATATTGATGAGAATAATTGGTCAAAATTTCACAAACAAATGAGAACTATATTATGGGATAGAGAGAGTACTAATATTATCCGAGTATTACATTATTTATTATTTATATCTTTTCTTAGCACTCTACTCTAGTCCAATCTTTTTGTTCTACTCTTTTTTTTTTGGTGTTTAGAGAGTCATAAGGGCGGGTGATGAGAATCGATCTCAAGATTTTTTAGAACTGGGAGGAGAGCTCTAACCACTTGAGCTATCCCTCACTCTCACTCAAATTTTATTTTGGTATAACATTATACCATATACCCTACCATATATACTAGCTACTTCGTATATCATATTACCCTTCTAATTAGACTTACAATAATAACACTTTTTTCATATACATCCTCTCTTCATTTTATTAAAACAAGCTAAGAAACACAAGGCAATGCGTGTGTGAGAAAAATAAGAAACCTTTTAGGCTCTATACTCTTCTTTATTCTACTTAACAAAAAAAAAATTAAATAAATAGTTGGTGCAAATTTAAAAACTGTTGATAAAAAAATAATTATTAGTTAAAAAAAATGATATTAAAAAAGGGAATTTTGATTTTTACCAAAAAAAAAAAAATAAAAAAAAAAAAAATTACCCGATATTAGCTTTTACCACCTACTATTTTTGTTTATTTCATTATACCACCACAAAAAACAATTTTGGTTTTTTACCATCTACCGTCAAGAACCTTCCGTTAAATATAACAAAATTAAAAATATTCTTTGATTTTCGTGTCAAAAACATGCTTTCTACAGGTTTTAGGGGTCATTTTGGTGCTTAAAGAATTGATTTTAGGTCCAAATTGACAAAAAATTGTCGAAAGTGCATCGTTTTGCATGTTTCACGCAAACCGATGTATTTTTAAGTAAGTAAAATGAGGCACTTTTGATTTTTTTTTTTGTCGATTCGACCTCAAATCAAGTCCTTTAGAGCCAAATGACCCCCAAAAACCTCTAGATACCATGTGTTTGGCACGAAAATCAAAAAATAAAAATCAAACCATTACATTTAACAGCTTTTCTGACGGCTGGTAGTGAAAACCAATTTTTAGATTTATTTTGTGATGGTAAAAAAAATGAAAAAAAAAAATTAGAGTAGGTGGTTAAAGCTAATATCGAGGGGGTTTTTTTTTCTGGTAATTTCAAAATAAACTTTTTATTTTTTTGAAGAAAATTTCAAATAAACTATAAAAAAATAACAATTAATGTTATGATGGTAGCTAAAAAAAATTAAAAAAATTAAAAATTTAAAAAAAGGGGTAATTTGGAAAAATAAAATTTATCATCCAAAACCCCTCTTAACTTTATATATTAAATTATTATTATGTTTTTTTACAATATATTAGATTATTCTTATTTACCCACTTTTTTTTACATTTTTTCTTGCTTTAATTTTATCTTACACATACTTACATTTTTTTAAATTTTTTTTTTAAATTGCGTATTTATGATAAGTAAGTATTAGATTATAGAACAAAGGGAGTACATAGTACTATATTTCAAAATACCGTCTTTTTTAAAAAAAAAATTGTTTTTTTAAAAGTTTAATAATTGTAGTAGATAAAATTACGTATCAGAAAAATATACAAATTACATATTTGAAAACAGAAAATCAAGACAAATTTAACAAATTTTTTTGGATGACCATGTTTTATTTGAAGTATATATAAATATATATAATAATTCGTTCAAAAGTTTTGTGTACACCCGATTTATAATAATATTAGTAGTAATATACATCGAACAATTTTAGGGTGACTTTATTTTAGCCAATATACGGTAAAAGATACTATCAATGTTACCGTCCTCTCTAGCAACCTAGGACGAAACATGCAGATGGATTTTTATTACGTTTATTTTACTCGGATTGTGATATGCAAAAGGATAGAAAAATTCAATTTGATAATATTTTGAAAATATATTGTACTTTCTTTTGGATAACTTTAAACATGGTACCTCCTCCATTTCGTAATAATCACAACGATAGGTGTTTCGGGGTTTTCCGATGTCCTGCGGGAGAGTTACAACTCCGAGACTGGAACCGTGCGTCTGTACCTGCAAAACAACGGAGACTCCGGGTGTTGGGAGCTCCGCCTCCGACGATCAAGTTAGTACTTGCTTTAGGAGTAATAAATGCAGAAAAAAGGTTAAGAGTTTTCTCTAGGTGAGAGTAATTAATTGACGTGATCCCCTTTAATGAGGATTAGTAAATGTATTTATAGTCTTGGGATGCATGCTTGTCTTAGGTTTAGGTCAACCTAGAGCTTCTTGGGCTTCCACAAGACTTTGGGCCTAGGTGGCCGGTTCCTCCATTTGGCATGGGGGAGGACACGTGTCGTGTCGTGATTGGTCCATGGTGGACTGATCAGTACCTAACACGTGGCAGGCTCCTGTTGGCCCACGTGGCGAACACATGGCAGAACCTGATTGGTTCACTTGTCAGGTGGTGACTGGTAGGGAAAAATCCCCTAATCATTTGCCCCTCACAGGTGGCATGTGACTGTTTATATGTCACCTGTGACAGGTGTCGGCTTGTAACAGGCGACGACCTGCTACAGGTGTCGCTTGGTGAATGGCCGAAGGTTTTTCCCGCTCATTTTTGAATTTTTGGAAGTGACCCTTCGACTTCTCATCTTGCCTATATAAGGGCGTGTTGACTTCAGATTTATTTTCACACTTGAAAACTTTTTGAAAGAGAACACTCGGATCCCTGATCTTGCTCTGACACTTTGGATATTAATAGCCTACCGCCTGATTTGTCAAGCCGGCTGATTTTTCATATCTCTGCTATTTACAACGTCACTTTTTCAATTATTCAGGTAACCGTCTGTTCTCTTACTTCTCTTTTTTATTTATTTTGAACTATGGTACCTCGAAAGCACCCGGCACGACCTAGGGTAGTGATCAGTCGGTCACTAGGGACGGCTGAATCTAGGACTAGGAGTGTCGCCTGCCCCTTTTCGGACCAAACTTTGCCCTTTATACATAGCCCGACTGTCTCTGTGTCTGTGCAGAACACGATGGCTCGAACTAAGAGAACTGTCAGGATCACCAACTCTGATGGCTCCTCCTTCTATGTGCCGGTCAGCGAGACATCTTACTAGGCGCCTGATGCTGAAATCAACCAAAGCGGCTCTGTCGCTGAAAGCTCAGAGGAGGGAGCCAAGGTATTCCCTACCCATTTCACTGTTGACTTAGCCAGTCGACAGTTGACCCCTACAGAAGGAGAGGGGTCGGTCCCTTCTATGAGAAACGAGGAGTCGGACTCTTCTAATAGTGAGTCCAGCACTAGTTCCTCAAGCCATCATTCCCTGAACTCAAAGGAGAGGCACTCCCAACTACACGAGTTAAGACTCTCTCATGCGGTTGAAAAGGGGGACGAATGGTCAGAACCATCCGCCTCTAATAGGGAGTTAAACACTGCTAATTTATGCCATGTCCCAAAGGGCCACATCAAGGTAATGAAAGAAAAACTGGACTCCTTCTTATCGGACCATGTGATGGGTCCAGATTTTGATTTATTTGTGCCGGATGTTGAAGATGCGGTAGTCTGGACTGAAACGATCAGTTATGGGGACACCTGTTTTGGTTGCTATGAGGCGGCCATTAAGGCGGGGCTTCGATTTCCCCTGCATCCAGATGTTCAGAAAATCCTCGATGGGTACGAGGTGGGGTTATGGCAGCTAGCCCCTAACTCTTGGTTTAACATACTTGGCTATGTGGCCGGATGTGAAATTCACGGGGTGGAGCCAAATTTTGAGGCGTTCACCCATATGAACTACTTGAGTCGGACCCCCAAAGCAAGCGGTACCGGCTGGTACCAGCTATCAAGCCACAAGGGCTTTTTGATGACGAGAGGGAAAGAAAATAAGTGGAAGGACTGGAGGAACACCTTCTACCTTATCCAAACCTCTGATCCTCTGTTGAACAAGCGGTACAACAGATGGAATAGGAATCCGCCCCTCCTTGCGGGCGGTGCTGCCATGCCGCCTGTTCCTCGCAAAGCGAGGGAAGAGATCCTGGACCGAGGACTCTTCAAGGTGAAAACACAACTCAACCCTGCTAGTGGGGAACGACAGAAGGTGCCCCTACACTGTATCCCTAAATTCAAGTGGGTGTATGACGAATACTTCCTAGCCGCCTGTGGCCTGAGTAGTCGGGTCTCGAGAGGTAGTCGGCACCTTGCTCTTTTTAAGCAGATGTGGTTTTATTCTTCTTAACTTTTCTAACTCTCGGTTTTATTTTTCAGCGAAAGCTATGGACAGTATAATTGCTTCTAGGAAGGCGACATCCATGCTAAGAGCCGCAGTAATGGGCAGTCCAAAGCCCTCCACCGAGCCTTCTTCAAAGGGGTCGCCCCAAGTGAGTTCAGACTTCTTCAAGTCTGTCTTCTTTAAACTTTGTGTTTATTAACATTCGGCACCCATTTTTTGCAAGCGGGCGCTTCTAAACCTTCCTCCTCCCACCAACCGGACTCAAAGGTTCGGAAACTGACAGGTGGGAGTACGCCTGGTTCAACCAGGAAACAGGCGGCTGACAAACAGCCGGCCAACCCCCAATCTGGGGGTAAAACTACTCAAGTCCCTAGCCGGCCCCTAAGAGGTACCATCCGGCTTCCTAATTCATTGATTCATCTCTTTGTTTCCTTTCATCGTGCTGATGCTTTACCGTTTGATACAGGCGGTCATCAGGGACCGGACTTGGTCGAAATGGCCAAGTCCATGGTGAGAGTCGTTCCTCTTGAGGAGAGGGACGCGGTCCGGGGAGTCGGTAACCTGGACCTTGATGGTATAATGGGTCTCCTCTCTGAGGTATACTTCGTATTTTTGTCGTTGCTTTCCAGGACGCCTGTTTTTTATCTTAGTATCTGACGCCTGTTTTTGTTTTATAGTTCCTGCTCCGAGTAAACGGCCTTCGCAAACCAATTAGTGCGAAGAACAAAGAGGTAAAGGCTGCTAAAGCCATGGCCGCCTCTGACTGTGACAAGGCAATGTTTCAAATTGCCCAAAATGAAATTTTGACAACTGATATTATTTATTATCAGGCGCAGGCCACTGCGGCGGTCCGCACTGAGTTGGAGGCGGCCAAGAAGAAAAATACGGAGCTGGAGGCCACCATCAAGACCCTCCGAGAGCAGCTGGAGCCTCTCAAGCATACTGCGCACCTAAATGAGTCTTTGCTGAAATCAGTAAACAATCTCAAAAGCCAGTTGAAGGTCTAGGAGGCGGCCCTCACCAAAGAGTTGACGGCCAAGGCCAAAACTGAAAAGATGGATATGGTTAGGTCTATGATGGAGGACCTAGGCAAAATCCAGAAAATGACCTGGTCCCGCCTCTTCCCAAAGGCCAATTATGCCTCATAGGAGAAGAAATTCAAAGCTTGTACTGAAGAGTACAATCGAAGAATTATGGAGGCGGTGGCTGCGGCGGATGAAGCGTAGGCGGTCAGCGAGGAGGAAGAGGTGGTGGTCGCCCTTGACCCATTGGAGGTGGAAGTAAACAAGGATCCGGCCCTTGAAGGCGAATCAACTAGGAAGGATTCTTCGAAGGACCAAGCGCCCATAGTTGACGTCGATCAGGCGACCGTTAATACCGATGCCCCTCCAAATGCTTAAGCTTTTATTTTTTTCAACTTTTTCTTCAGCCTGCGTGCCGTTTATTTTTGTCTCTTTATCCGGCCAGGGGGCCGGGGTACTGAATATTTTGCCGGTCTTTATGGCCGGCTGTTTATATGATTTCGGCGACCATCTTTTTGGTCGTCTTTGCTCTCCAAATTTTGCTCTATGCTTTATTTTGCATAATTTGCTAAGTGTCGTACCGACTGTTTTGGCTAAATTTATAAGCCGAAAGTTGCGAACATGTACAATGTAAGGACTACCTATGCCCTTGGACGACTGGTTGTCTTAGTTTCAGGTTAGGCGATCAGTCGGCCATTTACTCAGTCGGTCCCTAACATATTTTAGTGAATACGTTAGGTTTTCTTAACTTGAAACAAGTTAGAAAGGAAAATAGAAATAGTTCTTGAGTCCTTGCTTGCCAAAAAGCAGTCGACCTGTGAACCAACTTTTCAAACATGTTTGGTTTAAAGAGAAATCATCTTAGTAGGGTTTGGGTACGAGAGCTCTGGTTCGCCTTTAGGCAGGCGAACTTTTCATACCTTTTGAATCCTGACTAAGTATGAGAGAGTGATTATGGGTAATCTTTGAGGTTACTCACTCGTCATGTTTATGCTTGAGTAGTAGAGGCACTAAGCGGCGTGGGCCGGCTAGTCCCCTTGATTCACCAATTTTGTTGGTTATTTACTCAAGATGCGATAACCTAGTAAGAATAGGGGTTTGAATGCTCCTGTTTAAGAAATAGGCAGTCTATTCAAAAAACCTGTTAGATTTCGAACCAAGTTTTAGGGAGTGACTATAAGTTAACATTGATGTTACTTAGTCGTCGTCACTTCTGTTTGAGTAGTGGAGGTACCAGGCGGCGGAGGCCGGCTGGACCCCTTGATTCGCCAATGTTTGTTGCCTATTAACTCAAGAGGTACCGGCTGTACTTATCCCAAGTAATATAGTTGGTTATCCGACGCGGATGTTAACTGCTAACACTCATTGGATCAGTGAGAGTTATCCTTGTCTCAAAAACGGCCACGCGATTGTCTTTGTGGACAGTCGTATAGGTGCCGTGTAATTAGTTTATAGAACAATGTTCCACCCAAAAGGGAGCTGATCTCTGCGACGAATTTCATCCAGATGGATGCCGCCGGACGCCTGCTATGATGTTGGGACAGGTCGGATTAGTTTTTAAAAGTTGGATCAGTTGGCTGGGCGCCTGGTCTGATCATTTCGGCCATAGGCCTTAGGTAGTTCTTGGTGAACTAAGTATGGGAGATTAACCGGTTGTATAGATACAGGCGGCATGCCCCTCTTTATTTAATGCGTATTTAAAAAGTATGGAGAGTAGCCGACTGTTTCACCAGTAGGCATGCCCCTCTTAGTACAAAATAAATGAAGTGAAATAGCAAACTTTTATTAGTAGCTCTCGGCTATTTACATCATTCAAAAATAATACTTTTTGAGATTATCTACATTCCAGGTTCGAGGCAAAGGTTGGCCATCTGGTGTTTCCAGGCAGTAGGTACCGTCCCGAACCTCTTCATAAATTCGGTAGGGTCCTTCCTAGTTGGGAGTTAGCTTGCCCGACTCATTAGCCCTACCGACTGCTTCCATTTTCCTTAGTACAAAGTCACCCACTTTGAGTGGACGCCTATGCACCCTTTTATTGTATGACCTTGTCATTCTCAGGGGATAGATTTCATGGCGCAGGGCTGCATTGCCCCTTTTTTTTGGAAGTGAGTCCAATGTCAGGCGCATGGATTCCCAGTTAGACTCTTCATCATACATCATTACTCGAAGAGTCGACTCATAATGTTCAATTGGAAGAACAACATCTGCACCATAAGTTAGGAGGAATGGAGTTTCTCCAGTTGACCCTTTTTCAGTCGTCCTAATGGCCCAGAGAACATGTGGTAGCTCATCTGCCCATAGGCCGCCTGCTCGTTCAATATTCTTCTTAAGACCGTCTGAGATGATTTTGTTGAAGGCTTCTACTTGACCGTTTGCTTGAGGACGACCGACTGATGCAAAGCAGTGCGAGATGCCTTGGTTTCCTAGCCAATTTTTCAGAACAGGCGTCTCAAATTGGGGACCATTATCAAAAACCATAGACATGGGTACCCCAAACCGAGTGATGACATTTTTCCAGATGAATGAAATCACATCCTTCGTCTTGATTCCTTTAACAGCCTCTGCCTCTACCCATTTAGTAAAGTACTCGACTGCAACAAGTATGTACTTCCTGCCGCCTGTAGCAGGCGTATAGGGACCCAGGATATCCATGCCCCACTTAGCAAACGGTAGTGGGCTATGGATGGCAGTGAGGTCAGTAGCCGGACGGTGAATTAATTTGCCAAACCTTTGACACTTGTCACATTTTTTCACCAATTCCATGGCGTCTGCTTCTAAGGTAGGCCAAAAGTAACCCTGCCGCCTTGCTCGTTGAGCAAGTGACCTGCCGCCTATATTGGAGGCGCATTATCTAGAGTGAAGTTCTTCTAAGACCTCTCGTCCTTTTTCTGGAGTAACACATTTCAAGAAGGGTTGAAGGTACCCTCTCTTGTGAAGTTCTCCCTTTATTATTTCAAAACTGGACGCTCGCTTTTTCAGTGAGGCCGCTTGGTGATGATTATCCGGCAAGGTGTCGTCTGTTAGATATGCTTTGATTGGGTTCATCCAGGTGGAACTTCGATCTAGAACCCCAATAGGGTCTTCTTCAATACTTCTTCTCTCCATAACCTCCCAGAAAACAATTCTTGGGGTATCACAGGAGGCCGAGGATGCCAACTTTGAAAGAGCATCAGCCTGGTTGTTTTTAGATCTTGGTACTTGAGTCAGATGAAAATCTTTAAGGGATCCGACTGCTTGTCGTACCGCCTGTAAATACTTGATCATGGTCGGATGAGTTGCTTCGTATTCGCCATTGTACTGACTCACTATCAATTGTGAATAAGAACATGCGTTTATCTTTCTTGCCCCAGCCGCCTTGCACATGCGGATACCGGCTAGTAAAGCTTCATTTTTTGCCTCATTGTTTGAGGCTTGAAAGTTGAAACGTAGAGCATACTCATACCTGTCGCCCTCTGGCGACTGACATATGACGCCTGCTCCATAACCATTTGAAGTGGAACTCCCGTCCACATAAACCTTCCAGACTTGGTCTGGAATTTGAGAATCAGAGGGCCGAGTCATTTCCACAATAAAGTCAGCAAAAGCTTGCCCCTTTACTGCTTTCCTGGGCTCGAATGTGATTTCCAGGCTCTGAATCTCTATTGCCCATTTGATCATTCGGCCTGACGACTCCATGGTTGTCAGTGGCAGCTTGATCGGTTGATATGTGTACACGACGACTGAATGCGCCAAGAAGTAAGGCTTCAATTTTTTAACGGCCATGAAGAGAGCAAGACCGAATTTCTCCACTAAAGGATACCTCAACTCGGCATTTTTCAACACATGGCTGACAAAGTAGACCGGGAGCTGGCAACCGTCTCTTTCAGCAAGGAGGACGACACTTAGAGCATGGTCAGATACTGCCAGATACATGTAGAGCACTTCTTTGGGCAAGGGACTAACCAGCCTTGGCAAGGAATGCAAGTGAACTTTCAGTTTTTGGAAGGCCGCTTCAGCATCCGGCCCCCATTCAAACCTTGCCTTCTTCTTTATTGCCTGAAAAAAGTAAAGGCACTTGTCGCCTGACCGGCTGAGAAATCTCCCTAAGGCCGCCAGACAACCTGTTAACTTTTTAACCTCTCGGACGGTGCGAGGGGACTGCATGTCGATGACCGCCTGCACTTTCTCAGGGTTTGCCTCTATACCTCTCTAATTGATGAGGAATCTGAGAAACTTCCCAGACTCAACCCCAAAATCACATTTCTTGGGATTGAGCATGACATGGTGCCGCCTGAGTGTGGTGAATGTTTCTCAGAGGTCCACCAGATGGTCTGTCTGAAGCTTAGACTTAACAATCATATCATCTATGTATGCCTCAACATTCCTCCCAATTTGGTCAAAGAAGACCGTGTTTATCATTCTTTGGAAGGTAGCCGGGGCATTTTTCAAACCAAACGGCATGACCGTGTAACAATATAGCCCCTGATCAATGACGAAAGCCGTCTTCTCCTGATCTTTCTTCCACAAAGAAATCTGATGGAAGCCAGAGTAGGCGTCCATGAAGCTCATTAAAGCATGGCCGGCTGTTGAGTCGACCAGACTGTCAATTTTGGGCAGAGGATAGCTGTCTTTGGGGCACGCCTTGTTCAAGTCAGTGTAATATACACACATTCGCCAGGTACCATTCGGCTTCTTTACTAGTACCACATTTGCAACCCAGTCCGGGAAGTAACATTTCCGAATGAACCCTACATCAAGCAACTTTTTAACCTCGGCGGCTGCCGCCTGACTTCTTTCTTCACCATGGTTCCGCTTCTTTTGTCTGACCGGCTTCTTTTTCGGATCCACAACCAATTTATGTATCGCCAGGTTAGGACTGATGCCTGGCATTTCATGAACTTCGAATGCAAAGATGTCTTTGAATTCCTTCAAAAGTTGGTGAAAATCTTCACCCAAAATTTGAAGAGCAGTCGTCCCAACCTTGACTGTTAGGTCAGGACGTGAGCCGTCCAGCATGACATCCATATGCTCACCAGCCGGCTGAGGGCGGAATTCATCTGACCGCTCCTTTGCCAGTGATTTCTATCTTTTTTCTCTTCTCTCGGTCCCCAATTGGGCAGCCTTTCTTTTCTTGCCGCCTGCTTTTTGAGCAGGCGCATCCTCCTTGACAGGTTCAAGGTCAGTTTTTCACCACTTGGGCCAGCAGTTGCCACAGTGGGTTTGATATCCGGATGTATGCAATCAGTTTTGTACTTGAGCTTTGCCAAGCACTTGCTACTGATGAGATTAGAGGAACTACTGGTATCTATGAGGATCTGGCCAACTCTTTGGTTGGCCACCTTGCACTCAATGATAATGGGGTCATCATGCGGCCCCTTAACTCCTCCCAGGTCTTCTTCTGTGATGACAATCTCTGGGAACGAACTTTTGGCAGTCCGTTCTTGGTGAACAGAATTAAAATCTAGCCGCCTGATATTGTCTTTATTGCCCCTGATAGTGGGGCCGCCTCCTGAGAAGCCGCCTGCTATGGTGTAGATGACTGCGTCATCAGTATCAGAACTGTCGGTCGACTGATGATTCTTTTTAGTCGACTGCTTGTTCTTTGAGGAAGTGTTCCCCTTTGACTTCTTGACATAGGAGTCAAGGTCGCCTTGCTTAGCCAGGCAGTTCAGGTAGCGCATAAGGCTGATACATTCGTTGGTTTCATGACCAACGTCTTCATGATAATGACAAAATTTATCCTGGTTCCGATTGCTTGCAGAACCCTTCATGGGGGCCGACTTCTCGATTGAGATCCGACTCTTGATTTCTTTTAGGATAGCTTGGCTATCCTTGTTGAACGCATACTTCGGAGAGTATGATTTGAACTCTTTCTTCTTTTTCTAGGCCGGCTGTTTAGAGGAGTCGGCCGCCCAGACTTCTTTCCTCTTTTTCTCATCTTTATTGGCCGACTTCTTTGGTCGACTTTCTTTTTTTTTGGACCTCCGTCCATCCGACTGTTTTCCAGTATCATAGAGATCAGTCGCCTATATATAGGCTTCAGTTTCAATCAAAGCTTCCTGGAGAGTCGCAACCCTCTTTCGAACCATGTCAAACTTGAAGGTCGACCCATCCTTAAGACCTTTGAAAAACTCAGTGTAGGCTACCTCATCCGGCAGCCCTTGAATTTGAATCCTCATCAGGTTGAACCGCCTGATGTATAAACGGAGCCCCTCCTTTTCATCCTGCTGAATTGTCCCTAAATCAAGGGTCGTCTTCTTTGTAGGAATGTTCATAGCAAAGTTGGAGGTGAACAAATAAGCAAGCGTCCGGAAATTGTTCACACAACCATTGTTGTTGCCGAACCATTGTTGTGCGATTCCTTTGAGAGTTGCTGGGAAACACTTGCACCAGGTGGGATCATCCAACCCTTGAAGGTACATTAGGTTGGTGAACGCCATTAAGTGGTCTTCAGGGTTAGTAGTGCCATCATAGGCGCCTACTAGCACATTCTTAACTTTGGCCGGCTGGGCGGCCTCTGTAATTTCTTTGGAGAAGGCGGACGTCTATTCTCCAAGTCTTAGCAACCGTAGTTGCCAGTCCAAAGGTTGGACATTTTTTGCCGCCTGTCCTCCGAACAGAGGTGGCTGCAAGAAATATTGTTGTTGCAGTACGTATGACATGTTTGGTACCGCCTGCTCTTTATGAAATACAGACCGACGTGAGGTACCGCCTGTCTGACTCTCATAATTTGATTGAGTATACCTCATAGAGGTATTGTGCAGACTATCTTGGAAATTTGAAGTGGAGGCCGACTCTAACAGTCGGTCATTCTTCTTTTGCTCTAGCAGCAGCCGAGCATCTAAGTATGTTTTCTTTGACCCATCTGCTTGTACATGACGAATGGGCTTCCTTTTCCCTGGAGAGGGAAAACGATACTTTGTTAAGTCGATCACAGGCGGCTCCCACTTCCTAGAATTAGGGTGCGGGGTCGCCTCTCGACCCTGTACAGGCTTCCTTCTACCAGACTGAGAAGGTTTCCTAGCCGACTGCTCCTTGGAGGGAGCAGGCGTCTTCTTATTGATTAATTCTTGGATCTCTCCTTTGAACCCCCTCATGAAGGTCATGAGTTCGTTTCTTGTAATAGGAGCGGATCCTTCAACCGCCTGTTGCTGATCAGGCGGTGAGCCGCCTGGATTGCTGGGTCCAACTTGGTAATCTACCCGTTCTTTCCTTTCGGTGTGATGGGTGCGTCGGGCCTTTAGGGTCCCGTCTGAGGCTGTGTGTGCTTCAACCTCGACATCATTCTCAGTGTCTTGGTCTGAGTAGACTTGAGGGTCGTCCACTAGACGCCTCTCTTCTAGAGTCGGTACAGACGTTGATGCCATCTCAAAAGTACTCTCCCTACAGACGACACCAAAATGTTTCGGGGTTTTCTGATGTATTGCGGGAGAGTTACAACTTCGAGACTGGAACCGTGCGTCTGTACCTGCAAAACAACGAAGACTCCGGGTGTTGGGAGCTCCGCCTCCGACGATCAAGTTAGTACTTGCTTTAGGAGTAATAAATGCAGAAAAAAAGGTTAAGAGTTTTCTCTAGGTGAGAGTAATTAATTGACGTGATCCCCTTTAATGAGGATTAGTAAATGTATTTATAGTCTTAGGATGCGTGCCTGTCTTAGGTTTAGGTCAACCTAGAGCTTCTTGGGCTTCCACAAGACTTTGGGCCTAGGTGGCCGGTTCCTCCATTTGGCATGGGGGAGGACACGTGTCGTGTCGTAATTGGTCCATGGTGGACTGATCAGTACCTAACACGTGGCAGGCTCTTGTTGGCCCACGTGGCGGACACATGGCAGAACCTGATTGGTTCATTTGTTAGGTGGTGATTGGTAGGGAAAAATCCCCTAATCATTAGGGAGTGCACATAGTTTATTTAAGGAAAACATAGAGTAGACTTGTAGGCTTTAATAAGATAATGCAAGTAGACAATTTTTTATTTTTTTTTGATAAAGTATAGTTTGCATGAGAGAGAAATAATAATAATAATAATAATAATAATAATAATAATAATAATAGTAATAATAATAATAATAATAATAATAATAATAATAATAATAATAATAATAATAATAATAATAATAATAATTAAGTATAGTTAGTATGAGAGAGAAATGATAATAATGTTTGTTATTGATTTGGGATTTTAGTTAGAAAGGAGGTTGACATTGGGTTTCAAATGTGTTACTTTATTCTTGGGATCGTGGTCAAGATATCTGTGTTGACTTGACAGGGTTTTCTCCTTTGACACAATCTGGGTTATCTGACTTTGTTCCTGGACGGGTTGTGGCTGATGCAGCTCATTGGAAGCGGGTCAAGTACGAATCCAATTGTCAGGCAATTGGGTATGGTTTCCTTCCTTTCTTTTTCTCTACACTTGGGGAATTAGAGAAAGAGGCGGTTCCATTGTTGAGGCGCATCCAGAAGTTCTCGAAGACTCAAGACATTGGGGGATGTGTTGTTGCTCATATCTTCACTAGAATAGGATTTGCTATAGCTAGAGGAGTGGGGCCCCATATTGTATCTCGGCTTCCCACTAATTTTTTGTAGATTGTATGACTTTGTCTTTTTTGAGATGATAATAATAATAATAATAATAATAATAATAATAATAATAATAATAATAATAATAATAATAATAATAATAGTGGGGTTGGTAGGACAGAGAAAAAGTAAGATATTAGGTTAATCCCGTGCATGCACGGTTTTAACATAAAAAATGAATTAGAGCTTTTTAGCTTATATTGAAAGAAGACAACTACTTCCTGAAAGAAATGGTGTCCTTCCAACAAGTGTATTATTCTGATAGAGGGTTCAGAATTATTACAGAGCTAATTCTTCAGTAAGGTCAAGTGATCGGAATGCCTAGGTGGAGGCTGCTTCCGATCAGTAATATTAAGGTATAATTAATATTACTGCTTAATCTTAACTGAACCCTTCGGGTCGAACCCAATCGAACAACCGATCTGAAACGACGAATTAATCCAAAGGATTTAATGAGTCGACGAAGTCTTACGAATATAGACGTCGGATATCGAGCCTAGGGCGTCGAGACCGAGCGTCGCAAAATCACAAGCAACAAGTACGAGCATAGCCGTAGCTAGGCTAGGCTAGATCATCGCAAGCCTAGGCGCACCATGTGTGTGCTAGGAACACCATGGTGTGCTAGGCGCGCCATGCGTGCTAGGTGCACAAGGCAGCCCATCGCAGCCTTCGCATGGCATGGCAGCACCATCGCAGGCCACACGCACCATGCACAGCACTATCGCATGGCTAGGCCTATGCGTGTGTGCGTGTGCATGTGCCTAGGGGCCATCGCAGGCCATTCGCACCAAGCACAGCCATCGTAGTGTTAGGCACTTGCGTATGTGCGTGTGCGTGTGTGCCTTGCACCATCGCAGCAGCAACACGAGCCTCGCTCTGTGCGTGTGCGTGTGCACCATCGCCCAACACCAAGCCTAGCATGCGTGGCTCGCTAGCAGCACGCATGCCAGGCCTTGCGTGCGTGAGGGGCTAGCTGGCCTGGGTGTGCTGGCTGTGCGAGAGGGCCTGTGCATGTGCGTGGGACTGGGAGTGCGAGAGGCTATGAGTGCGATTGCCCTGCGTGTGCGATGGCGAGAGAGACAAGGGCCAGCGCTAGCAGCTAGCAGCGCCTAGCACTAGCACTAGCATGCAGCAGCAGCACAAGCATCGCCCAGCACAGCACATATATGCTGGCTGGGGTGATGCGGGGCTTGCTGGCTGGTGCTAGCTGGCGTGCCTAGCTGGCTGCCAGCCCAGCATCCCTCCTATGCCGGTTTTGAATGAGGGGACCATTGCTTGGAGCAATGGCTTGGGGATCAAGGCAATGGTCCCCCCCAAGCCTTTGGTCCTCACCTAACTCTCTCTCTCTCCTTGACACTTGTTGCATTGTGATTGATTTGATTATTAATTTATTTTGGAATTGAATTAATTATCAAAATTATTCATTCTCCCACATTGGTTGGGAAATTAAGTTCAAGGGTTCATTTCCCTATAAATATCAAAGTTTGGGTTTTTGGGAAAGAACAACCTTGAGTGGAATTAAAAGGCAACTCTTGATTTAAGTAAACCTTGATTCGTAAAACTCATAGTTTTATTTGTCCGGGTCTCGACTAACCTTCGAGACTTAGGATGCTCGGGTCGGGTTCGAGGGTACGATCCCGTTGGAGACCTCGTATTTTCGGGGTTCAAGTAAGAGCTCATTGTTGAGCGAAGCACGCGTCAAAGGTATAATCTTTTATCCTTTCTTGTGTTTAATTATGTTTTGCTTGTTAATTGCATTTATTATGGGGGCGGGTCTTGGCGGGTTTCTTTCCGCGTAGTGTGGGTCACTACGAAACCCAACACTTCCTCCATTTTCCTAATTACTTAATATTAAATATAAAAACAAATTTCCAGAATCCATCAGTTTCTTATTTAATTAGGAAAAATCAATGAAAATATATCTATAACTATTACTAAAATAACAATCGTTGACATCATCCCTTCTCCTAACTGTACACATGTCAAGCTGTGGTAGAAAATTTTTCCGCCTAAAATATATATGTGAGCTCATCACTTTATTTTATATTTTTTAGTTAAAATTTTTGGTAATCTATTTCAATGTTTGAAAATTTAGTTGATTAAGTAATATCCAAATTTAGTCTAATAACTTTGTAAGTGTAACATTATAACAAATTTAATTGTCAAAATCATGCATCGCACAAGATTAATCTAGTTATTAACTATTTTTAACAACTACTCGCAAAAATTATAATATGCATAGAAAACCCAATATTTAAAACCTTATTAAAATAGGAAAAATCAAATAAATTCCCACAAAATTAAGCAATCAATTTACAAACAATCAAATTACATTAAAACACTTTTCTAAGAAAATTCATGAAAATACAATCAAATTACCACATCATACTCGATCGACGATCGTACAGTGAAGTAAAAAAAAGTCGTGTAACATTTTTCAAATAGTATAAGAAGAAAAAAAAAGATCTAGAAAAGAAGAAAAAACCATCTTTCAGTAAAAAAAAAAAAAAGACAAAACCGATAAAAAAAAATGGAGAGATAAAATCAAATCAAATTTTAACACACTTGATTAAAGGGGGAAAAAAACCAACAAATTTCACACACAAAACCCAAATAATCGAAAACCATTGTTACATTTTATTCTAAAATGACAGCACAATAAACAATCTAAGATTAATTATAAAGATGATAAAACAAGAAGAAGATATACCAGTGCAAGAGAAATATTAAACAATTAAAACTTAAATTGTAAAATCATAATCAAAATACAGTACGTTAAAGGAAAATGAAAAAACAAAATTATGGCTAAGAATTGAGTAAATTGAGTAGATTTGAAATACAGAGTTAAATCCCGTCAAAAAAATAAAAATAAAAATAAAAATAAAAAAATACAGAGTAAAATTAAAGAGATGGGAGGTAGGAGGTCATTTATTCATGTGACAGTCAAAATTGTTTAAATTTCCTAGGATAAGATGATAAGTTGTATTCGTACTATATAAGCTTGGAATATAATTTTCAAAGCAATGTTAAATAGAGTAGCTCAAAAAAGGGGGGAAAAATTACATTATCTTTGCATTTAGGCGGGAAAATATTTAATAATAAAGTGACACGGAGACAATGACGACATCAGCGCTTGTTACTTTAGTATTATTTATTTATAGATTTGTGAAAGTGAGGTTAGAAAAAGAGATAATTAATATAATAATAGTGACTCTTTACCAAATAAGGAAGTGTTGCAATTATTATGAAACGGAGGGGTATGCTTTTAATGTAGACATTCGCTGAGATAGGTTTTATAAGGATAATATAGTTACTTTCACTTACTTAAATTTGATTTTTACTCATTTAAAGAGAACAACTTTATCAATAAATTATATGATTTTTGTTTATATCAGGGTATTTTTATCTGTATTAGGTAACATTTATTAATTTAAGTTAACTTTTGATCATTTTACGGAAATTTTACAACGGATGTACAATACTTGTTGTACACCTGATTTTTTTTATTTTTTTTATAAAAAGGATTAAATGGTTATATCCTACTTCCTCCGTTTTTTTAGTTGACACCGTTTGACTTTTACACTATTCACAAACTTTGCTTTGACTAGCTTTTGTGATTTATAGCTACGATAAAACATAGTCAAGTGAGATCTTGTTTGAATCGTCTCAATATTTATTTATTAATATCCACTTTTTATAATTTTTCAATGAGAATTAGAGATATTAATCTTTAAAATAGTGCATTGGCGAGCGTGATAAAATTAAAGAAAGGTGTCAACTAAATAAAAACGGAGGTAATATTTGTCAAAAAAAATTAAAATTGGACAAACATTAAAGAACGGAGGGAGTAAATCTTTAATACAAGTATATTTCATACTTTTCAGTATGTTGTTCTTTGATTTAATTTATGCCCAATATTCATTGCAAATATTTAACTTTTAAATCGGACAATGAGAGGAATCAAACAGTATTCACATGTCTATATATATATATATATGTATATATATATTTTGATAAACTACTATAAATCCAAACTGAAACAACAAAAGGATTTGGGATATGGAATACGATACATATATCAAACTAAAGTAAACATAATTCAATTTTTTTCAAGATTATCTGTCTTAAAATTTTCATGTCATATATTAGCAAGAAAAAAAAAATCATGTTATGTGTTATATATTAATTTCGACCATATTTTTTTTGGCCCTATGTCAATAAGATAAGGAGGCACATTTTAGGTAGCTCATGTAATTATGTAAGTTTATAGTATATACATCTGTCGTGTTAAAATTACGTACCAACAATAATTAAAGGCGTGGGTAATCCTCATATTCATATCATACACAAAGAGAAAGAAAAGACGGTTCATACATTGAATATTCTTCTGATCAGTGATTAAAATTCCTTAGTCTTCTAATGGAAGAGAAAAATGGTAGATTAATTAAAAAAAGAAAAATGTTTTAAACATTTTATTTGTTTACCTATGTTGATTACAATGTTGAATTGAGTGTTAATTAAGAGAGTTTGTTGTGTTTCAAAAATTGGAGAAATTACGACATGACCATAAAAAAGGATTATTGATCAAGGGATCATGCATTAATTTGGATGAATTTTATAAGAATTATAGTACTCCCTTCTTTCCCGAAAGAACGACCCTTTTGGGCTGATTTTGCAGGTATTAAGAAACTTAATTTACAAGTACAAATGTATGGAAAAGCACAATTGAACAATCATTTGCAATTAATACCTAGAGAGAGAAAGTCCTATTTTTTGGGGCTTAATCGGTTTTCTAAGAGAAAATCTTTGGGTTTTTTTTTATCTTTATTCTATGCCCAATAAAATTGCAGTAATAATGCACTAATCCAAGTGATACTTTGTTAATCAATTAGATTAGAGGTTTTGTTTTACAATAACCAATAAAATTAAAGTACACAGGATTGCCAAGCTGGCAAATGTAAAGGGAAGGGAAGGGAAGGGAAATGAAATTAGAATTCCCTCCTTTGCTGTATAAAATGAAAATTTCATTCCCATTAAAAATATTTTTAAACATTTCTGAACACGCTAAAAAAAATCCGCTTCAAAGTTAATCCACTATCATCATTGCCTGCTTTATCATGGCTTCAGACATAATTTTCGATTTGAATGTTGCCTGCTTTACCATATGGAGTTAGTAATCTCATGGATTATGAATGAGGTGTAACCTTCACGGGTCAATCGTTATTGCCTTTCGTTTTACCTTATCGTGGTTGTCTTATAATGATCCGTGAATGGTTACAAGTTCATTTAAAACTTGTTGGCGGCTTCCTACTTTGCTTTGTCCCTAATCGTTGTCCCTAATCGTATAATGTCAATTCCCACTTCTAGAAGAGTGCTAAGCATATTCACTACATGCTTATTAGGGGCGCTTCGAACGATGCCTACAATTTGGCGACTTCACCGGGGAGGATTTTTTGGTTATTTATCGATTTGAGTGATCGGTATTTAATGGAGATGAGTGGATGAGACTTGAAAGATTCTTGAATCGTGTTTCTGTGATTAATTTGGCATTGTTGCATATGCATTGACGTTTTAACGTCGTATTTAGGTTCGACTCGTAGGAATAATCGAATAACCTAATCGCGATCGAAAATAAAGCACTTCTGCATTTTTATTTCTGCTGCAGAACGACAAAATTGCCATGACACGACACATAGTACTGTGACGTGTCACTCTGTACCGTGGCACGACAATTCTTGCCGTGGCACGGCAGGCCTAAAAACGTCCCAGTGGTTTTTTTTTCTTTTTGTCGTAATCAGCTTCGTTCGATTTTTCTGAAAAACTGTATGTGTTCTACGTACATTTTAGCCCCGGGGGATTTAAGCTCTATCAACCTGAAAACGTTCATGACAATAAGGGTTCATCCGAGTTATTAAATCCACCCAAACCATGGAGTTGAGTTCGATTTCATCACGAACTTACAGAGTTGCCCATTGGCATACACCCTCAAGGGAGGCTGCCTTACTAACGCGTCCAAACTCTTAACTATGGTACCCTTTTGACACCCAAATAATTTTGACCATAATCAAACATAGAACTTGACCTTAGGTTGCGAACTTCATTGCATCATTGTGACTACGTGCCCTATGTATGCATCGTTGATTGTTTAATCCTAACTTTAATGATCGTTCTTTGCCTATGGTGTTGGTTTATTTTGTTTAATATTTTTTTTAATTTACGACTAATGAATGCCAATGGACCGTACTCACTTAATAATTAGCGCAAACTCTAAAATTGAAAAAAGAAACTAGAAAAAACGCATAAAACAGAGCCTGGAACCGCTTACCGTGTCACTGCAAAGTTGTCGTGTCACGGCAAGCATTGCCGTGTCACGACAGTCTGTACCGCACCACGGTATAGTCTGCCATGCCACGACAGTTGTACCATGGCGCGGTACCTAGGGAATAGTCCAGTCAGCTCATCTTTAGTCTACCGTGCTATTTTGGTCCTCGCGTTAGTCGTTTTGTTATTGTTTACATGTCTAGCCATGCGATCATACCGCGAGTCATATAATATCACCTAATCACTCACAAGTCAAGTATAGTCCACACACTTTATTTTGCGACTTGAGCTGTGCACCATGTCGTTTATGATCGTATATTAGGTTCATGCATGCGTCCCTTTTTTCCATCATAATAAAAATGAGTGGAGTTTTTCTCACCTATTTTCAAATGTCTATCTATCCTCCTTTCTTTCCTATTTTAAGCAGTGAGTCAAACCATTAAGTGAATTTGTTTTATTTCACAGTACTTGGTCAAGGAGCAGGGGTAGATTGGTGCGGTTCGAGTCACTACCCATAGACACCTAAAAAAGTATTCCCAAACCAAACCCGATGATGAACAACCTCTCACTGGCATTATTGGTCGGGTAGAGTATTTAATCTCGGGAGTTCTTAAAACCCATATTTAGTCAAACATATTCAGTTAATAAATCAATCAAACCATTCATTCAAACTCAGTCCAACTGATATCCTAGCCCAAACCCTTTTAATTCATTTCGTGTTATTTATTAATTAAGCCCGATTAATAAATAATAAAAACACTAGGCCTGAAATTAATCCGGAATATTTGAAACGACGCATAAAATATTATGTTCTTAGTCATTAAGCAATGAATAAAATGAATTTGGACTGTTTTTCAGGAAAATATGTGCACCGTGTCATGGCAGACACACCGCGTCACGGTATTCCGCGCCGTGTCACGGTATTTTGCACCATGTTACGGTATCTTGCGCCGTGTCGCGGCACACATGCCGTGATGCGGCATTTTTCTTGGGTTTCTTTGCAGCCTCTTTTCATTTCTAGGGTTTCGTGCTTCACCCCTCACATTTTACTTATATATACGAGCCTGATTTCTCCAGTTTCGGGGCACCAAAAAATCATTCTCTTTCTCTCGGCATCAACAATCATTCTCTTTCTCCCTGCACCAACAATCATTCTCTTCTCTCTTTAGCCTAAACACTAACAACCCTATTCTCTCATAATACTTCCTCTAAGCACTCCAAGGAGTCCATACTTGACTTGAAGTTCTATACTTAAACCAAGGCGTGAAAGGTAGAATTCACTAAGGGTTTGGACCAAATCAACTCTACTTTTCATTTATTTTAGTTCAATTTGATTTATTATTTATTGAAGTTACTAACAATTTATTCATGATGTAGCAATTCAAGGAGACGCAGAACGTGAGTAGTTAATTTACTTAATTACTCTTTTTATTCTTGTTGCTAGTATCATGATTAGGTTTATCATTATTTAATTTGGCTAACGTTATTATGGTTAAATTGCTTCCAATGTTAATGTTTATTTTCAATATATTTTTGATCACCATATTGCATGTTTAATGGGGATATGTAATTGAATATCACGCCTAATAAGATAATTTAGACGACTTGTTTAGATTCCTTTTTAATCTTGTTGTTTAATCGAAGTGATCACAATATTCTAGAATTATATGTTGCATTAACATTAAACCAATTTAGCTTAATATTAGTTTGGAGCAAATTGAATCTTTGTTTGCATGCCTTTGAGATTGCATGAATCACTTTTCAAAAAAAAAGAATCGAGTTGAGGCCAATACTGGCGAATGTGACTCCATGACTCACTTCGTACCATCGTCCTTGATCCTCCTTTCGTGGTTTCGAACCATATGGAGTTAGTAATATCATGGATTATGAATGGGGTGTAACCTTCACGGGTCAATCGTTGTTGCCTATTGTTGTCCCTTATCGTGGTTACCTTAAATGATCCGTGAAAGGTTTACAAGTTCCTTAAAAACTTGTTGGCAGCTCCCTACTTTCCTTGTCCCTAATCGTTGTCTCTAATCGTATTATGTTAATTCTCACTTACTATGAGTTCCATGCATATTCACAACAAGCTTAATGTAGGCGTGCTTCGAATGACGCCTACACTACCACAACAACCTCTTAGACCTAAGAGGCGTTCAAAGAAAACTTCACCATCTACACATCAGCTATCACCTTCAAACTACTTTCAATACATTCCAATGGCCACTAAAGAAGATATTGAGGGCATTCATAAATCCATCGAGACACTTTCTACCATGATGCAAACCCTTACCACCAAGGTCAATACCATGGAACAAACCAAAGTCACTGTTGCTACAGTTAACAAGATCAAAGAACAAGTGAGCAAAATTTCTGAAGATTTCACCTATGTGGAACAACCCTCCGCTACTTTGGTTGAGAAGGACAAGCTTCTTGAAAAGTTCTACACTTCTGACATACCCAAGTTCAAACCTACTAACAATCTAATATACCATTTGAAGGCCTTTTCTGCAACCATGGCTCTCAAGGGTCAGGACGTAGCACTTTTCCCTACATTGTTCCCTCTCTCCTTAGAGCATGCTTGCCAACAATGGTTTTATTCTCTAGATGCCAAGCACACTGCAACTTGGTAAGATGTCATTGAAAGTTTTATAAATTGTTACAAGTGTAACATTTAAGATAGAACTTCTGAACGTGAACTCTCCATTCTCAAACAAAAAGAGAATGAAGGCTTCACCGCTTACCTCAACAGGTGGAGGGAAACAACTGCACTCTTGATGGATCCTCCTAAAGAAAAGGAGATGGTTCGTCTCTTTATACAAAATCTGACTCACAAGTACAGGCAACATCTCAAGTTCTTTCCATTGAACATTTTTGAAGCTGTATACGATATTGGAATCAATATTGAGGATGAGCTAATAAAGATTCCTGGTAGTAATAACAATAATAACACTTGGAAAAATAAGAAGAACGACCTTCCTTCTTCTTCATCTTCTAAGCCCAAAAATACTACCAACAATGTAAGCCAGGTTAATCTTAATGAAGTATTGGTTCTTAATGCTCCATTACCGAAGAAAAGGAGAACTTACATTCCTTTGGGAATGACATATGATGTTGTTTTTGATCACCTCTACGGTCAAGGCTTGATTACACCTATTGGACCATTCTTAGAGCCAAAACCTGAATAAAGGAATGCCAAGTGGAATCCTAATGCCCATTGCAAGTTCCATCAAGGAAGAGGCCACACTATTGAACAATGTTGGAATTTGAAGGACGCTATTCAAGATCTAGTGGATGCCAACATACTTCCTGTCCCTCCAGGCGGCAAGAAGTAATAAAAGCAATGAAGACAAGGCGCACGACGAATCCTTCGTTCAAGATTTCATGATTTCTTTTTCTTATTATTCATTTTCATTTCCCTCTTTATGTCTAGCATAAGTTTTTTCTTTTAATTCCCAGACTCTATTGTGTTCATGTGTTCTGTTTATCCACCTTTTCATTAATAAAATGAGCATTTTTCCTTTACATCTCAATCATGTCAATTTAGTATATATAAAAAAAGAAATCAATTGCCGAACCAAACACAAGGTATACCAATGATTTGAGGCACCCTTTGCAACCCTGTCATTCCCCTTAAACCATTTTCAAACACTTATTCCATTTCTTCATTAACCACTTTGAGCCTCGTCAAACGTTTGGCCTCATTTATCCAACCCACATTCACCTAACCCTGGGATGGGAAGGTATGTAATTTGTGTAACATTCAAAAGCAAGTTAAAAAAAAAATTGTCTAAGGGCAATCGTTCTAATGTCTTTGATATGACACGTCTCGAATTACGTCTCTCATCGAGTGCTTGGTACCGTGCCCGAGAAACATGAATACTAAGAGAGTGATAGACCGCATGATCCAAAATTTCCCACATTGATTCAAAAGAATAAAAAGAACAAAAATTCAAAGCGAAAAAGAATGTGAAAAATAAAAATTACAAAGTCCAAATTTCAAATACACAATTACACATCTTGGGGGGCTTATCTCGAGTCTTTAATAACCTTTTACCTCTTTCTTCTTTAAACCATCAGCCTTAACCACATTACAAACCTTGAAAGACCTATTTGAGGCGTACATACACTTGTTCAAAGTTCGGCTAGAGCTACATTCGGCCTGATTCCTAACGGATACGTAGGCAACCTCACATTGAGGTGTGACCACATTCATTTATATATGATCGAGTCAAAATATTTCCAATTCTCATCCCTATATCAATCTAGAGCTAGACTTGGGGGCTTGAACCAACATCAGTTTACCTAGCCTAAAGAGTCATCATCTTTGACTCTTCTAACATCTATTTCTGTCACCATAGTCTTTGCAGCATCACTTTCACACACTTCATTCACATATCCATGGCCATATCCTCCTTCCCTTAGGAACCCCTTAAAATGAAATCTTTTTCCCACACCATGCATGCTTCACGATAATATTTATCAAACGTCATCATCGTTCAAAAGCATCAATGAATACTTGCTTAGCTTCCTGACCTAATCAATATTCACTATTGCATACATTACATATTGTTCTTAGCTCCCTGACCTAAGCAACATTCATCAAGATTCGTTGTTACACTTGCTTAGCTCCCTGACCTAAGCAATACTCGACAATCACCACTGTATACATGCTTAGCTTCTAGACTTAAGCAATGTTCATCAAAATTGTTTTTCATACATTATATGATGCTTAGCTTCCTGACCTAAGAAACATACATTGACAACAAACTACTGTGCTTAGCTTTATGACCTAAGTGCATTCATTGATCGTGTCACATGATGTATTGTCCTTAGCCTCATGGCCTAAAAACATTCATCATGCATACATTATTTTCAAGACAAGCAATTCAATTTGATAAGAAGGAAATCCATGTGATTTATCTCGCTTTGCTCAATGAGGAAGTTCAAAACTTCTTCTTTTTTTCATCTTTTTTTTAGGGAATTTCAAAAACTTTTTCATAATTTTTATCAAGGGAAGTTCGAAAACTCTTACTTCATTTTTTACGTCTTTCTTTTTCGGGAGAAAGTCAGTACCTCTACTCATGACAAAAGATGACGGAAATTTTTTCATTTTCAGTTGTTTTTGTTTGTGCACACACTCAAACTATACATATATACACATAGTTACAGGTCATACACATGTTATGTCGTGTCAAGTCAAGCTCGGTCAAGTCAGTTGGTCAAGTCAATCATTGTCTATATGAGTCCTTTGGCAAATTCTTTTTTGCAAGTCTTAGGTACAATCGAACAATCATCATTAGACATTTATCAAATAGCTATGATCATCTCCTGAGGAGTGGATGATTCACATTTCAAGTTTCTCGAGGCGTAGAGAATTGTAATTTTTTAATATCAAACAAGTTTTTCCCGAGGCGTGGAAAATTGTCGATCGTTGCACACTTCTCAAGGCGTAGAAATTGGCGATTATGTCCCGAGGCGTGGACACTTAGGCCCTGTTCTTTTGAGCTTCTGGGCAGAGCTAATTAGAGCAAATTTCAGCAGAGCAAAGAGAAGCAGATTTCAGCATTATTATTATTATTATTGTTATTAAAATTATTATTATTATTATTATTATTATTATTATTACTATTATTACTATTATTATTATTATTATTATTACTATTACTATTACTATTATTACTATTATTATTATTACTACTTCTATTATTATTATTATTATTATTATTATTATTATTATTATTATTATTATTATTATTATTTTTATTATTATTATTATTATTATTATTATCATCATCATCATCATCATCATCATTGTGGTTTTGATGTGGCTCTCCTTGATTGTTTGTTCTCCAAGGGGTTTTGTACTATGAAATCTATACCTCCCAAGTGTCGTTTTGGGTTTTCTCTGGTTCTGAAAGGTGTCCTTGATAAGGTGATCTCTAGGGCTGATGACATTTCTAGTTAGGTCTCTTTGTCTGTGTTACCTCTTTGAACCCTTAAAACCTTTTGTCCGCGGAGTAGCTCTGAGTCTAGGTCTTTGGTAAAACGTCAGCATCAAGAAGAGAGTATTTCCTGTGCTATTTGTTCTTGGAGTGCACCAGGTGGTAATTTGCAGCTTGTGAGGGATACTTTGGCAGAGGATTCTCCTACTTCATCAGTAGTTGGTGATGAGGACCTTGATTTGAAGGAGCGTAATATCAAGCAATGTCGTAGGAAGATTTGTGATGGCCATTACACTGCTGTAGTTCGGGTTCTTTCTTCTTCAGGTGTTGCTCCTTATAATGACGCCACTCTCGCGGATTTACAGTCTAAACACCCTACTTCTCCAGCTCCATCCTTGCCTGATATACATGTTGATGGCCTTTATCTCGTTACTACTTCTGATGTTGTTTTTGATCGGATTAAGAGTTTTCCAAGTGGCACATCATGTGGTAGGGACGGTTTACGTGCTCAGCACCTTATGGATTGCTTGAGTGGTGCTTCTATGGCTGTATCAGATGAGTTAGTTGACTCTATTTCTGGGGTGGCTAATCTCTTTCTAGCTGCAAAGTGTCCTATGGAGCTAGGAGGGTATATTTCTAGTGCTCCTCTTACACCACTTGTTAAGCCTGGTGGTGGTATTTGTCCGATAGCTGTGGGTAATGTTTGGCGGCGTCTGGTTTCAAAGGTCGATGCTGTTATGGTTTGTTAGTCTTTAGGAAGCTACTTTGATGGTCTCCAATTTGGTGTTGGAGTTTCTTCGGGAGGTGAGGCGATTCTTCATGCTGTGAATCGGTTGATTGAGGATCGTGGTTCCGATGTTGGTTTTTCTATGTTATTGGTGGATTTTCAAAATGCCTTCAATCTAGTTGATCGTGCGGTCATGTTACGTGAAGTTCGTCGTCGTTGTCCGGGCCTTTCGCGATGGGTTGAATTCTGCTACTCCAATCCAGCTAGATTGTATTACGGGACCACACCTTATGGTCGTCTCAGGGGGTGCAGCAGGGTGATCCTCTTGGTCCCCTGCTTTTTGCTTTGGTTTTACATCCCCTGGTGTGTAAAATTAGAGACACTTTTGATGTATATCTTCAGGCTTAGTATTTGGATGATGGTACTGTTACTGGTGACACGTTGGTGGTGGGGAAGGTTCTGAAGTTGATTATGGAGGAAGGGCCTCGTTTTGGGTTACATCTTAACGTGGAAAAATTGAAGTTTTCTAGCCTATAGAAGACCCTCGACGCAGGCTTGTGGGTGTCTTTCCACCTAATATTGCTCGACCCTTGCATGGTGTTAAGTTGCTTAGTTTGTCCTGCTAGTTCCGATTCCGGTTTTGGAGGTGAGCTTGTGATGCAGAGGGTGACCAAGACCATTGCGCTTATGGATATGGTTTCTAAGCTTGATGATCCTCAGTGCGAGCTGTTGTTGCTTAGGGCTTGTACCGGAGTTTCTAAGCTCTACTTTGCATTGCGTACTTGTCCTCCTAGTACTTTTGAGACAGCTCAGCGCACATTCGATGGGGCTCTTAGATCTTCCTTGGAGCGTATTGTTACTGCTTCAGGGCCTGGGTTTGGAGATTGGCAGTGGCGGCTTGCCACCTTGCCTTTTGCGTATGGCGGGCTTTGTGTTTATTCCGCAGGTGATGTTCGCCATTATGCTTTTCTTGCTTCTCGGTTACAGTCAGCTGGGTTGCAGACAAGGCTTCTACGGCATGCTGGCGTTGTTGGCCTTGGTCGAGCCTTTGAGGATGCGTTGAGCTTATTTAATAGAACGGTGGAGTCTGACATTATGTGTAATCCTAGTGAGGTCGCTGCCCCAAAAGTCATGAAGAGATTGGCAGATATATATTTCACAAAGGTTACCGCTTCTGCAGAATCCGCCTTTTATTTGTCTCCTCGGCAATCGGAATTTTGGAAATCGCAGCAGGGAGATCACTCCTCCTCTTGGCTTTGGGCAGTCCCTATTTCCGGGTTGGGTCAGACGATGAACATAAAGACCTACCGATGTGTGTTGTGCTATCGGATGGGTGTTCCATTGTTCTCTATCTCAGCGCCGTGCTCTCCTTGTTCTCGGGTTTTTATTGGGGATATTTTCGGTGATCATGCGGATCGTGTGCTGGTATTGTGGGTATTAAACATCGGCATAATGTTGTCCGGGATACCCTTGTTGATATTTGCTACAGATCTGGGATTTCGGCAAGAAAGGAGGTTGACATAGGGTTGTCTGGAGGAAATGACGGGGCCCTAAGACCTGCAGATGTGTTACTTTATTCCTGGGATCGTGGTCGCGATGTATGTGTGGACTTAACAGGGTCTTCTCCTTTGACACAGACAGGGCTATCTGACTTCGTTCCTAGACGGGTTGTGGCTGATGCGGCTCATCGAAAGTGGATGAATTATGAAGCTAGTTGTCGGCTGATTAGATATGGTTTCATTCCCTTTCCTTTTTCTTCGCTTGGGGAATTAGAGAAGGAGGCTATTGCGTTGCTAAAGCGGGTACAGAGGTTCTCGGCGACGCAAGACATTGGGGCTCGTGTTGTAGCTCATATCTTTACTAGGGTAAGCTTTGCAATAGCTAGAGGAGTGGGGGCCCAGATTGTATCTCGGCTTCTCACTAATTTATAAATAGGTTGTATGACTTTGTCTGTTATTATTATTATTATTATTATTATTATTATTATTGTTATTATTATTATTATTATTATTTGATTTTTTTATTTGATTTTTTACTATTTTTATAACATTAGAAATTGTGTTAAATAATATAAAATATTAATTATTATCATTAAATAATAGTTATTATTATTATGAATTAATTAATTATTATTATTATTATTATAAAATATTAATTATTATTATCTATAAATATTAGTTATTATTATTAAATATTAATAATTATTATTGTTATTTTTATTAAATATTTATTATTATTATTATTATATTTAATATTATTATTATTAATTATTATTTTTAATCAGAGTAGAGCAGGGCAGAGCAGAGCAGAGCAGATTTCAGCAGAGTAGAGCAGGGCAGAGCATAGCTGAACAACTTAAAAGAACAAGGCCTTAGCGTTATTTCTGGAGTATGGAATTTCACTTGTGAGTGTCTCAAGGCGAGGAGCTCACGATAAGGTTCTCGAGGCGTAGAAACTATCTCATATTAGTCTTCCCGAGGCATGGAAGATTATCATTCAGTAGGCAGCTCGAGGCGTAGGAGTCTACGACATGTTTCCCGAGGCGTCGAAACTTGTCACCTTTCACTTGTGAGTGCTCAAGGCATGGGACCTCACGTTAGGGTTCCTAAGACGCGGAAACTATCTCATATTAGTCTTCCCGAGGTGTGGAAGATCATCATTCAGTAGGCTGCTTGAGGCGTAGGAGTCTACGACATGTTTCTCGAGGCGTGGAAGTTTGTCACCTTTTATCTAGTGGATCGATCGAGGCGTAGTGCTTTACATAGAATTCCCGAGGCGTGGAAAATTATCATCCGGTGGATTTCTCGAGGCAAACAAAACTACCAAAACGTGTTTATTGCCATGTACTGGTGTCAGATACATATTCTATC
Organism: Chenopodium quinoa; assembly: GCF_001683475.1. Lineage (NCBI taxonomy): Eukaryota > Viridiplantae > Streptophyta > Magnoliopsida > Caryophyllales > Amaranthaceae > Chenopodium > Chenopodium quinoa. The sequence goes on from NW_018744469.1 coordinate 1,334,767, forward strand.
CCTTTACTCTCTTATTTGTGGAACTAATGTTTTTTTTTTCTACATGTATCAGCGTATACAGAGTGATTAGGATCGCAGAACGTCTTAAGTCATTCTCCGTCCCTATCGACTACTTTGACTATCGTTTTCGAAATTCACGTTTCTACAAACTCAGTCAAAGTGGGGGCTTCTATAGACATCTAAAAATGTTTCCCTAAAACCAAACCCGATGATGAACAACTTTTCATCGCCATTATTGGTTGAAATTGATTATTTAATCTTTGGAGTGCTTAAAGTCCATATTTAGTTAAACATATTCAGTCCACAAATCAGTCCAAGCATTTATTCAAACTTAGTCCAACTCACATTTCAACCTAAACCCTTTTCAATTCATTTCGTTTTATTTATTAATTAAGCCCGATTAATAAATATTAAACCTTAGTCCAGAACTCTGAAACGACACCTAATTATCACATGCTTAAATGTTAAGTAAAAGGTTAAAATGAATTTTGACGCAATTTTAGAAAACAGAGTTGCCGTGTCATGGCAGAAATTCCGTGCCACGGCAATCTCTGTCGTGTTACGACAAATTGCACTGTGTCACGGTAGTTTCTGCTGTGATGCGGCAATTTTCTAGGGTTTCTCCGCGGCGCATTTCATTTCTAGGGTTTCGTGAATCACCCTGCTCATTTCCTCTATTAATACGAGGCTGATTTCTCAGTTTCAGGGCACCAAATCATTCTCTCTTTCTCTCTTGTGCTCTAGCCTAAACACTATCCTTCCCTATTCTTTCACAATACATTCCTTAAGCACTCCAAGAGTCCGTACTTTACCCGCAGCTTTACGCTTAAACCAAGGTGTGAAAGTTGCAAGCAAACGCAATGAAAGGAATATGTAATTGAAATTCACGACTAATAAGATAATTTGGACGACTAGTTTAAGGTCCTTTTTAATTTTATTGTTTAATCAAGTAATCACGATATTATAGGATTATATGTTGTGTTAACATTCAACCAATTTAGCCTAATATTAGTTTGGAGCAAATTGAATCTTTTTTTGTATGCCTCTGAGATCGCAAGAATCTTTTTTCACAATAAGAATCGAGTAGAGGTAGTACGGGTGAATATGACTCCATGACTCACTTTGTACCATTATCCCCGATCCTCTTATCGTGGTTTTGAACAATATGGAGTTAGTAATCTCATGGATTATGAATGGGGTGTAACCTTCACGGGTTAATCGTTGTTGCCTTTCGTTGTCCCTTATCGTGGTTTCCTTATAATGATCTGTGAATGGTTTACAAGTTCCTTAAAAACTTGTTGGCTGCTCCCTACTTTGCTTTGTCCCTAATCGTTGTCCCTAATTGTATAGTGTCAACTCCCACTTCCTAAGAGTTCTAAGCATATTGATCACCACATGCTTAGTAGGTGCGCTTTGAACGACGCCTACAGGAAGCAAGCCTAAAAACCTCTCCTTAGCTCTATATGGCTTGCCACCTAGAAGGGGCCCAATATGGGCCTTTCCTCTAATGTTCTATCTAGACCACATAGTGTGACGTTATAGGATTCGTTCTAATGGGCTTTGGCCTATTTCACTAGCCCATAGATCGTTAATACCTCTAGTTATGATATAACAATGACCCAAAAGAACGCACTTAATTATCTCCATTATTCGATCCAATATAAACTAGTAATTGCACTTAATGGAGACATAATTCCTTCAATCTTCACTTTTTTGAGACAATTATGCAATCATCAAATTCTTTAAGTCAGATATTTCCTAATTTGATGATATGATTGCATCACATATCAAGATCATATTAATCTTTAATTCATTTCTTGAAATCTGAGCTCGAATTATCAAACAAATGATTAGTATATAATCCATTTGATCATGGCCATGAATTATTACAATTATTACTCTTCAAGGTTTCATGACACTTATCCTATTATATAGGTTGACTTTATCTAGTTTTGTGGCAACAAAAACTCCCACTCAACTACTTTTAGAGAAACCAAAAAAACACCTTTTATGGCATTTACGTTGGAGTTTCCTCACATCCAAACCAATCATTGAGTGAAGATATCATTGTTCCACTGAAGTATAAGGAATCCACTAATATATTTGAAATCTATTTATTTCAACTTCAAAGTAGGACAAATTTCGATATGCATCATATCACACATATCCATGTGATTGACTTAACATCTCTATGTCCCCATAGCCTATGAAACTGTTGGGTTTTGCGGTGGCCGACACCACGCGGAAATAAAACCCGATAGCCGAATCGTATGTATAATAATTATAACATAAACAAAAGAATGTAAAATAAACATAAACATAAGAGAAGAGAGAGAATGCTCACCCTTGTAGCATGCTTCGCTCAACCTCTAGCTCGGACTTGAAAGCTTCAAGTTTTGCAAGTGCGAGAACCTCCAATGGCTCACACCCTCGCTACCGAACCGCACCGGTCCCTACCCCAAAGCTTAGTCGGGGCTAGACCAAAAATAACTTAGAGTTATTAGAACAAATGTTTTCTCTTCTTGGAGATCCCTTAAAGTTCACCAATTCAAGTGCTTTTTCCCAATGCCAAATGATTGGTATTTATAGGGAATATAGCCCTTGAAATCCCATCATCTTTCAATATGGGATAGTTGGTAAAAAGGCAAAATTGAATTTAATTTAATTCCAAATTAAATTAAATAGCCATGAAACAATAATCAAAGTACAAGTGTCATCACACAAAGAGGGAGTAGGTGGGAAGACCACCTTGACATTGGAGAGCAAGGTAAGGCTTGCCTCCACCTACTCGGTCAGCCCGAGCAGCTGCCCGACCTTGTGCAGCAAGGCCAGCCTTACTAGCAGCCTTGCGCCACAAGGCTAGGCACGCTAGCCCATGACCACAAGCCTACGCGCACACGCAGGCCCAGCAGAGGCACCCGCAAGTGAGCAGCAGCAACGCAGGCCCAGCAGCAGCCTCGCAAGCTCGGATTTCTTGCTGGCAGCCCGACTTGGGGTGCTGTGGCGTGCAGGCCCACGGAGCAGCCTCAACAAGCCCCGCACGCCACAGCCAGCCTAGCTAGGCCTTACGATGGCTGCGATGTCTTGGTGCCTTGTTTCTTGCGGCCCCTAGCTGCTTGCCTTCTATCCGAGGCGTGCCTAGGGCTTGTGCTATCCTTGTAATTTTTAGCACGATATATTATTTGATTATTTTTCTCGTCTTCGTCGATTCTAAAATCGACTCGATGCACGACGCTCGGTTTCGACGCTCTAAGCTCATAATCCGATGTCTTTGTTCGTAAAACTCTATTGACTCATTTAATCTTTTGGATTAATTCATCGCTTTGGTTCGGTTACACGATAGGGCGTGACCCGAAGAGTTCAGTCAAGATTGAGCTGTAATATTAATTATTCATTAATATTACTCATCGGAAGCGGCTTCCAGCTAGGCATTCAGATCACTTGACCTCACTGAATAATTAGCTTTCTAATTAATTCCGAACCCTCTATGGGAATAATACACTTGTTCGAAGGACACCATTCCTTTAAGAAACTACGCTATCAATAAATCTTACATGGTAGTCCTTTATTGTAATCATTTATGTCCAATTTAATGATTTCAAAGTAGGAACTTATAAATAAATTATGAATTCAGTTCACTATGGGGTTCCACTTGTTACCAAATCATCGTATTTGATAATCCCATTGAAATTCACAATTATTTTGGATATTTTAATAAATATCAAACCACAATTAAATAAGAGAAATTAAATTTTTATTAAACATAAATTTGCAAGTTAATGTATTACAATTGTAATAAGTTTCTCAAAAATATTCATTTCGCAGAGGAAGCCATAGACAAGCTATATTCGACACAAAGGGTGAATTAGACATGGCCACACTAGACCAGGGGTATTCAAGCTCCGTCGTTCTCAATACAAGGTCGTGACGGTATGCGTATCTATTTTTGAATTTCACACATATTTTTGTCTGACCTAGCTGCTATGTTTTAGAGGGTATCCTTCTCACTTTTATTCGGTCCTAGTAATGCAAAACTCACTGCAAAACATGTGGCACTCTTCACAGAAAGAAATACCATATGTCGATATGGAATCTCACATGAAATGATAAGTGACAATGGTACTACCTTTCAAGCACAGTGTGAAGACCTACTTAAAAGGTATGGTATTCAACACCATCACTCTTCTCCATATAGACCTCAAGTAAATGGCGTAGTAGAGGCAGCCAATAAAAATCCGAAGACAACCATCGAAAAGATTACAATGAACTATAAAGATTGGCCTGATAAATTCCGTTTTGCTTTTTGGGGTTATGACACATCAATTCACTCATCCACAAGAACTAATCCGTTCTCCCTGGTCTATAGAATGGACGCCGTACAACCTGTAGAGCTAGAAATATCTTCCTTGTGCATAACATTGGAAAGTAAACTTGACGAGGTTGAATGGACAAAGGCACGATATGAAGAACTAGTTCTACTCGATGAAAAACAACTAGAAGCCTTACATCATGTCCAATGCTACCAAAATCACATGGCTAGGCACTTTAATAAAAAGGTCAAGACAAGAAACATCAAGGAAGGAGACTTGGTGTTGAAAGCTCTTAGAAAGAATTTTCTTGACCTAAGAGGCAAGTTAAGGCCTAATTAGTCTGGACCATACATCGTGAAAGTTATTTTATCTGGAGGCGTAGCTAAGTTAACAGATATGGACGGCAACGAATTCTGAAGTATGACAAACCTTGACCAACTAAAGAAGTTCTACCCATGATCTAATGAATCTTTTACTCAAGAGAGCTACGTTTGGCCTGATTCCTTAACACTAAGGATACATAGGCAACCCTTCCGTAGGGTGCGGCCACTTTAAACAGTTAAAATCTTGCCTTTGGAAACATTGAATCGATACAGAAATTGCAATTAGGAAGAATAAAAATCAACGTCTCAATATCGCGCCGCGTCAGGTCCCAGCGTAATAAGATCGTCGGGTCGCGCTGGCCAATGCACCACGTTGAGAGTATCTTCGGGCGATGAAAACATTCGATTTTGTCGATAAACGACGAATACTTGTAACCTCTTTTGCATTTGAACTGGTTTTAAAATAAATTACATGACTACATAATGATTCACAAATTACATAAAGGTGTAAATTAATTTTTGAGAAGCTTCGAAGATGAAAACAAACAATTGTACTCATATTTCGGATCTGTAATGAGAGTAGTTCAATTTTAAAATCGTTAAAAATTTTTGGATCCCAAATATGAGTGTTGATAGAAATTTTAAAATTGTTTGAAATTGTCTCATCACTCTAGAAGGGAAATAAAAATTCGCCTTTGATAAGCTTGGGATGCAACAGAAAGGTTGAGTGTTGACTCCATTCATCTTCTTAATCTTCCACCACGGAACAACCCACTTGATGGAGAAATTACGAGTTTGGAATATTTTTCTCCACTCCCGACAGCCCATCTTTATAGAAAAGCGTTTCTTCCTTCTCACAAGACAATTTGGAGTGTACTTTCAACATCATCAGGAGAATTGATTAATCCTAGTCGCTCCATTAGCCAAATATACAAGCATAGAAATTAAATGTTGTTACAATACAAATTAAATATTTTTTATTTCTATAATTAAAAGTATTGATTTTCTACATGTAATAATAAAGGAGATCCTCGAATTGGTTCTTTAGGATCGTTCTTCAATTCATCCATACTCATCATTGTTTCTCCGACGATTGTAGGCATGGGATTTCTCCTGGCATCAACTTGTTCCATAATTGTTGCTAGCCTGGATTGACCCATGTGGCTACTACCATTAGTGAATAAGAGTTGACTAAACATGAAAAATAAAAAGGCTCTTCTTCTATATATGTGAAAAGAACTAGACTTAGGTCTTTAAAAGTAAAAAGATGCCATTTTTCTTAGATCTACTTCTTTTCCATGAACTATAGAATTTAAATCGACTTCCCTAAGATTATAAAAGCGCTCAAAATCCTTATAATAATACTCACATATTGTAGAGATTATGGCAAGAAGCCTAGAAGGAAAGCCAAAGATAGCAAATTCCTCTACAGGGGGCTAATTTCATCATTTCCTAGCCTAAAGCAATGTGTGCTTGGATCCCAATATTCTACTGCAGCATGAATAAAATTAATATCAAATTCTACATTCATAAGACCCAATAGGCTATTCATGTTGAAATATTCAAGCTCTTTTCGCTCACTATTAGTCAAAGACTGACACCGCTCACGAGTAATCTCACTGAAATTTTTAGCCAAGATTACTCGAATATGAAAGCTAGAGAATTGAATTATGCTGAATATGACATATTCAGGGGCTATTTGTGACCGAAAATTAGCACATAAGCTGAAATTTATTCATAGTCGGATTTTTCGAAACCAGCGCACCGCGTCAGGCCTTGACGCGCCGCCATGATTCCTGTTGTCTGTGATATAACGCCTGTATAATTGTTTTGCGATTTAATTTCTAATAAAACTCGTACTTTTATTATCCGATTTTTATCCAAATTAATCTTATTCCAATAATATTTACCTATGACAATTCAAACTCTTTGATTTAATTCTTTGATAATTTGGAATTTCTTTTCTAGGAATTTCAACTTAATTATTTACACACTTATTATTTTCCCTCATTTCCATTTTTCATTTTTCTTTTCTTGGGGATAAAGTTGGATACCCTCCAATGATAATAAAAATGACGGAATTTTTTCGCAAAATTTGTCACAGAATTACACACTCTCACAAGGCACATAGCACACACTCATACGCACATAAAGCAAATGTAAAAGTAAATATAGTCAATAGATATATACATAAGATTCTGAATGAATGTATATAAATTTCATAAGGGTCAATAAAGTGTACAAACATCAAGCAAAGTCCAAGTAGTCCGAAGAGATAAAATGCAGGTACAGCTAAGACTCTAACGGATGAGGATCCCGAAAAATAAGACCCATGAACTCGTTAAACTCCCAAGTCCGAGGAGTCACCTCTTGACTGGAGCTGGCAACACCTGTCGTAGGGATCATGATCGTGGGACTGCGCCATTATGTTAACTAGAAGCCGTACTGGTGGAAGTTACCGCCAGCGAAAGAAGGAGGTACAGGTTGCTGCGACTGAAAGGAATGGTGTCTTTCCAACAAGTGTATTATTCCGGTAGAGGGTTCGAAATTATTAGAAAGCTAATTCTTCAGTAAGGTCAAGTGATCGGAATGCCTAGGTAAAGGCCGCTTCCGATAAGTAATATTAATGCATAATTAATATTACGGCTTAATCTTGACTAAACCTTCAGGTTGCACCCCAATCGAATTACCGATCCGAGATGACGAATCAATCCGAAGGATTAGATGAGTCATTAGAGTATTACGAACAAAGACGTTGGATATCGAGCTTAGAGCGTCAAAACCGAGCGTCGCAAGTCAAGTCGAGTTTAGATTTCGACGAGACGAGAAATCAAACAAGCAAACAGTTCGATTTAGGCCGTAGCCTCGCATTGGCCTACCCATACGTGTGCTAGGCTAGCTTAAGCTTCCATGCGCACTACAAGCCTAGCATACATTGCGTGCTAGGCCAAGCATGCTAGCAAGGCTGGTGCACAAGGCCGCAAGCATGCTAGCAGCTAGTGCATACTAGCGTGCTAGTGTGCTTGGCCACACACCCAGCCGCAAGCATGCAACGCATAGCACTCGCACAGCAGCACGCTATGCGTGCTTGTGCTATGGGCTATGCATGCGTGCTTGCTAGCGAGCAACACCAAGAAGGAGCATCGTAGTAGCATGCTATGCGTGCTGGGCTGTGCATGCGTGCTTGCTAGCATAGCAGCACCAAGCAGCAGCACGCACCAAGCAGCAGCATCACATGCGCTTGCTGGCTGTGCATGTGCTGCGTGTTGGCTGGCTGGGCTGCCCAACCTTGTGTTATGCGCCAGCTGGCAGCCAAGGCAGGCTGTCAGCAAGCCAAGTGGCGTGGTCAAGATTGGTCAAGGGAGGGACCAATTGCTTGGTGTTTGGCTTGGGGAGCAAGGTGGTTTGGTCCCCCCCTTGGTGGTCCTCACCAACCCTCTCCCTCCATTTGACACATAGAGCTTGTTGATTGCCTTGCATTTTATTTTGTTTTTGATTAAAATAAAATTGAGGAAAAATGCAAATCTCCCACATTGATGGGAGAAGGGAGATCAAGAATCCATTCCCTATATATACCCATGTTTTGGGTTCGGAAAAAATCACTTGAGTTGAACTCAATAAGGCATCTCATCATTAGTAAAAAACCCTTTAAGTTTGTAATACTCTAGTTTTGTTTGGTTAAGTCCCGAATAACCTTCGGGATTAAGACCGTTCGGGTCGCGTCGAGGGTGCGAGCCGTTGGAGGCCTACTTACTTGCGTGGCTCGAGCTTTGAAGTAAGAGCTCGTGAATCGAGCGAAGCACGAGTCGAGGGTAAGAATGTCTTTTCTCTTTTTCTCTCTTATGTTGTTAATTATGTGATTGCATGTTTAGTTGCTTTAATTAATGGGCGGGTCTTGGGTGGGTTTCTCTTCCGCGTAGTGTCGGACACTACGAAACCCAACAGCGGTATCGGAGCTGCTCTCATTTTAATTATTGTAACTAATAATTAATTGAGGTGATTTAAAATGGATTTAAATTCTGGTTTTGCTTTCTAATTAGATTAGAAGCTCGTTTTAATTAGTTTTAATCTCGTATTTTTACTAATTTTGGCCACCGAACCCAGATTTCGACTCAAAAATAGTGATTTTTGGGTGGAATTGATTTTCTAAATCGTTTTTGACTCTCTTTGAGAACTGTCTAGAAGCCAAAATCCACCTAGAAACATGTTTTTCGAGGGGTTTTTCGTTTTTGACGAAAAACTTTAAATCTTTAAACCTTGATTAATTATGGCATGTTAAAGGTAGATTAAATGTATGGTTGCATCACTAATCTACTTTAATTATAAACCTTATTAAGCATGTTTATGAATTCATAATTGGTGCTTAATTTGGTGAGTTCATTTCTCACGGGAACTTGAAATTTTCACATTTTTGCAAATAAATTTCTTCAAGTATGAATGTTTATGGTGAACTTGTAATTTTGAAGTCCCTAATATGTTAAAGATCGAATCTTTAATTGTTTATTTGGTTGGAACTTTGATTGCTAAATTACATGTTGAACTAATTTTTGGATTTAATCTTTTTTGGGATGATTAAAGTATTAAAAGTTAAAAACTTGTGATTGAAATCTGATTAATCTTCTTATTGGAAGATGTAATTTTTCAATTATACACAAGTTAGTGTTGGAAATTTTTCAATAGAAGAATGGGTTTATTTTTGCAACCTCTTTAATTTTGTTTAATCTCATTATTAATTTATCTATGGTTAAATTAATTATGAGTATAGCCCTTCAATTTTGTTCAATTATGGCTAAATTGATTTAAAAAATGGTTTTTGAATAATTTAGGCTTGTGCACTATTAAAATTGAATTTAATTAAGTTTGACTTGTTTTATTTTGATTTTTGCTCTAAATCGATTCTAAAATAAATTTAGAATTAATTTTTATCAAACATAAATCGGGAATTAAAATCCCAAGACAAGTGTCGAGGCAAGGATCGCTCAAAACACACCCTTGGGCTAGCCCGGCTGCTCACGCAACCCACATGTGGCTGCCAAGGTGCGTGTGTGAGCTGCCTTGCCCCCTTTGGTGCACTAGTGTGTGGCGTGTGCAAGCTAGTGCGAACTTGTTGCTGCGATTTGGTTGCTATGTGTTGCGTTTTGAGTAGTTTGATGCGAATTTGTGCAGCACAAAGGGGCAGTAAGCCTACCATGCGAGTAGGCCACCCAGAAGTTGCTAGCGCTATTCAAGCATGTGTAGCATGCTGCGAGGCTGCTGGTGCCGGCACTAGTGGGGTGCACTGCTCGCTGGGCAGGCCAGCACCCTAGGCAAGCAAGCCATGGCCCTAGGTGCCTAGCAAACCTAGCCCCGTGTCTTTGATGCTAGGCACTTGGGCATGTTGTGGGCTATTGTTTTGCGTAATTGGGCCGTTTTAATTATTTATTTAATTATTTTAATGAGGCTAGGCCTCGGTTCCTCCGGCATTTGCAAAATAATTTTGCAAAATATGGGTTTACCGGCTTAATTAATAGGATTAATTAAGTTTTGGATGCGAAATTTAGTGGGAGCTTCGTTAATTACTTGAAATAATTGTGTTTTAATCACATAAAATGTTAAATAACTTTGACTAGTTTTAATTAGGCGCGTTAATCAGATTAACCACGTAAGTTAGTTACAAGTTTGCGCGTGTTATGCATTGTTACTTGTTTTTCGTTGTAAAAAGCATGGGCCATTCACAAATAGTGAATGGATGAATGGAATGTATATTGTTTCACAGGTTTTGTGAAAATGGCAACTAGTGGGGCCCAATTAGGATAGTAAATGCGGACTGCGGTCCGTTATGTATTTTTGTAAATCTAAATACGGTTTGCATACCGTTGCATATTTTTGTACCTTAATATTTAGATTAATCCTAGTCGTAGTAACTAGTAATTGCATATTTGGTGGAGATGTCTCGAAGACGGCGTTTCTAAGAAGATGAGCCAAGAGGATGCATCGAAGACCCTTGAAGATTTGGAGACTTAAGGGGTCATGCTAGTTTCCAACTGCATCTTTTACTGATGTTTTCTGTATATAATTGTGTTTATATATGATTGAATGGTATGATAGATGCATGTTTAGGATTTCAAATGTTGCGATGATTAATTAAGTTCACTAAAATCAACTAACATAGAAACCCTAGGTCCCTATAATATTGAGCCAAATTTTCCATTCCTAGAACGACACTTACCAAACTAATGCGCGTGGTGATGGGCTACGCCAAAGCGAGGCATCACCGCTTCCCAAGGAACGTAAGGTATACTAGGTATACAAGTCGTCTTGGTTAAGCCCAATGATATCAGTAAGGAGTCTCTAGATGTCGTGGAAATGAGATAAAATGTCATGGAAGCATTAGATGCGACGTTTTATCAAACCAAGAGTAGCTTAGAGCTATTAGCAATTGGATTGCTTACCCTAAAATATTAAGTATTAAGACAACCCAAAGCATGCTTAATACTTTTTAATTTTTGGGATCTTGGAATCATTTTATTCTCGCCTAAAAGGGACTAATGTTAATGTATGGATAAAATGCTCAATAAGATTGAAAATTTGCATGAACGCTTTAAATTAAAACTTTTTGGTTTTATGAATGGTTTTTTTATTTCAAATTCTTTCAACTGTAGAAACATGTCTACAAGTAACTCAATCAATAACAACTCTATGTACCCGGAAATCCCTGACAAGTTGGCTTTTAGCCTTAACTTGGTTAATTTCAAGGAATGAGAGGAGGAACTCAGGAAAACTTTTCGGAATTGTTCCTTGAAGTACACTCTTGATACTCCCATTCCAAGCTTTTTCTCTACGGGAATCATGAGCGATGAGGCTCATAATGCATGGTCTTCCGATTGCAAGGGAGTCTCAAGACTAATGGCTAATTCCATCCCGGAATATTGGAAGGAAAAGCTCTCCTTCTATTTTCCGGACATGTTCCTCAAAGCACTTGAGGACATTGTCAATGTGAGAGTCACAAAGAGTGGCAATGACAACTATGATGGACTCGTGTTTGATGTCACTAGGTCACTCTCGAACATGAACAATACCAGAGAGTCACAAAGAGTAGGTTGTCTTGCTAAGGAGAGGCGCCAACTTTGGTCAAGGGTCTACAATACCAGATTGAGACCCGGTATGCCCCTCCGACCTCATGTGCTTGGAATGAATAGGCTCTTCAAGCACATGGAGCTTCTCAGAATCTCATTGGAGGATGAGACGGCGGGTCATATCTTTCTTGCTTTACTCCACTCGGGCTATGATGCACTTAGAGTGCATATAGCTGCGGGAAAGGAGACACGCTCTTTAAGAGAGGTGGTGCAACTGCTTCACCGAGCCACCTCCTATGGAGCAATCGAAAGTGCCTTAAGATCAAGAAAGAGGGAGTTCAAGAACAAAGCGAAGATGTGATGCTTCTATTGTGGTACCTGATTAGGGGGATTTTCCCTTATTCACCTCTCGCCATGTGGACCAATCAGGCCCTGACAAGTGTCACCCAGTTGGACTTATCAGGACCTGCCACGTGGCGCGCTCCAGCTAGTCCACCATGGACTCCCTATGCTATGCCATGGGGCCCTTTCAGCCTTGCCTAAATAGGTAGTAGATTAGGCCCAAATCACAAGAAAGCCTAGTTAGTTCTAGGGTTGGCCAAAAACCCTAGAACCTGGCACGCTTCCCAAGGCTATAAATACGGTCATAAATGCTCATTTATGACAGAGACTGTTCACAAGAAACACACGGGTTGCACAAATCCCAAGACAATCACACACCACTCGATACCGCCTGCTAGACCCGTCCTAGCATCCGGCACCTATTTACATTCCGCATTATAACTCCTTCATTCACTAACCTGATCGTTGGAGGCGGAGATCCCTACCCAAGGAGTCTCCGTTATCTTGTAGGTACAGGAGCGTGGTTCCAGCCTTGAAGTTGTAACTCTCCCAAGGGACACAGAAAACCCAGGAACATTTTGGCATCATCTGTGGGGAGAATACCTTTGAGATGACATCACAATCTGTACTGACTAATAGTGACAGGCGTCCCGAGGACGACTACCAAGAAGACGAGCCTCATGTTTCTTCTGATTAGGACACTGAGCTTGAAGTTGAGACTCGCACGGCCCCAAACGGGTCCTTGAGGGCTCGACGCACTACCCCTCGTGAAAGGAAGGAACGACAAGACTAAGCTGGTCCATGCCAAACAGTCGGACCTTCGGCCGACTCTCGTCAAGCGGTCGACTGGATAGCTCCTGTCTCAAGGAATGATCTTATGACCATCATGAGAAGTTTCAAGGGTGAGATTAAAGATCTCATCAACAAAAAGGCGGCTTTCTCCCAAAGAGGGCAGTCGAGCAAAAAGCCTTCCTATTCTGGAAAGAAGAAGTCATTAAAGGACCGTAAGGCAACCCCCCACCCTCTCCAAGAGGAGAGGCGGGTACCTCTGGTCGATTTGTCCAAGCACCGTATCCCTGCCTCATTGGGAAGGAAACCAATCCGCCTGGTTCAACCAGACATTTCAAAGAAATCCTACTCAGACGCCCGACTGCTGATCCAGCAGAAAAGGAGCCAACAGCAGTCTGAGTCGGCCTCCACTTTTGATTTTCTTGACAGTATACAAAACACTTCTATGAATCATTCAAGGTCAAACTATGAGATCCGGACAGGCAGTACACACTCCGATTCTAGCTCTCATCAACAACAGTCGGCACCATATGTCACTCAGCCGCCATATGTGCCGCAAGCTCACTACTTTTTGGCACCTCCTCCTTTTGGAGGTCAGATGGCTTAGAATGTCCAGCCTTTGGACTGGCTGTTACGGTTGCTCCAACTGGGAGAACAGCCAACCGCCTTCTCCGAGGAAATTTTACAAGCCGCCCAGCCGACTAAAGTGAAAAATGTGTTAATAGGCGCCTATGATGGCACTACTAACCCAGAGGATCACCTAATGGCATTCACAAATCTAATGTACCTTCAAGGATTGGACGATGCCACATGGTGTAGGTGTTTTCCTGCCACTCTGAAAGGAGTCGCCAAGTAGTGGTTCGGCAACCTACCGGCCGGCTGTGTTAACAACTTCAGAACGTTGGCTTATTTGTTTGCATCAAACTTTTCCATGAACATACCTGCCAGGAAGACGACTCTTGATTTAGGAGCCGTCCAGCAGGGAGAAAAGGAGGGATTACGCTCCTACATAAAATGATTCAATTTGATGAGGATACAAATACCCAACCTGCCGGATGAAGTAGCCTATACTGATTTCTTCAAGGGATTGAAGGACGGGTCGAACTTCAAATTTGATTTTGTTATAAAAAGAGTGGCTACTCTCAAAGAGGCAATGATGGAGGCCGAGACCTACATACAGGCAGTCGACCTCTGTCACATGGGGAAGCAAGGGGACCAAAAAAGGTCCGAGAAAAAGGAGGGTCGTTCACAGAAAGCGGCCTCCAAGGAAGAGAAAAAGAGAAAAGATGTTTGGATGGCCGACTCTGATAGCCAGCCGTCCAGTAAGAAGAGAAAAGAATTCACCCCATACTCTCCCAAGTATGAATTCAACAAAGATAATCATACCATTTTCAAAGAAGTTAAGGGCCGACTCTCACTTGAGAAGCCGGCACCTATGAAGGGTGATCCTAGCAAGCGCAACCAAGGCAAGCACTGCCATTTTCATGATGACGTTGGGCATGAGACCAACGAATGCATTAGCCTCAAGCGTCTGCTGGATCAGTTGGCTGAAAAGGGTGATCTGGACTCTTATGTCAAGAAACCAAAAGGAAAATAGCCCCCCAAACAAAATCAGTCGGCTAGGCAAAAAAGGCAGAAGCCGGCCGACAGCTATGACACTGACGAAGCTGCAATCTATACAATAGCAGGCGACTATGTAGGGGGAGGCTCGACTGTTCGGGGAAACAAGGATAACATCAGGCAATTGGATGTTAACTCTGTAAATCGGGGTGAGACTTCTAGTACCTCGTTTTCTGAGGTTGTTATTTCTGAGAAAGATTCTAGTGGCGTCCGACGGCCGCATGACAACCCATTGTCATCGAGTGTAAAGTGGCCAACCAAAGAGTCGGCAGGATACTTATTGATACAGGGAGTTCGTCGGACCTCATCAGCCATAAGTGCTTGACCAAGCTCAAGTACAGGCCTGAGAGTATGCAGCCTGTCTCCCATCCTCTCGTAGGATTTAGAGGGGGAGTCGTCCATCCAATTAGTCAAGTTAACTTGCCCGTTCGTCTGGTTGAGAGAGGCGAGGGCCACCACATGGTCATTCGTTTCCTGGTGGTGGAAGAACTTACTGCCTACAACATGATCCTTGGGCGCCCCACCCTTAATGACTCTAAATCAGTTATCATTCAATCCCTTATGTTGCTTAAGTTTGAGAGGGATGACAAAACCGTCGGCTCCATAAGGGGGGACCAGAGAATGGCCAGAGAATGTTACCTCACTGACATCAAAACAACGGTAACTTCAGACGGCCCAACTGGAAAAGCCATAGAAGACACGTCTGCCCAAGAGGCAGGCGGCAGGAAGAGGAAAGCCTCCGAAGCGGAGGTCTAGAAAAAGCATAAGTAATAGCAATCACTGGCTGAGGAGTTGCCGGATAAATTCCGCCCTCAGCCAGCTGGGGAGCACGTAGATGTCGCCCTCGATGACAGTCGGCCAGACCGAACTATTAAGGTGGGGACGACTACTCTGACTGAACTTGGCAATGGTCTTCGCCAACTGCTGAAAGAGTTCCAAGATTTTTTTGCATTTGAGGTGCATGAGATGCCAGGTGTTAGTCCAGACCTGGCGGTACACAAGCTAGCTGTCGACCCAAAAAAGAAACCGGTACGACAGAAGAAAAGGCATCATGGTGAAGAAAGAAACCAGGCGGCCACCGCCGAGGTAAAGAAATTACTTGATGCGGGATACATTTGACAGTGTTTCTACCCAGAATAGGTCGCAAATGTTGTGCTAGTCAAGAAGCCGAATGGTTCTTGGCGCATGTGTGTGGACTACACTAATTTAAACAAGGCATGTCCGAAAGACAACTATCCTTTGCCAAAGATCGATAGCTTGGTCGACTCAACTGGCCGTGAAACAGGCGGCAAGCTCGCTTGAAGATTTCCAGTTAACTTAGGTCCCAAGGTCCGAGAATAACCAGGCGGACGCCTTGTCCAAACTGGCATCCTCGGCTTCATGCGACACCCCTAGAACTGTATTTTGGGAGGTAATGGAAAAACGGAGTATTGAGGAAAACAACATTGCAGTCCTTGATAGAAGCTCAACATGGATGGACCCAATCAGGGCATACCTAACAGACGGCACTTTGCCGAATGATCATCATCAGGGGGCCTCACTAAAGAAGAGAGCGTCCAGTTTTGAAATGATAAAGGGAGAACTCTATAAGAGAGGGTACTTTCAACCCTTCTTGAAATGTGTTACCCCAGAAAAAGGGCGAGAGGTCCTAGAAGACCTACACCTTGGATATTGCGCCTCTCATATAGGCGGTAGGTCGCTTGCTCAGAGAGTGAGGCGGCAAGGGTACTTCTGGCCGACTCTGGAGGCAGACGCCATGGATCTGGTTAAAAAGTGTGACAAGTGCCAGAGTTTTGGCAGATTGATTCATCGTCCAGCTACTGATCTAACGGCTATCTACAGCCCAGTACCATTTTCTAAGTGGGGCATGGATATTCTAGGACCCTATACGCCTGCATCAGGCGGAAGGAGATACATCCTGGTAGCAGTCGACTACTTCACCAAATGGGTGGAGGCCGAAGCAGTCAGGGGCATCAAGACCAAGGATGTCATCTTCTTCATTTGGAGGAATGTGATCACTCGTTTTGGGGATCCTATGTCTATGGTTTTTGACAACGGTCCCCAGTTTGAGACGCCCGTTCTCAAAACTTGGTTGAGTGATCAAGGCATTGCCTATTTCTTTGCATCAATCGGACGGCCGCAAGCAAATGGCCAGGTCGAAGCATTTAACAAAATCATCTCAGACGGTATAAAGAAGAAGATTGAGAAAGCAGGCGGCCTATGGGCTGACGAACTACCACATGTTCTCTGGTCCATAAGGACGACTGAAAAAGGAGCGACTGGAGAATCACCTTTCCTCCTAACATATGGGGCAGAAGTTGTCCTACCCATTGAGCACTATGAGCAGACTCTCCGAGTTATGCTGTATGATGAAGATGCAAATTGGGAAGCAATGCGCCTAGCATTGGATTCCCTTCCAGAACGTAGGGGCAATGCTTCCCTACGCCATGAAATATACCGCCTGAGAATGACTCGAATCTACAACAGAAGAGTACACAAGCGCCCACTCAAAGTACGAAACTTTGTACTAAGGAAGATGGAATCAGTCGGCAGGGCCAACGAGTTGGGAAAGCTAACTCCTAACTGGGAAGGACCCTACCGAATCTATAAGGAAGTCAGGAACGGCACCTACCGTCTGGAAACTCTAGAGGGCCGACCCCTACCTAGGACTTGGAATGTAGACAATCTGAAAAAAATATTTCTTTTGATGTAATTATTTAAAGTTTATTAATGAAAGTTCCAAGTTTACCCTCTTTTCATATGTTTCAAAAAGGAGTACACTCCGTCTGTCCCAAGACAGGCAGATACCCTCCAACACATATTTACTAAAGGGCACGCTTGTTTGCCCACCATACGGCTAATCAACCTAGGCACCGAGCCGCTTGATTACGCTTAATTTTTAAATTAATACGACCTGTCCCAATAAATAGCAGGCGTCCGACGACATGCCATTTGGATGGGATTCGCCGTAGAGAGAAGCTCCCATTTGGGTGGAATAATGCTCTATAAACTACTTACACGGCCCCTATACGGCTGTCCTCAAGGACAACGTATCCGTTTTGAGACAAGGATAACTCAACACTTTCATAAGTGTCAGCAGTTGACATCTGCGTCGGATAGCCGCCTGTATTACTTGGGATAAATACAGGAGGTGCCCTCTGAGTTAATAGTCAACAAAAATTGACGAATCAAGGGGATTAGTCGGCCATTGACGACTGATACCTCTACTACTCAGGATTAGGAGGAGCCACAATTGGTGAACACAATCGTTAAACCATAGTTGTTCTCCCATACTTGGTCCGGAATCCTAAAAAGTTTGAGCAGTCTGTCTGGTCTTTGGCAAAAAGGCACTCAAACAAACATTCCTACTAAGAAATACTAAATGAATCTGAGCAATTTGGAAGGACCTCTCGGTGTCCTACTGGATGTGATAACGACTGATACACACATCTGAATTGACAGTCGTCCAAACAACAAGCACCCTATTATGTTTCTTGTAATCATACCAAGGAACTTACGACAATCGATAAAACAACGACTAGCCGACTGTTCTAAGAACTAGGCGACCCCTGTGTCTTGAAATACACTATAAGTTGACTAATTCAGTCGGTACCTTACAATTGTGACTAAGTGCATTTCACTTAAGACTGGTTATATTTGCTAACTGAGGTCCGACTGTCTATGGCCGACTAGTTACTCTCTTCTCAAAAAGTAACCTAGTCGTCTAGGGGCAAGGGCAGTCGGCATCAAGATTCAACAATTTAGCTAAGGTGTTTAACATGGATACGCCATACAAGCGGCTATTAAGTTTTGACATGAAAAATGTTTGGAAAATTTAACAAAAGGAAAAAGACAGCAGCATATGCAACAGCAAAAGACGACTAAAAAGTCGCCAATTCATATCAGATTAAAGTCAGACAAGCTGGCAAGGTTAAGTTAAAACCAGACAAGCTGGAAAAATATTCAGAAGCCTCGGACCCCTGGCCGGGTAAAGATATACAAATACACGGCACGCAGGCCGGATCAAGTTTGAATACATAAAAGCTTAAACAGTTGGAGGGACCTCGCCTTCAGCAGCCGCCTTCGCTTGATGGGGAAGGGACACTTGATTGCTCTGAACAGTCTCCTGTTCAGGCGCCTTCTTTGAAGATTCCCCCTTCAGCCCCAACAACCGCCACTTCCTCTTCAGAAGAAGAAGAAGACTCGGACTCCTCCTGGCCGTCGCCTCCTCCCATGACCTCCTCGTCATGCTCTCGAGTGTAGGCGACAAACTGGCTCTCCCATGTTGAGTAGTCGGTGTCTTAGTAGAGGCGGTCCCAGGTCATTTTCATGATGGCGCTACAGTCTTCTATCATGTTAGCGACCAGGGCCTTCTTCTCCTCTTCAAACCTCGACTTATACTTTTGGGCTAGCTGCCTTTCCTGGTTAGCAAGGCGCTGCTTCAGGCGGGCATTGCTGCTTTTCAGGCCCTCTGCCGTCTTCACAGCCTCGTCATGGGCGTCGGCCTTCCCCAGGTTCTCGGAGACTTTGAGCTTGAGCTCCTTTATTTTTTCTTTAGCCGCCTCCAGGTCGTCCTTGACTTGCTGATTCGCAGCCGCCTGTGCAAGAAATATGTCATTCGTCAAGACTTCATTTTGAATAATAGAAAACATGGCCTTGTCCATGGTGGAGGGGGCGTGCTCTTTGGAAAACTTTACCTCTTTGTTCTTTTCTTGGACGGGCCGACGGAGACCGTGCACCCGCAACATCGACTAATCAAAAACAAAAGAACAGTCGGTCAGCTAAAGGTTCATCTCTCAAAAATGAAGCAGAGTTTGTGAGGGCTTAAAGATACCTCGGCCAACAAGGCGAAAATGTCATCTCGTTTAAGGGTGCTGAACCCTCTAACCGTTTCCTTCTCTTTAGAAGGTACCACCTACAGCATAGTCTTTGCTATGGCAGCAAGGTCAGGCCGAGGAGGATGAGCGCATGCAAAAAGGGGTGGATGGTTAGTATCCGACTGAGAAAGTTAAAGAAGTTCTCAAAGAATTTGTGAAAACAAAGTTACCATCAGACACCTTCTCCTTGTTTTTCTCTGTAGGACGCTTGTCCTTTTCCTGTTGCCTACTCTTCTTTAAAGGGGAGTTGGCAGGAGGGGACGACCCAGGTTTGGTCGCCACATGTTTTCGAGGATGAAGAGGGGTGCTCGTGTCCCCTTCTGCCTGCTTCCTGGCCTTCTCAAGAGGCGGTTGAGGGGTCGACTGGCCCTATAAGCAAGCATCACAGTCAGCCAGTAGGGTTTTGCTAAAAAACAAGAGATAAGGAGATTCGATTCAATCATGAAGTCTTATCCCAGCCGACTGGTTGGCAGGCGACTCCGCGGTTAGGCGCTTGCCCAAAACCGTCGAGCAGTACTGTGCTGCCGCCTTTTTTGAAGCGGAAACTTTCTCCATTGCTTCAGCTGCATCAAGAAATCACGAGTTAAAAAAATCAACAAGTGACAAAGTCAGTACGAAAAACAAGCGGACAGCTACCTTCAGGCATTTCGGTACATAGCCCAGAGGCGGCCAAGTACGTCCCATCATATAGCCAATTATATTTTGGAACATATTGTTGGGGAACAAAAACCTTCTTCCCAGATTCAGGGTCCGCCTAAATGTCAACCTTATACAAGCCAGCGTCTAAAATCTCGCACTTGGCCTTGGAAGGATCAGGCAGTAGGTCTTTGCCGGCTAGGAAGGGTGGATCCCTATTCAACCTGTTGAATTTGGCATTCCTGGCCTTGTCAGGGCAAGTGATAATGTAGAAGGTGGTCCGCCAGTCCTTCCACTTGTTTTCCTTACCTTGTGCCATGGCATATCCCCTATGGGATGTCAGCTGATACCAACCGGACCCCGTTGCTTTTGGAGTCCGACTGAGGTAATTCATTTGAGCAAACGCCTCGAAACTGGCGTCTACTCCATGCATTTTTCACCCGTCCACATAGCCGTGTATGTTGAACCAAGAATTGGGGGCTAACTGTCACAGCCCAATCCAGTATCCGTCTAAAATGGCCTCAACGGCCGGGTGAAGAGGAAATCGAAGGCCGACCTTAATAGTTGCCTCATAAGAACCAAAGCACTGGTCCCCATAGCTGGAACCAGTCGGCCAAACTACAGTATTCCCTTTATCAAGGACCGACACTAAGTAGTCGTCCCCCATTACATGCTTGGAGATGAACTCTCCAAATCTCTCTATCATGACTTTCTGCATCCCTTCCGGCACATGGTGAAAATAAGGGGCGTAAAAGTCTCGGTAGGAAGCCATGGGCTCGGCCCAGTTCTCCCCCATCGACACACTTAAAGACTCCCTCGCTGTGTGAATCCTAGAATACAGCTCTTTAGAGTCGAGAGAGTTTTGGCTCTCACTATTGGCGTCCGACTTGTCGCTGGAGTCCGACGAGTCATTTGGTTGTAAAGGTTTAGTAGGCGCCGCCTCTGTTCCAGAAGGCGACTCCTTAGTTTCGTTTGGGGTTTGAGAGGGTCCAGCAGGGACCGCCTCCTTCTTAGGAGACGACTCCCAGAGTCATTTAAGATTGAGTCGCTAGACGTACTTGGGGTACCCGACCTGTGATCAGGAAGGTCATAATGTGTATAAGAGACATCTGAGTTAGTTATTCAGCCAGTAGTCTTGATTCTTGCCATGACGTCCTGCACAGACATGGAAACCGTCGGATGCTGTGCAAAGGACAAGGGTGGTCCTAGAAAAGTGGAGTCGGCACTCCTAGTCCTGGATTTAGCCGTCCCCGGTGACCGACCAATCGACAACCTAGGTCGTGCCGAGTGTCTTTGAGACACCATACTTTGTAAGATAAAAGAGGAAAAAGATTCAAAGAATGTATGTTTACCTGAAGTTGAAAGTTGAAGTAGATTGGAAGTAGGCGTCCGGGAAGAAAGTAAGCGGCGGGGTACGACTGCTCCGTAAAATCGCACAAAGCTGGGGTCCGAGAGATCTCTTTTTGAAAATAATGTGAACAAATGTGAACAAAATACTTGTTGACCAGCCCTATTTATAGGGAGAGAATGAGTAGAAGAGCATTCAAATTCAAAAACTTGGGCGGGAAAATACTCGGCCAAGCTATTCGTCGACACCTGTCGCCTCCCCATTGGATGACGCTTTTCACAAGTCACACGTGCCAGGTCACGTGCCACGTGTGAGGGGCAAATGATTAGGGGGATTTTCCCTTATTCACCTCTCTCCATGTGGACAAATTAAGCCCTGAAAAGTGTCACCCAGTTGGACTTATCATGTCCTGCCACGTGGCGCGCTCCAGCTAGTCCACCATGGACTCCTTATGCTATGCTATGTGGCCCTTTCAGCCTTGCCTAAACAGGTAGCAGATTGGGCCTAAATCCTAAGAAAGCCTAGTCAGTCCTAGGGTTGGCCAAAAACCCTAGAACCTGGCACGCTTCCCAAGGCTATAAATACGGTCATAAATGTTCATTTATGACAGAGACTGTTCACAAGAAACACACAGATTGTACAAATCCCAAGACAATCACACACCACTCGGTACCGCCTGCTAGACCCGTCCTAGCATCCGACACCTATTTACATTCCGCATTATAACTCCTTCATTCACTAACTTGATCGTTGGAGGCGGAGCTTCCTACACAAGGAGCCTCCGTTATCTTGCAGGTACAGGCGCTTGGTTCCAGCCTCGAAGTTGTAACTCTCCCAAGGGACACAGAAAACCCAGGAACAGTAGGCAAGGCCACTACAAGAGGGAATGAAAGCTCTTTCAAAAGGATGAGGAGGAGAGGAATGTTTCATCTGCCTTAGGTATCTTCATCAAACGCATCAAGAAACTTCTTCATGAAGGTGTTCTTGACTCATTTGACTTGGAGTCATTTGAAAATTGAGAAGGATGTCTATTAGGCAAGATGATAAAGCAGCTATTCTCCAAGTTGGGAGAAAGGGCTAGTGACTTATTGGGTCTAATACATATGGATGTATGTGGACCATTGAGTACACCCGCAAGGCAAGGTTATCGATATTTCATTACCTTCACTGACGACTATAGTAGATATGGTTATGTCTACCTTATGTTGAACAAATCTGAATCTTTTGAGAAATTCAAAGAGTTTCAGAGTGAAGTTGAAAATCAGCTTGGCAAGAAAATCAAAGCACTTCGATCGGATTGAGGTGGCTAGTATTTGAGCCACGAATTCAACGATTACTTGAAAGAAAATGGTATTCTTTCAAAATTGACACCTCCCGAAACTCCACAATGGAACGGAGGAATCGAACGTTGTTAGTTATGATCCGATCTATGATGGGTCTTAGTGAACTTCCTATCTCTTTCTAGGGACACGCACTTCTAACTGCGGCACTAACACTAAATCGTGCTCCGTCAAAAGTTGTCGAAAAGACTCCATATGAATTATGGACGAAGAAACCTCCACGATTGTCTTTTCTTAAGATTTAGGATTGCGAAGCATATGTCAAGAGATTAATTTATGACAAACTTCACCCAAAATCTAACAAGTGTTTCTTTGTGGGCTACCCAAAAGAAACTAAGGGGTATTATTTCTACAACAAATCCGAGAACAAAGTGTTTGTTGCTCGTGATGGTGTCTTTTTGGAGAAGGAACACCTTTCCAGAATGACAAGTGGGAGGAAAATCAAACTCGATGAAGTTCGAGTGGACGAGCAACAAAGTCAACCTAACAAAATTGACAATCAAAGTCCTTTAGAAGCAACTAATGACATTAGTCAGAGTCAACCTGACAATGTAAAGGCTCAACCTAATACCCTAGGTAGGTCGCAACGGCCAAGATCTCAACAAGACAAAACACCTTGGTATTGCGTTAACCGAAGATCAAGACATCTTAGTTATGGATGGTGATAATCTAACGACATACAAACAAGCTATGACGAGCCCCATCTCTACAAAATAGCAAGAGGCCATGAAATTCAAGACGGACTCCATGTCTGAAAATCAAGTCTAGGACTTGGTTGATTTGCCCGAAGGTTACAAACCTATCGGTTGCAAATGGATTTTCAAGTTAAAAATAGACAAAGATGGAAATGTATGTATATAAAAAGCTAGATTAGTGGCAAAAGGTTACAGGCAAAATCACGGCGTTGATTATGATGAAACCTTTTCACAAGTCGCCATGCTTAAGTCCGTCCGGATATCCTTGCGATTGCTGCATATTATAATTATGAAATATGGAAAATGGATGTCAAAACCTCCTTCCTTAATGGAAATTTGGAAGAAACTGTGTATATTGCATAGCCGGAAGGTTTTGTTGATCCAAACAAATTGGGAAGGTATGCAAGCTTAAGAAGTACATTTATGGACTAAAGCAGGCAAGCAGAATTTGGAATCTGCGATTCGATGAAGCCATTAGTAAGTGTGATTTTATCAAGAATCCAGATGAGACTTGTGTTTACAAGAAGGTTAGTTGGAGTGACATTGCATTCCTCGTCCTATATGTCGATGACATATTACTCATTGGAAACAACACTAAACTGTTAGAGTTCGTAAAGGGCTCGCTTGGTAAGTGCTTTTAAATGAAGGACTTGGGAGAGGCATAATACATATTAGGAATCAAGATATATAGGGATAGATCTAAAAGGATGATTGTATTGAGCCAAAGTACTTATATTGATAAGGTACTAGCACGATTCAACATAGAAAGGGCCAAGAGAGGGCACCTATCCATGTCACAGTTATTGGATCGATCATGTATGCCATGATATGTACTAGGCCAGATGTATCGTATTCCTTGAGTGCTACGAGCCGATACCAATCAAACCCAGGAGAGGTGCATTGAACTGCGACAAAGAATATCCTAAAGTAGCTGAAAAGGAACAAGGATAAGTTTCTGGTCTATGGTGGTAGTAATTATTTGGTTGTTGAAGGTTATACAAATGCAAGCTTTTAGACTGACAGGGACGACTCCAAGTCACAGTCAGGGTACATATTCTACCTAAATGGAGGAGCGTTTAGTTGGAAGATTACTAAGCAAAGCATCACTGCAGATTCTAAAACTAAACCCGAATAATTGGTAGCTTCGAAAGCAGCTAAGGAGGCAGTTTGGATTGGTTAATTCATTAGTGAACTTGATGTTGTACCCTCCATCAGGGGTCCAATAGACCTTTATTGTGATAACAATGGAGCTATTGCTCAGGCTAGGGAGCTAAGGGAACATCAGAAGGTCAAACATGTCAAGCGGCGATTTCACATGATAAGGGAATGGAAGTCCGAGGGTGAAATCAGAATTTGTAAGATTGGAACAGACGACAATGTAGCCGATCCATTGACTAAACCTATGCCTCAAGTAAAGCACAACAAGCACGTTGAGGCAATGGTAATCAAGCATGTTAGAGATTGACTTTGATTTCCATGTATATGTGTTTTAATTAAACTTGATGTCTTAATGTAAAACACTATTTTGAACCATTTGGCTTTGGAGCAATTAAATTTTCCGCAAGTTTATTATTACTCCATTTCTATTTAATTGTGGTTTAGAATTAAATAATGAGTCCATTCGATTTATGAGAAAACTCAAAATAGGGTATTAAGACGATGTCTTGGATAAAGAAACATCTGTTAACTGAACATTGAACATTTCAATAGAAAATTATCCCTAATCATGGTCATTTAAATGATGGATGATTAATGACCTCTTGAGATTAGTGTGTAGTATGATTTATAGCACCGTTTCTTGTGCTACGAGGACATGATTGTCATACATCATTTGCATAGGTATTGGTTTAGAACTATACCGGATCGACCTATGAGAATACTTTAAGAGATATAAAATTTTCTAAGTATATTTCTCATTATAGCTATCAAAACCTTTTTCCTCGACTTTGAGTATTGTAAGTTCTCTTGTTTGAGTACTAGTCGTTTTGATGTTGTCAAACGACTGCCGTAAAATGGGATTACAACGGCAACACTCGGGCGACTAGGTTCTCTTACTAAGGGAAGCAAACAATACAAGACTGGGATGTCCCTTTATTAATAGTAGGGAACATGTCTTTGTTGTTTACAAGGCCTCTCGAAGAGCGAGACTGTGAAAATGCATGGCCGTGCTCAGATGGATTTTAGAAATCATCTGCTTATTGATAGTCGAACTCGAAAATCGAGAAACACTTCTTGACGTAATAAGGACGACGAAGAATCTTACCTAGTAGTTTATGAAGAGACATTAAGCGACATAGGAAATGGGCTATACACTAATTGCATACTTGTCCGGAAGGACACGCGGGAGATTGAAAGGAATGGTGTCCTTCCAACAACTTTAATATTCCGATAGAAGGTTTGAAATTATTAGAAAGCTTATTCTTCAGTAAGGTCAAGTGATCAGAATGCCTAGGTGGAGGCCGCATCCGATCAGTAATATTAATGCATAATTAATATTACGGCTTAATCTTAACTGAACCCTTCGGGTCACCCCCCAATCGAATTACCGATCCGAGACGGCGAATCAATCCGAAGATTTTGATGATTCATTAGAGTATTACGAACAAAGACGTCGGATGTCGAGCTTAGAGCATCGAAACTGAGCGTCCCAAGTCGAGTTAAGTTAAGTCGTACCCTCACATTGGCCTAGCTATACGAGTGCTAGGCTAGCTTAAGCTAGCTTGCGCACCGCAAGCCTAGCATACATTACGTGCTAGGCCAAGCATGCTCGAAAGGTTGGTGCACGAGCCTGCAAGCATGCTAGCGTGCTAGAGTGCTTGGCCACGCACCCAGCCGCAAGCATGCATCGCATAACACTCACAAAGTAGCACGCTATGCGTGCTTTTGCTATGGGCTTTTCATGCGTGCTTGCTAGCGAGCAACACAAAGCAGCAACATGCTATGCGTGCTGGGGTGTGTATGCGTGCTTGCTAGCGTAGAAGAACCAAGTAGTAGCATCGCATGCTGCCTGGCTGTGTGCTTCTTAGCTGCGCATGTGCTGCGTGCTGGCTGGCTGGGATGCCCAGACATGGTGCTAGGGGCCAGCTGGAAGCCTTGGCAGCCAAGGCTGGCTGCCAGCAAGCTAAAGCAAGCTAAGTGACGTGGTCAAGCTTGGTCAAGGGAGGGACCATTTGCTTGGTGTTAGGCTTAGGGAGCAAGGTGCTTTGGTCCCCCCTTTGGTGTTCCTCAGCAACCCTCTCCCTCCATGTGACACTTGGATCTTGTTAATTGCCTTGCATTTTATTTTATTTTTGATTAAAATAAAATTGAGGAAAATTGCAAATCTCCCACATTGATGGGAGAAGGGAGATCAAGTCTCCATTCCCTATATATACCCATGTTTTGGGTTCGGGAAAAATCACTTGAGTTGAACTCAATAAGACATCTCATCATTAGTAAAAAACCCTTTAAGTTTGTAATATCTTCGAGATTAAGACCGTTCAGGTCGGAACGAGGGTGCGAGCCGTCAGAGGCCTACGCACTTGCGTGGCTCGAGCTTTAAAGTAAGAGCTCTTGAATCGAGCGAAGCACGTGTCGAGTTATGTTGTTAATTATGTGATTTCATGTTTAGTTGCTTTAATTAATTGGCGGGTTTTGGGTAGGTTTCTCTTCCGCGTAGTGTCGGACACTACGAAACCCAACATCAACAATGACCCAACCTCATACATCCGACCGGTGAACTGAGGTGGAGGCCTAAAATACTGAGGTCGCACTGTAAGGTTTTGTAGTGACCCGACACTACGCGGAAGGAAACCCACCAAGACCCGCTCCTTAATTAAAACAATTAACAATCATATTAAACTTAATCAAACAAGATTAAGAACAAGAATTATACCTTTGTAGCGTGCTTCGCTCCCAAAGAGCTCTTACTTCAAAATCCCGAAAACACGAGATCTCCGACGGATCGTACCCTCGACCCGACCCGAGCGTCCTAAGTCTTGAAAGTTAGTCAAGACCCGGACAAAATAACAATGAGTTTTACGAATCAAAGGTTTACTCTTAATTAGAGTTGCCTTTTTAATTCCACTCAAGGTTGTACATTTCCCAATACCCAAGCTTGGTATTTATAGGGAAATGAACCCTTGATTTTTCATCCTCTACCAATGTGGGAGTGTTGAAATACAATGATTTATTTAATTTCCAAATTAAATAAATAATCAAGTAGATCATATTACAACAAGTGGCATGATCTTATGCAAATGAGTGGTGGCCAAGGTTAGGTGGGGGACCATATGCCTTGCTCCCCAAGGCCTTGATTTGGTCCCCACATCCTTGCAAAAAATCGGGTCAAGGAATGCTAGCAAGCTACTAGCTAGCATGCCAGCTAGGGCTGCCAGCTAGCACTGCCTTGCTGCCCAACACCCCAGCCAGCCAGCCAGTGCGTGCTGCTGCTGGGCTGGTGCTGGTGCTGGCGCTGGTGCGTGCTAGTGCCATGCGCTGGTGTGTGCTGGTGCTATGCGCTGGTGCGTTCTGTTGCTAGGCCTAGAACTTCCACGCACAGCCTCGCACACTCCTTATGCTACGTGCACTCAGCCCCATGCTTAGCATGCGTGCTGCTAGCGAGCCACGCATGCTTGGCTAGACGCTGCTTGCCAGCTCTCCCTCGCATCATGCTATGCACCACAAAGCACACAGCATGCTACGCACCACGCACTATTCGCACACGCATCAGCCTGTGCCAAGCACTGCTATGCTTGGTGCGAGGCACGCACACACGCACATGCACATGCGCCAGTTGCCAACACTGCGATGGCTGTGTTTGATGCTTGTGTGGCCCTGCCATGCGCACCCAGGAACCTATGCTAGCACGCTGCTAGCTGCGATGGGATGACTGGTGCTTGTGGTGCTTGCGATAGGCTGCCATGCGCACCCAGGCATCCATGCTAGCACGCTGCTAGCTGCGATGGGCTGCCTGGTGCTTGTGGTCCTTGCGATAGGCAGCGATGGTGCCTAGGCATCATGCTAGGGCTGCGATAGCGCCTAAGAATGGTGCTAGAGCTGCGATGGTGCGCCTAGCACATCTAGTGTGCTTAGGCTTGCGCCTATTCATGCTAGGTGCATGCTAGCTCTAACTAGCCTAGCATCCACATGGTTAGACCATTGTGGTGCTACGGCTACACTCATACTTGTCGCTTTGTGATTTTGCGACGCTCGGTCTCGATGCCCTAGGCTCGATATCCGACGTATGTATACGTAAAACTCTGCTGATTCATTAAACCCTTTCGGATTAAATCGTCGTCTCGGATCGGTGATTCGATTGGGTTCGACCCGAAGGGTTCAGTTAAGATTAAGCTGTAACATCAATTGTACATTGGTATTACTTATCGGAAGTGGCCTCCACCTAGGCATTCCGATCCCTTGACCTTACTGAAGAATTAGCTCCGTAATAATTCTGAACTCTCTATCGGAAGAATACACTTGTTGGAAGGACACCATTCCTTTCAATCTCCCCTTTGTCCTTCCGGACAAGTGTGCATACAGTGTATAGCTCATTTCCTATGTCACTTAATGTTTCTTCGTGAACTATTAGGTAAGATTCTTTGCCATCCTTATTACGTTTAGAAGTGTTTCTCGATCTCCGAATTCGACTGTCAATAAGCAGATGATTTCCTAAATCCATCTGAGCACGGCCATGCATTTTCACAGTTTCGCTCTTCGAGCGGCTTTGTAAACAACAAAACATTTTCCTTATTGTTAGTAGGGGGATAATCCCAGTCTTGTATTGTAAGTTCCTCTTACTGAGAGGACATAGTCTCCTGAGTGTTCCCGTTATTATCCCCAGTTACGGCAGACGTTAGGAAACATCAAAGAGTCTAGTACTCAAACAAGAAAACTTCACAATACTCATGGTAAGAGGAAACAAGTTCCGATAGTCATAATGAGAAATATACTTATGACAAAATTTTTAAGTTTCTTAAAGTACTCTCATAGGTCTTATCCAGTACAGTTCCAAACTGTTCCTGTGCAAATGATTTATGACCGTCACGTCCTCGCAGCACAAGAAACGGTGTTGTAAATCATACTACACACTAATCTATGGCGGTCATCAATAGTCCATCCATTACATGACCTCGATTAGGGACAATTTTCGATTTAAATATTCAATGTTCACTTAACAGGTGTTTCTTTATCCAAGACATGGTCTTGATACCCTATTTTGAATATTTTCGTAAATCGAATGGATTTATTATTTAATTCTAAACCACAATTAAATAGTAATGGAGTGAATGATAATTTTGCACAAACTTAATTACTCCATTAATGAAGGGTTTTAATACAGTGTCTTACATTAAATATCCTATTTAATTAAAACACATGTACAGGGAATTTCAAAGTCAGTCTCCAACATGCTTAATTCCCATCGCCTCAATGTGTTTGTTGTGTTTCACTTGAGGCAGCGATTTAGTCAAAGGATTAGCTACATTATCATCTGTGCCAATCTTACAAATTCTTATTTCACCTTCGGATTTCCATTCCCTTATCATGTGAAATCGCCTTCGTACGTGTTTGACCTTTTGGTGCTCTCTTGGCTCCCTGGCCTGAGCGATAGCTCCATTGTTATCACAATAGAGGTCTATCGCCCCTTGACTGAGGGTAAAACACCAAGTTCGCTAATGAACTTGCAAATCCAAACAGCTTCCTTGGCAGCTTCTTAAGTGGCCAAGTACTCGGCTTCAGTTGTAGAGTCTGCAGTGGCGCTCTGCTTGGCACTCTTCCAGCTAAACGCTCCTCCATTCAGACAGAATATGTACCCCGACTATGACTTGAAGTCGTATCTGTCAGTCTGGAAGCTAGCGTCGGTGTAACCTTCAACAACCAGTTCTTTGTGGCCTCCATACACAAGGAATTTATCCTTATTCCTTTTCAGGTACTTAAGGATGTTCTTGGCCGCAGTCCAATGCGCCTCTCCTGGGTTTGATTGGTATCGACTCGTTGCACTCAGGGCATACGATACATCTGGCCTTGTACATATCATGGCATACATGATCGATCCGATTAGCGAAGCATATGGGATCTAATTCATTCTTTCTCACTCAACAGGTGTCTGTGGACACTGTTTCTTGCTGAAAGTTATGCCATGGGACATGGGTAAATGCTCTATTTTGGCATTCTCCATGTGGAATCGAGCCAGTACCTTATCAATGTAAGTACTCTGGGTTAATCCAATCATCCTCTTAGATCTATCCCTGTAGATCTTGATGCCCAATATGTACTGTGCCTCTCCTAAGTCCTTCATTGAAAAGCACTTTCCCAACCAGCCCATTACGGACTCCAATAATTTTGTGTTGTTTCCAATGAGAAGTATGTCATCGACATACAGGACCAGGAATGCAATATCACTCCCACTGACCCTCTTGTATACACAAGATTCATCTGGTTTCTTGATAAAACCAAACTAGCTAATGGCTTCATCAAATCGCAGATTCCAACTTTTTTTGGCTTGCTTTAGTCCATAAATGGACTTCTTCAGCTTGCAAACCTTTCCAGCGTTGCTTGGATCGACAAAACCTTCTGGATGTGTCATATACAAAGTTTCTTCCAAAATTCCATTAAGGAAGGCGATTTTGACATCCATTTGCCATATTTCATAATCATAATATGTATCAATCGCTAGGATGATCCGGACGAATTTTAGCAACTGGTGAAAAAGTTTCATCATAATCAATCCTGTGGACTTGTCTATAACCTTTTCCCACCAGTCTAGCTTTGTATATTGATACATTTCAATCCCTGTCTGTCTTTACTTTAAAGATCCATTTGCAACCAATGGGTGTATAACCCTCGGGCAAATTCACCAAGTCCCAGACTTGATTTTCAGACATGGAGTCCATCTCGGATTTCATGGCCTCTTGCCATTTTGCAGAGTCGGGGCTCGTCATAGCTTGCTTGTATGTCGCCGGCTCATCTCCATCCATGACTAGGATGTCCTGATCATCGGTTAAGACGATACCAAGGTATCTGTCTGGTTGAGATCGTTGCCGTTGCGACCTACGAAGGGTAATCGGTTGAACATTTTCATTGTCAGTTTGATTCTGACCAATCTTCTTAGATGCTTCCAAAACATCTAGATTGTCAGTTTTGTCAGGTTGACATTGTTGCTCGTCCTCTCGAACTTCGTCGAGTTCGATTTTCCTCCCACTTGTCATTTTGGAAAGGTGATCCTTCTCAAAAAAGACACCATCATGAGCAACAAATACTTTGTTCTCGGATTTATTGTAGAAGTAATACCCTTTGGTTTCTTTTGGATATCCCACAAAGAAACACTTATTCGATTTGGGGTGAAGTTTGTCTGAAATTAATCGCTTGACATATGCTTCGCATCCCCAAATCTTGAGAAAAGACAATCTAGGAGGTTTCTTAGTCCATAATTCATATGGAGTCTTATCAACAGCTTTTAACGGAGCTCTATTCTGTGTAAGTGCTGCTGTTTGTAGCGCATGTCCCCAGAAAGATATAGGGAGTTCACTAAGACCCATCATTGATCGAACCATGTCTAACAAGGTTCGATTCCTCCGTTCGGACACTCCGTTCCATTGAGGAGTTCCGGGAGGTGTCAACTCCGAAAGAAT
The DNA here is from genome assembly GCF_001683475.1 of Chenopodium quinoa. Classification (NCBI taxonomy): domain Eukaryota; kingdom Viridiplantae; phylum Streptophyta; class Magnoliopsida; order Caryophyllales; family Amaranthaceae; genus Chenopodium; species Chenopodium quinoa. The sequence continues at coordinate 1,366,711 of NW_018744469.1, forward strand.
ACCATTTTCTTTCAAGTGATCATCGAATTCATGGCTCAAATATTCGCCACCTCGATCCGATCGAAGTGCTTTAATTTTCTTGCCAAGTTGATTTTCAACTTCTTTCTGAAATTCTTTGAATTTCTCAAAGGATTCTGATTTATTCGACATTAAGTAGATATAGCCACATCTACTATAATCGTCGCTGAAAGTGATGAAATATCGGTAACCTTGTCTTGCGGTGTGCTCATTGGTCCACATACATCCGTGTGCATTAGACCTAATAAGTCACTTGCCCTTTCTCCCAACTTGGAGAATGGCTGTTTTATTATCTTGCCTAATAAGCATCCTTCGCAATTTTCAAACGACTCTAAGTCGAATGAGTCAAGAACACCTTCTTGAAGAAGTTTCTTGATGCGCTTAATGTTAATATGGCCAAGACGACAATGCCACAAGTAGGTTTGATTCGACTCGATGGTCTTAGTTCATTTGGTATCATTCCTATTTTCTTTGTGTAAAGCATGGAATTAAATTTGAACATATGTTTGAAAGATGATCTTTGAAACAACTATGTTAGAAGTCTTTCATTTCAAACATCTTGGTGTCCAACACCATTGATCAAAATATTGTTCAAAAGCATGATAAAACTAGAATTAGTTTTAATTACATCTCAAAGACTAAATGGTGCATGCAAGCACGACCGAAGAAAAATCTTCGTCGTCTTCTTGCTCTTGCACCAACACTTGATAAGCTTCTCACTTGGTTCCTGAAAAGGCAACATAAAGTGAGTCATACTTGGTATCCAATACCTTATCATAAGCTTAATTCACAAGTGTTTAGGAAGATACCTGAGGTAGTCGGAATGTTCCCACCTTCCTTGAAGAGCATGCATTCTCTCTTGTAGTGGCCTTGCATGCCACAATGGAAGCATCTCATCTTTGCCTTGACCTTCTTGAACTCCTTCTTCTTAGCTCTCAAGGGCCTTTTGGTCATTCCATAGGCAGTGGCTTGGCTAATAAGTTGCACCACTTCCTTGAGGGAGTGTGTCTCCTTTCCCGCCGCGATATGCACTCTAAGTGCATCATAGCCCAAGTGGAGTGAAGCAAGCAAGATATGCCCCGCAATCTCATCTTCCAATGGGATTCCGAGAAGCTGCATGTTTTTGAAGAGTCTAGTCATTCCAAGCACATGAGGTCGGAGGGGCATGCCGGGTCTCAATTTGGCATTGTAGACCTTAGTCCAAAGCCGACGCCTTTCCTTGGCAAGACATCCCACGTTTGGTGGCTTTATCCTCATGTTTGAAAGTGACCTAGTCAAGTCAAACAGGAGTCCATCAAAGTTGCCATTGTCACTCTTGGTGACTCTTACATTGACAACGTCCTCAAGTGCTTTGAGGAACATGTCCGGGAGATAGCAGGTAAGACTTTCCTTGCAATCTTCCGGGATCAAATTTTCCTTAAGTCGTGAGACCCTTTTGCAAGTGGAAGACCATTCTTCATGAGCCTCATCGGTCATGATTCATTTGGCAAAGAAGCTTGGAATGGGAGTATCAAGAGTATACTCCAAGGAACAATTTCGGAGAGTTCTCCTGAGTTCCTCTTCCCATTCCTTGAAGTTGACCAAGTTTAAGGAAAAGGTCAACTTCTCGGGGAGTTCCGGGCACATATGGTTGTTTTATGAGTTACTTGCAGACATGATTCTACAATTGAAAGAATTTGAAGTGAAAAACCATTCATAAATCAATAAGTTAAAATTTAAAACGTTCATGCACATATTCAATCTTATTGAGTATTTTATCCACGCATTTAAAATGTCCCTTATGGGCGAGAATAAAATGATTCCGAGATCCCAAAGATCAAGAAATGGTTAAGCATGCTTTGGTTTGTCTTAATCATTAAATATCTTAAGGTAAGCAATCTAATTGCCAATAGCTCTAAGCTACTCTCGGTTTGATAAAATGTCGCATCTAATGCATCCTTGACATTTTATCTCTTTTGCCACGACATCTAAGGACTCCTTACTGATATCGTTGAGCTTGTATACCTAGTATACCTTACGTTCCTAGGGAAGTAGTGATGCCTCGCTTTGGCGTAGCCCATCACATACGCGCATTAGTTCGGTAAGTGTTGTTCTTGGAACGGCAAATTTTAGCTCAATATTATTAAGGGACATAGGGTTTCTATGTTGGCTGGTTTAAGTGAACTTAACTAATCGTCGCAACATCATAGAAATCCTAGACATGCACCTAGCAATCATATATAATAACAATATATAAGGCATAAAAATAGATGCATTTGGCAACTAGCATGACCCCTTGAAATCATCAATTTCCATGGGTCTTCATCTTGGCTCGTCTTCATCGAAACGCCGTCTTGAGACATCTTGGCCAAAATGAAATAAAAGAAGCTAGCTAGAACGACTAAGATTAATCTAATAGTACAAAAATACTTAACGGTTTGCAGACCGTATTTAGATTTACAATAATACATAGCGGAACGCAGTCCGTATTTTCTATCCTAGTCGGGCCCCACTAGTTGCCATTTTCAAAGAACCTGTTTTGAAAACAATCTTCCATTCACCCATTCACTATTTGTGAATGGCCCATGCAATTTTACGAAATACATAATTAAACAGGCAAAACTAGAAACTAACTTAGGTGGTTAATCCAATTAACGCGCCTAATTAAAATTAGTCAAAGTGGTTTAATCAATTATTTCTAAACGCAAAAAGCTTACGCACTTAATCAAGCTCCCACTAAATTCCGCATCCGTACTTTGTTAATCCGGTTAATTAAGTCGGCATAACCCATAATTTTTCAAAGTTTTGCAAAAATCGAAAATCGAGGTTTTTAGCCTCGTTAAAATAATTATTTAAAATATTAACAAGAAAAAATTCGCAAAATCATAGCTCAAGCTTAAGCAACAAGGCATCATCCCATGATGCATGGTGCACCATGGCTGCTAGGCAGCCCATGGCCCTGCGCCATGGTGCGTGGTGCTGGCAGCTAGCAAGTGTGCCTAGCACAGCCTGCCTTGCTAGCTAGCACCAGCAGCAAGCTACGCATGCTAGCAGCTTGCTGGCGTAGGCAGCAGTGGGCTGGCTGGCTGAGGCTTGCTACCTCGCTGCCCAGCAGCAGCACAAGCGCATTAGCAGCCTAAGGCCCATGCACCACTCAGCAGACCCCTCCCCGCCACACACCAAACGATGCAAAGCCATATGCGCACCACAGGCAGCTTACATGTGGGCTGCTAGGCAGCCCAGCTAGCCTTGGTGACGTTTGCCGTTTTACATCGTTTTGCGTGCATTTTACTCGGAATTTTAATTCTGATTTGTGTGTTACAATAATCAATTCTAAATTACATTTTAGAATTAATTTTGAGGGAAAATAAAATAAAATTAAGTCTAACTCAAACAAATTTATTTTATTGGTGCACAAGCCTAAATTTATCCAAAATTTCAATTTTGAACAAAAATTAGGTCTAACTTTATGTTTAAAATGAAATGAGCTATGTCCAAAATTAATCTTGCCAATATGTAAATTAATAATGGATTTGACAAATGGGAGTTGGAAAAATAAATTAACCATCCAATGATAAAAATTTTCCACCTTGCATACTTGTGTAAAATACCAAGATTACATCTTCCAATATGAAGATTAATCAAATTTTACTCACAAGTAATTGAACTTAATGGATTTTAATCAACCAAACACGAAAAAATCCAAACTTTGTTCAACATGGAATTTAGGGTTAGGGTTCCAATCATTTAAACCTTTAAAGATTAGAACTTTAACATTACTTGGGAACTTAAAATATAAAATCACAACAAGTTTTCACACTTTATTGCAATTTATTTGCAAAATTTGTGAAAAACAATGTTTATGTGATAAATTGGTATATCAACTTAAGCACTAATAAACACTCCATTATTATGCTGAAGGATATTTTAAATCTAGTAGATTAGTGATGCAAATGTGCATTTAATCTAACCTTGTAATGCTTGCATTAATCAAGGCTTAAAAATAAATAATCTGGTCCGAATTTGGCTTCTGGGCAATCCTAAAAGGGATGAAACAGTTCTTGAATGTCGATTCCACCCAAAAATCACTATTTTTAAGCCAAAATCTGGGTTCGACAGCCAAATCGAAAGTAAATTCTAGCTTTAAAAAATAATTAAAACGCGCATCTAATCTAATTAGATGAACATGAACTAGAAAATTAAATTCTTTTAAAACACCTTAATTAAAAAATAATTGCAAAAATTAAAAGGAGCGTGGCTCCGATACCGCTGTAGGGTTTCGTAGTGACCCAACACTACGCGGAAGGAAACCCACCAAGACCCGCCCCTTAATTAAAGCAATTAACAAGCATAATAAACTTAATCAAACAAGATTAAGGACAAGAATTATACCTTTGACGCGTGCTTCGCTCCTAAAGAGCTCTTAGTTCAAAATCCCGAAAAGACGAGATCTCCGACGGATCGTACCCTCGACCCGACCCGAGCGTCCTAAGTCTTGAACGTTAGTCAAGACCCGGACAAAATAACTATGAGTTTTACGAATCAAAGTTTACTCTTTTGTTAGAGTTGCCTTTTTAATTCCACTCAAGGTTGTTCATTTCCCAATACCCTAGCTTGGTATTTATAGGGAAATTAACCCTTGTATTTCATTCCCCAACCAATGTGGGAGAATGTTTTATTTGCTAATTAATTTATTTCTAAAATAAATCAATAAATAAATGCAATCACAATTCGACAAGTGTCAAAGGGAGAGAGAGTATTAGGTGAGGACCATGGAGAGGTTGGGGGACCAATGCCTTGCTCCCCAAGGCTTTCACAAAGCCTTGGTCCCCACTCTCCTCACAAACTGCCTCAACCAAGGCTGTTGGCCAGCTGCCAGTTAGCACGCCAGCTGGCTGTGACAGCTAGCCCAGCATGCTAGCACAAGCCCAGCAGTAGCGCTGGTGCTTGCTGGTGCGTGCTGGCGCTGGTGCTGGCATCCTACGCATCATCGCTGCTCGCATGGCCCAGCATGCGTGCTGCTAGCGAGCCACGCATGCTGGCCTCTCGCATTGCACCACACTTGCACATCATGCGCTCCACGCATCACCCTCGCACACACTCGCACAGCCACACGCATCAGCCTCGGCCATGCACCGTGCACCATGCACGTACATGCCTCGCCCAAGCACCACGCACCACGCATGCGCAAGTGCCTAGCACTAGCTGTGCTTGGTGTGTGTAGTCCTGCCATGCGCCCAGCATTATGCTAGGGCTGCTACGGCATCAGGCCATCCTAGGGCACGCATGGTGCGCCTAGTGATGCTGCCTGGGCTGCGATGGTGACCAGCCATCCTACGGCACGCATGGTGCGCCTAGTGATGTTGTTGGCTTGCGATGGCGCCCAGCATCATGCTAGGGCTGCGATAGCGCCTATGCATGATGCTAGGGCTGTGTTGGCGCGCCTGGTGCTAGCGATAGCCAGTCATGGTGCCTAGCCATCACGCTAAGGCTGCGATAGTGCCTAGGCATGATGCTAGGGCTGCTATGGCGCGCCTAGTGCCTATGATGAGCTAGCCTAGCCTAGCTCTGGCTACGCTCATACTTGTCGATTGTGATTTTGCGACGCTCGGTCTCGACGCCCTAGGCTCGATGTCCGACGTCTGTATTCGTAAAACTCTGTCGACTCATTAAATCCTTTCGGATTAATTGGTCGTCTCGGATCGGTGATTCGATTGGGTTTGACCCGAAGGGTTCAGTTAAGATCAAGCTGTAATATCAATTGCACCTCGATATTACTGACCGGAAGCGGCCTCCACCTAGGCATTCCGATCACTTGACCTTACTGAAGAATTAGCTCTGTAATAATTCAGAACCCTCTATCGGAAGAATACACTTGTTGGAAGGACACCATTCCTTTCAGCTTGGTATTTATAGAGAAATGAACCCTTGATTTTTCATCCTCCACCAATGTGGGAGTGTTGAAATACAATGATTTATTTAATTTCCAAATTAAATAAATAATCAAGTAAATTATATTGCGACAAGTGGCATGATCTCATGCAAAAGAGTGGTGGCCAAGGTTAGGTGGAGGACCATATGCCTTGCTCCGCAAGGCCTTGATTTGGTCCCCACATCCTTGCACAAAACCGGGTCAAGGAACGCTAGCTGGCTGCCAGCTAGCGTGCCAGCTAGGGCTGCCAGCTAGCACTGCCTTGCTGCCCAGCACCCCAGCTAGCAAGCCAGTGCGTGCTGGTGCTGGTGCTGGCGCTGGTGCGTGCTAGTGCCATGCGCTGGTGTGTGCTGGTGCTATGCGCTGGTGCGTTCTGTTGCTAGGCCTAGAACTTCCACGCACAGCCTCGCACACTCCTTATGCTACGTGCACTCAGCCCCTTGCTTAGCATGCGTGCTGCTAGCGAGCCACACATGCTTGGCTAGACGCTGCTTGCCAGCTCTCCCTCGCATCATGCTATGCACCACGAAGCACACAGCATGCTACGCACCACGCACTACTCGCACACGCATCAGCCTGTGCCAAGCACTGCTATGCTTGGTGCGAGGCACGCACACACACACATACACATGCGACAGTGCCCAGCACTGCGATGGCTGTGCTTGGTGCATGTGTGGCCCTGCCATGCGCACCCAGGCACCCATGCTAGCACGCTGCTAGCTGCGATGGGCTGCCTGGTGCTTGTGGTGCTTGCGATAGGCTGCCATGCGCACCCAGGCACCCATGCTAGCACGCTGCTAGCTGCGATGGGATGACTGGTGCTTGTGGTGCTTGCGATAGGCTGCCATGCGCACCCAGGCATCCATGCTAGCACGCTGCTAGCTGCGATGGGCTGCCTGGTGCTTGTGGTGCTTGCGATAGGCAGCGATGGTGCTTAGGCATCATGATAGGGCTGCGATAGCGCCTAGGCATGATGCTAGGGCTGCGATGGTGCGCTTAACACACATAGTGTGCTTAGGCTTGCGCCTAGCCATGCTAGGTGCATGTTAGCTCGAACTAGCCTAGCATCCTCATGGTTAGACCATTGTGGTGCTACGGCTACACTCATACTTGTCGCTTTGTGATTTTGCGACACTCGGTCTCGACGCCCTAAGCTCGATATCCGACGTTTGTATTCGTAAAACTCTGCTGACTCATTAAACCCTTTCGGATTAATTCGTCGTCTTGGATTGGTGATTCGATTGGGTTCGACCCAAAGGGTTCAGTTAAGATTAAGCTGTAACATCAATTGTACATTGATATTACTGATCGGAAGCGCCTCCACCTAGGCATTGCGATCACTTGACTTTACTAAAGAATTAGCTCCATAATAATTCTGAACCCTCTATCGGAAGAATACACTTGTTGGAAAGACACCATTCCTTTCACGCACCAACAAGGGACCAAAACCTAGTTGATACACCTCGGTCGAGGAGGAGTCACGACCAGAGCTATCACCATCACTGCCCTTTTCCTGACAAGAAGTCTCATGTCTACTTGGGATCTCTAAAGAAGTACGGCGACGCCTTGCTCCCTCCTTCCTCGAGCCGCCCTACCTCGAGCGAGTACGTGACCGAGGAGCCGGCTAAAACTGCAACGATTAGACAAGGTCAGGAGCCGACTAAAATGAATAAGGATCTACAAACCTTTTCATATTAAGGTGGACGAGCTAATATGGGGAGCACCGCCTCCTCATAAGCTTTGTTAGGATGGATGTGCTCTCGAATGTCCTCGAACAAGACGCCCTCTCTAACATATGCCCTGAGCATCTCTAGACTCATTATCGTGTGAGGAGGATCCTCGAGAGCTAGGGCACGTCTGATGAATGCTGCAAGGCCACCCTTTACCCAAATACCACACGGGGTGAAAGCTGCCCTTGAAGATAGGCCTCTAGGCCATCATCTAAGAAGCTCGCCGGAAATCACCCAAGTCAACCCACAGGTGATAACGTACTTGAAAGTAATGGTGTCCTTCCAACAAGTGTATCATTCTGATAGAGGGTTCAGAATTATCAGGAAGCTAATTCTTCTGTGAGATCAACATGCCTGGGTAGAGGCCGCTTCCGATCTGTAATATTAGTGAACAATTAATATTACAACTTTGTCTTGACTGAACCCTTCGGGTCGAACCCAAATGAACTGCCGATCCGAACCGACGAATCAATCCGAAGGATTTGATGAGTCACTAGAGTGTTACAAACACAGATGTCGAATATCGAGCTTAGGGCGTCGAGACCGAGCGTCACAAAATCAACAAGCAACAAGTTCGAGCAAAGCCGTAGCATCACATTGGCCTAGCCATGTGGCTGCTAGGCTAGCTCGAGCTAGCACAGGACCATCGAAGCACCATGAGTGTCCCTGTGTGCGTGAGTCACTATTACAGCACCATCGTAGCACCATGCGTGTGCGTGTGTGCGTGCATCGCTAGCACAACACCATCGCAGCACCATGCATGCGTGTGTGCGTGCCAAGCAGCACCAGCCGTAGCAACGTGATGTGCGTGCTAGCACTATATGCGTGTGTGTGTGCCTTCGCATGGCAGCACCAAGCACAGTGCACTAGGCCTCGCCTAGCAGCAGCAGCATGCGTGGCTAATTCTCCATGTGCCACTTGTTGATTGTTGATTGCATTATCATTTAATTTATTTTTTATTTAAATAAATTATTTAGAAATGCAAACTATCCCACATTGATCATGAATGGGAATGCAAGTTGCATTTTCCTATAAATACCCCATAATTGGGCATTTAGAAATCAACTTGAGTGGAACTCAAAAAGGCATCTCTTATTATTGAGAAACCCTTTAAGTTCGTAAAACTCTAGTTTTATCTTTGGTCAAGTCTCGACTAACCCTCGAGACGAAGATCATTCATATCGGGTTGTCGGTACGAGTCGTTTGAGGCCGTCACGCTTGTGAGGCTTTAAGCTTCGAAGTAAGAGCTCGATTTACGAGCGAAGCACGCTTCAAGGGTATTACTTCTTTCTCCCTTCTTTCAATTATTGTTTAATTATGTTTATGCATGCTTTAATTGTTTATATTATTGGGGCGAGTCTTGGGGGGTTTCTATTCCGCGTAGAGACGGTCTCCACGAAACCCTATAGTGGTATCGGAGTCGCGCTCTTTTTAATTATTGCAATTAGAAATTAATAAAGGTAATTGAAATTGGATTTAAATTTCTAATTGTGCTTTCTAATTGGATTAGAAGCTCGTTTTAATTAATTTTAAACTCGTATTGTTTTTTTTATTTTGGCTGACGAACCTAGATTTCGACTCAAAAATAGTGATTTTTGGGTGAAATCGATGTTCTAAATCGTTTATGACCCTTTTAAAATTGTCTAGAAGCCAAAATCCACCTAGAAATATGTTTTTTGAGGGGTTTTTCGTTTTTTGACGAATTTTTTTAAATCTTTATGCCTTGAATAATTTAAGTATGTCAAGGGTAGATTAAATGCATTGTTGCATCCCTAATCTACAACAATTTTAAACCCTTTTAAGCATGGTTATGAAGTCATAATGTGTGCTTAAGTTGGTATGTTCAATTTCTCACATAAACTTGTTATTTCACAATCATAGAAATCAATTGCATTAAAGTTTGAATGTTTATTGTGAATGTGAAATTTAAAAGTTCCTAGTATATTAAAGATCCAATCTTTAAGTGTTTAAATGGTTGGAAACTTTGATTCTAAATTCCATATTGAGCTAATGTAGGATTTAGTCATTTTTTAGTTGATTAAAATCCTTAAAGTTCAAGTACTTGTGATTAAATCACGATTAATCTTCATATTAGAAGATGTAATTTTGTTATTTTGCACATGTTAAAAGTTGAAAAAAATTTCATTGGATGATTGGCTTTATTTTCCAACTCCCTACTTTGTCAAAACTCATTATTAATTTGCATGTTGGTTAAATTAATTATGGGTATAGCCCTTTTCAATTTTAAGCATCAAGAAAGACCAAATATTATTTCAAAGGTAATTTTGGATCATTTAGGCTTGTGCACCATTAAAATTGAATTTAATTAAATTAGACTAGTTTTATTTTTAATTTTGCCATAAGTTAATTATGAAATAAATTTAAAATTCATTTTATTTTAAACATAAAACGGGATTAAAATCCCGAGAAATGGCACGCAAATCAAGGAAAGAACACCTAAGCGTCACCAAAGTCTAGCCGGGCTGCCCACGTAGCCCACATGTGGCTGCCTTAGGTGCGCACAAGAGTGCTTACGCCTTGAGGTGTTGCTGCTGTGTGGCGAGGCCTACTGTGTTGCGCGCTATTGCTATGTGCGTGGTTGGCTGTTTGAGTTGCTTGGGCATCATGCTGGGCAGCATGGCAGCAAGCCCCAAACAGCATGCCATACGCTGCTAGGCGCGAGCAAGCAAGCTAGCATGCGCAACATGCGTAGCAAGATGCTGGTGCTGACTAGCGTAGCGTGCTACGCTGGGCGAGCATATGCTAGCACCCAGCATATGCTAACACCAAGGGCTGCATAGCAACCTTAGTGCGCAGCCCACAAATTTTTTAGTGGGTCGTTTTTTCTTAATTTTGGGCTTTGACTTTTGCAACAATTTTGCCGTTTTAATTATTTAATTAGTTAAATTTAAACGAGGCTAGGCCTCGGTAGCTCCGGCACTTGCAAAATATTTTGACAAAATTATGGGTTAAACCGGCTTAATTAATTAGATTGATTAAGTTGGATGCGGAATTTAGTGGGAGCCTACGAATTTTCGTGAACGAATTGCACCTTAATATTCATAATATGTTAAACAACTTTGACTAGTTTTAATTAGGCGTGTTAATCAAATTAACAACCTAAATTAGTTACTAGTATCCGCGTGTTGTGCATTGTTACTTGTTTTTCATCGTAAAATGCATGGGCCATTCACATATAGTGAATGGGTAAATGAAATCTTGTTATGTAATAGGGTTTTGAGAAAATGGCAACTAGTGGGACCCGACTAGGATAGAAAATACGGATTGCGTTCCGTTAAGTACTTTTGTAAATCTAAATACGGTCTGCGTACCGTTGAGTATATTGTACCTTATTATTGCATGCTTGGCGGAGACGTCTCAAGACGGTGTTTTCCATGAGGTCGAGTCAAGATAATTCCTTGAAGACCCTTGAAGAATTGAAGATTAAAGGGGTCATGCTAGTTACCAAATGCATCTATTTTATGCTTTATATATTATTGTGCTTATATATATATATATATATATATATATATATATATATATATATTTGAATGCTAGATGCATGTCTAGGATTTCAAAATGTTGCGATGATTAGTTAAGTTCACTTAAATCAACCAACATAGAAACCCTAGGTCCCTATAATATTGAGTTTAAAATTTGCCGTTCCAAGAACAACACTTACCGAACTAATGCGCGTACGTGATGGGCTACACCAAAGCGAGGCATAACTACCTCCCTAGGAACGTAAGGTATACTAGGTATACGAGTTGATCTTGGTTAAGCTCAACGATATTAGTAAGGAGTCCTTAGATGTCATGGAAAAAGAGATAAGACGTCAAGGATGCATTAGATGCGACGTTTTATCAAACCGAGAGTAGCTTAGAGCTATTAGCAATTGGATTGCTTACCCTAAAATATTAAGTGTTTAGACAAGCCAAAGCATGCTTAATCAATTTTTTATTTTTGGAATCTTGGAATCATTTTATTCTCGGCTAAAAGGGACAAATTATTAATGCGTGGATAAAATGCTCAATAAGATTAAAAATTTGCATGAACGCTTTTAAATTTCAAACTTATTTGTTTATGAATGGTTTTTAATTTCAAATTCTTTCAATTGTAGAAACATGTCTGCAAATAACTCAAACAACAACTCTATGTGCCCGGAACTCCCCAACAAGTTGGCTTTTTGCCTTAACTTGGTCCACTTCAAGGAGTGGGAGGAGGAACTAGGAAAACTCTTCGAAATTGTTCCTTGGAGTACACTCTTGACACTCTCATTCCAAGCTTCTTCTCTAAGGGGATCATGAGTGATGAGGCTGATGAAGAATGGTCTTCCAATTGCAAGAAAGTCTCACGACTTATGGCTAATTCCATTCTGGAAGATTGGAAGGAAAGGCTTTCCTCCTACCTTCCGGACTTGTTCCTCAAAGCCCTTGAGGACGTTGTCAATGTGAGAGTCACCAAGAGTCTCAATGGCTACTATGATGGACTCGTGTTTGATTTGACTAGGTCACTCTTGAACATGAGGATAAAGCCCCCTAAAAAGGGTTGTCTTGCTAAGGAAAGATGCCAACTTTGGTCAAGGGTCTACAATACCAAGCTAAGACCCGGTATGCCCTTCCGACCTCATGTCTTCAGAATGACTAGGCTCTTCAAACACATGGAGCTTCTAGGGATCCCAATGGAAACTGTGATGGCTGGTGGCATTTTGCTTGCTTAACTCCACTTGGGCTACGATGCACTCAGAGTGCATATAGCTGCGGGTAAGGAGACACGCTCCTTTAGAGAGGTGGTGCAACTTCTTCACCAAGCTACTTCCTATGGAGCAACCAAAAGACCACTATGACCAAGAAGAAGGGAGTTCAAGAAAAAGGCAAAGATTGGTTACTTCTATTGTGGTGGGGAAGGCCACTACAAACGAGAATGCAAGATCTTCCACAAAGATGAGGAGGTGAGGAATGTTCCGACTACCTTGGGTATCTTCCTTAAACACTTCTGCATTAAGTAAATCATAGGTATTAGATACCAAATATGACTCACTTTATGTTGCCTTTTCAGGGACCAAGTGAGAAGCTTATCAAGTGTACGTGCAAAACGAGTAAACGACAAAAAATGGTTTTTCGGTCGTGCTTGCATGCACTAATTTTTCTATAACTTGTAATTAAACTAATCTTAGTTTCATCATGCTTTTGAACATACTATGATCTATGGTTTTGGACACCAAGTTATTTTGATCGTAAGACTTTGACAATAGTTGTTTCAAAATGTCTTGTTTATATATGTTCAATGGGAAATTGCATGGTTTTACATATGATTAGACAAATGTTGATACCTCTGACAAAACTAAGACAATTCATTACCTTCACCGACGACTATAGTAGACATGGTTATGTCTACCTTATGTCGAATAAATCTGAATCCTTTGAGAAATTCAAAGAATTTTAGTGTGATGTTGAGAATCAACTTGGCAAGAAAATTAAAGCACTTTAATCGGATCGAGGTGACAAATATTTGAGCCATGAATTCGACGATCACATTAAAGAAAATGGTATTCTTTCAGAGCTGACACCTCCTGGAACTCCTCAATGGAATGGAGTATCCGAAAGGATAAATCGAACCTTGTTAGACATGGTTCGATCAATGATGGATCTTAGTGAACTTCCTATCTCTTTCTGGGGACATGCGCTACTAACTGCGGCACTAACAATGAACCGTGCTCCGTCAAAAGTTGTCAAAAAGACTTCATATGAATTATGGACTAAGAAACCTCCAAGGTTGTCTTTTCTTAATATTTAAGGTTGCGAAGCATATGTCAAGCAATTAATTTCTAACAAGCTTCACCCGAAATCAGACAAGTGTTTCTTTGTGGGCTACCCAAAAGAAACCAAGGGGTATTACTTCTACAACAAATCTGAGAACAAAGTGTTTGTTGCTCATGATGGTGTCTTTTTGGAGGAGGAACAACTTTCTAAAACGACAAGTGGGAGGAAAATAAAACTGAACGAAGTTTGAGAGGACGAGAAACAATGTCAACCTGATAAAACTGACAATCAAAATGCTTTAGAAGTAGTTGATAAGATTGGTCAGAATCAAACAGACAATGTAAATGCTTAACCTATTACCCTTCGTAAGTCGCAACGGCCAAGATCTCAACTAGATAGATACCTTGGTATTGTCTAAACCGAAGATCAGGACATCCTAGTCATAGATGGAGACGAGCTAGCGACATACAAATAAGCTATGACGAGCCCCGACTCTGCTAATTGGCAAGAGGCCATGAAATCTGAGATGGACTCTATGTCTGAAAATCAAGTCTGGGACCTGGTAAATTTTCCCGAAGGTTACACACCCATCGGTTGCAAATGGACTTTTAAATTGAAAATAGTCAAAGATGGAAATGTATCAATATACAAAGCTAGACTAGTGGCAAAAGGTTACAGGAAAATCCACGAGATTGATTATAATGAAACCTTTTCACCAGTCGCAATGCTTAAGTCCGTCCGGAGCATCCTAGAAATTGATGCATATTACGATTACGAAATATGGCAAATGGATGTCAAAACCGCCTTCCTTAATGGGATTTTGGAAGAAACTGTGTATATGACACAGCCGGAAGGTTTTGTTGATCCAAGCAATGCTGGAAAAGTATGCAAGCTTAAGAAGTCCATTTATGGACTGAAGTAGGCAAGCAGAAGTTGGAATCTGCGATTTGATGAAGCCATCAGTAAGCTTGGTTTTATCAAGAATCCAGATGAGTCTTGTGTTTACAAGAAGGTCAGTGGGAGTGACATCGCATTCCTAGTCCTATATGTCGATGACATATTACTCATTGGAAACAACACAACATTATTAGAGTCCGTAAAGGGCTGGCTGAGAAAGTGCTTTTCAATGAAGGAGTTAGGAGAGGCACAGTACATATTGCGCATCAAGATCTATAGGGATAGATCTAAGAGGATGATTGGATTGAGCCAGAGTACTTACATTGATAAAGTACTGGCATGATTCAGTATGGAGAACGCCAAGAGAGGGCACATACCCATGTCCTATGGCACAACTCTCAGCAAGAAATAATTTCCACAGACACCTGTGTAGCGGGAGAGAATGAATCAGATTCCATATGCTTCGTTAATTGGATTGATCATGTATGACATGATATGTACTAGGCCTAATGTATCGTACGCCTTAAGTGCTACGAGCTGATACCAATCAGACCCATGAGAGGCGCGTTGGACTGTAGCCAAGAATATCCTAAAGTACCTAAAAAGGAACAAGGATTAATTCCTGGTCTATGGTGGCCATGAAGACTTGATTGTTGAAGGTTACACCGATGCTAGCTTCCAGACTGATAGAGACAACTTTAAGTCACAGTCAGGGTACATATTTTGCCTAAATGGAGGAGCGTTCAGTTACAAGAGAGTGCCAAGCAAAGCACCACTGCAGATTCTACAACTGAAGCCGAATACTTGACAGCTTCGGAAGCAGCGAAGGAGGCAGTTTAGATTCGTAAGTTTGTCAGTTAACTTGGTATTGTACCCTCCATCAAGGGTCCAATAGATCTCTATTGTGATAGCAATGGAGCTATTTCTCAAGCCAGAGAGCCAAGAGAGCACAAGAAGGTCAAACATGTCCAAAGGCGATTTCACATGATAAGGGAATGGAAATCTGAAGGTGGAATCAGAATTTGTAAGATTGGGACGGATGACAATGTGGCCGATCCTTTAACTAAACCTTTGCCTTAAGTGAAGCACAAAAAACACGTCGAGGCAATGGGAATCAAGCACGTTTGAGATTGGCTTTAAATTCCCTATACATGTGTTTTAATTAAACTTGATGTCTTAATGTAAAACACTATGTAGAAACCATTCATTTTTGGAGTAATCAATTTTTATGCAAAATTACTATTCACTCCATTGCTATGTAATTGTGGTTTAGAATTAAATAATGAGTCCATTCGATTTCTGAGAATATTCAAAATAGGGTATCAAGACCATGTATTGGATAAAGAAACACCTGTTAAGTAAACATTGAATATTTAAATAAAACATTATCCCTAATCGAGGTCATTTAACTGATGGACGATCAATGACCACTAGAGATTAGTGTGTAGTATGATTTACATCACCGTTTCTTGTGCTGTAAGGACATAGTAGTCATAAATCATTTACATAGGTGCTAGTTTGGAACTACACCGGATTGACCTATGAGAGTACTTTAAGAGATTCAAAATCGTCATAAGTATATTTCTCATTTTAAGAGTATTCTTGTTTGAGTACTAGTCTCTTTGATGTTGTCAAACGTCTACCGTAACTGGGGACTATAACGGGAACACTCGGGAGAGTAGGTCCTCTTAGTAAGAGAGGCTTACAGTACAAGACTGGGAATGTCCCCCTATTAACAATAGGGAATATGTCTTTGTTGTTAACAAGGCCGCTCGAAGAGCAAGATTGTGAAAATGCATGGTCGTGCTCAGATGGATTTTAGAAATCATCTGCTTATTGACAGTCGAAATCAGAGATCGAGAAACACTTCTGGACGTAATAAGGATGACGAAGATTCTTACCTTATAGTTCATGAAGAGAAATTAAGCGGCATAGGAAATGGGCTATACACTATATGCACACTTGTCCGGAAGGACAAGTGGGAGATTGAAAGGAATGGTGTCCTTCCAACAAGTGTATCATTCCGATAGAGGGTTCAGAATTATCAAGAAGCTAATTCTTCAGTGAGATCGAGTGATCGGAATGCCTTGGTGGAGGCCGCTTCCGATCTGTAATATTAGTGAACAATTAATATTATAGCTTTGTCTTGATCGAACCCTTCTGGTCGAACCCAAACGAACTGACGATCCGAACCGACGAATCAATTCGAAGGATTTGATGAGTCACTAGAGTATTACGAACACAGACGTCGGATATCGAGCCTAGGGCGTCGCGACCGAGCCTTGCAAAATCAACTAGCAACAAGTCAGAGCAAAGCCGTAACATCACATTGGCCTAGCCATGTGGTTGCTAGGCTAGCTCGAGCTAGCACAGCACCATCGCAGCACCATGTGTGTGCGTGTGTGCATTCATCGCTAGCACAGCACCATCGCAGCACCATGTGTGTGCATTCATCGCTAGCACAGCACCATCGCAGCACCATGCGTGTGTGCGTGCATCGCTAGCATAGAACCATCGTAGCACCATGCGTGTGCGTGCATCGCTAGCACAACACCATCGCAGCAGCATGCATGTGTGCGTGCTAGCCAAGCAGCACCAGCAGTAGCAATGTGTTATGCGTGCTTGCTAGCATAGCAGCACGCTGTGCGTGCTGGCTCTATATGCGTGTGTGTGTGCCTTCACATGGCAGCACCAAGCACAACGCACTAGGCCTCGCCTAGCAGCAGCAGCATGCGTGGCTCGCTAGCAGCACACATGCGCTTGCTGGGCTATGCGTGCTTGTTGTGTTGTGCTGGCTGGCTGGCTAGCAAGGCAGGCTGCCTAGCCTTGGTGCCAGGCGCCAGCTGGCAGCCTTGGCAGCCAAGGAAGTCTACCAGCTTGCTTATGCCTTGATGCCGGTTTGGAGAAGTAGGGACCAAGGTTTGGAGCCATCCCTTGGGGAGCAAGGCAATGGTCCCCCCCTGGGTTATGGTTCTCACGTAATCACTAATTCTCCATGTACCACTTGTTGATTGTTGATTTCATTATCTTTTAATTTATTTTTGATTTATATAAATTAGTCAGAAATGCAAACTATCCCACATTGATCATGAGTGGGAGTGCAAGATGCATTTCCCTATAGATACCCCATGATTGGGCATTTGGAAATCAACTTGAGTGGAAATCAAAAAGGCATCTCTTATTATTGAGAAAACCTTTAAGTTCGTAAAACTCTAGTTTTATCTTTGGTCAAGTCTCGACTAACCCTCAAGACGAAGATCGTTCGTGTCAGGTCGTGGGTACGAGCCGTTGGAGGTCGTCACGCTTGTGAGGCTTTAAGCTTCAAAGTAAGAGCTCGGTTTACGAGCGAAGCAGGCTTCAAGGGTATTACTTCTTTCTCCCTTCTCTGAATTATTGTTTAATTATGTTTATGCATGCTTTAATTGCTTTAATTATTAGGGCGGGTCTAGGGGGGTTTCTGTTCCGTGTAGTGACGGTCTCTACAAAACCCTACAGTACCTTAGAGTGTTGAAACAAGAAATGTCAGAATCCATAATAAACTAAGGAAAACAGGAAGTAAGAAACATCCTTACCTCAAGACTAGCAGTCATGACGGCAGCTGTAGTAGAAGCCGGACCTGCAACACGGTCCTGCCAGCTGACGGCTATTGGGAACGCCCTACACCTAGGCCTCCTCGGAGCCAAAGAAGGAAAATGATCATAGAGCCAGATCTGCAAGGAATCCAAGAATTCTAAGAACCAATAAACAACGAGACTTGAATTAAAGTCACTGGATTAAAGGAAGATATACCACTACGACTTTTCAGAGACTAGAGACGGTGACCTCCGTCCTTCCATTCTACTGATGGCATCCCTTTCGTAGACTCAGGAGAAAGTCACCATAGCCAATACTAGCCTAGTCAAAAGTGCTAACCCAGGTGAGATCTCGCAAGGCACCTAGGTAGCACAACAAAGAGCGACTCCCCATGTTAGGAGAAATAGTCTGAAAATACGAGCCAGCTACTCTGACGTAGTCGTCTAATCGTTGAAGTCATCGGCTAGCAACCTGGAACGAACTAATCTCATGCTCGTCCCCATCTCTCTCGCCTCGGTCACAACCCTATGCACAATAGGACCTAGAAGAACCTCGGTCTCTAGAGATGTCAACTGTAGCGGATCAACCATAGGAACCGGAGTGGAGCGGAACTCGAGTCCCCTGATGATAGAGAAGTCGAGTGGGGTGATAGTCATCTCAACCCACGGAAAGTGAAAAGTGTTCATGGTATCCCAGAAAAACTCTAGGATGCCCCAAACAGTGAAGTGGCTCCCCTTGAAAGTCTGGAAAGCCTCAGCAACATGAAAGAAGGGAGTCAATCCACAGGACTCCCAAAGCTCCCTGGCTGCATCATTCCTAGTGATGCGGAGGTGCAATGACAAAATGATCTCATTGCTCGAGTTGAGGCAACCCATACCCTCCTTAGTTGAGCTTAGGAAGACTCGGTGAGAAATGTGGTGAGTGGGCTCAAAAGGCAAAGTGTGCTCATCCCAAGCAAGGAGGGTCCACGACCGGGTAGTAGAAGCACGACCCTTATCACCATTCCCCTCTCGAATGGGGGAATCCTCTCGGTGAGTAGAACGGGAGCGCAAACTGGAACCTTGACGACGTGGAGGCATGCTATTTTGATGTGACAACAATAATTTAAGTTGTTCAATAGTATCTAAGTTCGCTTAATCGCGTGATACTATGTTCATCAAAACAGAGAAACAAATATGCAAAATAAAGCATGATTTCAATTGCTTTAAAGTAATGATTTTGCATGCCTAAACAATTTCTTGAAAATCTACAACAATTATTGCAACAAATCAAAAGCAAAGGAGCAAGAAAAATCATGAAGAACAAGCCACATCGTACTCATGAACTAAGAGTGTTTAACAATGTCAAATTGTTCATTTCTTCACCAAATCTAGCAATTATAGTCTCAAATTGCTCAGAAACTGACATACATTCATGGCAAGAATTAAAACAAAGATCAAGAAACTAAGAAAAACCCAAATCAATTTTTAGGGTTTTTTGCATGAAATTCGAACAATTCTAGCCAAAATTGAGATTAATTTAAGAAAACTTACATGGATAAGTGTAAGGAACTGAAAATGAAAATAATTGCAACAAATTAAAGTTGATTTGATGAAGAAATGAGTGAGAACGAGTGATTTGAATCTTGTGAAATAAGAACACAGCAACGAACGAAAAAATGATCTGGAAAAGAGAAAGAGAAGAAGGGTTTTTAAAATCGGAAATCTGATTCCAGCGCCATGCGATAGAGTAATCGTGGCGTGATACCCATGACTCGTCGCGACACTTCTATCGCCATGCGTTGAAACCTAACAGGATCACGTCAGCTTTTTAGGGTCCTGCAGAGCGAATTGTTAGACTGTGATTATCCCCTCGAGGCTCAAGACGAGCAATTGATTTTTTGGAGCCTTGTGATGAGCAATTGATTTTTCTATATTGATTTGATTGATGGTTGGATCGATTACGATCACATTTGATTGATGATCATCCTGATGACGATCACGTTACACATTTGAGTTGTGATTGGCCTGATTACGATGACAATTTCCAAAGATGGAAGATTTGTACTGAAATGAACTTGAGCTCGGTAAGATCTTGAAGAGTAAGGTTTTATGATAGGTTTTCCAAGGCGTGAGACACTATCACTTCCAAATCGTGGAAACGAGAAATTTTGAAGATGGCTTGATGCGTAGTGGTCTTTAACAGCGCTCCCTAAGAATTGTCACTTCTGATTTGAGAAGATGGCTCAAAGCGTAGCGGTCTTCGATAGCGCTCCCTGAGAATGTGGAGGTTGGAAAACAACACAACTTTGATTCAACAAAATGTCACCCTGAGACGTGTGCGCGGAAATCCCAGAAATGCGTTTCTTAACTCCTTAATTTGTAGAACTGACGTTTTCTGCAGGTATCGTCATTAAAAGGGATGATTTAGGGTCGCAGAACGCTTTGAATCATTCTCCGTCCCTATCGATCTACTTTGACTTCTATTTTTGAAACTTACGTTTCTCCAAACTTAGTAAAAGTGGAGGTTTCTGTAGAGACCTGATTGTGTTTCCCCAAAAATCAAACCTAATGATGAGTACCTTTCACGACTTAGATTAATGAGTTCGGTAAAGAGTTGAAGAGTCCCGTGAAGTTTCCTTAAGCCTTGACCATATCCCTAACCTTACCTAAAATGCTTTGATCCAAAATCATTCATTTCGTGCCTTTAAACCCAAAATCATTCATTTCGTGTCCATCCATAAAATCTTCCAAACCAGATTATTCTTGTCCGTATTCCTAGTACAATTATTGTTTAGTTGGATGGGGCTAAGACCAAATCCAACTTAAAACGAATAAGTTATGGCCAAAATAATAAACTGAGCCCAAACCGAGCCTAGATCACCTTACCCACGACCCAATGATCATGTGAGGGTCCAAATACCTTATTCCCAAACCTAAACCAATTAGGATTACTTAGGAGCTTCTATAATCCTCTAGAAGGTTCTAATTTATCCTTTTCGAAAAGATAAAGATTAAAAGAGTTCGAAGCCAAATAAACTTCTCATATGATAGTCCTTATCCCGTCTAAATTAACAGACGTCCGGATATCTTCCATTAACCTAATTATATTAGAAATCAAACTCCGCACGACCTTTTAATCTTTAGAAATCATCGCAGGACTACAGAACTAACATGCCATGTTTGTTCCTTCGCGTCGCGATGGCCACTAGCGCGCCGCAATAAGTCTGTCGCCCCGCGTTAAGTGCAGTTCTATTCTGTTCCAAATTCTGACTTTTTTCTGATCGTCTAGACTTTCTTTTTTCCCTATAAATAGAGGTCATTTTTCCCCGTTTCAGATCATCGACAATTATCATCATCAATCCTTCATAAGCTTCAAAGATCTTAAACACCTATGTTCTTAGCCTTAGCCTAAACATACCTCATTCACGAGATTCGAATACTCTTAGCCAACCTCGACGTTGCCTTTGACCTCGACGTGAAAGGTTGATAATTCTGAGGGTTTGGTCTCAAATCTATATTTCAATTCATATTTGATTTATTTACTTTATTAATTTAACTTTCTTGAAGTTTACTAACGTGTGTATTGCTTTTAATAGCAAGAAGGTTGAGGCATCAAAGTGATTAATGAATAACCCTTATTATTATTCTTTTGATTTTGGAGCGGAAATTATGTTTAGAATGTTATTTTAATTCCTAGTATCATGTTAGGATGTTATTATGATTTCTAGTATCATGTTTAGGATAACGCTTTGATTTTGTCATTAGTGACATGCTAGGATTTGTTGTTCATCTGTTTAGTATCATGCCTAGGATCTTACTACTAACGATGTTTTGATGATATTGTTATGATAATGATTGTTGTATTAATCATATGTTATTTGATTATTCATGATTTATTGCTATTGCTTGATCTCGCCCCTTTTTTTTGCAGGTTTAAAGTGAATTTGTACTTGAAATCACGCCTGATAAGATAATTAATAATTTGATTTTAGGCTAATATGAAAATAATTTAATTGATCACCAATAATAGATTTGATTATGTAATAATAATTAACCAACGTAGATTAAACAGGTTTGAGTAGAGGCCTATTTAGGGCGGGTTCAATCTCTTTTAGGTTAGATTCATACCATCATCCTCAAACATTTAGTCATGGTTCCGGACCACTATAGAATTAGCGATCTCCGTGATTGTGAATGGTGTGTAACCTTCACACCCGTGAACGGTTTACAAGTTCCTAAAACTTGTTGGCAACTCTTTTTCTCTAGCTTCTTTTCTTGGGAATGCCGCCATGCCTAAAAGCATGAACCACAGTGGGAATCATTAAGGGCAAAAAGGGAAATTCAAGTGGAAGAGGGTTTTAGGGAGGAGTATAAATATTCACCTAAAGGAAAAAATATGATTTTTTCCTAAGGTATGAATTATGTGTTAAAAGTTTTACAAACATGTTGTGAGCCTGGGTAGGAAAGAATTTGGGCATATATGTTAGAATTGTTCATGTTCTTGTGTCCATTAATTATTTAGGTTCTGATGTTTAATCATGTGAAATGAATAATGTGTAAAGCTTGTATTTATGTGATTAGAATTAAATAAAAATTGAATGATTGAACATCAAAATTAAATTCATATTAGAATTGTATTGTTGTATTGTTTCTTTTGGGAAGGGAATTCTTTTGTAAACCTTTTCTTTACAGGACGCCGATTCTCCCTAATAAACATTCCCAAATGAGAACACTAATTAAGAAAGAATATGAGCACCCCTTCGATTATGTCAAGAAAGTTCGTTATTATTGTTCCTACTTGAGTAATGTCCTTGGGGAAAAATAGTGGAATCTTCCTGATCGTATCTCAGCCCTGATTGTGCATTGTCTCCCTAATGAACCCCCATATTTGGTTGTCAAAACAAAGTTTGCAGATTTCTACTTGCCTAGGGACATTCCCAATTATTCAAAATATTGAGATTATTATGGACAGTGGTACCTAGACTACAGATATTTGATTTCTTACCTTGATGTTGAAAAGTACCATTGTAAGCGCATGCATATTCCATACCAAAATTATTATGTTCAGGATAACCAAACAAGAAATAATTCCCCTTCTACAAGCCATCAATTTGGGAGTACTACACCATCACAAGGACATCAACCTGGAACAAATGGAGGGCAAGAGGAAGGAGAACCAATGCAAGAGAGTAACACTTCTGTAGATAGCTCTATTATGGAGATTCCTAATCCAAATCCACCCCCATCACCAGTCATTATTTATATTTCTTCTGATGATGAGGAAGAGGAGGAGTTTAATCAATTTAAGAAGGAGCCTGAGACACCTGAACCTATGGAAGATAACGATGACCCTAAATTCGATCCTGGAAGCTACAAAAAATCGAAGGTCAAGTCGGATAATGTCCGAAAGGACTAGATTTTTGTAGTTCTATTTATTCATAGGATTTCTACATTTCATTTCTGATATTATATTCATTTCGTTTCTAGTAGAATAATAAGTGGGATGGCCACAATGAGCAGATAAACATATTGATTTTGCATAGGTTATTCAACTTTATTTTATTTCCAGTCATTTCCTTAATTATAACCAAAAGTTATAGTTCATGTCTTGCTAAATAATCCATTTCATTGCTAAATAATCCATTTCTTACTACACCACTCCACTTGTCTATCTCTTACTCAACTACCACAAGTTTCCATTTAAAACTATGGGAATCATGGGAATTATTTTATTTATTATTGCTATGCTTTATTAAATGAATGGTCGGTTAGCAATCAAAAATCTGTTGATCAGGCTACAAGTTGAGAGTTGGGATGGTTGCAACCTAAAATTTGTAGTTTAAATGATATGTGTATGCATGGTTGGTGCAAGTAATAGGATGGGTGTTTAGTTTGAGAGCTAACCATGACCTTAATTATTAAGAAACCCCTTTTTGTTTTAATTTAGGAGACGTAAGATGGCAGGAGGTAGTGGAGATAACAATAATGGAGGAAATGAGTTGAGTGAGGTTGTTAGGCAACAAGCTGTAATGGCTCAACAATTGACAAAGAACTCGTCTACTAATGGGGATACTTAGGGTGAGCTATTCAAAAAGGTTGCTCAAAGAAAACCACCTACATATCAAGGTGAACCTGACCCCACGGTGTTAGAGAATTGGTTAAGGGAGTTCGAAAAGTTATTCGTGGCAATAGGATGCCCAAAAGCCTCAAAGATTGGTTGTGCTACTTATTATCCGAGGGGTGACGTTGACCTTTGGTGGAAGCAAAATGAAGCTACCATTAAGGCACTACCGGGTTTTAAATAGACTATGTTTTAGGTGAAGGTTAGGAATAAGATTTACCCTAGTTTTCTACAAAAATTAAAGGTTGAAGAGTTTTCTAATTTAGCAACACGAAAGATGTCAGTGACACAGTATTATACAAATTTCATTGAGTTATTAAGGTTAGCCAAATAGTCTGTTGCTACAGAAAAGGAAAAAGCTAGAGAGTTCGAGAGTGGATTGATTATTGACCGTCAACTTAAGTTGTGTGGAAAAGTGTTCGAAACTCTGGATGAAGTCTATGGAAGGGTTGCACACCTCTACACATTAGAGTTTAAGAAAAAGAAGGTATTAGCTAAAGTATAATTGAAGGGAAGGAAAAGAGGAAAGACATGGGGGAAAGTTCTGTAAATAATTAGGGTAACTAGAATAATATTAAGAATTAGAATTCAACCATAACAATAACTTCAACAACACCAACCGTTAAGGTGGAAGAAACTTTAATAGAGGAGCTAGGAAATTTAACCAGGGAAATAATAAATCATAGAGGCATTATTTTTGTAAAAGATGTAGGAATCATCACCTTTGTAAAGACTATGAAGGTAACTTGGTGACTTGTCGTGCTTGCAACAACTTAGGCCATAGGGAATATGAGTGTTTCTCTAAGAACCCTAACTGAAACAAACAAGGCAACAAACAAGGAGGAAATTGACAAAGGAATTTTCAAGGGAACAACTATGCAGGAAACAAAGGATCAGAACAGAATGGGGTAGAGCAGCAACAATGGGAATTGTTAGGTGAAAAGTAGAGCTCCAGGAAAACTTAATGTGATTAGTAGGCATGAAGCTGATACCACAAAGGATGTTATTACTAGTACTTTCTTTATTAACGTTGTTCTGGTTAAGGTTTTGTTTGATTCTGGTGCAACTTTATCTTTTATTTCAAAAGCCATTGTTTTAAAATTGTTGCACTTTTTGAAAACCGTAGATGTTATATATATACCTATAATTATTTCTACGGGAGGGGTAGTGTACTGTACCAAAACCTTTATGGATGTACCATTAGAGATTAAAGGAAAGAAGTTCTTATCTGACCTCATTGAATTCGGGTTGAGTGACTTCGATATCATCGTGGGATGGATTGGATGAGCAAGTATAGCGCAGAGATTCATTGTCGATCACAGAAAGTACAACTAAGGATCTAAGGGTGAATTGGTAACGCATTGGAAGAATGGGGAAGCAAAGTGTCCAAGGATCATGTATATGATGAAGTTGGCTAAGTACATCAAGAAAGGGCATGCATTGTATTTCTGTAGTGTAAGGAACTCGGATCATGAGGAGACCGTTAAGCCAGAAACATTGAAGGGGGGAATGAGTTTCTGGATGTATTCCTCGAGGAGATTCTAGGGATTCCACCTAGGAGGGCATTTAACTTCACAATTGAGTTGGTCCTAAGAACATCACCAATTTTCAAGGCACCATATCGAATGGCACTTGTAGAGATGAGTGAGTTGAAGGAGCAACTGCAGGATTTGTTAGAAAAAGGATACATTAGATCGAGTGCATTGCCTTGGGGAGCTCTAGTGTTTTTTATTAAGAAGAAAGATGGGAGTAGGAGGCTTTGTATCGACTATAAAAAGGTAAATAAATTCATTGTAAAGAACACGTACCCATTACCAAGAATTGATGACTTATTCGACCAATTGAGGGGCGCATCTGTGTTTTCCAAGATTAATTTGAGGTTTGGATACCATCAATTGAGAATCGCAAATGAGGATATCCCTAAGACAACATTTGGGACCAGGTATGGGCATTACGAGTTCACTGTAATGCCATTTAGGTTGACAAATGCTCCAACAATCTTTATGGACTTGATGAACAGGGTGTTCCATCCATTTTTTGACAAGTTTGTCGTAGTGTTCATAGATGATATACTGGTGTATTAGAAGAATAAGGAGGAAGATGTGGAACATTTGAGGGAAATTCTACAAACCTTAAAGGAGAACAAGTTCTATGCAAAGTTTTCCAAGTGCGAGTTTTGGTTAGAGAAGGTAGCATTTCTAGATCACTTTGTATCCAAGGAGGGGGGAGAATTGGATCCAGCAAAGATTGAAGCAGTAAAGGGATGGCCTATGCGAAAGACTGTGTCTGATGTTAGGAGTTTCTTAGGCTTATCAGGGTATTATAGGCGTTTCGTGAAGGAATTTCTAAAGATTGCTAAGCCTATGACTTCCTTGACGAAGAAACATCGTAAGTTTGAATGAGGTGAGAAGTGTGAGGAAGCGTTTTATATTTTGCAGGAAAAGTTTATTACCGCACTAGTCTTGACATTATAAGATGATTGTGGAATCTATGATGTGTATAGTGATGCATTCAAAATGGTTTGGGATGTGTGCTTATGCAAATTGGTAAGGTAATTGCATATGCGTCAAGGCAATTGAAGCCTCACGAGGTAAACTACCTTACTCATGACTTGAAATTATCTATAATTATCTTTGCACAAATGATTTGGAGGCATTACCTGTATGGACTGAAGTGTAGGATCTATATGGACCACAAGAGCTTAAAATACATCTTCACCCAAAGAGATCTTAACTCGCGCCAAGGTGGTTGGAGTTTGCAACGGACTACGATTTAGACAACCAATACCATGAAGGGAAAGCAATTGTAATCGCCGATGCTCTAAGTTGCAAAACAAACCATGGAGTAAATACTTTTGTAGTAGCTGACGAGTTATATAGAGAAAAGAGTAAAATGAACTTGGAGGTGGTAGAAAAAGGAACGCCTAAGGGTATACTTGTCAATCTGAGCATACACCCAACAATATTTGATGAGATACAAGAAAATGAGGCGGGAGATGTGAAGTTTGATAGGATTCGTGAGAAAATAAAACAAAGTCAAGCTACAAATTTTAAGATTCATGAGGATGCGAGTTTGAGGTATAAAGGGAGATGGTGTTTACCACAAAAGTTCAAAGAAATAAAGAAGAAGTTGATGGAAGAAGGGCACAATATACCATATTTAGTACACCCAGGAGGGGACAAGTTATATAAAGATTTATAGAAGTTGTTTTAGTGGCCTAGGATGAAGAATGAAGTTGCGGAATTTGCAGCAAAGTTCTTAACCAGACAAAAGGTAAAGATCGAACATAAGAGACCTCAAGGAATCGTGTAACCACTAAAGCTACCTAGATGGAAATGGGATTGTATTTCAATGGATTTTGTTACTTGTCTTCCAAAGTTAAAGAGTGGAAACGATAATATTTGGGTTGTGGTGGATAGACTTACCAAATCCGTAGTTTTTATAACAATGAAGGAGACCATGATGATGGAGCAACTTGCAAAAGCATACATTAAGAATGTGGTGAGATTACATGGGGTTCCCACAGACATCGTGTCTGACAGAGATTCTAGGTTTCTTTTAAAGTTTTGGAAAAATGTTCAGGAAATCTTTTGTACGATACTAAAGATGAGCACAACATTTCATCCTGCCATAGATGGACAAACTGAAAGAACGATTCAAACATTGTAAGATATGCTAAGAGCCTGTGTTTTTTTTATTGACTTCCAAGGTGGATGGGAAGATAGCTTGGACTTAATTGAGTTTTCTTACAACATTAATTATCATGGGAGTATTGGTATGACACCATTTGACGCATTTTATGGGAGAAAGTGTCGTAGCCCTATATGTTGGAACGACATAAGTGAAACAATGATTTTAGGGCATAAAATGATTGAAGATACAATAAAGCAAGTGAAGGAGATTCAAGATAAGATTCAAGCGGCACAAGATCGTCAAAAGAGTTACACAGATTTGAAGCGTAGGGAAGACGAGGTTGAAGTTGGTGACAAAGTGTTGTTAAAAGTGTCACCAATGAAAGGTGTTATGAGATTTGGGAAGAAAGGGAAACTAAGCCCAAAGTATATTGGTCCATATAAGATATTACAAAGAATAGGCAAAGTAGCTTATAGGTTGGTCTACCTATGGAGCTAAGCAAGGTGCATGACGTATTTCATGTGTCTGAATTGAGAAGGTACATACTTGATAAATTCCATGTGCTATAACCCGAAACAATTGAGTTAGATCAAAGTTTAACCTATGTGGAACGACCTTTCAAGATTCTTGACAGTAAAGTGCGTAGTACACGCAACAAGGATTTAAGATTGTGAAGGTGCTATTGTCTAACTAGGAATATAAGGAAGCAACTTAGGAAGTCGAGGATGAGATTAGAAAAAAAATACCCTGAGTTGTTTAAGGTATGTTGAGTTATGGGGACGTAACTTGTTCTTTTTAAGGGGGGTAGAATGTGTTCGATTTTTGCGTTTTTTTTTCCCTAAATTCTCATTAATTTTAATGCTTTTCGCACATTTTTAACGGTTATTTCGCGTAATTTTGGGTTGAAGAAGACATTAAAAGTAAATGTTGTCAAAAGAGTACAACAATATTACACAAAGTGAGGAAAAAGGTGTTAGGTTTTACGGTATGCGAACACCGCACGGAACCAAAACCTTGCCAAGGACCACATGCATAAATTAAAGCGACTAAACAAAAACATGCATATAATTAATAAAACAATAAAGACATAATAGAGAGAGAGAGATGAGGGATAGGACGTTCATACCTTTGAAGCGTGTTTTCCACCTAGCACGAACACGAACCCACGAATGGAGCTAGAGCCTCAAATGTGACTCCTCCAACGAGGTCCACCAACGCGCCCAAACTTTGGTCCATATTACCAGCTAGGGTAATATTAACACTACTAACAAGAGGATCTCTTTATAAGGTTTTCTCAATGGAGATGCCTTTCATAGAGTTCAGCCCTTGCAAATAATTCCCGTGGCATACTTGGGTATTTACAGGAGAAGCATCTCCATCCCCTTGATATTCCATCAATGTGCGACTTTGCAAAATTGAGAAATAAATGAATTCAATTTAATTCTAAAATAAATTAAAAATCTTAGAACAAATAATCAAACAATAAGTGGCAATCACATGGGAGTGGTTAGATGAGGACCACAAGGAGAGCCACATGGCCTCCTTGTCCCCCAATCCACCAAACCCACCAATCACATGGCCTCCTTTCTAGCGGGGTGTTGCACATTTTCTATCAGGCCATGCAAGCATGTGCTAGCGGCCGCTAGCAAGGCCCAACGCTTGCTAGCAACTGGCCTTGCTAGCGCTGCTAGCTTGCGAGCCGCGACACACTCGTGCTAGCTGGGCTTACGGCCAAGGCTACGCATGCGGGCATGGTTGCTAGCTATACGAGCCCAGCACTTACATTCCTAGGCCATTGCAAGGCTAGGGCTACGTATGTTGACTTGATATTTGTTGTTTGACTTGTTTATACGTCTCGTCTATTCTTATAATTTGACTCAATGTTCGACGTTTGGTTTTGACACTCTAAGCTCC
This sequence comes from Chenopodium quinoa, assembly GCF_001683475.1. Taxonomy (NCBI): domain Eukaryota; kingdom Viridiplantae; phylum Streptophyta; class Magnoliopsida; order Caryophyllales; family Amaranthaceae; genus Chenopodium; species Chenopodium quinoa. Next base: position 1,396,251 of record NW_018744469.1, read on the forward strand.
GAATCCAACGCCGGAGTACATATCCTCTTGTTTGATGTACTAAGACTTTTGGCTTAATTTGTCGCCTTAGTTCGGTTGCACGCTTCGGTGTGACCCGTTGGGTTCAGTTAAAAGAAAGCCATGAGATTAATATAATTAATCTCATTGATCAGAGATGGCCTCTAGCCCGACTTTTCAATCACGTGACTTCACAGAATGATTAAATCCGTATTTAATTCTGAACCCTGTATCGGAATAATACACTTGTTCAAAGGATATAATTCTTTTCAATCTCCCACATGTCCTTCCAGACAAGTGTGCAGTATGTGTATTGTCCTTTCTTATATCGTTTAATGCCTATTCATGAACTATAAGGTAAGATTTATTGTCATCCTTATTACGTCCTGAAGTGTTCCTAAAAATTCCAGGTTCGATTGTCAAGTAAAGATGATTTCTAAATCCATCTGAGCACGACAATGCATTTTCACAGTCTCGCTCTTCGACAGGCCTTGTAAGCAACAAAGACATATTTCCTATTGTTAATAGGAGGACATCCCCAATCTTGTATTGTCAAGCTTCACTTAGAGACTTACCTGCCCGATTGTCACCTTTTTAATCCCCTTTTACGGCAGATGTTTGGCAACATCAAAATAGACTACTACTCAAGTAAGTGAAATTACAATACTCATGGTCGAGGAAAAGGTACCGATAACCATAATGCGATATATACTTATGAAGATTCTTAAGTCTTTTATAGTATTCTCATAGGTTAATCTAGTATGGTCCTAGACTTATACCTGTTTAGATGATTTATGACGTTCATGTCCTTGTAGCATAAGAAACGGTACTATAAATCATACACTAGACGAAAAAGGTAATTTGGCACCGGTTCAAACCCCCCCTAAGGCACCGGTTTTGAACCGTTGGAGATTTAAGGGATGCCAAATCCTCAAAAATTTGGCACCGGTTCAAATTTGGCACCGTATAGGCCTTACTGCTCTGAGCTGCACCAAATTACAGTTAATACAGCTTCTACCATAAAATATGAATACATTTATGGTTTTGATTTATTTATGTTCATTTTCTCAAAATGAATACATATAGTTAATGTAATGAAACTCTCCATCAAAAAAGTCAAATTAACAGCAACAACAAGAACACAGATAAAGATATAATCAGGGGGAAAAAAACAAATTTTCCCTTGGTCATGGAAAATTCCAATCCTAAAGCAAATAGAAGGAACACAACACCAAATTGTGCAACAGTTTCAACCTATGCAGAAGAAAACATGTAAAAATAATACAGAACGATTAGATGGCTGAAGAAACAAGTTCCCAAAATTTGGTAAGCTAAACACATGTAAAGAGAAATTATCAATGGGAATGGATTAAAAGCTACACACAAAAAAAATTCATTTATACAAGTCTCTCTTCTCAAAAGGTCACACTTTACGGTTCAAATTTCAATACATAAGTCATAGTAACAAATGTTGATACAATACTGTAATAGACTTGCTTTAGGATGGGTAATTTGGGAAGTGTACTATTAAATCAGAATTATAAACCCAGAAAATCAGTTCATTAAAAATAACCCTTCTCTCTCTCTCTCTCTGTCTCTCCCTCTCTTCTCTCACACACACACAATACGAAAAAAGAAATGTTCTATGATAACTGTTGTACAATAAACTACATATTTCCTTCTCTACATGCTGTCTTTAAAATACTTATGTGGATTTAATGACCTTGACGTAAAATATGATATTGAGGCGATCACAAAAGCTGAGGAAGAGCACGAAAAACTAAATATTCGTAAATCATACGAACAAATACTCACGACAAGTTATAAGTAGAGTACGTCATAGAATTTCCAATATATTTATAAAGAAACAAGGCAGTCTAACTTCATTTGAACCATTTCACAGATACAATTTAGACCTCCTGGCCCAATCATTGATCCCGCAAGGAGGTAGCCAACAATAACCTGTATTACAGTTATGAGAGCAAAAAATATTGACAATACTACTCAGACAGCCGTGAATTAGAGGTACACCACTTTAAACAGCTCTATCACCACTTGGTTCCCATAGAGAAAGGACAGAACAACATATTTGTTGTTTCAAATAACATCGCACAAACTATATATTCTCACTCTTACATCATTTTATCAGCACTGCATTAAGTAAAGAAAAAATCCATCCAAGTATAATCTAAGAAACAAGATCAACTATCCCAGCTAAGCACATATAGCTATTTGTCACAGCCCACTAAGGCAAAATACAGAACCAGTACCACAATACTATTTTACCACTCCAATCGCATTACATGTATCCCTAATGTACAAATAGATCCACCACCAGACTAAAGTAATCTAGAGAGAGAAAATTAAAATAAAAATAAAACTGGAGAGAGAAAGCAAATCAAGTGGACAAACCTAGTAAAAATCAGTAATAACAAAAGCAAGTACATTTCCTCTCTAACATCTTCGATTCTAGACAGCTTAAAACTCAAACTAACCATTTGATTTACAACATCAATAGCATCACCAAGATTAGATGCTTGGAAACTGGTTGAGACGAACGATTTCAAAAGCTTGGGATAGTTCACTCCTTGATTAAAATCATAACCTCCAATCTTAATACATTTCCCTTCAAGGTTTCTAATTCCTTGAACACCAGAGAACGAACCGACGCCATTATATCATTATTATCCATATCTCAACACCTAGTACAGTTTATTACCACAATTAAAATTAATGAATTGCTTCTCAATTTCTCACTACATAAACATTACAAAATTTTTACAAAAACCCAATTTAAAAGCTTAATGAACCATATGAAATGAATTGGTCAGAGAATCTCAAAAGCACAGAATACTTTAGATTAATAATTGAGGAATAAAAAATCCTAAAAAAAAAAAAGAAAAAAAAGGGTATTTATAGAAAAAGCAATGCAATTAACAATGGTGCAGCGTAACTAAGAAAGAGCAGAACTTTAAAGAAAGAAAGAACACGGAAAAGAAGTGCATTACCTTGCCGCAGAAACCCTAACCTCCAATATTGTAGAAAGAGAGAAGGGGAAGGAGAAGGAGATCGAAAAAGAGAAGAAAGGAAAGGGAAAGTGGCGGTTATGGAGAAGGAGATTGAAGGAGAGAGACGGAGTGTAAGGAAAGTGCTAAGAGAAAGCTCCGAAGTCCCTTCAATGGAGAAATTCGAGTACTCTACAATGGAGGAGAGAGAGAGGCAGATCAGATGAGAAGAGGAAAGAGCAAGGAAATGATGAATAAGAAGACGCGCGTTATAAACCGGGCTTTTTTTTAATGGCACCGGTTCAAACCGGTGCTAATTACTAAAGTTGGCACCAGTTTAAGGCAAACCGGTGCCAACTCTATTGCTTTCTCTTTCTTTTTTCTTTATTTTATTTTATTTTTTTTTTTTAAGGTTGGCACCGGTTTGAAACGGTGCTAATTAAATGAGTTGGCACCGGTTTTGGTTAGAACCGGTGCCAACTCCCTATTTTCCAATCTCGTACATTTCTTTTGGCACCGGTTTTCAAGAACCGGTGCTAAAGGGGGGGTGTCCATTTGATTTTTTCTACTAGTGATACTACACACTAATCTTACACGGTCATTAATCGTCCATCCTTTAAATGACCTTGATTAGGGACACTTTTGATATTACATTTAACGTCCTTTAAATGACCTTGATTAGGGACACTTTTGATATTACATTTAACGTTCACATAATAGGTGTTTCCTTATCCAATACATTGTCTTGATACCCTATGTTGAGTATCATCAAATTGAATGGACTCATTATTTAGTTCTAAACCACAATTAAATCGTTTAAGGAATAATAAACAAAATTTTATTCCACTATGAAACTTTTCAACATTTCATTTTATGATAAATGGTTTTCCTAAATGTTAAAGAGTAATAATCTTTATAAAACATATATAGAAATCACACCCATATCTTATATGATTTGATTTCTTTTGTGCAATTATGAATATTGTGGTTCACTTTTGCACAAGTTCAATTATTATTAGTTTGCAAATTTTAGCATCTTCATTATAAGATCATAAAATTCGGGTGTGTCATGGATTACAAGTGATATAGAATTTATTGTCTAAGTGATGGCTCCCACTCATTTTAATGACTTGAGATCTTTAACTTGGCAACCTACAATCATTAAAGTTCAACAACGAACTATCCATTGAACAACATTCCTTTTATTTCCTCTAGGGCAACAATGCTCTCAACATATATTTTAATAGACTTCCTAATGATGCTTTGCTTGGATTTTACTCCAACCAGTTCACAATGATTAGAGATACCTAATCATTTGCGATCATAGAAATTTACCTTAAATTTTTGCACATCACACATGGACGTAAGTCCATATTGCTATTCTCAAGCCACGACGCACCTAAGCTCGTGCTTATAAATGACTTCCTTATTAAGGATCTAATCCTTTCTAAGGTTGTGATTGCAACATCAATACTCAAATTATATTTGTCTCCATGCATCAAGAACTCATCTTCTTTACTTAACCAAGTATTTTGGGCGTTCTTGATAATAATCTAAGTATCCATTATTTAGATTCAAGTCGACTGGAACTTTATACATGTCATGCTCTAAGCATGCAAGTTATGTGACGATTCCATATCTTAGCATACATGATGGATCTTAATTGCAGACCTATTCCCAATTTGATCCCACTCATGTTATTTTTATCTCATCCAGTTTCGCTGAGTCTTGCTAAAATGTTTGCTATATGATACGGTTGAAAGTCTCTACTAGAGTCTTTCTTGTTTGACTTAGTATTTGCCTAGCTTATACTTAGTTCAAACAATTAATTAGTTTTATTCATATGAGTTGAAAGCATTTTCAAGTCCTTCGTGTTTAACACGGTAAATTCCTTTACACGCTCAAACATTTCATTAAGTCTATCCAATAGATCTTAATTCAGACTATGTACTAAGTATCTCCCTAGCTTGGTCCATTATTGAAAAATACTTTCAAATCTAAACATTTAGCATTTGATTTTCATTTTACAATAGAGTTCGTAAACTTCTTATTGGACCTTACAAAATTGACTCTTGCTCCCACTAAACTTCTTATTTATGAGAATTTCTATGTATCTCAAAAAGCCAAACCTTTTATTAACTTTATGAAAATAACACATTCCAATTCGTACATGCAATGCTTTCCTCAATCCACCAATGAATTATTGAGCTTGCTTTCAAATCTAGCATTTTTTTACAAAACCCTTTAGACTATATCCATCGTTTCTTACAAAATTCCATTTTAGGAAGGCGGTTTTGATATCTATTTTGCCACATTTCACATGCGCAATTTTTGCTAGGATAATCACGAAAAATACTTAAGCATTCCGATTAGTGAATAGATTTTATTAAAATCAACGTCGTAAATTAATTGTTACCTTTTCAACCAATCTACCTATGTATGCATATACATTTCCATATTTGTTAGTTTTCTCCTTGAAAACTTATTTGCAATCGATGGGTCTTTACCCTTCATGCAAATTAATCAAGTATAAAACCTATTTGACAAAAATGGAGTCTATTTCGGATTATATGGCCTTTAACCAATTTTCGGAATTGGGATTTTGTCGTAGCTATCTTACAAGACACTATTCACCTTACTATCCAATAGTAAATAACATGCTTGCAAGTGTTAAGTTCATTTGTAACTCAATAGAAACTTTATAGGATTCAATCGAAGCTTTTGGTGAACTCTATACCTATACGAGGTAATTACATCAAACACTTTTCAAGGCGTTTCTAAAGCCCTTTGATTATTTTGATCTTACTCCAACACTTGTAATGTTTTGTGAGTAATAAATTCTCTTTAAGGAACTTGTTAAGTCTTTTGAGTATTCTTGATCAATCATTCTCTTGAAGCCCTTATAAAGTCTTCCAAGATTCTCAATTCTAGTTTGTTTCTTGTCTCGATGGTCATCGTGTTCATTTTCCTCCCAATTGTCGTTTTGGAATGTGTTACTTTCAAGAAAGACACCTCTTAGAGCAACAAGTACCGTGTTCTCAATTTGGTTGTGGAAGGAATGCCCCATGTCTTACTTAAATGCTTACAAAGAGACATGTACATTGTCTTTAGGTAAAAGTTCGTTTGCGAAACAAATAGTTAGCGTCTTTTTCAAGTAAACAAACAGTAAGACTTTCTTGTCATAAAACGATTTGGAATCGTGCAACTTTCAAGAGTCTATGTAATAAAACCTTGAATATGTTCTTATTCATGTAACATTGCTAAAGATAGGTTGAAAACAAATCACATCCATGATTTGAATCTTGTAAGTTTATGTCAGAGAAATGTTTGTTTATAATCAAGCATTTTTGACTCATGGCTTAAACAACCATGCCATTCAAATAAAACAAAAAACTATTGTTATTTTTACTTTGAATGTGAGTCTTTCCGTGTGAAAACAGAACGTTTGCTGATTAGGGAACACAATGACCATTTATTTGTTCCAACCTTAGCTTTAAAAGGTCTCTAAACAAAGCAGATGACCTTGCAGCTCATGTAGCACCATTTGCTTCATTTTAAGATCGTAAGTCAATAACTTAGCTTAAATTCAATGATTTGAGGTCACTTCAAATTAGATCACTCAAGCAATATCTAATACTTGTGAAAATAAGTTGCTAAGTTAAGTATGATAACATGAACTCTTAGGTAGAATTGGAACCTTGAATTCCTATTCTTTGTTCCTCGTTTCCTATATTTCTTATCATACATTATCTCATAACTTTAAGAACCATTTCTTTATGTATTTTGACTTTTATACTTTGTTAGACATAATTAAGCATCTAATGTGCCCTATTACAAAGTTCCATCTTTCCTTTTATTCGTACTTGAAATACTACATCAATGAGTCCCACTCATTAGTGTATGAAGCAAAAAGATATCTTGGTTGTCAACTATTGACAAATTCAGTTCTCAACTCAATACTTCATGTTTAACAAAACTATCTAGTATTTTTAATACATGATGTCCAACCGTGCTTTCGGACTTAGCCATAAAATTCATTTATGAGAAGTTGTATTTTAGAAATGTGTTATCTTTCTTTGAGAACCATTCTCAAAATATTTCCCCTTTACCAATCGTTGGAAACAATATAATTCGATTTAGAATTCTACAAATATATGTGCAAAGTATAACCATTCATCAACATAACATAATAAGCTTTGAAATACATGCAGACTAGCAGTTTTAATCAACTTATTAACGTTTCATTCACAAATTCATAAGTTTGTCCCATTTTGGCGAGAATAAAACAATTCTAAGATCCCAAAAATCTATAGGTGATTAAGCATGCTTTGGCTTTTCTTAACACTTATCATTTTAATGTAAGCAATCCAATTGCTAATGGTTCCTAACTATTCATGGTTGTTCAATCGTCGCATCTAATGCCTTCTAAACGCTTATCCCATTTGCCACAACATCTAAGGACTTCTTACTGATATTGTTGAGTTTAACCAAAACTAACGCGTATACCTAGTATACCTTACGTCCCTAAGAAGTGATGATGCCTTGCTTTGGCATAGCCCATCACCTACTTTCGAAGTTTTAGTAAGTGTCATCATTTTTAACTCAGGTTTCTTTGGGACTTAGGGTTTCTATTTTGGTTTGATTTAAATGAACTTAATTAATCATTCAATATTGAAATCCTAAACATGCATCTAAATATCAAGATATATAAGAAATATATAAATAGATACGTTTAAATGAATAGTGAACTAGCATGATCCCTTGAAAGATATCTTGAAGCATCCAATCATCAATCTTCAAGGTCATCTTGACACCTTTAGGCTCCATCTTCAAAGAAACGCCGTCTTTCTTGACTTCACCATCAAACATGCAAGAACTAAATACTAGGAGTAATCTAAATTATTTAAGTACAAAAATACTTAACGGCACGCAGTTCATATTTAGATTTAAAAAAATACGTAACGGAACGCAGTCCATATTTTCTATCCTAGTCGGGCCATACTAGTCACTTTTGCAAAAACCTGCATAAGAACATTTATAATGTTCCATTCACCCATTCACTTATAAAGTGAATGGCCCATGAAATTTTTACAAACAATACTAGCAATAATACAAAACTAATATTAAAAGGCGCGCGCTAGTTACTAACTTAGGTCGTTAATCCAATTAACGTTCCTAATTAAAACTAGTCAAGTGTTTATTCAATTATGTGAAATAACGCAATAAAGTTAAGTATAATTAAAGCTTAACGAGCTCAAAATTGATTAATTAAGCTCCCACTAAAACCCGCATCCATCTTAACTAAATTAATCCAATTAAATTTAATTAAGCACATCGAGTCAAATTTTGTTAAAATTACGTAATTATGTCAAAACCCGAGGTTTAGCCTCGTTTTTAAAATAAAACACAAAACCGCAAACACGCAAGCCAAACCCGAGGCTAAGCACCCAAGCCAACAACAACGGGTGCTGCTAGGATGCCTACTCGAGTAGCCTTGCTTGCACAAGGGATGGGTGCTGCCTAGCAGCCCCATAGGCCATGTGTGCGAGTGCTTGGCTGCAAAAGCATAGCACCGCACATGCGCACAATGGCTGGGAGCTGGTGCTGCTAGGTAGCCCTGTGAATGCGGGCTGGGTGCTTTCTAGCAACCCCTTACCCTTTCGACGCCCTTGCACGACCCCGTACTACCCTGCTCGCACCCTCCCGCACACATGCACGCACGCACCTGGCTCGACAGCAACATTGATGCGGGATGCTCGAGCAGCCCCTACTGGTCGAGTATGGTGCTTGAGGCTCCAAGCCTTGATTTTTGTCGTGCCTTGGGATTTTTAATCTAATTATTTTTGTGTGACTTAAATTAATCGCAATTTAAATTTATAATTAATATTTGAGCAATTTTAGATTAAATTTAAGTCTAACTTATTTAATCCAAGTTTAGTGCTTTAACCAAAATTATTACCAAGAGCCATTCTTTAATAATTTTAGGTTTTAATCAAAATAACAAGGGCATGCTAGCATAATGAAATTAACTCATCCAATGGATAATTTAATTATAATTTTGGCAAACTAATTAAACAAATCCAACGAAAATAGATTATTTAATTAGCACCCATCCGTGTTTGAAAAATTCAACATCCAATGAGGAACATTCATCCAAACACATACATGAACAACCGTGAAATTTAATCAATTTCAAATATTATTAAAACTCAAAACTTGTTCATACTAAGGTTTTAGCAAGTCAAGATCCAATCAATGAACCATTAAAGATTCAATCTTTGACTATTTTAAGGGTTCCAAAATCATATTTATCATAAACTCATACATTTCAAGCAATCTAATTGCAAAACGAACAATTTCCATGTTTATGTAAATATTAGAGTAATCCAAAGTAAGCAACCAAATCATATCAAATATGCTTGATAAGGAATATAATTGCAGTAAATTAATGCCATAATCAATAACATAATCCACTAATTATATGTAATAATTAATTAAGGTTTACAGATTAAAAATTTTCTCGTTCGAAATGAAAAATCCTTCGAAAAACACATGTATGAGCGGATTTTGGCCTCTAAAAGCCGTTTATTAATCACTTCATTGGTAAAGGTTGATTTATAACATCGATTCCACCCAAAAATCACTATTTTTTAGTCTAAATCTTGGTTCGTAGTCATAAATTCGCAACAAAACGATTTTATCTAATAAAACCAAGATCTTAATCTAATTGGGTTGCTAATCCAGATTTTTAAATATATTTTAAATCATCACCTTAATTAATTTTTAGGTCGCAAAAATTAAATGCACAAGACTCATGATACCGTTGTTGGGTTTTACGGTGTGCAAACACCGCGTGGAACCAAAACCTGCCCAAGGATCACATGCATAAATTGAAGCGACTAAACTAAACCATGCATATAATTAATAAAATAATTAACACATAATAGAGAGAGAGAGAGAGAGAGAGAGAGAGAGAGAGAGAGAGAGAAAGAGAGAGAGAGAGAGAGGAAGCAATGGATGTTCATACCCTTGAAGCGTGTTCTCTGCCTAGCATGAACACAAACCCATGAATGATGCTAGAGCCTCAAATAGGAGAAGCATCTCCATCCCCTTGATATTCAATCAATGTGGGACTTTGCAAAGTTGAGAAATAAATGCATTTAATTTAATTCTAAAATTAATTAAAAAGCTTAGAATAAATAACCAAACAATAAGTGGCAATCACATGGGAGTCATTAGGTGAGGACCACAAGGAGAAAAACATGGCCTCCTTGTTCCCCAAGCCACCAAACCCACCAATCACAACAAGGAAAGATCGGTCAAGGTCCTTGGGCAACAAGGCAAGACCGGTTAAGGCCTTGTGCTTTTGGCTGGGCAGGCCAGCATGCACCGCAAGCCCACCGCACGCTGGTTGGGCTGCTATGCGCGGCTGGCTGCCTTGTCGCATCCCACTGGCCTTGCCCGCAAGCGCTAGAAAGCCTTTCTTGCTAGCGGGCTGCTGCGCTTTCTAGCAGGCGATGCGGGCATGTGCTAGTAGCCACTAGCAAGGCCAAGCGCTTGCTAGCAGCTAGCCTTGCTAGCGTTGCTAGCTTGCGAGCCACGACATGCTCGCCCAGCTAGCACGCGCATGCTGCTGTCGGGCTTGCGGCTAAGGCCACGCATGCTCATGCTTGCTAGCCATACGAGCCTAACACTCGCATGGCTAGGCCACTGGGAGCCTATGGTTACGTATGTTGACTTGATATTTGTTGTTTGACTTATTTGTACGTCTAGTCTATTCCTAGAGTTTAATTCGACGTTCGGTTTCAACGCTTTAAGCTCGTAATCCAACGTCGGAGTACATATCCTATTGTTTGACATATTAAGACCTTCGGCTTAATTTGTCGCCTTTGTTCGGTTCCACACTTGGGTGTAACCCGTTGGGTTCACTTAAAGGAAAGCTGTGACATTAAAATAATTAATCTCACTGATCGAAGATTGCCTCTAGCCCGACTTTCTAATCACTTGACTTCACTAAATAATTAACTACGTAATTAATTCTTAACCTGTATCAGAATAATACACTTGTTCGAAGACACAATTCCTTTCAAAAGGTTTCCAAAAGATGGTATTCTATCACTTTTTAAGTAGGGTTGTTCGCGGTGCAGTTTGGTGCGATTTTAATCCTAAACCGCACCAAGCCGCAAAATTGCGGTTTGTATTTTTTTCAAACCGCACCAGACAACACTTCTAACCAGACCACACCAAACCGCATCGAAAAATATGGTTTGGTGCGGTGCAGTTTGCGGTTTAACCATATTTATTAAAAATTATAAATAGTTTTTTGTAAAACAAAACTTTTAATTTATTTTGAGATTATTAATTTAAAATTCAAATATTAAACTCTTATTTTAACCTGTAATTAGCTAATACTCAAAGATTAGCGCGTATATTTTACTTCTTATATATTTTTTTAATAGAAATATATTATAAAAACCGCAAAATATGTTAAAGTGCGGTTTGTTCTAAATTTTTTGGAAACTGCACCAAATCGCAAACCGCGTTTGGTCATATTTAGAAACCGCAACGCTATTTTCTAATTGCGAACCGCACCAAACTGCAAAATTGTGGTTTGATTTGCTGTTTGGTGCGGTCGTCTAAACCGTACTCTGAAAGCCCTATCTGAAAGTGTTCATTTTATTTTTCGTTACCAAAGTTTCGGGGACGAAACTTCTTTTAAGGGGGGAGACTGTAATACCCCGTGTATTAATATGTATAATTAATTCAAAGTATTATTTTATGATTTATATAAATAATTTGAAATGAATTATTTATTGTATTTTAATATTTATAAAGGTGTATTTTAAATAAAAACCCATTTATTATTTATTGAAATGGTTTAAAAATATTTTATTGTTATATTTGGAAACTTTGGGGCATATTTTCAATCTAAAAGGAGTTTTAAAGTCAAAGGGATTTTAATTAAAGTCAAATACCTAAGTGAATTAAAGTGGGAATCATTAAGGGAAAAAAGGAAAATGCAAGTGGAAGAGGGTTTTAGAGAGGAGTATAAATATTCACTTAAAGGCAAAAATCTGATTTTTGCCGAAGGTGATAATTCCAAGAGGTAATTTCTTTCTCCTTTTCTCTTTCTTAATTTTCCACCTTAATTTCCCCTTCCCCTTTTTTTTGTTTTTAACACCACACGCACCAACACACACCACCACGTGGTGTCCGGCTGTCACCACCACCACCATTTGGCCACCGCTAGCACACTTCGACAGCTGTAGCCGCAACCGTGGAGAGGCGGTAGCGGCCGTCCTACCTTCCCCTTTTGTGCATGCGTGGGTTCGAGCAGAAAAAAAAAATTATTTCTTGTTTCAAATTTTAAGTAGCTTTGATTAAATTTTGTTTTAAGTGTTGTGTGATGATTTTTTTGATGTTTTTAATGAAGTTTAATATGTATAATTTTCACATTTGGTTTTTATATGAAAAAGCCCCAAATTGATAAACCCTAGGTTTCTAATTTGATTTTTTTGAAGGAATTTGATTGTGATTGAAATAAATGTTTTTAAACTAAATTATAGCAAGTTTAAGGGTTTTTATATTGTTGGAATTTTAATAAAGAGGCTAGAATAAAGTTTTCTTGAAAGGATTTTAATTACCCAATAATTGGGAATAAAAGTAAGAGGTTTTAATTAATTTTCAGCATGTTTTAGAGGGTTTAAAGGTGTTTTTAAGAATGTTTATATTGCTGAAAATTTAATATGAACGGGTATTAATGTCTATTGGTAATTGTGGGTTGTAGGAGACTTCCAAGTGAGCGATTTTGTGTAGTTGTGGCGATTTTGAGAACATATATAAGGTATGTACGCGTACTCGATATTTATTAAGCACTTAGAAGCATGCTAGGATTTATTTTAGTTGGTTATAAATTAGTATCATGCTACGAATTTGTTGGAATTGGTAAATTTAATTTGATAGATTGCTTTGGAATGATTTTGGTGAAATATTTGTGAAGCGTGATTGGTTGAATTAATTCATTTATTGGAATTGGTGATGTTGGAATATTATTATTGAACCATACTTTTATTATTGGCAAGTTTTAAGGTTTATTTAATTAAGGAAAAACACACTTTAATAATCCCAACTATGGGCGATTTACTTTTAATAATCCCAACTAAGGTTTATTATCTAATAATCCCAACTATGCTATGTGTTTGCCTCCAATAGTCCCAACCGGTCAACACAAAGTCAATGACCTGTTATAACAGGTTACCAGACACTTGTCAACACGTATTTGGTCCAAAATAAATAAATAAAAAATTATAGATTTCTTTGGAATGATTTTGGTGAAATATTTGTGAAGCATGATTGGTTGAATTAATTCATTTATTGGAATTGGTGATGTTGGAATATTATTATTGAACCATACTTTTATTATTGGCATGTTTTAAGGTTTATTTAATTAAGGAAAAACATACATTAATAATCCCAACTATGGGCGATTTACTTTTAATAATCCCAACTAAGGTTTATTATCTAATAATCCCAACTATGCTATGTGTTTGCCTCCAATAGTCCCAACCGGTCAACACCAATTCAATGACCTATTATAATAGGTTACTAGACATGTGTCAACACGTGATTGGTCCAAAAAAAAGAAAAAAAAGAAAAAAGAAAAAAGAAAAAAGAAAAAAGAAAAAAAGAAACAAAAAACCTAATAGCCACCAATCCCCTCACCGTAAAACCCAAGGCAAAACCCCCAGCCCACTGAAAAACGACCGACCGCCACCCCCTAACCCCCCAAAACGGCCGGCCGACCCCTCCTAACCCAAGAAACTACCTTAGTCGTCCCATTCCTGCTCCTAAACCAACCCCTCTTTCCGACAAATGGTTTGAATTAGTGGTTGAATTGTTGAAGCAATTGGTGGTTATGTGGGCGTCGCTAGCAGAGCGGGAGGAGCAATTGGGTGAATGGATTTGTGCGGTTGTGCTATTGTTGTTGTTGCAGCCATCAGGCGGCGAGCAAAGGGTTGCATCAAGGTAGGTGATGTTTAGTTTCGTAGTGTCCGACACTACGCGGAATGAAACCCGCCAAAGACCCGCACACTAATTAATTTAACTGAACATGCAATCACATAATTAAACAACAAAAGAGAGAGAAAGAGAAAAGGCGGTCTTACCCTCGACGCGTGCTTCGCTCACTTACGAGCTCTTACTTGAAGGCTCTAGATTCGCAAGTGCGTAAGCCTTCGACGGCTCGCACCCTCAACCTGACCCGAGCGGTCTCTACCCTGAAGGTTAGTCGGGGCTAGACAAAGGAAATACTAGAGTATTATGAACTTAAAGGTTTTCTCATGTATAATGAGATGCCTTATTGAGTTCAAATCAAGTGCTTCTTCCAAAACCCAAAACATGGGTATCTATAGGGAAGGGAATCTTGATTTCCCATTTCCCATAAATAAGGGAGAATTGCATTTTGCACAATGTATTTTAATTCAAAAACAATCTAAAATGCAAATGAATCAACAAGCGCCAAGTGGCAAATGGTGAGCAAGGGTAGGTGAGGACCACTAAGGAGGCGGGGACCAAATACCACTTGCTCCCCAAGCAAGGCCACCAAGACCGGTCCCCACTTTAACCGGATGCTAGTCCAAGCACAGTTGCTGGAAGCCTGCCTTGGCTGCCAAGGCCACCCAGCTGGCGCCTAGCACCAAGGCTAGGCTGGTTGCCAAGCTCGCACACGCATGCGCGCAGGAAGCAAGTCACGCACGCAATGCAGGCTGCTGCTATTGATGCGTTGTGTGTGTTGTGCGATGTGCGTGTGATGGACGATGCCCAACTGCTGCGATTCTACGAGTGGCTGGGTGCGATGCTGCGAGTGGCTGGGTGCGAGGCACATCATGCTAGCACGCATGGCGTGCAAGCTGCTAGCTTGTTGCGACAATGAGCACCAGCCCCACAAGCATGCTCGGACAGCAAGCCTAGCACGCATATGCATGCTTGGCTTGCAGCATGCACTTGTGGTGCGGTTGATGGCCTAGGTTAGCCTAGCACTCACATGGCTAGGCCAATGCGAGGCTACGACTTAGCTTGTACTTGTCTGTTGTTTGATTTCTCGTTTCGTCGAATTCTAAATTCCACTTGACTTATGACACTCGGTTTTGACACTCTAAGCTCGATATCCGACGTCTTTGTTTGTAATACTCTAATGACTCATCCAATCCTTTTGGATTGATTCGTCATCTTGGATCGGTTACTCGATTGGGGTGCGACCCGAAGGGTTTGAAAGGAATGGTGTCCTTCCAACAAGTGTATTCTTCCGATAGATGGTTCAGAATTATTATAGAGTTAATTCTTCAGTAAGATCAAGTGATCGGAATGCCTAGGTGGAGGCCGCTTCCGATCAGTAATATCAAGTACAATTGATATTACAGCTTAATCTTAACTGAACCCTTCGGGTCGAACCCAATCGAATCACCGATCCGAGACGACGAATTAATCCGAAATGATTTAATGAGTCGACAGAGTTTTACGAATACAGACGTTGGATATCGAGCCTAGGGCATCGAGGCCGAGCGTAGCAAAATCACAAGCGACAAGTACGAGCGTAGCCGTAGCACCACAATGGTCTAACCATGTGGATGCTAGTCTAGTTCGAGCTAGCATGCACCTAATATGGATAGGCGCAAGCCTAAGCACACTAGGTGTGCTAGGCGCACCATCGCAGCCCATCACAGCCCATCGCAGCCCAATTAGCACCTCCAGGCGCACCATGCGTGCCCTAGGGTGGCTGGGCACCATCGTAACCCAGGCATCATCTCTAGGCGCACCATGCGTGCCCTAGGATGGCTGGGTGGCGTCGCTGCCCTAGCACAATGCTGGGCGCGCATGGCAAGACCACACGTACCAAGCACAGCTAGTGCTAGGCACTGGCGCATGCGTGGTGCGTGGTGCATGGCCGAGGCTGATGCATGCATAGTGCGTGGTGCATGGACGAGGCTGGTGCGTGTGGCTGTGCGAGGGTATGCGAGGAAGAGCTAGCAAGCAAGCAGCGTCAAGCCAAGCATGCGTGGCTCGCTAGGAGCACGCATGCTAGGCATTGCGTACATGGGGCTGGATGCGTGGGTGCGCGTAGTGTGGGTGTGTGTGTGTGTGTGCGAGGCAGTGCGTGTGAGTGCTAGGGCCATCACCAGCACGCACTAGCACGAACCAGCGCATGGCACTAGCACGCACCAGCACAGCCCAACACCAGCACGCACTGGCTAGCTGGGGTGCTGGGAAGCAAGGCAGTGCTAGCTGGCAGCCAGCTAGCCCTCCTTGACCTGGTTTTGTGCATGCATGTGGGGACCAAATCAAGGCCTTGGGGAGCAATGAAAATGGTCCCCCCTCCTAGGCTTGGCCATTACTCAAGCATGTGATTGTGCCACTTGTCGCAATGTGATTAAGTTGATTATTTACTTAATTTAGAATTAAATAAATTGTTGATTTTTACCAACTCTCCCACATTGATGGGAGATTGGAAATCAAGGGTGCATTTCCCTATAAATACCAAAGGCATGGTATTGGGAAATACACAACCTTGAGGGGAATTAAAAAGACAACTCTTGTAATTAGAGTAAACCTTTGATTTGTAAAACTCATAGTTTTATTTGTCCGGGTCTTGACTAACCTTCAAGTCTTGGGACGCTCGGGTCGGGTCGAGGGTACGATCCGTCGGAGATCTCGTAGTTTCGGGATTTTGAAGTAAGAGCTCTTCGGGAGCGAAGCACGCGACAAAGGTATAATTCTTGTTCTTAATCTTGTTTGATTAAGTTTATTATGCTTGTTAATTGCTTTAATTAAAGGGCGAGTCTTGGGGGGTTTCCTTCCGCGCAGTGTCCGGACACTACGAAACCCTACAGCGGTATTGGAGCCACACTCCTTATAATTTTTGCAATTAATTTTTTTAATTAAGGTGTTTTAAAAGAATTTATTTTTCTGGTTCATGTTCTTCTAATTAGATTAGATGCTCGTTTTAATTAATTTTAAAACTCGGTTTTATTCTTGATTTTTATGTCGAACCCAGATCTTGGCTCAAAAATAGTATTTTTGGGTGGAATCGACATTCTGGAACAGATTGAACCCCTCTACGAGAACTGTCCAGAAGCCAAATTCGAACCAGAAACCCATTTTTTCTGGGATTTTTCTTTTTTCAACGTAAATTTTAATTCTTTTAAGCCTTGATTAATGCAAGCATTACAAGGTTAGATTAAATGCACATTTGCATCACTAATCTACTGGTTTTAAAATATCCTTAAGCATAATAATGGAGTTCTTTTATTAGTGCTTAAATTGATATACCATTTTTCACGTAAAATGTGAAAGCTTATTGTGATCTTGTAATTTTAAGTTCCTATAATGTTAAAGTTCTAATCGTTAAAGGTTTAAATGATTGGAACCCTAACCCTAAATTCCATATTGAACAAAGTTTGGATTTTTCATGTTTGGTTGATTAAAATTTGATTAATCTTCATATTGGAAGATGTAATCTTAGTATTTTACACAAGTATGAAAGTTGGAAAATTTTATCATTGGATGGTTAATTTATTTTTTCAACTCCTTTTTGTCAAATCCATTATTAATTTGCATATTGGCAAGATTAATTAGGACATAGCTCATTTTATTTCAAGCATAAAGTAAGACCTAATTTTGTTCAAAATAATTTTTCTTTAGATAATTTAGGCTTGTGCACCAATGAAAATAAGTTTATTTAAGTCTTATTTTATTTTTCTTCAAATTAATTCTAAAATGTAATTTAGAATTAAATTTTGTCACACACAAATCGGAATTAAATTTTGACAAATGGCACCCAAATCAAGGCAAAAACACCCAAGCGCCACCAAGGCTAGCCGGGCTGCCTAGCAACCCACATGTGGCTGCCTATGGTGCGTACAGGGGTGTGCCATGACGTTGTTGTGCGCTGGTGTGTGGCGAGGAGGCAGCTGCGTAGTGCGAGTGCTGGTGCATGGGCCTTAGGCTGCTGGTGCGCTTGTGCTGCTGCTGGGCAGCGAGGCAACAAGCCCCATCCAGCCAGGCCACTGTTGCCTGCGCCAGCAAGCAGCTAGCATGCGTAGCATGCTGCTGGTGCTAGCTAACAAGGCACGCTGTGCTAGGCATGCTTGCTAGCTGCCAGCACCACGCATTATGGCGCAGGGCCATGGGCTGCCTAGCAGCCATGGTGCGCACCCACTAGGGGTTTTGTGGGAAGTTATTGCTTAATTTTTGAGCTATGATTTTGCAATTTTTTTTTCTTATTTAAATAATTTTAAATAATTATTTTAACGAGGTTAAAAACCTCGATTTTCGGTTTTGCAAAATTTTGTCAAATTTTGGGTTATGCCAACTTAATTAATCGGATTAATTAAGTATGGATGCGGAATTTAGTGGGAGCTTATTTGATTACGTAAGTGTTTTGCGTTTAGAAATAATGGATTAAACAACTTTGACTAGTTTTTATTAGGCGCGTTAATCGGATTAACCACCTAAGGTAGTTACTAGTTTTGCGTGTTTAATTATGTATTTCGTAAAATTGCATGGGCCATTCACAAATAGTGAATGGGTGGATGGAAGATTGCTTTCAAAACAGGTTATTGAATATGGAAACTAGTGGGGCCCGACTAGGATAGAAAATACGGACTGCGTTCCGTTATGTATTTTTGTAAATGTAAATACGGTCTGTGAACCGTTAAGTATTTTTGTACTATTAGATTAATCTTAGTCGTTCTAGCTAGTTTATTTATTTTGGCCAAGATGTCTCAAGACGGCGTTTTCAATGAAGACGAGCCAAAATGAAGACCCATGGAGATTGAAGATTTCAAGGGATCATGCTAGTTGCCAAATGCATCATTTTATGCCTTATATATATATATATATCTATATATATATATATATATATATATATATATATATTGTGATTATATATATGATTGCTAAATTCATGTCTAGGATTTCTATTATGTTGCGACGATTAGTTAAGTTCACTTAAATCAACCAACATAGAAACCCTAGGTCCCTTAATAATGTTGAGCTAAAATTTGCCGTTCCAAGAACAACACTTACCGAACTAATGCGCGTATGTGATGGGCTACGCCAAAGCGAGGCATCACTACTTCCCTAGGAACGTAAGGTATACTAGGTAAACAAGTTGTCTTAGTTAAGCTCAACGATATCAGTAAGGAGTCCTTAGATGTCGTGGCAAAAGAGATAAAATGTCAAGGATGCATTAGATGCGACATTTTATGAAACCGAGAGTAGCTTGGAGCTATTAGCAATTGGATTTCTTACCTTATGATATTTAATGATTAAGACAAGCCAAAGCATGCTTAACCATTTCTTGATCTTTAGGATCTCGGAATCATTTTATTCTCGCCTAAAAGGGACAATTCTATAATTGCGTGGATAAAATGCTCAATAAGATTGAAAATATGCATGAACGTTTTAAATTTCAACTTATTGATTTATGAATGGTTTTTCACTTCTAGTTCTTTCAATTGTAGAACAATGTTTGCAAGTAACTCAAACAACAACCAATTCTCTTTACGCTTAATTCTCGACAAGAAGAAGTTGAGCGGGCCAAACTTTCTTGATTGGCAAAGAAATCTACGCATTGTACTAATGCAAGAGCAAAGGGAATACGTCCTTGATGAGGAAATGCCCGACGCTCTCAATGAGGAGGTCACTCAGGCTGCCCTTAACTGATGGCAAACAGCCAATCGGGATGTCAAATGCATCATGTTGGCCACTATGTCTCCGGACCTTCAAAAGACATTCTTTGAAAAGGAGACGGCTTTTGAGATCATTTCTGAGCTTCAGAATATGTTTCAAGAGCAGGCCCGAACTGAAAGGTTCGAAACCCACAGGCAGATCCTTGAGAGCAAGCTCAAGAAAGGAGAGCCAGTCAGCTCGCATGTCCTCAAAATGATTGGATTATTTGAGAACATGGAAAGGCTTGATGCTGGGTATTCAACCGAGATGGCAATTGACATCATTCTCCACTCACTTCACAAAGGCTATGATTAGTTCAAAATGAACTTTAATATGCATAGTATGGAGAAAACCCTTACTGAGCTTCATGGTATGTTGAAGCAAGCTGAGCAAACCCTCAAGGATGAGGGCAAGCATGACATGCTCATGGTGAGGAAGGGCAAGCCATTCAAACGTCCGAGCAAAAAGAAGAGCTTTAAAGGGAAAAAGAAGAAGTTCCCGCCTAAGTCAAACTCTGCCAAGGGCAGCAAGGAGAAAAAGGCAGCCTCTTCTAAATCTGATTCCGAATGTTTCTACTGCAAGAAGAAGGGACATTGGAAACGGGACTGCCTCAAATTCAAGGAAGATAAGAAAAACGGCAACGATGCTTCTTCATCAGGTATTTTCGTTATAGACTTAAACTTCACTAGCAGAACATCGTGGGTATTAGATACCGGATGTGCCCCCACACCTTTGTTCGAATGCTTAGGGACTAAGGATAAATAGGAGGTTAGAGAAGGGAGAGGTCGAGCTTCGGGTCGACAATGGAGCAAGGATGTCTGCCGTCTCCGTTGGAACTCTCAGTTTGTCTTTGCCCTGAGGGCTTATTCTAGAACTTGAAAACTGCTATCATGTTCCTATAGTGACCAAAAACATTATTTCAATATCGGCATTGGACGCCAAAGGATTCGAATTTCGAATAAAAAACAATAGTTGTTTTATTTATTTTGATAATGTTTGATATGGTAAGGAACATTCAGAAAATGGTCTTTATGTGCTTTCACTAGACAAACAGGTTTATAACATCGATGATACTGCCAAAAAGGCTAAGACCATCGAGTCAAATCAAACCTACTTGTGGCATTGTCGTCTTGGCCATATTAACATCAAACGCATCAAGAAACTTCTTCAAGAAGGTGTTCTTGACTCATTCGACTTAGAGTCGTTTGAAAATTGCGAAGGATGTCTATTAGGCATGATGATAAAACAACCATTCTCCAAGTTGGGAGAAAGGGCAACTGACTTATTAGGTCCAATACACACGGATTTATGTGGACCAATGAGTACACCCGCAAGACAAGGTTACCGATATTTCATCGCCTTCACCGACGATTTTAGTAGATATGGCTATATCTACTTAATGTCAAATAAATCTGAAACCTTCGAGAAATTCAAAGAATTTCAGAAAGAAGTTGAAAATCAACTTGGCAAGAAAATTAAAGCACTTCGATCGGATCGAGGTGGCGAATATTTGAGCCATGAATTCGACGATCACATGAAAGACAATGGTATTCTTTCAGAGTTGACACCTCCCGGAACTCCTCGATGGAACGGAGTGTCCGAACGGAGGGATCGAACCTTGTTAGACATGGTTCGATCAATGATGGGTCTTAGTGAACTCCCTATCTCTTTCTGGGGACAAGCGCTACAAACTGCATAACTAACACTAAACAGAGCTCCGTCAAAAGCTGTTAAAAAGACTCCATACGAATTATGGACTAAAAAACCTCCTAGGTTGTCTTTTCTCAAGATTTGAGGATGCGAAGCATATGTCAAGCGATTAATTTCGGACAAACTTCACCCCAAATCGGATAAGTGTTTCTTTGTGTGATATCCAAAAGAAACCAAAGGGTATTACTTCTACAATAAATCCGAGAACAAAGTTCTTGTTGCTCGTGATGGTGTCTTTTTGGAGAAGGATCACCTTTCTAAAATGACAAGTGGGAGGAAAATCCAACTCGACGAAGTTCGAGAGGACGAGCAACAATGTCAACCTGACAAAACTGACAATCTAGATGTTTTGGAAGCATCTAAGAGGATTGGTCAGAATCAAACTGACAATGAAAATGCTCAACTGATTACCCTTCGTAGGTCGCAATGGCAAAGATCTCAACCAGACAGATACCTCGGTATTGTCTTAAACGATGATCAGGACATCCTAGTCATGGATGGTGATGAGCCGGCGACATAAAAGCAAGCTATGACGAGCCTCGACTCTGCAAAACGGCAAGAGGCCATGAAATCCGAGATGGACTTCATGTCTGAAAATCAAGTCTAGGACTTGGTGAATTTGCCCGAGGGTTATACACCCATTGGTTGCAAATGGATCTTCAAAGTGAAGACATACAAGGATGGAAATGTATCGATATACAAAGATAGACTGGTGGCAAAAGGTTATAGAAAAATCCATGGGATTGACTATGATGAAACCTTTTCACCAGTTGCAATGCTAAAATCCGTCCGGATCATCCTAGCGATTGCTGCATATTATGATTATGAAATATGGAAGATGGATGTCAAAACCATCTTCCTAAATGGAATTTTGGAAGAAACTGTGTATATGTCACAGCCAGAAGGTTTTGTGGATCCAGGCAATGCTAGAAAGGTTTGCAAGCTGAAGAAGTCCATTATGGTCTGAAGCAAGCCAGCAGAAGTTGGAATCTGGGATTTGATGAAGCCATTAGCAAGTTTGGTTTTATCAAGAATCCAGATGAATCTTGTGTATACAAGAAGGTTAGTGGGAGTGATGTTCCATTCCTAGTCATGTATGTTGATGACATACTTCTCATTGGAAACAGCACAAAATTACTAGAGTCCGTAAAGGACTGGTTGGGAAAGTGTTTTTTAATGAAGGACTGAGGTGAGGCATAGTACATATTGGGCATCAATATCTACAAAGATAGATCTAAAAGGATGATTGGATTAAGCCAGAGTACTTATATTGATAAGGTACTAGCTCTATTCAACATGGAGAATGCCAAGATAGGGCATTTACCCACGTCCCATGGCATAGTTCTCAGCAAGAAACAGTGTCCACAGACAACTGTTGAGCGAGAAAGAATGAATCACATCCCATATGCTTCGCTAATCGGATCGATCATGTATGCCATGATATGTACAAGGCCAGATGTATCGTATGCCCTGAGTGCAACAAGCCGATATAAATCGAACCCAGGAGAGGCGCATTGGACTGCGACCAAGAATATCCTAAAGTACCAGAAAAGGAACAAGGATAAATTTCTAGTGTATGGAGGCCTCAAAGAACTGGTTGTTGAAGGTTACACCGACGCTAGCTTCCAGACTGACAGATACGACTCGATGTCACAGTCAGGATACGTATTCTGTCTGAATGGAGGAGTGTTCAGCTGAAAGAGTGCCAAGTAGAGCACCACTGCAGACTCTACAACTGAAGCCGAGTACTTGGCCGCTTCAGAAGCTGCCAAGGAAGCTGTTTGGATTCGCAAGTTCATCAGTGAACTTGGTGTTGTACCCTCAATCAAGGGGCCGATAGACCTGTATTGTGATAACAATTGAGCTATCGCTCAGGACAGGGAGCCGAGAGAACACCAGAAGGTCAAACACGTGCAAAGGCGATTTCACATGATAAGGGAATGGAAATCCGAAGGTGAAATCAGAATTTGTAAGATTGGCACAGATGATAACGTGGCCGATCCTTTAACTAAACCGCTGCCTCAGGTGAAACACAGCAAGCACATTGAGGCAATGGGAATCAAGCATGTTGGAGACTGGCTTTGAAAATTGCCTATACATGTGTTTTAATTAAACTAGTTGATTTAATGTAAGACACTGTATTGAAACCATTTATTAATGGAGTAATTAGTTTTTGTGCAAAATTATCATTCACTCCATTACTATTTAATTGTGGTTTTAATGAGTCCATTCGATTTACAAAAATATTTAAAACAGGGTATCAAGACCATGTCTTGGATAAAGAAACACCTATTAAGTGAACATTGAATATTTAAATCGAAAATTGTCCCTAATCGATGGCATCTAATAGATGGACGATTGATGACCGCCATAGATTAGTGTGTAGTATAATTTACAGCACTATTTCATGTGCTGCGAGGACATGACAATCATAAATCATTTGCACAGGTATAGTTTGGAACTGTACTGGATAAGACCTATGAGAGTACTTTAAGAAATTTCAAAATTGTCATAAGTAAATTTCTCATTATAACTATCGGAACCCGTTTCCTCTGACCATGAGTATTGTGAAGTTTTCTTGTTCGAGTACTAGACTCTTTGATGTTTCCTAACGTCTGCCGTAACTGGGGATCATAACGGGAACACTCAGGAGACTAAGTCCTCTTAGTAAGAGGAACTTACAATGCAAGACTGGGATTGTCCCCCTATTAACAATAGGGAAAATGTTTTGTTGTTTACAAGGCCACTCGAAGAGCGAGACTGTGAAAATGCATGGCCGTGCTCAGATAGATTTTAGAAATCATCTGCTTATTGACAGTCGAACTCGGAGATCGAGAAACATTTATGAACGTAAAAAGGATGACAATGAATCTTACCTTATAGTTCACGAAGAAACATTAAGAAACCTAGGAAATGGGCTATACACTGTATGCACACTTGTCCGGAAAGACAAGTGGGAGATTGAAAGGAATGGTGTCCTTCCAACAAGTGTATTCTTCCGATCGAAGGTTCAGAATTATTACAGAGTTAATTCTTCAATAAGATCAAGTGATCGGAATGCCTAGGTGGAGGCCGCTTCCGATCAGTAATATCGAGGTACAATTGATATTACAGCTTAATCTTAACTGAACCCTTTGGGTCGAACCCAATCAAATCACCGATCCATGATGACGAATTAATTCGAAAGGATTTAATGAGTCGAAAGAGTGTTACGAATACAGACGTCGGATATCGAGCCTAGGGCGTCGAGGCCGTAGCACCACAATGGTCTAACATTGTGGATGCTAGGATAGTTCGAGCTAGCATGCACCTAGCACGGATAGGCACAAGCCTAAGTACACTAGGTGTGCTAGGCGCACCATCGCAACCCATCACAGCCCATCGCAGCCCAATTAGCACCTCCAGTCGCACCATGCGTGCCCTAGGGTGGCTGGGCATTATCGCAACCCAGGCAGCATCTCTAGGCACACCATGCGTGCCTTAGGATGGCTGGGTGCCGTTGCAGCCCTAGAACAATGCTGGGCGCGCATGGCAGGACCATACGCACCAAGCACAACTAGTGTTAGGCACTGGCGCATGCGTGGTGCGTGGTGCATGGCTGAGGGTGATGCATGCATAGTGCGTGGTGCATGGCCGAGGCTAGTGCGTGTAGCTGTGCGAGTGTATGCGAGGAAGAGCTAGCAAGAAAGCAGCATCAAGCCAATCATGTGTGGCTCGCTAGCAGCATGCATGCCAGGCATTGCGTACATGGGGCTGGATGCGTGGGTGCGCGTAGTGTGGGAGTGTGTGTGTGTGCGAGGCAGTGCGTGTAAGTGCTAGGGCCAGCACCAGCATGCACCAGCGCCTAGCACCAGTACACACCAGCGCATAGCACCAGCACGCACCAGCACAGCCTAACACCAGCACACACTCGCTAGATGGGGTGCAGGGCAGCAAGGCAGTCCTAGCTGGCAGCCCTAGCTGGTACGCTAGCTGGCAGCCAGCTAGCCCTCCTTGACCCGGTTTTAAGCATGCATGTGGGGACAAAATCAAGGCCTTGGGGGGGAAGGCAAATGATCCCCCCTCCTTGGCTTGGCCATCACTCAAGCATGTGATTGTGCCACTTGTCGCAATGTGATTAAGTTGATTATTTATTTAATTTAGAATTAAATAAATTGTTGACATTTACCAAATCTCCCACATTGATGGGAGATTGGAAATCAAGGGTGCATTTCCCTATAAATACCAAACGCATGGTATTGGGAAATACACAACCTTGAGTGGAATTAAAAAGGCAACTCTTCTAATTAGAGTAAACCTTTGATTCGTAAAACTCATAGTTTTATTTGTCCGGGTCTTGACTAAAATTCAAGACTTGGGACGCTCGGGTCGGGTCGAGGGTACGATCTGTCGGAGATCTCGTAGTTTCGGGATTTTGAAGTAAGAGCTCTTCGGGAGCGAAGCACGCGACAAAGGTATAATTCTTGTTCTTAATCTTGTTTGATTAAGTTTTTTATGCTTGTTAATTGCTTTAATTAAGGGGCGGGTCTTGGGGGATTTCCTTTCGCATAGTGTCGGGACACTACGAAACCCTACAGGGTTCAGTCAAGATTAAGCTGTAATATTAATTATACATTAATATTACAGATCGCAAGCGACCTCCACTTAGGCATTCTGATCACTTGACCTCATTGAAGAATTAGCTTTCTAATTATTCTGAACCCTCTATCAGAATAATACACTTGTTGGAAGGACACCATTCCTTTCAATCTCCTACTTATCTTTCCGGACAAGTGTGCAGTTAGTGTATAGCCCATTTCCTATGTCACTTAATGTCTCTTCATGAACTACAAGGTAAGATTCTTCGTTATCCTTATTATGTCCAGAAGTGTTTCTCGATTTCTAAGTTCAAATGTCAATAAGAAGATGATTTCTAAAATCCATCTGATCACGGCCATGCATTTTCAGAGTCTCACTCTTCGAGAGGCCTTGTAAACAACAAAGATATGTTCCTTATTGTTAATAGGGGAACATTCCCAATCTTGTATTGTTAGCTTCCCTTACTAAGAGGACCTAGTCGCCCGAGTGTTGCCGTTATAATTCCCTTTTACGGCAGACGTTTGACAACATCAAAACGGAATAGTACTCAAACAAGGTAACTTACAATACTCATGGTCCAGAAAAGAGGTTCCGACAGCTATAATGAGAAATATACTTATGAGGATTTTAAATCTCTGAAAGTACTCTCATAGGTCGATCTGGTATAATTCTAAACCAATACATGTGCAAATGATTTATGACAAGAAACGGTATAGCACAAGAAACGGTGCTATAAATCATACTACACACTAATATTTATTGGTCATTAATCGTCCGTCATTTAAATGACCTTGATTAGGGATAATTTTCAATTGAAATATTCAATGTTTAATTAATAGGTATTTCTTTATCCAAAACATTGTCTTAATACCCTATTTTGAATATTCTCAAAATCGACTGGACTCATTATTGAATTCTAAACCATAATTAAATAGTTTGTGGAATTTATTAGTAAAAAATTTTATTCCACTATGAAACTCTCCAAAAATGTTTTAAGAGTAATACTCTTGACAAAACATTAATAGAAGTCACACCCATATTTAATATGCTTGATTTCTTTCATGCAGTTGTTGTCGTTCACTTATTGCATAGGTTTAGTTATGATCACTTTGCAAATATTAGCATCTTCATTATTGAACACTTTCATAATAAGATGATAAAATTTGAGAGTGTTATGGATTATATGTGATTTAGGATTTATTGTCCAAGTGATGGCTCCCACTCATTTTCATGATTTGAGATCTTCAACATTATAACCTACAATCATCAATGTTCGACAATGAACTTTCCATTGAACAACTTTCTTATTATTGCCTTTAAGGCAACAATATTCTCAACATATATTTCAGTAGACTTCCTAATAGTGCTTTGCTTGGATTTCATTCCAAACGCCTCACAATGATTTGGGATACCCTAATCACTCGTGATCTTGAAATTTACCTGAAATTTCCACACATTACACATGGATGCATGTCCATGTTACCATTCTAAAGCCACGACGCATTGTAGCTCGTGCTTATAAACGACTTCCTTGTTGAGGATCTGATCCTTGATAAGGATGTGCTTGCAACATCAATTATCAAATTACATTTGTTTCCATGCGCCAAGAACCCATCCCTTTTACTTATCCAAGTACTTTGGATGTTCTTGATCATAATCTAATGATCCATTACTTAGATTTAAATTGATTGGTATTTTATGCTTCTCATGCTCTAAGCATGTAAGTTGTGTGAAGACTTCATATCATAGCATACACGATGGTTTTAATTGCAGAATTATTCCCAATATTATTCCATTCGTGTGACCTTTTAGCTCATCTAGTTTCACCGAGTCTTGCTAAACTATTTGCTATGTGATACGGTTGAAAGTCTCTACTTGAGTCTTTCTTGTTTGACTTAGTATTTGCCTAGCTTATACTTAGTTCAACCATTTACTTAGTTTTATACATATGAGTCGAAAGCCTTTTCAGGTCCTTCATGTTTAACTCGGTAAATTTCTTTACTCGTTCAAACATTTATTTAAGTGTATCAAATAGATCTTAATTCCCACTATGTACTAAGTATCGCCTTTTGCTTGGTCCATTGTCGAAAATCCTTTCAAATATAAACTTTTAGCATTTGATAGTCATTTCACAATAGAGTTCATAAATTTCTTGTTGGACCTTGCAAGATTAACTCTTGCTCTCACTAAACTTCATATCCATAAGAAGTTTTATGATTCTCCATAAGCCAAACCTTTTATTTACTTTATGAGAATACACGTTTTAATTCCTACATGCAATGCTTCACTTAATCCCATAATGGATTTCTTGAGCTTACTTTCTAATCTAGTATTATTTAGAATTACAAAACCCTTAGACTATTTCCATAGTCTCTTCCAAAATCCCATTTTAGGAAGGCGGTTTCGTTACCTATTTTGCCATATTTCATATGCGCAATTTTTCTAGAATAATCACGAAAATACTTAAGCATTCCAATTTGGTGAATATGTTTTTATTAAAATCAACAAAGTGAATTAATTGTATCCTTTTCAACCAATGTAGCTATGTATGCATATACATTTCCTCATTTTTCAGTTTTCTCGTTGAAATTTATTTGCAATTGATGGGTCTTTCACCCTTCATGCAAAATCAAGTTTCAAACATGATTTTCAAACATGGAGTCTATTTCGGATTTTATGGTCTCTAACCATTCTTCGGAATTTTGAATTCGTCGTAGCTAATTTACAAGACACTATTCCTTTACCATCAATAGTAAATAGTATGCTTGTAATTCTAAGGTTTATTTCTAATCTAATAGAAATTTATACGATTCAACCCAAGCCTTTGGTGAATTCTATACTTATACGGGGTAATTGCATCAAACACTGAGTTTCAAGGTGCTTTTAAAGCCCTTGATTATATTGATCTTACTCCAATACTTCTAAAGTTTTCTGAGGACTGAATTCTCATTTAAGGCACTTGTGAAGTCCTTTGAGTATTCTTGATCAATGATTCCCATAAAGCCCTTCTAAAGTCTTCGGAGATTCTCAATTTAAGTTTGTTGCTAATCTCGATAGTCTTCGAGTTCATTTTCCTCCTACTTATCATTTTGTAAATTGTGTTACTTTCCAGAAATACACCACTTAGAGCAACAAGTACTTTGTTCTCAATTAGGTTGTGGAAGTAATACCCGTAGTCTCACATGAATGCTTACAAAGAGACATGTATATAGTCTTTGGGTAAAAGTTCGTTGTGAAACAAACAGTTAACTCCCACTCGAGCTACCTTAGCCCTTAATGAGCCACTTGACTCCCACTAAGCTAGTGAACTCCCACTGAGCTAAGAGCCGTAGACATACACTTGAAAACATGCTAGAAACTATTTCTATCCATAACTAAATATGGTGTCCTTGCTTAGCTTCGACAATTTTGTTTAGTGTAACACTAGTCATTTGTGCAAATCTTTAAGAACTTTATAGGAAGTGATGTGATCCATCATCATTCGAGTCATTTCCAAATGGAATCGAGGTCTCTGTCAAGAAATACTATATTCTTTGTGGAGATAATTATGAAATTCCAATTTCATAGCTTTGATATGATCACTCTTGGCTCAAGCAAATATTGCTCGATCTAATCTAGACGTTTTGATATATTGCCAAGTCAATTCTATACTTCACTTAACTTTTGAGCTACTCAAGGTCTAGTTTGTTCACATTTGATGAATCTAGCCATATTCTTTCAAATTCTTGTGAGACATTTAATTAATGGAATTTTCTTTAGCTTTCGGAGTCAATTGTCTATACCAAGCACAATAGCTCCTTTCTTTGTCGATTTCGACAAGTAAGACTTGCTTGTCTTAGAACGATTCCGAATCGATCAACTATCAAGGTCTATCTAACAGAGCCTTGAGTACGTTCTTGCCGATGTGACATTGCTAAAGATGTATGGAACACAAATCATGTCCATGACTTGAACTTTGTGAGTTTTTATCTTAGGGAAATATTTGTTTATAATCTAGCATTCTTGACTCATGGTTTAGACAACCATGGCATTCAAATAAAACCCGCAACTATGCTTTTTTACTTTGAATGTGAGTCTTTATGTGTTTAAACGAATCGCTTGCTGATTATGGAACATAATAACCATTATTCGTTCCGGCCTTAGCTTAAAAGGTCTTTAAACAGAACAAATGACCTTACAGTTGAAGTAGCACTACTTGCTTCATTCTAAGCTTGTAAGTCAATAACTTAGCTTAACTTCAATGGATTGAGGTCACTTTCAAAGTGGAACACTCAAGCAGTATCCGATACTTGTGAAGTAACAAGTTGCTAAGTTAACTACAATAACATGAACTCATGGGTAGAAAAGGAGTCTTATCCCTTTTCTTCGTTCCTTGTTTCCTATATTTCTTATCATACATCATCTCAAAACTTTAAGAACCATTTATTTAAGTGTTTTGACTTTTATACTTTGTTAGGCATAATTAAGCATCTAATGTGCCGTAAAACAAAGTTCCATCTTTTCTTTAATTCATGCTTGAATTACTACATCAATGAGTCTTACTCATTAGTGTATGAAGCGAAAAGATATGTTGGATGTCAACTATTGATAATTTGAGTTATTCAACTCAATACTTCATGTTCATCAAAACTACCTAGTATTTTGAATACATGATATCCAATTGTCCTTTCGGACTTTAGTTATAAAAGTCATTTATGAGAGTTGTATTTTAGAAATTCTTTTCCTTTCTTTGAGAACCATCCTCAAATATTTCCTTTACCAATCATTGAAACCAATATAATTTGATTTAGAATTCTACATATAAGTGCAAAGTATAACCATTTATCAAGATACTAACATAAAAATTTTGAAATTTAAAGCATACATGCAAATTTACAATCTTATTACGCGTCTTATCCACGCATTAAAATTTGTCCTTTTTAGGAGAGAATAAAACGATTCCAAGATCCCAAAAATCATAAAGTGATTAAGCATGCTTTGGCTTGTCTTAACACTTAATATTTTAGGCTAAGCAATCCAATTGCTAATAGCTCTAAGCTACTCTTGGTTCGATAAAAAGTCGCATATAATGCTTCCTTGACGTTTTATCTACATTGCCACGTCATCTAAGGACTCCTTACTGATATCATTGAGCTTAACCAAGACCAACTTGTATACCTAGTATACCTTACGTATCTAGGGAAGTAGTGATGCCTTGATTTGGCGTAGCCCATCACTACGCGCATTGGTTCGGTAACTATTGTGCTTTGAATGACAAATTTGGCTCAATACTATAGGGACCTAGGGTTTCTATGTTGGTTGATTTAAGTGAACTTAATTAATCATCGCAACATTTGAATTCATAAACATGCATCTAACATACCATTCACTCATATATAAACGTAATTATACATATAGAAAACATAAGTAAAAGATGCATTTGGCAACTAGCATGACCCCTTGAGTCTTCAAGCCTCCAAGGGTCTTCGATGCATCCTCTTGGCGTGTTTTCTTAGAAACACTGTCTTTGAGACATCTCCACCAAATATGCAACTACTAGTTATTATGATTAGGACTAATCTAAATATTAAGGTACAATAATACGCAACGACACGTAGACCGTATTTAGATTTACAAAAATACATAACGGATTGCAGTGCGTATTTAATATCCTAATCGGGCCCCAATAGTTGCCATTTTCACAAAACCTGTGATACAATATACATTCCATTCACTATTTGTGAATGGCCCATGCATCTTACAACGTAAAACAAGTAACAATACATAACACGCGCAAACTAGTAACTAACTTAGGTGGTTAATCCGATTAACACGCCTAATTAAAACTAGTCAAAGTTAACCAATTATGTGATTAAAACACAATAATTAGCCTAATTAATCTAATTAAATAAGCTGGTTAACCCAAATTTTTCCAAATTATTTTGCAAGTACCGGCAAAACCGAGGCCTAGCCTCGTTAAAATAATGAAAAAATTAAAACGGCAAAAATAATGCTCAAGTGCCTTGCACCAAGGCTTGGGGTGCTTTGCGTGGCTGCATCCGCATAACCGCTTCTGGCCCAAGCATGTGGGAGTGACTTACGATGTCGCTTACGCATTACACCGACCACGTTGGCACACTTGCACACACACAAGACATGGCCTCAAAGGTCTTAAATCATGCGAGCTTATGCTGCCTAGCAACACATCGCAGTACCAACACACCTTTATTGTAGTGCCATGCGTGCATCACCCACGCATTCTCGATGCACCAAGAATGCTCACACCACACTATATGTGTAGCAACAAGCGTGCACCTAGCCCAATCATGCCACACAACAGCAGCCCTTTGAGGCATGAGCAGCCGATGCGCACCTCGGCAACCACATGTGGGCTGCGTGAGCAACCCGGCTAGCCGTAGGTGGTGGTTGGGCGATCTTTGCCTCAATTTGCATGCTTTTATCTTGGGATTATATTTAATTTTAGTGCACAAACCAAAATTATTCAAAAACCGTTCTTTAAGTTAATTTTGGTTCATCTTGATGGTTCAAACTTGAAGGGCTAAACTCACAATCAATTCAATCAAACATAAATTAATTATGAGATTTGACAAAAAATTAAATGGGTTGGAAAAACGAACATATTCATTCAATGAAAAATTTCCAACAATAACTTGTGCCAATATTCCAATAATAGGATTAATTAAAATTCAATCACAAGTTTTCAGCTCTTAGGACTTTAATCTCAAAAATGATTAAATCCAAAAATTAGTTCAACATGGAATTTAGAAAGTAAAATTCCAACCAAAAAACAATCAAAGATTGGATCTTTAACATTTTTAAGGGACTTCAAAATTACAGATTCACCATAAACATTCACAGTTGAAGCAATTGATTTGCAAAATGTGAAATAGCAAGTTTATGTGAAAAATGAGCTTACCAAATTAAGCACCAAATATGACTTCATAATCATGCTTAATAAGGTTTATTATTGCAATAGATTAGTGATGCAACCATACATATAATCTACAATTAACATGTCATAATTATTAAAAAAACCCCTTGAAAAAAAAAGTTTCTAGGTGGATTTTGTCTTCTGGACAATCTTCATAGAGAGAGTCTAAAACGATTTAGAACATCGATTCCACCTAAAATTCACTATTTTTTGGTCAAAATCTGGGTTTGTAAGCCAAAGTTAATATAAATACGAGATTAAAACTAATTAAAACGAGCTTCTAATCTAATTAGAAAACAAGACCAGAAATTTAAATTCATTTTAAATCACCTTAATTAATTATTAGTTACAATAATTTAAATGAGCGCGGCTCCGATACTGCTGTAGGGTTTCGTAGTGTCCGACACTACGCGTAATGATACCTGCCCAAGACCCTCACACTAATTAATGTAGTTAAACATGCAATCACATAATTACACAACGAAAGAGAGAGAAAGAGAAAATAGGGTCTTACCCTCGACGCGTGCTTCGCTCACTTACAAACTCTTACTTGAAAGCTCTAGCTTCGCAAGTGCATAAGCCTCCAACGGCTCGCACCCTCGACTCGACCCGAGCGGTCTCTACCCCGAAGGTTAGTCGGGGCTAGACCAAGGAAATACTAGAGTATTACGAACTTAATGGTTTTCTCACGTATAATGAGATGCCTTATTGAGTTCAACTCAAGTGCTTCTTGTAAAACCTAAAACATGGGTATTTATAGGGACGGGACTCTTGATTTCCCATTTCCCATCTATCTGGGAGAATTGCATTTTACTTAATTTATTTTAATTCAAAAAAAATTAAAATTCAAATGAATCAAAAAGCGCCAAGTTGCAAATGGTGAGCAAGGGTAGGTGAGGACCACTAAGGAGGGGGGGGACCAAACACCACTTGCACCTAAAGCAAGGCCACTAAGATCGGTACCCACTTTGATCGGATGCTAGCCCACGCACAGCTAGCTGGAAGCTTGCCTTGGCTGCCAAGCTAGCACCTACCACAAGGTTGGGCTGGTTGGCCAGCTCGCACACGCATGTGCACAGCAAGCAAGCCACACACGTGATGCGGGCTGCTACTGCGTCTGCGTTGCGTGTGTTGTGCGATGTGCTCGTGCTGGGAGATGCCTAGCTGCTGCGATGATGTGAGTGGCTGGGTGCGAGGCCCATCATGCTAGCATGGTAGCACGCATGGCGTGCCAGCTACTAGCTTGCTTGTGGCCATGAACACTAGCCCCGCAGGCATGCTTGGCCAGCAAGCCTAGCACGCATATGCATGCTTGGCTTGCAGCATGCACTTGGGTGCGGTTGGTGGCCTAGGCTAGCCTAGCACTCGCATGGCTAGGCCAATACGAGGCTACGGCTTACCTCGTACTTGTCGCTTGCTAGATTTCTCGTCTCATCGAATTCTAAATTCGACTTGACTTATGACGCTCGGTTTTGGCGCTCTAAGCTCGATATCCAATATCTTTGTTTGTAATACTCTAATGACTCATCTAATCCTTTAGGATTGATTCGTCGTCTGAGAACGATTAGTCGATTGGGGTGCAACCTGAAGGGTTCAGTCAAGATTAAGTTGTAATATTAATTATACATTAATATTATTGATCGGAAGTGGCCTCCACCTAGGCATTCCAATCACTTGACTTCATATAAGAATTAGCTTTCTAATAATTCTGAACCCTTTACCTGAATAATACACTTGTTGGAAGGACACCATTCCTTTCAGGTGAGGGGTCTGGGTGAGTGAGGGGTTGCATGGGTTGGTGCGTTGAGTAAGTGAGGGGCTACGTGGGTTGCGATGGTGAAGAGAAGGTGACTGTGTTTCTTGTTGAGTGAGGGGTTGTGTCTGGTTGCAATGGTGGAGATAAGGTGGCTAGGTTGAGTTGCAACTGGGTTTTGGTGGTGGAGAGAAAGGGTTGAGGGGTGAGTGAGGGGTTGTGGTGGTGGAGACAAGGTGGCTGAGTTTTAGTGGTGGATAGATGGGGTTGCGGTGGTTGGGTTTCTTGGTTTTTTTTTTGTTACACTAAGCATGTGATGACACGTAGCTTTTATAAAAAAAGAAAAAAAAAAAAAAAAAAACATATTTACCCATTCATTAGGTTACCGGTCATTGGAACTATTGGAGGCAAACACATAGCATAGTTAGGATTATTAGATAATAAACCTTATTTGGGATTATTAAAAGTAAATCGCTCATAGTTGGGATTATTAAAGTGTAGTTTTCCTTTAATTAAACTATATATTTAATTTGGTTTGGTATATAAAAAGGGAATTTTGTTATGGTTCATATAATTTTTATTGATGCTATAAGCATGGGAATTGAGCTATTTAAGTGTCTATGTACACGAGGGTTAATTTATATTTTGTCCCTAAGTGCACTTAAGGTGTTCTAAACACTAGGGGATAGGATTTGCGGTACATTATGCGCTTAAGGTGTTATTTAATGCCGGGACAGTTTAAAAAGGATTCAACATTAAATTATTTGTGATCACTAATTATTTAAGAATTAAATTGGAATGTTTGATCAGTTGAATGAATTATATTGATTGATTGTGTTGTGGATTGAGAGTCATCACTGAGTTTAAAATATGTAAAGAACGTAAGTGAAAGAGATTACGCACCAAAACTCTTATAAGGTATATACCTTGAGTATGAACATATGGGGGGGGAGTTATGGGGTTTTATATTTAACCATAGCTTCTATTGGGAGTACTGGACATTGTATTTTCTTTTTTATTATACGTAGGAATTTTGCCACTTACGAGTGGTTTTTTTTATACTGGCGCGGTTTGCTCCCATGTTAGTACCCTTTTGATGTGGCAGGTAAGGGGGGAAACTCATTCGATGCTTAATCAAATAATTAAGCTAATGAATTGTCTATTTAAAGGAATTGTTGTTGTATACATGTAAACAAGTGCTAAAAGGTAAGTTGCTAGGTTGTACGCATGTTAGTGTGTTTCGTTTACGCTTATGTACTCAGCATTGCTGATTGTGTGTTTTTATTTGTGTTTGGCCATGTCTTTATCTTGGCCCTATGACGACCCATTTCTAATGGAGAGTAGTGGGGACAAAGTAAAGAAAAACTTTTCTGGTGATGCGGCATATTCATGTTAGGGCATGAGTGAAGAGCGAATCTTGTTTAGTTTCCATGAGGATATGATGTGTTTATTTTCTTTAAATATTATTTATTGGTTGTGAGACTAACACAAATGATTTTGATTATTTGATTGGGTCTTGAAAGGGCCTACAATGGTTCCAAGTTGTTAGTTGACTTCATTTGACTTTGGTTTGAATTACCTTTTGTTGTTTTCACTTGAGAGTTGGGTTATATATTTTAAAAGGGATTTTTGAAACGCGTCTTCCGCTGTGTGTCTTTGATAGTTTCCTTAACCGTTAATACTGTGGCGATCATGTCTTAGAATTTCCTATTTCAAATTTGTAAAATGGCAAAATAGGTTTTTATAAGGGAAGGGATTTCTATGGTGTTAAAGATGTTGTCACGAACTTCTTCATGAACTCAGCCTACCGCTTCCATTTTCCTCAGGACAAGGTCTCCAATTTAGAGCGGCCGCTTAAACACCTTATGGTTATAAGCTCAAGTCATCCTCAGTCGATATATCTCATGCCTAAGTGTCGCGTTGCCCTAAACCTTTTACAAGAAGTCCAAGGCAGCCCTCATGGCCTCCTAATTTTCCATCTCGTCATATAACATGACTCGAAGTGTTGGCTCCTACATCTCTAATTGGAGAACGACCTCAGCACCGTATACCATGAAGGGCATCTCTCTTCTATTGACTCTTCAACTGTTGTCCGGATTAACTTCAATACATTGACCAGCCTATCTCCCCATAGACCTCCTGTCTTTTCAAGCTTGCTCTTGATGCCATTCGAAATTAACTTGCTATATAACTCAACTTGGCCATTGGCTTTTGGTAGGCCAACCGAGGTAAAACAGTGAGCAATGCCCTAGTCGCTTAACTAGTTTATAAGGTGGCAGGTTTCAAATTGTGGCCCATCATCAAACACCATAAACTATGGGACTCCAAAGCGTGTAATAATTTTTTTCCAGATGAAGGCCGTCACATCTCTCCACTTGATGTTTCTCACGGCCTCGGCCTCCACCCACTTAGAAAAATAATCCACTTCAACAAGCACATACGGCCCTAAGATGTCTATGCCCCACATAGCATAGGGAAGTGGACTACTTATGCCTGAAAGGCTATTAGCCAAACAGTGCATGAGTTGGGCAAACCTTTGACACTTGTCGCATCTTTTTTTTGGGTTTTACAGTGTTTAATACACTATACGGAAACCAAAACCAGCCCCGAACCCAACTATAATTAATACGACTAAAATAATATAAATATATGAACACATAATCAGGTTAGGCGAGAATCTCACGAACCACGAGCACGACCATTGAAAACCGCATCCACGGGAGAGAGAATCCCACATGTGATTCCTCTAACACGTCTCACCCACGCGCCCAAACTAGGTCGAGATTCAGTAGCTTAGACCGAATAACGACACTACATAGAGATTCGAACTTAAGGTTTTCTCACTCTTAAATGGAGATCCCTTAGAGTCCTACTCTCTTGTGAAATTCCGATGAATGAGTTGGGTATTTATAGTGGTAGGATCACCATAAAAAAAGAAAACCCTAGTTAATTAATTCAATTAAAAAATAAACTAAATAGCTTGAACAAATAATCGAACAACACTTGTCAAACAATAAGACCAGTTAGGTGAGGACCATAAGTCACTCCTTGGTCCCCAAGCAAAACCCAAGCACCAATCATCAAGGGAGTTAGGTAAGGACCACTCCTCCTCCATTGGAGAGCAAGCAAAGCAGAAAATCCTTAAGCAAGCTCCTCACATAAATGGCCACAACCATGGGCCTTAAGGCAAGCCCAACCGGGTAACTTGCCCGTGGTTGGGCCGCTATGCCCTTGTAGCCCACACGCAACAACTAGCTGCTGCTAGCCTACATCAACGGACACTAGTGCATGCTTGTGGGCTTCTTGGCCTACCATGCGCGCATGGCTGTCGGGTTGGTTGCCTTGCCATGCACATGCCTGACCGACCTAGCTGCCATGCTTGTGCATGGTTGGCTGCAACCATACGCCTTGCCCTTGCATGGCTAGCACCATGCTAGGACAATAAGGGGCTATGGCTATAGTTTTGGCCTTCATGTTGTTTGACTTATTTTTCTTGTGGATTTCTAGAATTGACTCGACGTTTGACGCTTGATTTTGACGCTCTAAACTCGAAATCTGACGTTTGAGTTTGAAATATATTTATTGACGTGGTAGTGCCTTTCGGTTTAATTCGTCGCCTTATTTTGGTTACACTATTGTGCCTGACCTGTTCGGTTCTGTCATGAGCAAGCTATAAGATTAATTATATTAATTTCATTGATTGGAAGTGGCATTCAGCTAGGCAATCCAATCACCTGACTTTACTAAATAATTAGCTCCATAATTAATTTTAAACCCCTCTATCGGAATAAAACACTTGTTCGATGGACACCATTTCTTTTAATCTCCTACTTGTCCTTCCGGAAAAGTGTGATGTATGTGTATTTCCCTTACCTATGTTACTTAATGTCTCTTCATAAATTATAAGATAAGAATTATCTGTAGGGTTTCGTAGTGACCCGACACTACGGGAAAGGAAACCCACCAAGACCCGCCCCTTAATTAAAGCAATTAAACAAGTGTAATAAACTCAGTCAAACAAGATTAAAGACAAGAATTATACCTTTGACGCGTGCTTCGCTCCCAAAGAGCTCTTACTTCAAAATCCCGAAAAGACGAGATCTCTGACGGATCGTACCCTCGACCCGACCCGAGCGTCCTAAGTCTTGAAGGTTAGTCAAGACCCGGAAAAAATAACTATGAGTTTTACGAATCAAAGGTTTACTCATTTCTTAGAGTTGCCTTTTTAATTCCACTCAAGGTTGTTCATTTCCCAATACCCAAGCTTGGTATTTATAGGGAAAAGAACCCTTGCATTTCATTCCCCAACCAATGTGGGAGAATTTTTTTTTTGCTAATTAATTTATTTCTAAAATAAATCAATAAATAAATGCAATCACAATTCGACAAGTGTCAAAAGGAGAGAGAGTATTAGGTAAGGACCATGGAGAGGTGAGGGGGGACCAATTCCTTACTCCCCAAGGCTTTCACAAAGCCTTGGTCTCCACTCTCCTCACAAACCGCCTCAACCAAGGCTGTTGGCCAGCTGCCAGCTAGCCCAGCATGCTAGCACAAGCCCAGCAGCATCGCTGGTGCTTGCTGGTGCGTGCTGGCATTGGTGCTGGCTGGTGCGTGCTGGCGCTGGTGCCAGCATCCCACGCATCATCGCTGCACCATATGCTCGCATGGCCCACCATGCGTGCTGCTAGCGAGCCACGCATGCTGGCCTCTTGCTTCGCACCACTCTCGCACATCATGCGCGCCACGCATCATCCTCTCTCGCATGCAATGCCTAGCATGCGTGCTGCTAGCAACCCACGCATGCTTGGCCTGACGTTGCTAGCTTGCTAGCCCCTTGCACATACTCGCACAGCCACATGCATCAGCCTCGGCCATGCACCGTGCACCATGCACGTACATGCCTCGCCCAAGCACCACGCACCACGCATGCGCCAGTGCCTAGCATTAGTTGTGTTTGGTGCGTGTGGTCCTGCCATGCGCCTAGCATTATGCTAGGGCTGCTACGGCATCAGGCCATCCTAGGGCTTGCATGGTGCGCCTAGTGATGCTGCCTGGGCTGCGATGGTGCCCAGCCATCCTAAGGCACGCATGGTGCGCCTAGTGATGCTGCTGGCTTGCGATGGGCTACGATGGCGCCCAGCATCATGCTAGGGCTACGATAGCGCCTAGGCATGATGTCAGGTCTGTGTTGGCGCGCCTGGTGCTAGCGATAACCAGCCATGGATCCTAGCCATCACGCTAAGGCTGCGATAGCTCCTAGGCATGATGCTAGGGCTGCTATGGCGCGCCTAGTGCCTATGATGAGCTACCTTAGCCTAGCTATGGCTACGCTCATACTTGTCGATTGTGATTTTGTGACGCTCGGTCTCGACGCCCTAAGCTCGATGTTAGACGTCTGTATTCGTAAAACTCTGTCGACTCATTAAATCCTTTCGGATTAATTCG
Organism: Chenopodium quinoa; assembly: GCF_001683475.1. Lineage (NCBI taxonomy): Eukaryota > Viridiplantae > Streptophyta > Magnoliopsida > Caryophyllales > Amaranthaceae > Chenopodium > Chenopodium quinoa. The sequence continues at coordinate 1,436,398 of NW_018744469.1, forward strand.
TCGTCTCGGATCGGTGATTCGATTGGGTTTGATTCGACGGGTTCAGTTAAGATCATGCTGTAATATCAATTGTACCTCGATATTACTGATCGGAAGCGGCCTCCACCTAGGCATTCCGATCACTTGACCTTATTGAAGAATTAGCTCTGTAATAATTCTGAACCCTCTATCGGAAGAATAGACTTGTTGGAAGGACACCATTCCTTTCAATCTCCCACTTGTCCTTCTGGACAAGTGTGCATACAGTGTATAGCTCATTTCCTATGTCACTTAATGTTTCTTCGTGAACTATAAGGTAAGATTCTTTTCAATCCTTATTACGTTCAGAAGTGTTTCTCGATCTCCGAGTTCGACTGTCAATAAGCAAGTTATTTCTAAAATCCATCTGAGCACGGCCATGCATTTTCACAGTCTCGCTCTTCGAGCGGCCTTGTAAACAACAAAACATTTTCCCTATTGTTAGTAGGGGGACAATCCCAGTCTTGTATTGTAAGTTCTTCTTACTAAGAGGACACAGTCTCCCGAGTGTTCCCGTTATGATCCCCAGTTACGGCAGACGTTTGGAAACATCAAAAAGTCTAATACTCAAACAAGAAAACTTCACAGTACTCATGGTCGGAGGAAATAAGTTCCGATAGTCATAATGAGAAATGTACTTATGACAAAACTTAAATTTTCTTAAAGTACTCTCATAGGTCTTATCCAGTATAGTTCCAAACTGTACCTGTGCAAATGATTTATGACCGTCACGTCCTCGCAGCACAAGAAACGGTGTTGTAAATCATACTACACACTAATCTATGGCGGTCATCAATCGTCCATCTGTTAGATGACCTCTATTAGGGACACTTTTCGATTTAATATTCAATGTTCACTTAACAGGTGTTTCTTTATCCAAGACATGGTCTTGATACCCTGTTTTGCACAAAAATTAATTACTCCATTGATGAATGGTTTTAATAAAGTGTCTTACATTAAATATTCTATTTAATTTAAACACATGTACAGGGAATTTCAAAGCCACTCTCTAACATGCTTGATTCCCATTGCCTCAACGTGCTTGTTGTGTTTCACTTGAGGCAAAGGTTTAGTCAAAGGATCGGCTACATTATCATCCGTGTTGATCTTACAAATTCTGATTTCACCTTCGGATTTCCATTCCCTTATCATGTGAAATCGCCTTTGCACGTGTTTGACCTTCTGGTGTTCTCTCGGCTCCCTGGCCTGAGCGATACCTCCATTATTATCACAATAGAAGTCTATCGGCCCCTTGATTCAGGGTACAACACCAAGTTTGATAATGAAATTGCAAATCCAAACAGCTTCCTTGGCAGCTTCTGAAGCGGCCAAGTACTCGGCTTCAGTTGTAGAGTCTGTAGTGGTGCTTTGCTTGGCACTCTTCCAGCTAAACGCTCCTCCATTCAGACAGAATATGTACCCCGACTGTGACTTGAAGTCGTCTCTGTCAGTCAGGAAGCTAGCGTCGGTGTAACCTTCAACAACCAGTTCTTTGTGGCCTCCATACACCAGGAATTTATCCTTGTTCCTTTTCAGGTACTTAAGGATGTTCTTGGCCGCAGTCCAATGCGCCTCTCCTGGGTTCGATTGGTATCGACTCGTTGCACTCAGGGCATACGATACATCTTGCCTTGTACATATCATGGCATACATGATCGATCCGATTAGCGAAGCATATGGGATCTGATTCATTCTTTCTCGCTCAACAGGTGTCTGCGGACAATGTTTCTTGCTGATAGTTACGCCATGGGATATGGGTAAATGCCCTCTTTTGGTATTTTCCATGTTGAATCGAGCCAGTACTTTATCAATCTAAGTACTCTGGCTTAATCCAATCATCCTCTTAGATCTATCCCTGTAGATCTTGATGCCCAATATGTATTGTGCCTCTCCTAAGTCCTTCATTGAAAAGCACTTTCCCAACCAGCCCTCTACGGACTTCAATAATTTTGTGCTGTTTCCAATGAGCAGTATGTCATCGACATACAGGACTAGGAATGCAATATCACTCCCACTAACCTTCTTGTATACACAAGACTCATCTAGATTCTTAATAAAACCAAACTTGCTAATGGCTTCATCAAATCGCAGATTCCAACTTCTGCTTGCTTGCTTTAGTCCATAAATGGACCTCTTCAGCTTGCAAACCTTTCCAGCGTTGCCTGGATCGACAAAACCTTCTGGCTGTGTCATATACACAGTTTCTTCCAAAATTCCATTAAGGAAGGCGGTTTTGACATCCATTTGCCATATTTCGTAATCGTAATATGTAGCAATCGCTAGGATGATCCGGACGGATTTTAGCATTGCAACTGGTGAAAACGTTTCATCATAGTCAATCCCGTGGACTTGTCTATAACCTTTTGCCACCAGTTTAGCTTTGTATATTGATACATTTCCATCCTTGTCTGTCTTCACTTTGAAGATCCATTTGCAACCAATGGGTGTATAAGCCTCGGGCAAATTCACCAAGTCCCAGACTTGATTTTCAGACATGGAGTCCATCTCGGATTTCATGGCCTCTTGCCATTTTGCAGAGTCGGGGCTCGTCATAGCTTGCTTGTATGTCGCCGGCTCATCACCATCCATGACTAGGATGTCCTGATCATCGGTTAAGACGATACCGAGGTATCTGTCTGGTTGAGATCTTTGCCATTGCGACCTACGTAGGGTAATCGATTGAGCATTTACATTGTCTGTTTGATTCTGACCAATCTTCTTAGATGCTTCCAAAGTATCTAGATTTTCAGTTTTTTCAGGTTTACATTGTTGCTCGTCCTCTCGAACTTCGTGGAGTTCGATTTTCCTCCCACTTGTCATTTTGGAAAGGTGATCCTTCTCCAAAAAGACACCATCACGAGCAACAAAAACTTTGTTCTCGGATTTATTGTAGAAGTAATACCCTTTGGTTTCTTTTGGATATCCCACAAAGAAACACTTATCCGATTTGGGGTGAAGTTTGTCCGAAATTAATCGCTTAACATATGCTTCGCATCCCCAAATCTTGAGAAAAGATAACCTAGGAGGTTTCTTAGTCCATAATTCATATGGAGTCTTTTCTACAGCTTTTGACGGAGCTCTATTCAGTGTTAGTGCTGCTGTTTGTAGCACATGTCCCCAGAAAGAGATAGGGAGTTCACTAAGACCCATCATTGATCGAACCATGTCTAACAAGGTCCGATTCCTCCGTTCGGACACTCCGTTCCATTGAGGAGTTCCGGGAGGTGTCAACTCTGAAAGAATGCCATTTTCTTTCAAGTGATCGTCGAATTCATGGCTCAAATATTCGCCACCTCGATCTGATCGAAGTGCTTTAATTTTCTTGCCAAGTTGATTTTCAACTTCTTTTTGAAATTCTTTGAACTTCTCAAAGGATTCAGATTTATTCGATATTAAGTAGACAAAGCCATATCTACTATAATCGTCGGTGAAAGTGATGAAATATCGGTAACCTTGTCTTGCGGGTGTGCTCATTGGTCCACATACATCCGTGTGTATTAGACCTAATAAGTCACTTGCCCTTTCTCCTAACTTAGAGAATGGTTGTTTTATCATCTTGCTTAATAAGCATCCTTCGTAATTTTCAAACGACTCTAAGTCGAATGAGTCAAGAACACCTTCTTGAAAAAGTTTCTTGATGCGTTTGATTTTAATATGGCCAAGACGACAATGCCACAAGTAGGGTTGATTCGACTCGATGGTCTTAGCCCTTTTGGCAGTATTCTCGATGTTATAGACCTGTTTGTCTAGTTAAAGCACATAAAGACCGTTTTCTGAACGTGCCTTACCATATAAAACATTATCAAAACATATAAAACAACTATTGTTTTTTATTCGAAATTTGAATCCTTTGGCGTCCAACGCCGATATTGAAATAATATTTTTGGTCACTCTAGGAACATGATAACAGTTTTTCAAGTTCTAAAAAAAACCCAGTGGGCAAAGACAAACTGAGAGTTCCAACGGAGACGACAGACATCCTTGCTCCATTGCCGACCGGAAGCTCGACCTCTCCTTTCTCTAGCCTCCTACTTATCCTTAGTCCCTGAGCATTGGAACAAAGGTGTGCGCCACATCCGGTATCTAATACCCATGATGTTTTGCTAGCGAAGTTTAATTCTATAACGAAAATACCTGATGAAGAAGGAACGTTGTCGTTCTTCTTATCTTCCTTGAATTTGAGGCAGTCCCGTTTCCAATGTCCCTTCTTCTTGCGGTAGAAACATTCGAAATCAAATTTAGAAGAAGCTGCCTTCTTGTCCTTGCTGCCCTTGGCAGATTTTGACTTAGGCGAGAATTTCTTCTTTTTCCCTTTAATTCTCTTCTTTTTGCCTGCACGTTTGAACGGATTGCCCTTCCACACCATGAGCATGTCATGCTTGCCCTCATCCTTGAGGGTTTGCTCGGCTTGCTTCAACATACCATGAAGCTCGGTGAGGGTTTTCTCCATACTATGCATATTATAGTTCATCTTGAACTGATCATAGCCTTTGTGAAGGGAGTGGAGAATGATGTCAATTGCCATTTCGGTTGAGTACCCAGCATCAAGCCTTTCCATGTTTTAAAATAATTTAATCATTTTGAGAACATGTGGGCTGACTGGCTCTCCTTTCTTGAGCTTGCTCTCAAGGATCTGCCTGTGGGTTTCGAACCCTTTAGTTCGGGCCTGCTCTTGGAACATATTCTGAAGTTCAGAAATGATCTCAAAAGCTGTCTCCTTTTCAAAGAAAGTCTTTTGAAGATCCGGAGACATTGTGACCAACATGATGCATTTGACATCCCGATTGGCACTTTCCTATCGGTTAAGGGCTGCCTCAGTAACCTCCTCATTGGGAGCGTCGGGCATTTCCTCATCAAGGACGTATTCCTTTTGTTCCTACATTAGTATAATGCGGAGATTTCTTTGCAAATCAAGACAGTTTGGCCCGCTCAACTTCTCCTTGTCGAGAATTAAGCGCAAAGAGAATTGGTTGTTGTTTGAGTTACTTGCAGACATTGTTCTACAATTGAAAGAATTTAAAGTGAAAAACCATTCATACATCAATAAGTTGAAAATTTAAAGCGTTCATGAACATATTGAAACTAATTGAGCATTTTATCCACGCATTTTAAAATTGTCCCTTATGGGCGAGAATAAAATGATTCCGAGATCCCAAAGATCAATAAATGGTTAAGCATGCTTTGGCTTGTCTTAATCATTAAATATCTTAAGGTAAGCAATCCAATTGCTAATAGCTCTAAGCTACTCTCGGTTTGATAAAATGTCGCATCTAATGTATTCTTGACATTTTATCTCTTTTGCCACGACATCTAAGGACTCCTTACTGATATCGTTGAGCTTAACCAAGACAACTTGTATACCTAGTATACCTTACGTTCCTAGGGAAGTAGTGATGCCTCGCTTTGGCGTAATCCATCACGTACGCGCATTAGTTCGGTAAGTGTTGTTCTTGGAACGACAAATTTTAGCTCAATATTATTAAGGGACCTGGGTTTTTATGTTGGTTGATTTAAGTGAACTTAACTAGTCGTTGCAACATAATATAAATCCTAGACATGCACCTAGCAAACATATATAATAACAATATATAAGGCATAAAATAGATGCATTTGGCAACTAGCATGACCCCTTGAAATCTTCAATTTCCATGGGTCTTCATCTTGGCTCGTCTTCGTCGAAACGCCGTCTTGAGACATCTTGGCCAAAATGAAATAAAAGAAGCTAGCTAGAACGACTAAGATTAATCTAATAGTACAAAAACACTTAACGGTTCGCAGACCGTATTTATATTTACAAAAATGCTCGTGGTGCGCTGGGCTGGTACTTGCTGCCCTGGTGCCCAGCAGCATCCCTCGCAAGCCAGTCCCAGCCACTGCCCACGCACATCAGCCATGCCTCCCCGCCACACAACAACGCATAGCAACATGATGGCTCACCCTTGTGCGCACCACAAGCAGCCACATGTGGGCTGCTATGAAGCCCGGCTAGCCTTGGTGGCACTTGGGTGTTTTGCCTTGATTTGCGTGCTATGACTCGGGATTTTAATCCCGATTTACGTGTGACATGAATTAATTCCAAAATATATTTTAGAATTAATTTAAGGGAAAATAAAATAAAATAAAATTAAGTCTAACTTAAATAAATTTATTTTATTGGTGCACAAGGCTAAATTTATCCAAAATTTCAATTTTTGAACAAAAATAGGTCAAACTTTATGCTTAAAATAAAATGAGCTATGTCCAAAATTAATCTTGCCTATATGCAAATTAATAACGGATTTGACAAAAGGGAGTTGGAAGAATAAATAAACCATCCAATGATAAAATTTTCCAACTTTCATACTTGTGTAAAATACTAAGTTTACATCTTCCTATATGAAGATTAATCAAATTTACTCAAAATTATTTGAACTTGATGGATTTTAATCAACCAAACATGAAAAACCAAACTTTTTTCAATATGGAATTTAGGGTTAGGGTTCCAATCATTTAAACATTTAAAGATTAGAACTTTAACATTACTTGGGAACTTAAAATACAAAATCACAACAAGTTTTCACACCTCATTGCAATTTATTTGCAAAATTTGTGAAAAACAAGTTTATGTGATAAATTGGTATATCAACTTAAGCACTAGCAAACACTCCATTATTATGCTCAAGGATATTTTAAAACCAGTAGATTAGTGATGCAAATGTGCATTTAATCTAACCTTGTAATGCTTGCATTAATCAAGGCTTAAAAGAATTAAAATTTTCGTTAAAGAACGAAAAACCCCAGAAAAAATTGGGTTTCTGGTTCGAATTTGGCTTCTGGACAACCATAAAGGATTGAAACAGTTCCAGAATGTCGATTCCACCCAAAAATCACTATTTTTGAGCCAAAATCTGGGTTCGACCGCCAAATCGAAAATAAAATCAAGTTTTAAAAATTAATTAAAACGAGCATCTAATCTAATTAGATGAACATGAACTAGAAAATAAATTCTTTTAAAACACCTTAATTAAATAGTAATTGCAAAAATTAAAAGGAGCGTGGCTCCGATACTGCTGTAAGGTTTCGTAGTGACCCGACACTACGCGGAAGGAAACCCACCAAGACCCGCCCCTTAATTAAAGCAGTTAAACAAGCGTAATAAACTTAATCAAACAAGATTAAGGACAAGAATTATACCTTTGATACGTGCTTTGCTCCCAAAGAGCTCTTACATCAAAATCCCAAAAAGTCGAAATCTCCGACGGATCGTACCCTCGACCCGACCCGAGTGTCCTAAGTCTTGAAGGTTAGTCAAGACCCGGACAAAATAACTATGAGTTTTACGAATTCAAGGTTTACTCTTTTCTTAGAGTTGCCTTTTTAATTCCACTCAAGGTTGTTCTTTTCCCAATACCCAAGCTTGGTATTTATAGGGAAATGAACCCTTGCATTTCATTCCCCAACGAATGTGGGAGAATGTTTTATTTGCTAATTAATTTATTTCTAAAATAAATCAATAAATAAATGCAATCACAATTCGACAAGTGTCAAAAGGAGAGAGAGTATTAGGTGAGGACCATGGAGAGGGGGGGGACTAATGCTTTGCTCCCCAAGGCTTTCTCAAAGCCTTGATCCCCACTCTCCTCACAAACCGCCTCAACCAAGGCTGCTGGCCAGCTGCCAGCTAGCACGCCAGCTGGCTGTGCCAGCTAGCCCAGGATGCTAGCACAACCCCAGCAGCAGCGCTGGTGCTGGCTGGTGCGTGCTGGCGCTGGTGCCAGCATCCCACGCATCATCGCTGCACCATATGCTCGCATGGCCCAGCATGCGTGCTGCTAGCGAGCCACGCATGCTAGCCTCTCGCTTCGCACCACACTCGCACATCATGCGCGCCACGCATTAGCCTCTCTCGCACGCAATGCCTAGCATGCGTGCTGCTAGCAACCCACGCATGCTTGGCCTGACGTTGCTAGCTTTCTAGCCCCTCGCACATACTCGCACAGCCACACGCATCAGCCTCGGCCATGCACCGTGCACCATGCACGTACATGCCCCGCCCAAGCACCACGCACCACGCATGCGCCAGTGCCTAGCATTAGCTATGCTTGGTGGGTGTGGTCCTGCCATGCGCCCATCATTATGCTAGGGGTGCTACGGCATCAGGCCATCCTAGGGCACACATGGTGCGCCTAGTAATGCTGCCTGGGCTGCGATGGTGCCCAGCCATCCTAGGGCACGCATGGTGCGCCAAGTGATGCTGCTGGCTTGCGATGGGCTGCGATGGCGCCCAGCATCATTCTAGGGCTGCGATAGCGCCTAGGCATGTTGTCAGGGCTATGTTGGCGCGCCTGGTGCTAGCGATAGCCAACCATGGTGCCTAGCCATCACGCTAAGGCTGTGATAGCGCCTAGGCATGATGCTAGGGCTGCTATGGCGTGCCTAGTGCTTATGATGAGCTAGCCTAGCCTAGGTATGGCTACGCTCATACTTGTCGATTGTGATTTTGCGACGCTCGGTCTCGACGCCCTAGGCTCGATGTCCGACGTCTGTATTCGTAAAACTCTGTCGACTCATTAAATCCTTTTGGATTAATTCGTCGTCTTGGATCGGTGATTCGATTGGGTTCGACCCGAAGGGTTCAGTTAAGATCAAGGTGTAATATCAATTTTACTTCGATATTATTGATCGGAAGCGGCCTCCACCTAGGCATTCCGATCACTTGACCTTACTGAAGAATTAGCTCTGTAATAATTTTGAACCCTCTATCGGAAGAATACACTTGTTGGAAGGACACCATTCCTTTCATTATCGTTATCCTTATTACGTTCAGATGTGTTTCTCGAATTTCCAAGTTCGATTTTCAAGTACAGATGATTATCCAAAATCCATCTTAGTACGGCCATGCATTTTCACATTCTCGCTCTTTTAGAGGCCTTGCAAACAATGAAGACATATTTCCCATCGTTAATGGGAGGACATTCCCAATCTTGTATTACCAAGCTTCACTCAATATGAGACATAGTTTCCTAAGGTGTTGCCTTTATAATCCCCTTTTATGGCCGACGTTTGACAACATCAAAACAAACTAGTACTCAAACAATCGAGGTTACAATACTCGGGTTGATTGGGGAAAATGTTGGGTTTTACGGTGTTGCAAACACCATGTGGAACAAAACCCCTCCCCAGGCCACATGCATAAATAATTACGACTAATTGCATATAATAAATAAAGCATTAAACACATATGGAGATAAGTAATCATACCCTTGACGCGTGCTTGAACCTCATGAGCAAGATCCACAGACACCTTAACCGCTATAGAGAAAGAACCCCACTTGTGGCTCCTCAAACAGAATCCACCTACGCACCTAAACTTGGACGGGATTAGTGGCTAGACTAATACCCCACACGACTACAAATTCAATCCCAAGGCATGGTTTGGTATTTATAGACATGACATCTCTAATCCCAATGAAATATTTAGCATTTAATTTAATTACTAAATAAATTAAATTCAATAAAAGTGAATTTTGACATTTAGTTTAATTCCAAAGTAAATTAAATTCACAAAGCAAATAATCAATCAACACTTGGCACACACAAGGGAGGGGTTAGGGAAAGACCACAAGGGAGGACCACAAGGCCCATTGCTCCCCAAGAAAAACACTCCCGAACAAAAGTATGCTATATGGCCCTTGTGCTTACTAACAGGCCTTGTAAGATGGAACTTAATGAGGGCATGCTAGCATGCGGTGCTATCATGCCTATTGCAAGCTTCCAATATGTAGGCTTGCTGGCGCGCCATGCTGCTGCTACTTGCGGTAGGACTAGGCTGCCTAGCCTGCAAGCAAGACCAGCAGCACGTTAGGCCTTGCGAGGGCTATTGGTTGCCTAGTGCTTCCAGCTTTGGGTTTTTCCTGACATATGTTGTACGGAAAAGCCTCGTGCTAGGCTTGCGATCCTAGCACGTCTTGTCGTTTGATTATTTAGTCGTCTTGTCGATTCCAAGAATCGTCTCAACGTGCGATGCTTAATTTTGACGCTCTAATCTCGGAATCTGACATCTGATTATGAATTATCTTTTTCGATGTATTTAACCCTTCGGATTAATTCTTCACCTTAGTTTGGTTGCATGCTTAGGTGTGACCTATTGGGTTCAGTCAAAGGAAGGTTGTGAGACTCATTATATTAATCTCACTAATTGGAGATGGACTCTAGCTCGCTTTCTTATCACTTGAATTTACTAAATAATTAACTCTGTAATTAATTATGAACCCTGTATCGGAATAATACACTTGTTCGAATGACACCATTCTTTTCAATCTCCTACTTGTCCTTCTAGACAAGTGTGCAGCATGTGTATTACCCTTTTCTATGTCGCTTAAGGCCTCTCCATGAACTATAAGGTAAGATTTATCGTCATCCGTATTACGTCCAGAAATGTTCCTTGAATTACGAGTTCGACTATCAAGTACAAATGATTATCCAAACTCCATCTAAGCACGACCATTTATTATTATTAATAGGAGGACATTCCAATCTTGTATTGTCAAGCTTTAGTTACTAGAGGACCTAGTCGCCTGAGTGTCGCCTTTATAATCCCCTTTTTCGGCTGACATTTGAAAACATCAAAACAGACTAGTACTCAAACAAGCGAACTTACAATACTCATGGTTGAGGAAGAGGTACTGGTAGCATGTATACTTATGACAATTTTAAATCTCTTAAAGTATTCTCATAGGTCGATCCGGTATAGTTCCAAACTAATACATGTGCAAATGATTTATGACATTTATGTCCTCGTAGCACAAGAAACGGTGCTATAAATCATACTACATACTAATCTCACATGGTCATTAATCGTCCAACCTTTAAATGACCTCGATTAGGGATAATTTTGATATGACATTCAATGTTCACTTAATAGGTGTTTCCTTATCCAATACATTGTCTCGATACCTTATCTTGAAAATCGTCAAATTGAATGGACTCACTATTTAATTTTAAACAACAATGAAATAGCTTTGGAATAAAAATTTTTGCGAAATTTAAAATTACTCCATATATGAATGGTTAAATTAGTGTTTTACATCAAGATGTCTAAAACTTAATAAAAAAAGAGTAGGAAATTAGAGCCATTCTCCGATGTGCCTAATTCCTATTGCCTCAACATGCTTGTTGGCTTCACTTGAGGCAAAGGTTTAGTATGTGGATCGGCTACATTGTCATCCGTTCCAACTTTGCAAATCTTAAATTCAGCTGCGGCAGCCCACTCCCTTAATAGGTCAAATCGCCGCATGACATGTTTGACCTTTTTGTGTTTCCTTAGATCTTTGGCCTTACCAGAAGCCCCATTATTGTCACAAAATAGGCCTATTGGTCCCTTGATTGAGGGCACCAGACCAAGTTCATCAATGAACTTTCGAATCTAAACTGCCTAATTTGCTGCTTCCGAAGCTGCTAAGTATTCAGCTTTAGTTGTAAAATCCACAATTGTGCTCTGCTTGGCACTCTTCCAACTAAAATCTCCTTCATTAAGACAAAATATGTATCGAGATTGCGACCTGAAGTTTTCTCTGTCAGTTTGGAGCCATGCATCAATATAACCTTCAATAACCAAGTCCTATACCAGAAATTTTTCCTTGTTCCTCTTAGGTATTTTCGGATATTTTTTGCCGCAGTCTAATGCGCTTACCGTGGGTCTGATTGGTATCGGCTCGTTGCGCTTAATATATAACATAGCGTACATGATCGATCGTATTAGCGAAACATATGTGTTTTGATACATTCTCTTTCGCTCATCAGGTGTCTTTGGACACAGAGTCTTGCTGAGAGTTACACCATGAGACATGGGTAGGTGCCCCTTCTTGGCGCCCTCCATTTGGAACCGTGCTAATACCTTATCAATCAAAGTACTTTGACTTAGTCCTATCATCCTCTAAGATTTATCCCGATAGATCTTGATGCCCAAAATGTATTGTGCCTCTCCCAAGTCCTTCATTGAGAAACACTTTCCAAGCCAAGTCTTCACTGACTCTAGCATTAGAATGTTATTTCCAATGAGCAATATGTCATCCACATATAAGACTAGGAATGTAATGTCACTCCAACTGACCTTCTTGTAAACACAAGATTCATCCAGATTCTTGATGAAGCCAAACTTGCTCATCGCGTTATCAAATAGCAGATTCCAACTCCTTCTTGTTTGCTTTAACCCATAAATAGATTTCATTAGCTTGCATACCTTCCCCGCGTACTTTTGATCTACAAAACCCTCAGGCTGTGTCATATACACACTCTTCCAAATTTCTATTAAGGAAGGCGGTTATGACATCCATTTATCGTATTTCGTAAACGTAATATGCAATAATCGCTAGAATTATCCGGACAGGCTTAAGCATTGCGACTGGTAAAAAGGTTTCATCATAATCAACGCCGTGAATTTTCCTCTAACCTTTTGCCACCAGTCTAGCTTTGTATATATATATATATATATACATTTCCACCTTTGTCGGTTTTCATCTTGAAAATCCATTTGCAACCGATAGGTTTGTAAACTCGGGAAAATCAACCAAGTCATAGACTTAATTTTCAAACATAGAGTCTATCTCGGATTTCACGGATTCTAACCATTTTGCAGAGTCCGCGCTCGTCTTTTCTTGCTTGTATGTCTTAGCATAATCACCATCCAACACTAGGATATTGTGATTCTCAGTTAACAAAACACCAAGGTATCTGTTTTGTTAAGCTCTTTGCCTTTGCAACCTACATGGGGTGATAGGTTGAGCATCAACATTATTGGTATGACTCTGAATTTTATCAACAGGCGCTTCCATAGCCCTTTGAGTGTCCGATTCCTTTTGTTGCTCATCCTCTCGAACTTTGTGAGTTCGATTTTCCTCCCACTTGTCCTTTTAGAAAGATGCTCCTTTTCCAAAAATACACCATTTTGAGCAACAAATACTTTGTTCTTAGATTTTTTGTAGAAGTAATACCCCTTTATTTCTTTTAGACACCCCACAAAGAACCATGTGTCAGATTTTAGTGCAAGCTTGCCAGACGTGATTCTCTTGACATATGCTTCGCAATCCTAAATCTTTAGAAAATAAACCACGGAGGTTTCTTAGTCCGTAACTTATATGAAGTCTTTTCAACAGCTTTTGATGGAGCACGGTTCAGTGTTACTGCAGCTTTTTAAAGTTCATGTCCACAAAAAGATATTTATAGATCGGCTATACTCGTCATCGATCGAACATGTCTAACAAAGTTTGATTTCTCCTATCGGACACCCTTTTTCCATTATGGAGTTCCCGGAGGTGTCAAATCTTAAATAATCCCATGTTCTTTTAGATGGTCGTCAAATTGATGGCTCAAATATTCGCCGCCTTGATCCGATTGAAGGGGTTTGCTTTTCTTGTCAAGCTGTCTCTCAACTTCACTTTGAAACTCTTTAAACTTTTCATAATATTCAAATTTATGTGACATTAGGTAGGCGTATCCATATATACTAAAGTCATCCGTGAAGGTAATAGAATAGCGATACACATTCCTTGCAGTGGTGCTCATTGGTTCACACACATCCGTGTGAATGAGGCCTAATAGATCACTTGCCCTTCCTCCCAACTTGGAAAAGGGTTGTTTTGTCATCTAAACAAGTAAACAAGACTCACAGTTTTCAAATGACTCCAAGTTAAATGAATCCAGAATGCCTTCGTTAAGAAGTTTCTTAATGCGTTTAATGTTTATATGGCCTAGATGACAATGCCACAAGTAGGTGCTATTCACCCATCGGTCTTAGCTCTTTTTGTGGTAGTTTCAACATTACAAACTTGTTTTTCTAAAGAAAGCACATAAAGACCATTTACTAAATGTGCGGTACCATAAAAAACATTGTTAAGATAAACTGAACAACTATTGCCTCTTATCTTAATTTCAAAACCCTTGGCATCTAACGCTAAAATTGAAATAATAATGTTTCTAGTGATACTTGGAACATGATAAAAATTATCCAGTTCTAAAACATGGCCCAAGAGAAAAGAAAAACAGAGTGTTCCCGTGGATAAGGCCGCAATCCTTGCTCCATTTCCTACCCGATGTTGCACTTCTCCCTTCGCTAGCTTCTTATTTCTCCTTAGTCGCTGAGAATTGGAACAAAGGTGTGAGGCACATACGGTATCTAATACCCATGAAACATCGCTAGCACGGTTAAAGACTACAACATAAATATTTGATATAGAAGCAACATTGCCATTCTTCTTATCCCCCTTGAGCTTAAGGCGGTCCCGTTTAATAATGAGTCGATTCGATTTGAGAATATTCAAAATAGGATATCAAGACAATGTCTTGGATAAAGAAACACCTATTAAGTGGAACGTTGAATATCATATCGAAATTATCCCTATTCAAGGTCATTTGAAAGTTGGACAATTAGTGACCACGTGAGATTAGTGTGTAGTACGATTTATAGCAACTTTTCTTGTGCTACAAGGACAAGAATGTCATAAATCATTTACATAGGTACTAGTCTGGAACTATACCGAATCGACCAATGAAAATACTTTAAGAGATTTAATAATTGTCATAAGTATATTACACATTATGGCTATCAAAACCTCTTTCCTCGACCATGAGTATTGGTAGTTCTCTTGTTTGAGTACTAGTTCATTTTGATGTTTTCAAATGTCTGCCGTACAAGGGGATTATAATGGCAACACTCGGGTGGATAGGGCCTCTTAGTAAGGGAAGCTAACAATACAAGACTGGGAATGTCCCCCTATTAATAGTAAGGAACTTGTCTTTGTTGTTTACAAGGCCTCTCGAAGAGCGAGACTGTGAAAATGCATGACCGTGCTCAAATGGATGACGATGAATCTTACCTTATAGTTCTTGAAGAGACATTAAGTGACATAGGAAACAGGCTATACATAAACAACACACTTGTCTGGAAAGACAAGTGGGAGATTAGAGGGAATGGTCTCCTTCAAACAAGTGTATTATTTCGATAGAGGGTTCGGAATTAATTAGCAAAGATAATTATTCAGTGAGGTCAAGTGATCGGAATGCCTAGCTGGAGGCCGCTTCCTATCAGTAATATTAATGTATTATTAATATTACAACTTGTTCTTGACTGAACCCTTCGGGTCACACCCAATCGTGTAACCGAGTCGAAGCGACGAATTAATTCGATGGATTATATGAGTCGATAGAGATTTTACGAACTAAGACCTCAAATTCCGAGTATAGAGCGTTGAAGCCGAGCATCAAGCGTCGAGTTGATTTTAGGAATCGACAAAGACGAGAAAATAATCAAATGACGTATCGTTCTAAAATTACAAGCATAGCACGAGCCCTAGCCATGACTTGGATCGAAGGCACATGACTAGGGGCCGTAAGCACCAAACCACCAAGCCACCTCAACCATCCCAAGGCCTAGCAAGGCTGACCTTGCTTGCGGGCTGGCTGGGGCAGCTTAGTGGCCTACGCACCAAGGAATCCCTAGCTTGGTCTGCCTAGCTAGGCTAGCAGCAGGGCTGGCGCTTGCGGTGCTGCTGCTAAGGCATGACTTCTAGTGCTGGGCTTGCGATAGGCGCATGAGCCTATGGTAGCTGCTGTGGGCTTGCGGTAAGAGCCCAACAGGATTAGCCTTGTGGCGCAAGGTTGGCAGTGTGGCTCGCTTTGGTTTCAAAGGCTGCGCAGTTGTCCTTGCTAACCGTGCAGGTTAGGGGCAGCCCCTTGCCTTGTTCTCCAAGCCCAAGGTAGTCCTCCTACCTATTCCCTTTCTTGTGTGATGACAATTGTCATTTATATATTGTTCATTTTTTTAATTTAATTTAAAAATAAATTAATTCATTATTTTTGGCATTTTACCGACTATCCCACATTGTAAGATGATGGGAAATCTTGGGAACATTTCCCTATAAATGCCAATCATCAGGTGTTGGGAATTTCACTTAAGTTGGTGAACTCTATAGGATCTCCAAAAGCGAGAAAACCTTAGTTCGTAAACTCAAAGTTCTTTTGGTCTAGCATTGTCTAAGCTACGGGGTAGGGGCCGGTTCCAGTTCGGTGAGCGAGGGTGTGAGCCGTCGAAGGTTTCATACTTGCGGAGCTTGAAGCTTTCTTAGTTTGAATTCGTTGAGAGAGCGAAGCATGCATCTAGGTTGAGCTTCTTTCTCTTCTCGTTATGTGTTTGTGTTTAGTTTATTTGCATGCTTTTGTTTATGTTGTAATTATTATGTATGCGATTCGGTTTTTGGGTTTTGTTTACGCACAGTGTCGGACACCGCAAAACCCAACAGCTCAATTAGAGCTAAGCATACATCTAAAGTGGTTTTGTTTCCATGCGGTGTCAAAGCATCTTGCATTTGATTTTTACAACTAAAAATTAATTAAGGTATTTAAACGGATTTAAATTTCTGGGTTAGCATCCTAATTAGGTTAGGACCTTGTTTTTAATGAGATTAAAATCGTATTTATGTTTTTTTTTTTGCTTACGGACCCCGATTTCGACTCAAAAATAGTGAATTTTGGGTGAAGTCAATGTTTTAAATCATTCTTTATCCACATTGTGTTTAAAAATGATCTTCTAGAAGCCAAAATCCACCCAAAAAGTGGTTTTCGAGGGGTTTTTCGTTCGAAACAAATTTTTTTAAATCTTTAAACCTTGATTAATTATGGCTTGCAATTGTTGGATTATGTGTTTGATTATACCATTATTCTTCTGGCATTCTACACTTTATTAAGCATGTTTATGAAGTCTTATTGGTTGCATAATTTGGTAAGCTCTTAATTTCACATTAACTTGAAATTTCACATTCTGGCAAAATAAATTGCTTGTAGTGTGAAAGTTTATGGTGAATATTATTTTTGAAGCCCCTAAAATGTTAAGGATTCAATCTTTAATGGTTTAAATGGTTGAATTTTAACTTGATAAAATCTATAATGAACTAATTTTTTGTTTTAATCATTTTGGAAGTTGATTAATATCTTAAATCTTCATACTTGTGCTTAAAATATTATTTTTCTTCATATTGGAATATTATAATATTCAAATGTGCATAAGTGTTTGATAAATTATGTCATTGGATAATTGATTATTTATTCAACTATTTTTTTCAAATCTGATTATTAATTTATGTTGGTTAAATTTATTGTGAGAATAGCCCGTAATTCTTGTAGCATCAAGTTGAGCCAAAAATAATTTAAAGAATGGTTCTTCACTTAATTTTTGTTTGTGCACTCAAATTGAATTTATTTAAGTTAGACTTGTTATATTTTCATTATTTCAAAATATTAGTTCTAAAATCAATTTAGAATTATTGTTAACGTCACACAAAAATTAAGATCAAAATCCCGAAGCATAACAAGCACAAAGTCAAAGCCAAATTTTTGTAGCACCTAAGCAGCCCACATGTTGTTGCCAACCTAAGGGTTGTGCAAGTGTGTGCGAGAAAATGGTGCGGGTGATAGGGACAAATGCGGGTAGGGTGCGGTAGCCAACCTGCAAGTGCTGCTGCGCAGCGCACCTTGCGAGCGCTAACAGGCCAGCCACGCACTACTAGTGTAAACTGCGTGACAGCATGCGTAAAAGGCAGCAAGGTTGCTGGTGCCAACAAGTGTGCTATGTGCTGCTAGTTGAGCTAACCAGCCTTCGCATGCAGCCATAGGCTTAAATGCTAGACACTCAGCCATTGAAGGGTTGCTATTTTGCTAATTTTGCGGTGTGTTTTGAATTAAAACAAGAATAGACCTTGGTTTTTTCCGGCACTTGCAAAATTATTTGGCAAAATTTTGGGTTAACAGGCTTAACTAATTTTAATTGGATTAAATTAAAGGAAAATTTGAATTTTAGTACCTCGAATATGGGGGTAATTGAATTTTAGTACCCATCTAAAATTTTATTTTAAATTAGTACCTCCAAAATGACAAAACTATAGGTTTCAGTACCTACGTCTAGTTCCGTTAAGTTTTCCGTTAGTGGGGTCCATTAATTAATTATTTAATAATTTAATTTATTAAAAAAAAGGAAAAAATTTTGTAAAAAAAAACTAAAAAAATAATAATAATAAAAACATCCACTACCACCAGCACCGGCGCCGGCTTCCGGCTGTTGGTGGCCGAATTCCCCTGGCACCGGCGCCGGCCACCCCTTCCCTTTCCCTCCCTGTTTTCCCCTTCCCTGGCACCGGCGCAACCACCACCATCTTCCCTCCCTTCCTCGTTCCTGGCCGCGACACCCTACCCCCCCTTTCCCTCCCTGTTTACCCCTTCCCCGAAACCCTAGCGCAACAGTGGCCGTCACCCTAACCCAGCCCCATCGTTATCTCCCCGACCCGAAGCCGTCGCCGAACTACCCAGATCAGACCCCAACCCAAACCAGCCCAGCGAGAAGCCCCCATCGTCATCTCCCGACTCCAAACCAGCGTCGAACCACCTAAACTAGCCCAGCAACAAGCTGACTGCAACAAATCAACCAACCACCGCCCCAGTTTTCCTCTCCCTTACCCAAAACCGTCGTCAAACCAGGGTACAATTGGGCTTGTTTCGAAGGTCGATCGAGCTGAGGGTGGTCGGACGGCTGGTTTTGTGGTTCGAGGGTGGTCAATTGGGATGGGTGACGGCAGTGGGGGTTGGTGGCGCCGGTGGTTGCTGGTTAAGATTTTAGGGATTTTTAATTTTTTTAATTTTTTTAATTATTTTTTTAAGTTTTTTTTTTATAAAATGTTTTTTCTTTTTTTTTTTTTAATAAATTAAATTATTAAATAATTAGAAATGGGCCCCACTAACGAAAAACTTAACGGAACATGGACGGAGGTACTGAAATCTACAGTTTTGTGTTTTTGGAGGTACTAATTTAAAATAAAATTTTAGATGGGTACTAAAATTCAATTACCCCCATATTCGAGGTACTAAAATTCAAATTTTCCTAAATTAAATTAAGTTGGATTTGGAATTTAGTGGAAGCTTCATTAATCGTTTTGTGCTATTATTATTTCGGTAATTCACATAATTGGATAATTACTTTTACTAGTTTTATTAGGCGCGTTAATCGGATTAACCAGCGAAGTTAGTAACTAGTTTTGTGCTCGTTTTGAATTGTTGTTTGAATTATTTGTAAAATGCATTAGTCATTCACTTTTGAAGTGAATGGATGTATGGAATAGATATTCTAATGAAGGTTTTACAAATGTCAACTAGTAGGGCCCGACTAGGATAGTAAATATGGAATGCATTCCATTTTGTATTTTTGTAAATCTAATTACATGTGTCGTTAAGTATTTTTTTACCTTAATATTT
This sequence comes from Chenopodium quinoa, assembly GCF_001683475.1. Taxonomy (NCBI): domain Eukaryota; kingdom Viridiplantae; phylum Streptophyta; class Magnoliopsida; order Caryophyllales; family Amaranthaceae; genus Chenopodium; species Chenopodium quinoa. The sequence continues at coordinate 1,455,688 of NW_018744469.1, forward strand.
AGATTAGTCCTAGTCTTATTAGTAGTTGCATAATTTGGTGGTGATGTCTCGAAGACGGCGTTTCTAAGAAGATGAAGCCAAGAAGATGCAATGAAAGGGCCTTGAAGATTTGAAGATTCGTGTTTCAAGGGGTCATACTAGTTGCCAAATGCATCTTTATTTACGCCTTAAATATTTTGCTTATATATAATTGCAATATTAGATGCATGCTTAGGATTTCAAATGTTGAATGATTAGTTTAGTTCCCTTAAATCAACCAACATAGAAACCCTAAATCCCTATAAAATTAAGTTAAAATTTGTCATTCCAAAATGACACTTACCGAACTAATGAGAATAGTAATAGGCTATGCCAAAGAGAGGCATTACTACTTTTCTTGGGACGTAAGGTATATTAGGTATACCCGTTAGTTTTGGTTAAACTCAACGATATCAAAAAAGAGTCGATAGATGTCGTGGCAATGAAGATAAACGTCAACGCTACTAGAAATAGGCCGAATACCGACGTACAATTTTTCGACGGATATGATTTTCCGTCAGAAAATTCAAAATTCTCGACGGATTTATACTCTGTTGGAAATTTCCGACGAATTCAACAATTCCGTCGGAATATATGTATTTTCCGACGGGTTTTTCTGTTGTAAATTACAATTTCCGACGGAATATAAATCCTTCGAAAATATTTTTTTTAAAATTTTTTTTTAACCTATGCTAGGTATCTCTTCTCCTTCTCTCTTCCGCCTCTTTCTTCTTCTTCTTCTTCTTCTCTAATTCTCTCTCCTCTACTCCTTTTCTCTCTCCTGTTCTCTTTCCTCTTCTCCTTCCTTTGTTCTCTCGTCCTCTTCTCCTTCTCTGTTCTCTCTTTCTTCTTCTTCTTCTCTGATTCTCTCTCCTCTACTCCTCTTTTCTCATTCTCTTTTCTCTCTCATATTCTCTTTTCCTCTTCTCCTTCCTCTCGTCCATGAACAAAGTAAGGTTTAAATTTTTTAATCTTTTGAGAGAATCAGCCTCATCATCAGTATAGTCAACATATATGTTTCTGGGTTTTAATTTTTTGAAAAAAGTAAGGTTTTTCATTTCAAATTCAACCATGAAAACTCTGGATCTAGAGTTTTCATGGTCGAATTTGACCTTTAAAGCCCGTTTGACGTTTTTCTGGTGGAATTGAAGGTTTGTCTTCCTTTTTGTCCTATTACTTTGGTTTGAATCTTATCTGCTTTTAGATCTAGTTTGCAATTTTTTTTTTATTTAGATTATTTTCTGTTTTTTGTTTCTTACTTTTTCGGATTTTTTTAAATTTTTTTTAATTGAGGATGGTGGTGGTGCGTGGGTGGTTGTCAAGTCAGACGGGTTCAAGGTAGATATTTAAATTTTTTTCTATTTGTTATTTCTAATTTTTTCGGATATATTTTTCTGTTGTTTTTATTTTTTTATATTGTGGGTGGTGGTGGAGGGTGGTGGTCAAGGTAGACGGGTTCAATGGAGTATTAGAAAGGGTAGGTGGGTACGGTGTTAGGTGGGGTGGTGGTAGGTGGGTATAGTTGGTGGGTGGAGATGGGGTTAGTTGTGGTGGTCTGGTGGGTTAACGTTTGGGTGGGGTGGTCTGGGTGTGTTGGAGGTGGCTAGTGCTGGTGGTGGGTTCAGGTAAGGTGGGTCTGGTGGGTGGGTTCAGGTTAGGGGGCTGGTGGTATGGGCTGGTGGTAGGGGTGGTGGGAGGCGTTTTTTTTTGTTTTTTTATTGATTTTTCCGACGGAAATTCCTTCGGAATTTTGCGGCGGAACAATATCTGTCAGAAATTTCCAACGGGCTTTTCCAGTGTCGGAATTCCTCTTCCGACAAAAGTGTTTCCGACGGAATTTCCGTGGAAAAAGGTCGTTTTTTCCTACAAAAGGTTTTCTAACAACCAGTTTCGACGAAAATTCGGTTGGAAACGGGTTTTTCGACGAAAATTCCGTTGGAAACGGGTTTTCCGACGGGATACATGCATGTTTTCTAGTAGTGCAAGAAAAGCATCAGATGCGACGCTTAACCGAACAAAGAATAGCTTAGAGCTATTAGCAATTGGATTGATTGCCTTAAAATATTAAGTGTTAAGACAAGCTAAAGTATGCTTAATCACTTTTTGATTTTGGGTGTTTAGGAATCTTTTTATTCTCACCTAAAAGGGACAATTTTAAATTTATGGATAAAATGGTTAATAAGATTGAAAGTTTACACGTATGCTTTAAATTTTAAACTATTGGTTTTATGAATGGTTTTTCATTAAAAATTCTTTCATTTGTAATAACATGTTTGTAACTAACACCGACAACAACATGTGCCCAGAACTCTCGGAGAAGTTGGCATTTTGCCTAAATTTGGGAAACTACAAGGAATGGGAGGAGGAACTTCGAAAAACTCTAAGGAATTGTTCCATGGAGTAAATTTTGGATACTCCCATTCCAAGCTTCTACTCAAAGGGACTCATGAGTGATGAAACTCATGAAGCATGGTCTTCTGATTGCATGAAAGTCTCACGACTAATGGCTAATTCCATCCTGGAAGAATGGAAGGAAAATTTCTTCTCCTATTTTCCGGACATGTTCCTCCAAGCCCTTGAGAACAATGTCAATGTGGGAGTGAATAGGAGTCTTAATGGCAACTATGATGGACTTGTGTTTGATGTGACTAGGTCACTCTCAAACATGAAGATAAAGCCACTAGAAAAGGCTTGCCTTGTCAAGGAGAGGTACCGACTTTGTTCTAGGCTTTATAACACCAAATTGATACCCGGTATGCCACTCTAACCTTATGTGCTTAGAATGACTAGGCTCTTCAAGCATATAAAGCTTATTAGAATCCCATTAGATAATGAGATGGCGGGCCATATCTTGCCTAGCTCACTGAACACGGGCTTTGATGAACTGGTGAAGGATATTTAGGTCGTTGGACTAACTACCCTCAACCAAACAATATTTATAAACCTACACCTACACTAAACAAGTTTACTGGTAAGTAGAGGGTCGAACCACGGAGACGACATAAACACTATCAACACCACCACCAATTAAGCTAGGTCAAAGAGATAGGATGGATAGAACAATAAACAAAATGAGATTAATATTAAGTTAAACTAACACCAAGGGAGAGGGGTCAAACATGACAATGATCTTCAATAAATTTAGGTAATGGAAATGAGTTTACATGCAAACAAAATATCTCATATAAGGCAATACCAACAATACCGTCTAACCACCTATCGGGGTCAAAGGCTTTCCCAACTTAACACATGCTCATACTATCGTCATAAGCTTTGAAAGTTAAGGTTTTTGCATAGAATCGATCACCTAATGGATATCCCTAAGTTACACTATCGTCATAACTTAGTTCAATCCACCCAATTACAACACATGATTATCCATTCACATGGAGTAATTAGTAAAACATGGTTACAAGGTATATTTAATCACATATAACCAACATTTGTCTAGCCTAATACATTCAATATTCACCACATGCTATCACCAATCCCTTAGTAAAGGGAATTACTCACTAATCATGAACAACTAACACAAAACCCAGCAAGAAGAACAAAGAGAAGCAATTAAACTAAACAACTACTCTAATCAAGCAAGAAATTAAGAAAGAACAATAAATGAGATAGAGTTTAGAATGCTCATTGAAGTATTGAAAAGGAATCCAAAACAATGTCACTTTACATCTTCATCTTCTTCAATCCACCATTGAAGCTCTTCACTTTCTCTCTCTAAAATACCCCAAACTACATTACAATGGATAAAAATAAGAATTAAAACTAAATCTAAGCCTAATCTAAGCTAATATAAGAGTGAAGATGATGGAGAGAAACTAGGGTTTTTCCCCTCAAAGAGGAAAGAGTAATCCCCCTCTGTTTTGCGGTTTTTTGATGTGTCCTGCGGAAGAGTTACAACACCGAGACTGACCTCCAGCCGCCTGTACCTGCAAAACAACGGAGACTCCCGAGGGTGGGAGTTCCGCCTCCGACGATCAAGTTAGAACGTGTTTGAGGAGTATAATGAGGAAAGTGATAACCCCTCCTGAGTCAGGAGGGTTCTGCAATGAAGATTGCTCAATAACCCCTCCTGGGTCAGGAGGGTTTTGTAGGTGATTACCCCTCCATAGTCAGGAGGGTTTCGCAATGAAGATTGTTCGGTTTTTGGGTGCATTGAATGAGTATTCAATGTAAGTTGTGTTTTTTTGTTGGATTGTTGGATTGTTGGTTGTGTGTTTTGCAAATGAGGATGGTTCCTCTATTTATAGAGAAGGAGTTCAATCCCTTTCTAGGGTTTGCTGACACGTGTCAGGAAAGGGTTGGTTCCCTTTGGGCCTCTCTAAGGGTGACACGTGTCAGCAGGCTATTGGGACACATGTTGTGTTAACAGTGGTCCGATTGTTAGGGGATTTTTTACCCCCAAACATTAGCCCCTCGGAAGGAGTAATCTCACTTAGCAGTGGGATTGCTTCTTTCAAAAACGCGACTGCCTGAGCCTCTTTGGTCGGCATTTGTCTAGTTCAATTTGGGGAGAGATTTGATTGACTTGGAAAATTTGATACCTTGAATGGTATGACATTTTCCGAGTTAATCAAATCATAATAATGATTGCCGCTAAACTAGACAGATGTCGACGATTATTACCTTTAGCCTCACTATGCTGATAGCCCCATCCTAGGCGGATTGTCGCCCATCACGTGGAAGTTTTGCAAGCAATATTATATGATCGTTGGCCTTTATTTTGATCAATTAGGCCATTGGCCGCTTGTTTGATCATACGAGGGCATAATTTTTTGGGATGCTTTGAGCAACGCTGGTTATGACATGACCAAGATTTGATGTGCCGGTTGTACTGTTTTGCAGTGAGGAACCGGTTATATCTTGGTTACAAGGATCATTTCAAACAACCGGGAGTTATTTTTAACTTTAGCCGGTTAAAGCTGTTTGAGTTATGACCGCTAGAACAATGTACCACCCGGAAGGGAGATGTTCTCTTCGACGAATTCACCCGAATGGGCGTCGCCGGAGGCCTGAGTTTTACAGACAAATTTTTATTTTTGATCATCCAGCTGTTTAGCCTTCGTTTGATCATTCAAGTGCATAACTGTTTGGGATGCTTTAAGCAACGCTGGTTATGGCACGATTCCGGCCGTTGGCCTCAATAGGATCATCCGGCCATTGGCCTTCGCTTGATCGCTCAAGTGCATAACCGTTTGGGATGCTTTAAGCAACGCTGGTTATGGCACGATTCCGGCCGTTGGCCTCAGTAGGATCATCCGGCCATTGGGCTTCGCTTGATCGCTAGAACAATGTTCTTCCCGGAAGGGAGGTGTTCTCTGCGACGATTTCACCCGAATGGGCGTCGCCAGATGCCTGCTGGAGCAGACGATTTGTTTTAAATTTGGCCGCCTACACATTGCACAGGCAGTGGTTCTACTTGAGCCTGCTCAACATACTTTTTTAGACCTTTTGCGATCAGTATGCTGCCGTTAAGGGAGACTTGAACCAATATCAAATGTTTTCGAAAAACCAAGTAAAATGCGGTATTGAAAACTAAGTAAGGATGTACACAATACTCGTACTGAGTCTGTTAGAATGGTACCTTCCGGTGGAGAATGCCAACATGCTTGACGGCATTGAAGTGCCTCCTGCTAACTCGTGATACCAGGCTCTTCAAATGGTGACAGGCGGCCATGAAATGCCTCCTGGATCAGCAGGATCCAAGAGATGGATTTGATTCTCCGAGAACACAGGCGACTCTTTGCTGAGGCGCCTCCTGCTTGACTACTCAAGCCGCTTGATTTCATGATCATGCTGCTTGTTTTGGTGCGGTAAGGCATACATCCCCATTCTAAGTCTTTAGCCATGCTATTTCAAGGGGTTGTATCAACCCATATACATGCGGCGAGACTTCATACATTTTATAATAAAACAAGTTGTGGAAGTATCTAGGCGACTCCTTGAAGCTTTGCTAGCTGATACCCCACACGGTTCACCGACTAAGAGCAGTTTGAGATCAAGGGAGTTTGTTGAAGTGTGCCCAGGAGGTTTGATTTGAGTAGCTTAACTTCGACCCATGTATACAAACGGTTTTATTAAAGTATAACAATGTCGCTTTAACGTGTAACCACAGGCGGCTGGAGAGTGAGACTCAGACTACCTTGGTTCAGCTTGGTGAAAACTTGTGGCCAACCCATACAGGAGGCAACACAAGAGGCAGGGCTTCATAGGAAGCAATGCATACAGAAGGCGGAGCTTCACAGGAGGCAACGCTTCAAACCCTACAAATGCAGAAGAACTTCTAGCCCTATACTTCTCATAAGGTTGTATTGACCTTTGTATACTCAGCCGGTTTCCATGGTGTGACAGAAGTGTCACCCAATCGGTAAGCTCATTGCTCGGGCTTCATACATACAGGAGGCTTAGCAAAGTTGTACCAATTACCGGCTTCAATAGCGTAATGCATACATGCACCATTCATCCGGAATTTCCAAAGCTCACCTCGTCGGTTACCTTTTTTTTTTTCTTTTTTTTTTTTTTTTTTTTTTTACAATGATGATAATAATCATAATAATGAGAATAACTATAATAATGACTAACCACATTAGTGATTTGATCAATATTAAAATGATTAAAATGATGATTAATCATTTTTAAATAATGATTTAATCAACTTACTATTTTAATCAAGCTTTAACCGCATCATGAGAATCATGCTACAAACGTAGCTCGGAACAAGCATACTTAGTCGGACCTTATGGTGTAACACAAGCATTACCCACTCGGTTTAACGAGCTAGACTTCCACACATACACAACTGGAGGAGATAGCTAGCCGCCTAGCTTGAAGTAATAAGATTGCCGCCTGGCCAGCTGCTGGGCTTGCTAGGAGCATCAGTCGGTCGCTGCCTGGCCAGGGGCTGGTTTCTTGAAATGCCGGCTGGACCTTGTGACATCCGAAACAAGCCATTGTTGCTGCTGTACATACATTCGACCAAATACCGCTTATCTCTTGTTGTTTGCATATAAGGTGCCAGCTCACACCATTGAGAATGTATTGCAGCAGTGATACGTGATCAAGAGCTGCACACACAACCGATTTATATGTGCCTAGTGCATGGTGAGCTTTAGCGCTTGGCTAGACCGGAACGTGGCGACGCAATGCTACCACAGCCGGCTTCGAAGGTGCATTGTATGCGCCTGGCTAGGTGTGGCCAGCTGCTGCCTGGCCCAAGCTCAATGCTAGCCGAAAAACTCAAGCCATTCATGCGCTTGCTACCAGGCGGGATGCTTGACGCCTGGCCATTGGCTGGTTGCTTGATTTCATCTTGCACTTACACAGCCGGCAGTTGAAAGTTGTTCTTCCCATGCGAGGCAAGGCCAGTGCTTGATAGGCGTCCAAGCTACCGAGGCCGCTTGCTTATAACACTAGTTGGTTGAGATGAGGATCTTGTATTGTGGCGCTTGTGCTCAATCACGAGGCTCTTCTACGATTGCCGCCTGAGATGTCGACATTGCCATTTATGGGAATCAAATGCGTGCTTTGACTTGCAAGCACCCAGCCGGTGAAAGTCGCTTGCAATACATAGAGCTAGCTGACGTTCGCAAGCATGCTTGAGCCATGCGGTATAATGCCACTTGTGTATGCTCGAAACAACAAGCATGTTGCAAGCATGCTTGAGCTTTCCAATGATTATGCTAATTTCAATCAAATGCCGGCTTGTTTACGCATAAACCCACAGCCGGTTTTGCTTGGGTGTCGATTGTAAGCTGCTTATACAAAGCATACACAGCCGGTTTTACTTGGGTGCAAATTGCCGGTTGTATGCATATCTTGTTAGGTGCATGCTTCTCTCATGGTTGGCTTCAAGGGCTGCTTCCACACAACCAAGCCCCATACAGCATACGCAGGAATAAAGCTTATGGCTGCTTTTATGATTGCCGGCTGGCTTTCTTTGCAATGGAGAATGAAGACGGACGAAGCACATAGTCTAGCTCAAATATACACAGCCGGATGCTCATGTTGCCGCTTGACTTGCTTGAGCTATACTCAAGCCACACATGCATAAGTAAAACAACATGCGACAATATCCACAGAAATCTTCACGCATATGCCGGCTACATATGCGGCAATGGGGCTGATTGCTGCTCTTATAGTGCCGCCTGACCCATGCTTATGCTTTACGATATTGAAACAAGCACTTATAATCGGTTGTAATGGCGCAACGAGTGCCACCCAACCAGTTTTGCAAATTAACTTGCAACTGTGTACACACAAGTGGCAACACTGCCGTGTGCTTGGTTAGGCATGCGAGAGGTTGGATGTTTCATAGCCAAGTCCTTCACAGCCGGTTTAGGAGCTTGCCCTGTGTATGCCTTGGATTGAAGAATCATGATTCAAGCATCCACAGCCGGAGAAGTCTAGTCGCCTGGCTGCCGTTGAGCAAAGTGCCGCCTGACTGGTACATCAGCCAGGTACTTGGGTGCCCAAATCATGCGTGATGAAGATTGGCTGACATTCGCAAGCATGCTTGGCCAGGCGGTGTAAGACCACTTGCGTGTTCTTGAAACAAGCAAAACGGATGCATGGCTGGAGACGAGAGTTGCGTTGTGACTAACGCTACAACATTCACAGGAAGGCAAGACATGCGTGGCATTTCCGGATGGGTGGGTAGTGCTTGGCCAAGCGCTTAGCTTGCTAGGATTCATTTTGCTCAAACACTCACAACCGGCTTAGCTTGAGCATACCTACAACCGGATTGATCAATTCGACACTCCAAGTGGCTTTGGTTTGTACACAACCGGGTTTAATCGTTCAATACTCCACAGCCGTATTCATCCATTGCCGGAGGTGGAGGCTAGTACGGCTGCAATTTTGCAGGCAATGAGCCTGGGTTTCTTTAGTGTTTGATTGCGAAGACTCTGACGGTAATGGTACCGGCTGGGTTCTCTTATCTACCCTTACAAATTTCTTTGCCTAGCTTCCGAAGACACAGACGGTAGTGATACCGGCTGGGTTTTCTTGGCTATCCTCGCAAAAATTATTATACACAGCCGGCTTGCTGCTTGAAACAGGGCAGGTGACGCTTGTGCATGTTGCTTGCTTGCCGTTTGCGTGTGAGGAGATGAGGGCTGGATAGTTGGAATGGCTGCCTGGTTGAAATTGCCGCATGAGGTATCACTACGGAATTTTATTATAAATGGGCATGACGTGTTAGCTTGCACATGATGCAACATATGCATACACAAGAAGTTGCAAAACGAACAAGAGAGGGGGCTATGTGCACATTGCCGCTTGCATAGGCAATTTTAAGGAACATTCGGCTATGCACATAGCTCATCGTTTACATACAAACATCAATTACACCGGTTAGGTTGGCTTGCGTATTTGTGCTTGGAGCTAGCTGTGCGTAGCCTATTCTTCACACACACAGCCGGAGTGAATGTGATGTAATATATTCACACACAGACGCCTTGCGAGCAGACGGAATAGCTGGAAGGTTGGCTTCCTGGCTATGTGCGTGAGCTACTTGCTGAAGGTGAGCAACCATACACTCACAGGCTGCTTGCGAACAAAATTGCAGCTTGTGTATACTCGACGTAACAAAATAAGGAATGCATGGTAGCCATGCACTACTCATGAAATGAGTATAAAAATATACATGAGGGCTCCACCATTGTATATTTATATACATAGTGGGAACTAGCAGTCGGACCCTTGTAATAATCATAATAATGATTAATCGATAATCATAATAATGATATGATTACAAGTATAGTTAACAAGCTTGCCGGCTGACCCTTGAGAGTTGGTCATATGACGCTTATAACCCTTGACACAGTTCATATTACGCCTCCTGAGTCAGGAGGGTTTTGTATGACGCCTCCTCTACTAGACAGTCGGCCTCACGACGTCTGAGGTACTTGACCGCCTGTATATAGCCTGCTGCGTCAACATGCCGACTGATTGAGACGCTGCCTGGGGCATGATGCCGCCTGACCCCTGAAAAGGTGCCGGCTGCATGCATGGCTGTCCACACGGCATGTATGGCTTGCTGAAGCACATTGTACCGAATGAATTCTGAGGGCCAGAAGGGACGGGCAGGTCGTCTGACTAACCCCCTCGGCTTGATTGTGAATGCCTCATTTGAGGTATTCTAGAAGCTGTCTGGGTAGGGCGGCGTTTTAGTCGGCTCAGACATTTAAGAAAGGGAGGAGGCACTCGGTTTTTGAACTCAACGGTAGGCCGCCTCCTATCAAGAGGTGGTACAGACTGCTGTGAAGTCATCTCACTGGTACTCTCCCCACAGACGGCGCCAAATGTTTCGAGGTTGTTTGATGTGTCCTGCGGGAGAGTTACAACACCGAGACTGACCTCCAACCGCCTGTACCTGCAAAACAACGGAGACTCCTGAGGGTGGGAGTTCCGCCTTCGACGATCAAGTTAGAACGTGTTTGAGGAGTATAATGCGGATAGTGATAACCCCTCCTGAGTCAGGAGGGTTCTGCAATGAAGATTGCACAATAACCCCTCCTGGGTCAGGAGGGTTTTGTAGGTGATTACCCCTCCTGAGTCAAGAGGGTTCCGCAATGAAGATTGCTCGGTTTTTGGGTGCATTGAATGAGTATTCAATGTAAGTTGTGTTTTTTGTTGGATTGTTGGATTGTTGGTTGTGTGCTTTGCAAATGAGGATGGTTCCTCTATTTATAGAGAAGGAGTTCAATCCCTTTCTAGGGTTTGGTGACACGTGTCAGGAAAGGGTTGGTTCCCTTTGGGCCTCTCTAAGGGTGACACGTGTCAGCAGGCTATTGGGACACATGTTGTGTTAACAGTGGTCCGATTGTTAGGGGGTTTTTTTCCCCCAAACACCCTCCAAAAGAAAACCCCCAAAAAGCTTCCCCAAAAATAGGAGAGAATCGGGCTAAAAATAGAACCGCAGTAGAATGGCACGCCCGCGCCAATCTGGGTTTCGGCCTGGCAACGACATTCAAATTCAAATATCTATAACATCTGTTCTAGGAAGCTTCTTGGGGCGTGAGACCTATCGTTGGAAATCCCTTCAAGTCTAGTTTCCAACGAAATTTTAATCCCCTCAATCGGATGTGTAGATCAAAAGTTATGGCTAAAAGAGTGAACAAAGGTCAGTTTTGGAGTTCAGGCCCTTGCCCGCCTACATTCTTAGGGGCGCCCGCGCCTAAGCCGCGCCCAAATCGCGCCTACATTCTGCCTCCTTCAATATTTTCGACCCCAATGCTAGGCACGCCCGCGCTGGGTTTGGCGTGCCCGCGCCATTCCGAAAGCGCGACCCGCGCTGTCCGCATGACCTTGCTTGCTTGCTCCTTAACTTCCTTTGTAGCTCTTCAAATGAACTCCAATTCTCCAAGCTCTTCATTCTCTTAAAATCAACTCCAAAATCCTACAAAACACGTGGAAAAGCACAAAAACATAATAAAGAGAGAAACGGAGCAAAAGGGGTACAAACAAGGGACAAACGTAGAAAAATACCGCGATTAGAGGATCTAAATAGTGGCATAAATACCACTTATCAGATTCCCCCACACTTGCCTCTTGCTTGTCTTCAAGCAAGAACAAAAGAAGAAACAAAAATAAAGAAAAAGGAACTAATAACACTAAAAGGAGAGGGGTGAAAAAGAATATACACTAACTCACTTTCGTAGGAATCACAGTTGTTTTTAGCGTAAACAACAAGCCATTTAAACCTCAAAGTCGCCTATGAGGACGAGTGTGCTCTTTTAAGGGTTTCCAAAGAGTTTAACCCATAACTCTACACATAAAGCAACACAAACAAGGCAATGCATAGACAAAAAAAATAAACACAAAAACAAGACGTTCTTGGTGGACTTTTTGGAACGAAACGAGCACCAATGAATGCACAACTTTCTAAACAAATAAGGGTATGCACGTTCCAAGATGTTTAGGGTTGAAAGAAACATAGACTAAGCTAAGCATAGAGAACTAAGAGCCGTACAATTCACCTTTCATCCCAAACTAGCTAGCCGCGTTCTCTCCACTAGCTTCAAGTCAACCATTAGGTGGGCTTCTCATGGTTCCTCGAAGGAACCGGAAAAATATAAAGAAATGAAAACGATGAGAAGGTTATCCCGACGTCTTGGCTATGCACTCTCTCTCTATAAGCTTGAAAACTATCTCCCTCCACCGATAAAGACTAAACTCTATAGGGTCTAAAGGTCTTTTATTGGTTGTAAGGGTATGCTTGGGGTGTAAGGTGGGAAAATGTTTGAAAATTTTAAAAATTTGGTGGTATTCCCCCCAACACTTATTCAACAAACACACACTAACAAGATTAATAATCACGACTAATTCCCCCACACTTGAACGGAGCATTGTCCTCAATGCTCAAACACGAGGGATATGAAGATTACAACTAAGATTTTTTTTTTCTTTTTTTTTAATCCTCTCCTTATTTGAGTAAGGACAGCTTTTCATACGCATTTGCCTTTATTTCACGAAAAAGAATCAAATTATACTCACTTGCTTGATCAAAGAACTTATCACTTTCTCATTTGCACTCAAAATCGACATAAAACAACTCTCAAACCAACATGCTTCACATAAAAAAAAGGTTTAGGGGAACAAAAAGTCATTCGGCAAGAAAGGGAAGAAGGAAACAACAAAACCACAAACATATATCTTTCATTTTCATTTACAATTAAACCTCACTTGGGATTTGTATAGCAATTACCAACCTAAGGGGTTCATATCAACTATAGAGAGCGACACCGTTCTTACCACAACCATGGATTAAGTCTACAAGTATCCCAAAGTTCTTAAAACTGCTACCTTAGCATTAAAATATGTTTAACTCAACCCAAGACACTCTCAAACCGTGCATACCATTACAAATTAGGAAGAAAAACATTCAAGGACACAAGTTCAAAGTAGTAAGACCAAAACAAGAACGGATCAAAACACATATGCAAACTTGCCTTGTTTTCAAAGGAAAAGACGCAATACAAATAAATATTCACAAAACGAGAACAACTTGAGAATGTATATACAAATTGCGCTAGAAGAGAGCATGATCAACGACAAAGCCATGCATACCAAAATTCAAGTCAATAAGGCACTCATGGCCATCCAAATATAGAATAACCAAAGTCAAAAATAAACTTTGGTATGTATAGGGGGTAAATCAAGCAATCAAGAGACCAAGAAAGGGAAGAAGGAAACAACAAAACCACAAACATATATCTTTCAAACCATATGCAAATAAAAGGGTAAAGCAATAAAAGAGAGGAGATGGAAAGAGTTAACCAAAATGTTAGGTGGGTGTAGAAACCCGCAAATTAAGTCATTTAGCTCATTTCCATTAAATTTTTCTTCTTTGATGCTTTAACTTCCATTTACAAATATTCCTTTGTTTGCTACTTCTTATGGTTCTCGGTCCAAGGTCATGCGCAAAAGTATAGACATCAAGTACCTATATACAAAGAGAAACAAGAGGAAAACAAAATTAAAAGAAATAAAGAAAAGTAAAAGCAATATAAACACGGGTTACTTCTCGAGAAAGTCTTGTTTAAGGTCCAAGATTGACCTTATTAGTAAATAACCGGACAAAGAACGCAAAAGCTTGTCATACGCATCGGAAAACATTTCAAGAAATAGAGAATATACGATGCTCATATGACAAGCAAGCACAAAGTTGAAAGAAACTCTATGCTTGAGGGGAGGGGGAAAAGAAAAATAAAAAGAATCAAAAGAAAAATCAAAAGAAAAATTAAAATAAGAAAAAGAAAAAGAGGGAACAAACTCATTTAGTTGCATTTTGGAAGGTGAAAGCTCATCATTGAAATCAAAAGTAAGGTCATGGTGGTATAGAGAGGCAAGGGGCTCCTCAATTGGTTGACTTTTGAGAAAATATGGTAGTGAGATGGGAAAAGTAGGAATATTGCTAAACTTCCTTGAAAAAGGGATGTAAGTTGAAGGGGTTTGAATTGGGATCGCACTCACCACCTCAATTACACCACCTAGCATTGAATCACAAGCTTTCTCTTCCAACTCATCTTCAAGACCCTCAACTATTTTCGATGTATTCTCAATCACCAATTGGGATATTTCACTCTCAACAAGAGCATGATCATCATTGTTAACATTCCCCAAGTCACCATGAATGAACATCAGTATCTCATCATCACCTAAACCAAACTTTTCTCTAAGAAACCTCAAATCAATTTTCAATTGCATCAATTTTGTATCGCCAATGGGTTGCAAAGAGTTTTGAGGCTCAAATTGGGTGGAGGGGTTGGTATTAACGAAGTCATGAAAAATCTCACCATCCATACTCCCTCCATCACTTTCAAAATCATCATCCTCAATGACATTCTCAAATGCCAAATGAGTTGTCTCACTCTCTTGACTACCCTTAGGCTCACTCAAATGGGAGGAGGGAGAAGAAGGAAAGGCATCTTCTTGGGATGAGGCTAGTTGGGAAATTTTACTTTCCATCATTTTAATCCAAGCTTCCCTTTCATTCCTTTCTACATCTTGTTTTCTCATAAACTCCTTAAGCATCTCCATACACTCTTCTTCCTTCGATCTCCCCACTGAATTACCCTCACAAAAAGGCTCATTAGACACATAAGGAAACTCATTAGGAATCGTGTATGAAAAAGGAAAGGAAGATGAAGAATTATGCATTTGAGAATTTGGGGTGTGTGAAGCATCATTGGAATTCATGCACATAATTGATGAGCATTGAAAAATATCATGAACATTATCAACATTGGGATGCATCTCATCACAATTAGCATACAAAAGGGAAGGGTTGCCATCATGCATCAAGGGATCATCATGGGGAACATAAGAATCATCACTAGAGTTTATGCAAGAGTTAGAAAAATCACAACAATTATCATAATTATCTTGCTCATTGTTATCCCGAGCAAACCACAAATAGAAATCCCAAGCCTCATCCGAAGATGCAGCTCGAAATTCACCATTAAATGTGTTTTCAACCACCCCCTAGTGTACTCATTCAAACACCAATAAATTATCTCACAAGACTCCCATAAAGTACAACCAAGGTAATTAGAGAAGTCTTCAAACCTATTAAAGTATACCCAAAAGGGCTCATATTCAAATTGAGGCAAAGAAGGACATGACATTTCATTTTGGAAAAATTGATCCATGACTCAATGAGGCAAAACAAATAGCAACCAAATAAGAAAGCTCAAATATTTTTGGAATTTCCTTTTTTTTTCTTATTTTTTTTTTAAAAAAAAAAACAAAAAGAAAAGAAAATATTTGCAAAGACCTAGACTCAATAGGGTAATACAACAATAATGGAAGTCTTCCCCGGCAACGGCGCCATTTTGGTGAAGGGTAATTAGGTCGTTGGACTAACTACCCTCAACCAAACAATATTTATAAACCTACACCTACACTAAACAAGTTTAGTGGTAAGTAGAGGGTCGAACCACGGAGACGACATAAACACTATCAACACCACCACCAATTAAGCTAGGTCAAAGAGATAGGATGGATAGAACAATAAACAAAATGAGATTAATATTAAGTTAAACTAACACCAAGGGAGAGGGTCAAACATGACAATGATCTTCAATAAAGTTAGGTAATGGAAATGAGTTTACATGCAAACCAAATATCTCATATAAGGCAATACCAACAATACCATCTAACCACCTATCGGGGTCAAAGGCTTTCCCAACTTAACACATTCTCATACTATCGTCATAAGCTTTGAAAGTTAAGGTTTTTGCATAGAATCGATCACCTAATGGATATCCCTAAGTTACACTATCGTCATAACTTAGTTCAATCCACCCAATTACAACACATGATTATCCATTCACATGAAGTAATTAGTAAAACATGGTTACAGGGTATATTTAATTACATATAACCAACATTTGTCTAGCCTAATACATTCAAGATTCACCACATGCTATCACCAATCCCTTAGTAAAGGGAATTACTCACTAATCATGAACAACTAACACAAAACCCAGCAAGAAGAACAAAGAGAAGCAATTAAACTAAACAACTACTCTAATCAAGCAAGAAATTAAGAAAAAATAAATAAATGAGATAGAGTTTAGAATGCTCATTGAAGTATTGAAAAGGAATCCAAAACAATGTCACTTTTCATCTTCATCTTCTTCAATCCACCATTGAAGCTCTTCACTTTCTCTCTCTAAAATACCGCAAACTACATTACAATGGATAAAAATAAGAATTAAAACTAAATCTAAGCCTAATCTAAGCTAATATAAGGGTAAAGATGATGGAGAGAAACTAGGGTATTTCCCCTCAAAGAGGAGAGAGAAAGCCCCCTCCAAAAGAAAACCCCCAAAAAACTTCCCCAAAAATAGGAGAGAATATCCATAACTTCTGTTCGAGGAGGCTTCTTGGTTTCTCTCTTTATCTAGGTTTCGGCCTGGCAGCGACATTCAAATTCAAATATCCATAACTTCTGTTCTAGGAGGCTTCTTGAGGCGTGCAACCTATCGTTGGAAGGCTCTTCAAGTGCAGTTTCCAACGCAATATGAATAACCTCAATTGGATGTGTAGAACAAAAGTTATGGCTAAAAGAGTGGAAAAAGGTCAGTTTTGGAGTTCAGGCCCTTGCCCGCCCGCGCCTATCTTAGGGGCGCCCGCGCCTAAGCCGCGCCCAAATCGCGCCTACATTCTGCCTCCTTCAATATTTTCGACCCCAATGTTAGGCACGCCCGCGCTGGGTTTGGCGCGCCCGCGCCATTCTGAAAGCGCGACCCGCGCTGTCCGCATGGTCTTGCTTGCTTGCTCCTTAACTTCCTTTGTAGCTCTTCAAATGAACTTCAATTCTCCAAGCTCTTCATTCTCCTACAATCAACTTCAAAAGCCTACAAAACACGAGGAAAAGCACAAAAACATAATAAAGAGAGAAATGGAGCAAAAGGGGTACAAACAAGGGACAAACGTAGAAAAATACCGCGATTAGAGGATCTAAATAGTGGCATAAATGCCACTTATCATGCACTTATGGTGCACATTGTAGACGGGGAAGAGTCACGCTCATTGGGTGAGGTAGTGTAATTTCTACGCAAGGCCGAGTCCTATGGAACAACTAAGATGCCCTTGTGGTGGGAAAGACCACTACAAGAAGGAATGCAACGTCTTCCGAGAACATGAGGAAAAGGGGAATGTACCTTAGCTTCCACCTTAGGTATATGCATTACAACCTACTCATAGGTATTAGATAACAAATATGACTCACTTTATATTCCTATTTCAGGGACCAAGTGAGAAGGCTTCTTAAGTGGATGTGCAACTACGAGCGGACAATGAAGATGGTCTTTCCATCATGTTTGTAGGCACCTTAATTTTCCTTGGCTTGTAATAGAACTAATTCTTATGTTTTTCTTACCATCGAACATATTTTGATTTATGGCGTTGGACGCTGAGTTGTTTTGATCACAAGACTATAACAATGGTTGTTTTGAATGTCTTGCTTATATGTTTTATAGGATTAAACATTTTCAAATGTGACGAGGCAAGTAGGCCTATAATGTTAATGATACCATCGAGTCAAATCAAACCTACTTGTGGCATTGTCGTCCTGGCCACATAAACATCAAACACATCAAGAAACTTTTTCATGAAGGGATTCTTTATTCATTCGACTTAGAGTCGTTTGAAAACTGCGAAGGATGCTTACTTGGTAAGATGACAAAACAACCATTCTCCAAGTTGGGATAAAGGGCTAGTGGCTTATTAGATCTTATACGCACAAATGTATATGGACCAATAAATAGTTATTGCTATTTTATCACATTCACGGACGACTATAGTAGATATAGTTATGTCTACCTTATTGTTTCGGGGTTTTCTGATGTCCTGCGGGAGAGTTACAATTCCGAGACTGGAACCGGACGCCTGTACCTGCAAAACAAACGGATGCTCCGGATGATTGGAGATCCGCCTCCGACGGTCAAGTTAGTACTTGATTAAGGAGTAATTAATGCGGAAATTAAAGTGATTGGGTCTCTCTAGGTGAGAGTGTTTAATGTGTGTAATCTGCGTTCTCTCCCTTAATGAGGATTAAGGGAGGTATTTATAACCTCGGGAAACGTGCCAATCTAGGTTTAGGTTAACCTTGGGCTGATTGGGCTTCCCTCGGAAGTTGGGCCTAGGTGACCGGCTTCTCCATTAGGCATGGAGTATGCCACGTGTCATGACATAATAAGTCCAGGGTGGACGAATAAGTGTGTGCCACGTGGCAAGCCCTGAGAGGTCCAACTGGGGGACACCTGGAAGGACCCGATTGGCCCACGTGGCGCATTCCGATTGGTGGGAGCAAAATCCCCTAATCATTTTCCCCTCACAGGTGGCACGTGACTGGTCACGTGTTACCTGTGACAGGTGTCGCCCTGTAACAGGCGACGACCTGCTACAGGTGTCACTCGGCGAGAGGCCGAGAGATTCTCCCGCCAAAATTTTGAATTCTGGAAGTGACCCTTCGCCTTCTCACTTCGCCTATATAAAGGAGTGTTGACTTCGGTCATTTTCACACTTGAAAACTTTGTGAGAGAACATTCGGACCCCTGAACTTCCTCTGACATTTTGGACCCTTTCTTCCTACCGCCTGCTCTGACAAGCCGACTGCAAAGGATTTTCAGAACTTCATCAATCGTCACTCGTTTAGGTAACCATCGGTTCTCTTACTCTTAATTTTCTCTTTACTTTATTCTTTTTTGAAATGGCACCACGGAAGCACACGACACGACCTAGGTTAGTGATCAGCCGGTCACCGGGGACGGCTGAATCTAGGACTAGGAGTGTCGCCTGCCCTTTTCTGGACCCATCTTTGCCCTTTATACAAAGTCCGACTGTATCTGTGTCTATGCAGAGCATGATGTCCAGAACAAAAAAGACTGCCAGGATCTCAAACTCAGACGGCTCCACCCACAGGGTGCCGATTAGTGAAACATCTGACCAGGCGCCAGATGTGGAAGTGAAACAAAGCGGCTTGAAAGCCGGCAGTTCTGAGGGAGGAGTCAAAGTGACCCCTTCCCATTTTACAGTTGACAATTCTACATTCTCTCCTGCTCCTTTTAAAGGAGAGGAGGCGGGCCCCTCCGGGAGAGGGGAGGAGTCGTCCTCTTCGGACTCGTCAGAAGACGAATCCGAGTCTAGCTCTTCTGGCCATGCTTCTCTGGACACAGAAGAGAAAAACAGTCGCCTACAAGAGGCGAGGCTTTCTCACGCAGTTGAGAAGGGGGACGATTGGGCGGAGCCATCCGCCTCTCACCGAGAGCAAAATACCCCCTACTACTACACGGTACCTCGGGGCCGGATCACGGCCATGCAAGAGAAAGTGGGGAGCTTTATCGCAAACCAGACAATAGGCCCCGGCTTTTTAGTGTTCGTGCCGGATCAAGAAGACACTATCGTCAGGCCGGCTGGTACCAGTTATGATGGTGCCTGCTTTGGCTGCTACGAGGCGGCCATCAAGGCTGGGCTGCGCTTCCCACTACATCCGGCTGTTCATCGGATCTTGTATGGGTATGAGTTGGGGTTATGGCAGTTAGCCCCGAACTCCTGGGTCAACGTACTCGGCTATGTGGCCAGGTGCGAACTGCACGGGGTGGAGCCGAAATTCGAGGCTTTCGCCCACATGAACTACCTCAGCCGGACCCCTAAGGCAGGCGGTACCGGCTGGTATCAATTGACGAGCCACAAGGGCTACCTCATGACGATAGGTAAAGCAAACAAATGGAAGGACTGGCGGAGCACCTTCCTTATCATTGAGAGTTCAGACACATAGCTGAACAAGCGCTTCAACAGGTGGAACAGGAATCCGCCCCTTCTTGCAGGCGGCCGCAGCATGCCGCTTGTTCCCCCCAAGGCTAAGAAAGAGATCCTAGATAAAGGACTCTTCAAAGTAGAGTCGAAGGTGAACTCAACTTCAGGGGTACGAGAGCAAGTACCCCTGCACTGCGTCCCGAGCTTCAAATGGCTCTACGACGAGTACTTTTTGGCCGCCTGTGGCCTCAGCAGGTGGTGCTCAAGAGGTAGCCGGCCTGTCGAATACTTTGTTGTTCCGTGCATTTCTTGTTATGACTTTTATTAACTTTGCTATTTGTTTTTGCAGCGGACACCATGAGCAAAATTACCGCCTCCAAGACTGCGGCGGCCATGTTGCAGGCCTCCATCATGCAACAGTCTTCAACCGACTCCCCCAACAAGGGGGCACCCTTGGTGGGCTTCGAACCTTTCACCCTCCTTTTGGAGTTGTGTTTATGCATATACTAACTCTTTTCTTCTTTTTTAGACGGGCGCTCCAAGAGCTTCTTCTTCCCAACAGCCGGACCCCAAGGCCCGGAGGACGACTGTTGTGAGCTCTTCTGGTTCTGCCAGGAAACATGCGGCGGCTGAGAAACAGCCGGCCACTTCTTCTAAAACTCCAGCTGGGCCACCTAGAAGTATGAAATTGTCCTTGTAAATTTTAGACTTGCTCCCTCCTTTACTAGGTCTAATCCGTTTGTTTATGCTTGATGCAGCCGGCCCTCAGGAGCCTGACTTGGTCGAAGTGGCCAAGTCTTTGATCAAGGTCGTACCTCCAGCTGAAAGGGATGCGGTCAGGGGTGTCGGCACCCTTGACCTAGACGGGATTGCAGGGGTCCTTGCTGAGGTATACTTAGCATATTTTTGAGTATTTGAATTCCAGGACGCCTGTTTTCTTTTTTGTTTGGAAACTGATGCTTGTTCCCCTTTTTACTTAGGCCCTGCTCCGAGTGAACAACCTTCGCAAGCCGCTTGACCGGAAGAAAAAAGAGGTAAAGGCTGCAAAAGCTATGGCTGCCTCTGACTGTGATAAGGCAATGTTTCAAATTGCCCAAAATGAAGTTATGACAATTGATATTCTTTATTATCAGGCGCAGGCTACCGCCGCTATCCGGGCTCAGTTAGAGGCGGCCCAGAAGAGGAATAGCGAGCTGGAGCCGACCATCAACAACCTCAAGACCGAGCTGAGACCTCTTCGCCAAAAGATGTCCTCATACGAAACCTTGGAGAAATCCTTGGCGAGCGTAAAGGAACGCCTGGTGACCCAGGAGAAGAGTCTTACTCAGGAGCTCTCGGAAAAGGCTGAGCAAGAAAAGAAAGAGCTGGTCCGGGAGATGATGGAAGACTCTGCTCAAATCCAGCGCATGACTTGGGGCCGCCTCTTCCCCAATGCCGACTTTGCCTCCTGGGAAAAAACGTACCGCTAGTGTTCTGATAGATATAATCAAGAGATCCTGGCGGCTGCTGAGGAAGAGGCGTTGGAGGAGGAGGAGCAGCCGATGGTGGCGCTTGTGTCGCTTGGGGGTAATGCATCGAAGAAGGATGCAGCTGAAGCCGAGTCCAGCAAAAAGAGTGCTGACTAGGCGGCAGCTGCTAATATTGAAGATCTTCCCCCTTCATAAGCTTTATGTCTTCTTTCCCCGGCCTGCGTGCCGTTTGTTTGTATTTACCCGGCCAGGGGGCCGGGGCTCTGAATATTTTGCCGGTCTTTAATGATCGGCTTCCTATTAATGAATATTTTTGTTTTACTTCAAATTTGTTTAAGTATTGAATATTCTGATATCCAATTGTACACTATACCGACTGTTTTACATGGTCGATAGTTGCAGACAGGTACGGATAGTTAGTCACGCCGCCTATGCCCCTTGACGAATGGTTGTCTGTTTCCAAGCTAGACGATCAGTCGGCCATTTATCCAATCGGTATTCGAACCATTTTAAAGACTGGATCCCCTTTAGGCAGGCGGTTTTGTCATTTGTAAAATTAACCAAGTGTGAAAGTGGGTTTCCTACTTGTCATGTTTTTAGGCTAGAGACTTTAGGCCGTCTAGGCCGACTGTTCCCCGCCATATTTAATCTAGTGTGAACAGGTGCTGTATGAACACCTTTTTAGTTTCATACTAAATTTTTAAGGAGTGACTAAGTAAACATGATTGTTACCTAGTCGCCAAGTAACTGAGTAGTAGAGGTATCAAGCGGTGGGTACCGGTTGTTCCCCTTTATTCGCCAATGTTTGTTGGCTTTTAACTCATAGGTTGTTAACCTAGCAGGAGTAGTGGTTGAGAGCCCCTGTTTGCTAAAAACAGGCGGACGACTCATACCTTTTAGGCTCCATACTAAGTTTGAGAGAGTGACTATGAGTTAACTTTGGTGTTACTCAGTCGCCGTCACTCCTGCTTGAGTAGTAAAGGTACCAGGCGGCGGAGGCCGGCTGAACCTTTTGATTTGCCAATGTTTGTTGGCTATTAACTCAAGAGGTACCCCCTGCATTTATCCCAAGTAATACAGGCGGTCATCTGACTCAGATGTCAACTGCTACCACTGGTTTGGTTAGTGATAGAGTTATCCTTGTCTCAAAAACGGCTACGTGTTGCCCTTGGGGACAGTCGTATAGGTGCCGTGTAATTAGTTTATAGGGCAATGTTCCACCCAAAAGGGAGCTGCTCTCTGCGACGAATTTCATCCGGAGGGATGCCGCCGGACGCCTGCTATGATGTTGGGACAGGTTGTATTAGTTTTGAAGATTGGATCAGTTGGCTTGGCGTCTGGTCTGATCATTCGGCCTGTGGCCTTGGTTAGTCCTTTGGTGGACGCAGATGCTAAGTAAGAGGAGGGCAGCTGCCTATTTAGGCATAGGGTCGGCCAGGCCACCATCATTTTTTAGCTAAGTATAGGAGGGTGGTCGTCTGTCTTGGAATCGACTGTATGTCCACACGGCATGCCCCTATGGTGATAGAGTAAAATATTCAATGGAGAGTAGCCGACTGTAAAGGTACAGGAGGCATGCCCCTCTGAAGATAGAGTAAAATACTCAATGGAGAGTAGCCGACTGTAAAGGTACAGACGGCATGCCCCTCTAAAGATAGAGTAAAATACTCAATGGAGAGTAGCCGACTGTAAAGGTACAGACGGCATGCCCCTCTGAAGATAGAGTAAAATACTCAATAGAGAGTAGCCGACTGTAAAGGTACAGACGACATGCCCCTCTGATGATAAAGTGAAATACTCAAAGGAGAGTAGGCGACTGTAAATGTATAGGCGGCCTGCCCCTCTTAAGTAAGAATAAAAATTAAACATGGAGAGTAGCCGACTGTTTGTCAGTAGGCATGCCGCTCTTAAGTAAAAATGAAAACTGAGTATGGAGAGTAGCCAACTGTTTGTTAGTAGGCGTGCCCCTCTTAGTAAAAAATTGAATATTAAGTATGCAAACTTTTATTAAGTAGCCCTTGACTATTTATATCATTCAAAAGAAATATTTCTTAAGATTATCTACATTCCAAGTTCGTGGCAACGGTTGGCCGTCTAGTGTTTCCAGACGGTAGGTACCGTCCTTGACCTCTTCACAGATTCGGTAGGGTCCTTCCTAGTTGGGAGTTAGTTTGCCAGACTCATTAGCCCTTCCAACTGCTTCCATTTTTCTAAGTACAAAGTCCCCCACTTTGAGTGGACGCCTGTGTACTTTTTTGTTGTATGATCTAGTCATTCTCAGGCGGTAAATTTCATGGCGCAAGACAGCATTGCCCCTCCTTTCAGGAAGTGAGTCTAATGCCAGGCGCATGGCTTCCCAGTTTGCCTCTTCGTCATATAGCATTACTTGAAGAGTCGGCTCGTAGTGTTCTATTGGAAGAACAGCTTCCGCACCATAAGTTAGGAGGAATGGAGTTTCTCCAGTCGCCCCTTTTTCAGTCGTCCTAATGGCCCAGAGAACATGTGGTAATTCATCCGCCCATAGGCCGCCTGCTCGTTCAATCTTTTTCTTGAGACCGTCTGAGATGATTTTATTAAAGGCTTCTACCTGGCCGTTTGCTTGTGGACGGCCGACAGATGCAAAGTAGTGTGCAATTCCTTGGTCACCCAACCAGCTTTTGAGAACAGGCGTCTCAAATTGGGGACCATTATCAAAAACCATAGACATGGGAACCCCCGAACCGAGTGATGACATTTTTCCAAATGAATGAAATTACATCCTTCGTCTTGATTCCCTTTACAGCCTCTGCCTCTACCCATTTAGTGAAGTAGTCGACGGCAACAAGTATGTACCTCCTTCCGCCTGTAGCAAGCGTATATGGACCCAGAATATCCATGCCCCACTTAGCAAACGGTAGTGGGCTATGAATGGTAGTGAGGTCAGTAGCCGGACGGTGAATTAGTTTCCAAACCTTTGGCACTTGTCACATTTTTTCACCATCTCCATCGCATCTGCTTCTAAAGTAGGCCAAAAGTAGCCCTGCCGCCTTGCCCGTTGAGCAAGCGACCTACCGCCTATATGGGAAGCACAGTAACCAGAGTGAAGATCATCTAGTATCTCTCGCCCCTTTTCTTGAGTAACACACTTTAAGAAGGGTTGAAGGTACCCCCTTTTGTGAAGTTCTCCCTTTATTATTTCAAAACTGGTTGCTCGTTTTTTCAGTGCTGCCGCATGTTGATGATCATCCGGCAGGGTACCATTTGTCAGATATGCCCTGATTGGATCCATCCAGGTTGAGCTTCTGTCTAAGATTCCAATAGGGTCTTCCTCAATGCTTCTCCTCTCCATTACTTCCCAAAAAACAGTTCGAGGAGTATCATAGGAGGCGGATGATGCTAATTTTGAAAGTGCATCCGCCTGGTTGTTTTCTGATCTCGGCACTTGGGTCAGATGGAAATCCTCAAGGGAGCCGACTGCTTGTCGGACCGCCTGTAAATACTTGATCATGGCCGGATGGGTTGCTTCGTATTTGCCATTGTACTGACTCACTAAACTGTGAATCGGAACAGGCGTCTATTTTTCTTGCCCCTGCCGCCTTGCACATGCGGATTCCGGCTAGTAAAGCTTCATATTCTGCCTCATTGTTTGAGGGCTGAAAACTGAAGCGTAGAGCATACTCGTACCTGTCGCCTTCTGGCGACTGACATATGACGCCTGCTCCACAACCATTTGAGAGCTTCCATCCACATATACCTTCAAGACTTGGTCTGGACCTTGAGAGTCAGGAGGACGAGTCATCTCAACAATAAAGTCAGCAAAGGCTTGCCCCTTCACTGCTTTTCTAGGCTCGAAGGTAAATTCGAGGCTCTGTATTTCTATGGCCCATTTGATCATTCGGCCTGACGACTCCATGATGGTCAGTGGCCGCTTGATAGGTTGGTCTGTATACACGACGACTGCATGTGCCAAAAAGTAGGGCTTCAATTTTTTAACAGCCATGAAGAGTGCAAGACCAAATTTCTCCACTAAGGGATACCTCAACTCGGCATTTTTCAGTACGTGACTGACAAAGTAGACCGGGAGCTGACAGCCGTCTCTTTCAGCAAGGAGAACAGCGCTTAACGCATGATCAGAAACGGCTAGGTACATGTAGAGTACTTCTTTGGGAAAAGGGCTGACCAGCCTCGGCAAGGAATGCAAGTGAACTTTCAATTTCTGGAAGGCCGCCTCAGCATCTTGCCCCCATTCAAACCTTGCCTTTTTCTTAATTGCTTGGAAAAAGTATAGGCATTTGTCGCCTGATCGGCTTAGAAATCTTCCCAAGGCCGCCAGACAACCTGTTAACTTCTGAACCTCT
This sequence comes from Chenopodium quinoa, assembly GCF_001683475.1. NCBI lineage: Eukaryota > Viridiplantae > Streptophyta > Magnoliopsida > Caryophyllales > Amaranthaceae > Chenopodium > Chenopodium quinoa. The sequence continues at coordinate 1,481,288 of NW_018744469.1, forward strand.
CGGATGGTACAAGGCGACTGCATGTCGATGACCGCCTGCACCTTCTCAGGGTTCGCCTTTATTCCTCTCTTATTGATAAGGAATCCGAGAAATTTCCTAGACTCAACTCCAAAGAAACATTTCTTGGGATTGAGCATGACATGGTGTCGCCTGAGTGTGGATAAAGTTTCTCAGAGGTCCGACAGGTGATCTTTCTGAAGTTTAGACTTGACAATCATATCATCAATATATGCCTCGACATTTCTCCCAATCTGATCAAAGAACACAGTGTTTATCATTCGCTGGAAAGTGGTCGGGGCATTCTTAAGACCAAACGGCATGACCGTGTAACAGTATAACCCCTGATCAGTGACGAAGGCCGTCTTCTCCTGATCTTTCTTCCATAAAGGAATTTGATGGAAACCAGAGTAGGCGTCCATAAAGCTCATCAAAGCATGGTCGACTGTTGAGTCGACCAGGTTATCAATTTTAGGCAGAGGGTAACTGTCTTAAGGGCACGCCTTGTTTAAGTCTGTGTAGTCTACACACATTCGCCAGGTGTCATTCGGCTTTTTAACAAGCACCACATTTGCAACCCAGTCTGGGAAGTAACATTGCCGAATGAACCCTGCATCAAGTAATTTTTTAACTTCGGCGGCTGCCGCCTGACTTCTTTCTTCGCCATGGTTCCGCTTCTTTTGCCGTACCGGCTTCTTTTTCGGATCCACAGCGAGTTTATGTACCGCCAGATCAGGACTAATGCCTGGCATTTCATGGACTTCAAATGCAAAGATGTCCTTGTATTCTTTAAATAGGTTGTGAAAGTCGTCACCAAGGTTTCTCAGAGCAGTCGTCCCAACTTTGACTGTTCGGTCAGGACGTGAGTCGTCTAAGGTCAGGTCCGCATGCTCACCAGCCGGCTGAGGGCGGAACTCATCCGGCCGCTCCTCTGCCAATGATTGCTATTTTCTCGCTTTTCTTGCAGCCCCTGTCTGGGATGCCTTTCTCTTCTTGCCGCCTCCTTCTTGAACAGGCGCACTCTCCTTGACATTGTCAAGGTCTATTTTTCCACCGCTCGACATAGTGACCATAACAGTGGGCTTGACATCCAAGAGATAGCACTCTCGGGCCATCCTCTGATCTCCCCTTAGGGACCCGACTGTTCCATTATCCCTCTCAAACTTGAGCAACATAAGAGATGGGATTATAACAGCCTTGGAATTATTCAGGGTTGGTCATCCCAAGAATCATGTTGTAGGCCGAGAGTTCTTCTACTACCAGGAACTGGACTACCATGTGTCGTCCTTCCCCTTTTTCGCCCAGGCGGATGGGTAAATCCACTCGTCCCACTGGGTGGACGACTCCTCCTCCAAACCCTACTAAAGGGTGGGATGCCGGATGTATGCAATCAGTCTGATATTTTAGTTTCGACAGACATTTGCTACTGATGAGATCTGAGGAGCTTCCGGTATCTATGAGGATTCGGCCAACTCTCTGGTTGGCCACTTTACATTCAATAACGATAGGGTCGTCATGCGGCCCTCTTACCCCTCCTAGATCTTCTTCAGTGATGACAATCTCAGGAAATGAATATTTGGAGGGCCGTTCTTGGTGAACGGAATTTACATCTAACTGTCTGATATTGTCTTTGTTGCCCCTAATAGTGGGGCCGCCTCCTGAGAAGCCGCCTGCAATAATGTAGACGACTGCATCATCTGTATCGGAGCTGTCAGCCTGTTGATTCTTTTTGGTCGACTGCTTTTTCGAGAAAGTGTTCCCCGTAGATTTCTTGACATAAGTGTCAAGGTCACCTTGCTCAGCCAGGCGGTCTAGATACCGCATGAGACTGATGCATTCATTGGTGTGATGACCAACATCTTCATGATAATCACAGAATTTTTCTTGGTTCCGATTGTTTGCAGAACCCTTCATGGGGACCGGCTTCTCAATTGAGATCCGTCCCTTGATTTCCTTTAGGATAAATTGGCTATCCTTGTTAAACACATACTTTGGGGAGTATGGTTTGAATTCTTTTTTCTTCTTCTGGGACAGCTGTCTAGAGGAATCAGTTGCCCAGACCTTTTTTCTCTTCTCGTCTTTGTTTGACGACTGCTTCTGTCGTCCTTCTCTTTTGTCGGACCTTTTCCCGTCTGACTGTTTTACCGTACTACAAAGATCATTCGCCTGTATATAGGCTTCCGCTTCAATCAAGGCCTCTTGAAGAGTCGCCACCCTCTTTCGGACCAAATCAAATTTGAAGGTCGACCCGTCTTTGAGACCTCTGAAAAAGTCAGTATAGGCTACTTCATCCGGTAACCCTTGAATCTGTATTCTCATCAGGTTAAATCGCCTGATGTAAGAACGAAGCCCCTCCTTCTCTCCCTGCTGAATTGTTCCTAAATCAAGGGTCGTCTTCTTCGCAGGGATGTTCATGGCGAAGTTGGAGGTGAATAAGTAAGCAAGCGTCTTGAAGTTATTTACACAACTAGTCGGCAGGTTGTCGAACCATTGTTGTGTGATTCCTTTGAGAGTCGCTGGGAAACACTTGCACCAAGTGGGATCATCCAACCCTTGAAGGTACATCAGGTTGGTGAATGCCATCAGATGGTCTTTTGGGTTAGTAGTGCCGTCATAGGCGCCTACTAATACATTTTTCACTTTGGCCGGCTGAGCGGCTTCAGTAATTTCCTTGGAGAAGGCCGACGGCTGTTCACCAAGTCTAAGCAACCGTATCTTCCAGTCCATAGGTTGGGCATTTTTTGCTGCATGTCCACCAAACGGAGGTGGCTGTAAAAAATACTGTTGTTGCGGTACAAACGGTAAGTTTGGTACCGCCTGGTCGCTATGAAAGTCGGACTGACGGGAGGTGTCGCCTGACTGACCCTCATGATACGACTGAGTATGCCTCATCGAGGTATTTCGCAGACTGTCTTGGAAGTTTGAAGTAGAGGCCGACTCTGACAATCGGTCACTCTTCTTCTGCTCTAGCAGTAGCCGAGCGTCTGTGTATGTTTTCCTTGACCCGTCCGCCTGAATATGACGAACAGGTTTCCTATTTCCTGGAGTAGGAAAACGGTATTTTGTGAAATCAAGGGCAGGTGGCTCCCACTTCCTAGATTTAGGAAGTTGGGCCTAGGTGACCGGCTTCTCCATTAGGCATGGAGTATGCCACGTGTCATGACATAATAAGTCCAGGGTGGACGAATAAGTGTGTGCCACGTGGCAAGCCCTGAGAGGTCCAACTGGGGGACACTTGGCAGGACCTGATTGGCCCACGTGGCGCATTCCGATTGGTGGGAGCAAAATCCCCTAATCACTTATGTCTCACAAATATGAATCCTTTGAGAAATTCAAAGAATTTCAAAGTTAAGTGGAAAATTAGTTTGGCAAGAAAATCAAAGCCCTTCGATCGCATCGAGGTGGAGAGTATTTGAGCTACCAATTCGACGACCATCTGAAAGAACATGGTATTCTCTCAGAATTAACACCTCTGGGAACTCCATAGTGGAATTGAGTGTCTGAGAGGAAAAATAGAACTCTGTTAGATATGGTTCAATCAATGATGGGTCTTAGTGATCTTCTTATCTCTTTTTAGGGACACGCACTTCTAACCGCGGCACTTACACTGAACCGCGCTCCGTCAAAGGCTGTCGAAAAGACTCCATATGAATTATGGACGAAGAAACCTTCACCGTTGTCTTTTCTTAAGATTTGTGGTTGCGAAGCATATGTCAAAAGACTCATGTCCGACAAGCTTGCACCAAAATCTAACAATTGTTTCTTTGTGGGATATCTAAAAGAAACAAACCGGGTATTACTTCTACAACCAATCTGAGAACAAAGTATTTGTTGCTCGAGATGGTATCTTTTTGGAAACGGAGCATCTTTCCAAAATGACAAGTGGGAGCAAAATCGAACTTGATGAAGTTCGAGAAGATAAGAAACAAAGTCAACCTGACAAAACTAGCAATCAAAGTGCTTTGGAAGCAGCTTTTGAAAATGGTTTGGGTCAATAGACAATGGTCAAAGTCAAACCGACAATGTTTAAAGTCAAAATGACGATGCAAATGCTCAATATATTACACTACGTAGGTCGCAAAGGCCAAGATCTCAATCAGACAGATACCTCGATGTTGTTTTAACTGAGAATCAAGACATCCTACTTATGGATGAAGATGAGCAAGCGACATACAAACAAGCTATGATGAGTCCCGACTATACAAAGGGGCAAGAAGCCATGAAATCCAAGATGGACCCCATGTTTGAAAACCAAGTCTGGGATTTGGTTGATTTGCCTAATGTTATACACCTATCGGTTGCAAATGGGTTTTCAAGTTATAAAACCGACAAAGATGGAAATGTATTTGTATACATATCTAGACTTGTGGCAAAAGGTTACACACAAATTCACAAGGTTGATTATGATGAAACCTTTTTGCCAGTCGCCATGCTTAAATCCGTCCAGATTATCCTAGCAATTGTCGCATATTAAGATTATGATATATGACAAATGGACGTCAAAACCGCTTTCCTTAATGGGATTTTGGAAGAAACTGTCTACATGACACAACCCGAAAGATTTTTAGATCCAAACAATGCTAGGAAGGTATGCAAGCTTAAGAAGTCCATTTATGGATTAAAGTAGGCAAGTAGAAGTTAGAATCTGCGATTCAACGAAGCCATTAGTGAGTTTGGTTTTATCAAGAGTCCAGATGAGCCTTGTGTTTACAAGAAGGTCAGTGGGAGTGACATTGCATTCCTTGTCTTATATGTCCATGACATATTGCTCATTGGGAAGAGCATTCCAATGTTGTAGTCTGTAAAGGCTTGGCTTGGATAGTGTTTTTCAATGAAGGACTTGGAAGAGGCACAATACATATTGGGCCTCAAGATCTATAGGGATAGATTTAAGACGATGATTGGATTAATTAAGCCAAAGTACATATATCGATAAGGTATTAGCACGATTCAATATGGTTGAAGCCAAGAGAGGCCACCTACCCATGTCTCATGGCATAACTCTCAACTACAAACAGTGTCCAAAGACACCTGATGAGCGAGAAAGAATGAGTAAGATTCAATATGCTTCGCTTATTAGATCGATCATGTACGCCATGATATGTGCAAGGTCGGATGTATCGTATGCCTTGAGTACTACAAGCAGATATAAATCAGACCAAGGAGAGGCGTATTGGACTGTGGCCAAGAATATCCTAAAGTACCCTAAAAGGAACAAGGATAAATTTCTGGTCTATGGTGGGAGTAAGGATTTGTTTGATGAAGGTTATACCGATGCAAGCTTCCAGACTGACAGAGACGACTTCAAGTCGCAATCAGGATACGTATTCTGTCTTAATGGAGCAGACTTCAGTTGAAAGAGTGCCTAGCGAAGCACGACTACAAATTCTACTACAGAAGCCGAATACTAGGAAGCTTTTGAAGCAACTAGGAGGCAGTTTAGATTTGTAAGTTCCTTGGTTAACTTGGTGTTGTACCCTCAATAAAAGGACCAATAGACCTCTATTGTGATAATAGCAGGGCTATTGCTCAGGCTAGAGAGCCAAGGGAGCATCAGAAAGTCTAACATGTCATGAGGCGATTTCTCATGATAAGGGAATGTAGATCTGAGGGTGAAATCAGAATTTATAAGATTGGAACACACGACAATGTAGCCGATCCACTAATTAAATCTTTGCCTTAAGTGAAACAGAACAAGCACGTTGAGGAAATGGGAATTAAGCATGTCGGAGATTGTCTTTAAATTCCCTGTTTATGTGTTTTAATTTAAGTTTTGGAGACTTTAATGAAAAACACTAAGTTAAACCATTCAATTATTATTCCATTTCTATTTAATTGTGGTTTTGAATTAAATAATGAGTCAATTCAATTTGAGAATATTCAAAATAGGGTATCAAGACAATGTCTAGGATAAAGAAACACCTATTAAGTGAACGTTGAATATCATATTGAAATTATCCCTAATAATGGTCATTTGAAAGTTTGACGACTAATGACCACGTGAGATTAGTGTGTAGTATGATTTATAGCACCGTTTCTTGTGCTACAAGGACAAGAATGTCACAAATCATTTACATAGGTATTAGTTTGGAACTATACCGGATCGACCTATGAGAACACTTAAGAGATTTAACAATCCTCATAAGTATATTACTCATTATAGCTATCGGAACCTCTTTCCTTGACCATGAGTATTGTTAGTTCTCTTGTTTGAGTACTAGTCCATTTTGATTTTGTCAAACGTCTGTCGTACAAAGGGAATATAAAGGCAACACTCGGGTGTCTAGGGCCTCTTAGTAAAGGAAACTAAAAATAGAAGAGTGGGAATGTCCCCCTAAACAATAAGGAACTTGTCTTTGTTGTTTATAAGGCCTCTCGAAGAGCGAGAATGTGAAAATGCGCCGTGCTTAGATGGATTTTTGAAATCATTTGCTTATTGACATCCGAACTCGGAATTTAAGAAATATTTCTGGACGTAATAAGGATGACGATGAATCTTACCTTATAGTTCATGAATAGACATTAAGTGACATAGGAAACGGGCTATACACAAATAGCACACTAGACCGGAAGGATAAGTGGGAGGTAGAAAGGAATGGTGCCCTTTGAACAAGTGTATTATTCCGATACAGGGTTCAGAATTAATCAGGAAAGCTAATTATTCAGTGAGGTCAAGTGATCGGAATGCCTAGCTGAAGGCCGCTTCCGTTTAGTAATATTAATGTATAATTAATATTACAGCGTGCTCTTGATTGAACCCTTCATGTCACACCCACTTGTGTAACCAAACGGAAGCGACCTATTAATCCAAAGGATTAAATGAGTCGATAGAGATTTTACAAACTAAGACGTCGAATTCCGAGCTTAGAGCATTCAAGTCGAGCGTCAAGCGTCCAGTCGATTATAGGAATCGACAAAGACGAGAAATAATCAAATGATGTATCGTGCTAAAATTACAAGCATAGCACGAGCCCTAGCCATGCCTCTGATCGAATGCAAGTGACTAGGGGCCGCAAGCACCAAACCACCCAGCCACCGCAACCATCGCAAGGCCAAGCTGGGCTGATCTTGCTTACGGACTTGTATGAGCTGCCTAATGGCCTGTGCACCAAGGCAGCCCTAGCTGGGCCTACCTAGCAAAGCTAGAAGCAACGCTGGCATTTACGGCGCTGCTGCTAAGGCACGGCTGCTGCTGTTGGGCTTGCAGTATGCGCGTGGGCTTGCGGTAAGAGGCTAGTAGGCCTAGCCTTGTGGCGTAAGGCTGGCAGCATTGTTGGCCTTGCTGCCTAAGGCTGGCTGCATTGCTGGCCTTGCTGCCTAAGGTCTGGCAGCTGCCCTTGCTGACTGAATAAGTTGGGGGCAGCCCCTTGCCTTGTTCACCATGGCCAAGGTGGTCCTCCCACCTACTCCCTTTATTGTGTGATGACACCTGTCATTTGATTATTGTTCATTTTTTTTAATTTAATTTAGAATCAAATTAATTCGTTCTTTTTAGCATTTTACCAAATATCCCACATTGAAAGATGATGAGAAAACTTGAGAACATTTCCTTATAAATGCAAATCATTAGGTGTTGGGAATTTCACTTGAGTTGGTGAATTCTAAGGGATTTCCAAAAGCAAGAAAACCATAGTTTGTAAACTCTAAGTTATTTTTATCTAGCCCCATCTAGGCTACGGGGTAGAAGCCGGTTCCGGTTCCGTGTGCGAGGGTGTGAGCCGTCGGAGGTTTTGCACTTGTAGAGCTTGAATCTTTCGAAGTTCGAGCTCGTTGAGTGAGCGAAGCACGCATCTAGGGTGAGCTTCTTTCTCTTCTCTTTATGTGTTTACGTTTTTGTTTATTTGCATGCTTTTGTTTATGTTTTAATTATTATGCATGCGATCCAATTTTTTGGGTTTTGTTTTCGCGCGGTGTCGGACACCCAAAACCCAACATCTTGAACTGATCATAGCCACTATATAGAAAATGGAGAATTATGTTAATTCCCATCTTGGTCGAGTACCCAGTGTAAAGCCTCCCTATGTTCTCAAATAATCCAATCTTTTTTAGTACTTACGGGCTGACTAGGTCTCCTTTCTTAAGCTTGGTCTCAAGGATTTGCTTATGGGTCTCGAACCTTTCAGTCCTAGCTTGCTCTTGAAACATATTCTGAAGCTCAGCTATGATATCAAAAGTCGTGTTCTTCTTCAAAAATGTCTTTTGAAGTTCCTGGGACATCGTGGCTAGCATGAGGCATTTAACTTCCCTGTTGCCACTTATCTAACGGTTTCGGGCAGCATGAGACACCTCCTCGTTCAGAGCAAAAGGCATCACCTCATCAAGGACATACTCCTTTTGTTCTTGCTTAAGAACAATCCTCAAATTCCTTTTCCAATCAAGGAAGTCGGTTTCGCTCAACTTCTCCTTGTCGAGAATTGAGCGAAGAGAAAACTAGATGTTGTTGTTTCTTGTAGACATTTTAATGCAAATGAAAACCCTTAAATTGCTCTTTCATGTGATTTCAAGCTTTAAGCGCCTATAACTAAGTAATCATGACATGTTATGAGAAAGAATGAGTTCATTTGATAATAAATGTAAGAAATAGGCATCCTAGTAGTCTTATAGGCCTTATTTGGGCTATTTTGGATGAAAATGCGTCCTAAAACACTTAAATTGCTCTTATCATATGATTTCAAGCCTTAGGCGTCTATAAATAAGTAATAATGACAAGTTATGAGAAAAAATGAGTTCATTCGATAAGAAATGTTGGAAATAGGCATCCTAGTAGTAAAATAGGTCGTATTTGGGCCATTTTGGATGAAAATGCGTCCTAAAACCCTTAAATTGGAATTTTCGTGTGATTTCAAGGCTTAGATGCCTATAACTAAGAAATAATGACATGTTATAAAAAAGAATGAGTTTATTTTATAAGAAATGTAGGAAATAGGCATCCTAGTAGTCATATAGGCCTTATTTGGGTAATTTTGGATGAAAATGCGTCCTAAAACCCTTAAATTGCTCTTTTCATGTGATTCAAAGCCTTAGAAGCTTGTAACTAAGTATAATGACATGCTTTAAGAAAGAACGAGTTTTTTTTATAAAAACTGTTGGAAATAGGCATCCTAGTAGTCATATAGGCCTTATTAACGCCATTTTGGAAGAAAATGCGTCCTAAAACCCTTAAATTACTCTTTTCATCTGATTTGAAGCCTTAGGTGCTTATAACATGGTACTAATTTTTGTTATGAGAATGAATGAGTACATTTGATAAGAAATGTTGGAAATAGGCATCCTAGTAGTCATATAGGCCTTATTTGGGTAATTTTGGATGAAAATGCGTCCTAAAACCCTTAAATTGCTCTTTTCATGTGATTTCAAGCCTTAGGCGTCTGTAACTAAGTATTAATGACATGTTATAAGAAAGAACAAGTTTTTTGGATAAAAACTGTTGGAAATAGGCATCCTAGTAGTCATATAGGCCTTATTTACGCCATTTTGGATGAAAATGCGTCTTAAAACCCATAAATTGCTCTTTTCATGTGATTTCAATCCTTAGGCACTTATAACTTAGTACTTATTTATGTTATGAGAAAGAATGAGTTCATCTGATAACAAATGTAAGAAATAGGCCTTATTTAGGCCATTTTGAGTGAAAATGCGTCCTAAATCCCTTAAAGTAAAACCCTTAAATTGCTCTTTTCATGTGATTTCAAGTTTTAGGTGCCTATAACTAAGTAATAATGACATGTTAAGAGAAATAATGAGTTCATTTGATAACAAATGTAAGAAATAGGCATCCTAGTAGTCAAATAGGCCTTATTTGGGCCATTTTGGATGAAAATGCGTCCTAAAACCCTTAAATTGCTATTTTCATGTGTTTTCAAGACTTAGGCGCCTATAAATAAGAAATAATTTCATGTTATAAAAAAGAATGAGTTTATATGATAAGAAATGCAGGAAATAGGCATCCAAGTAGTCATATAGGCCTTATTAGGATAATTTTGGATGGAATTCTTCCTGAAACCATTAAATTGCTCTTTTCATGTGATTTCAAGCCTTAGGCGCCTGTAACTAAGTATTAATGACATGTTATAAGAAAGAACAAGTTTTTTTGATAAAAACTGTTGGAAATAGGCATCCTAGTAGTCATATAGGCATTATTTACGTCATTTTAAATGTGAATGCGTCCTAAAACCCTTAAATTGCTCTTTTCATGTGATTTTAAGCTTTAGGAGCCTATAAATAAGTAATAATGACATGTTAAGAGAAAAAGTGAGTTCATTTGATAAGATATGTAAGAAATAGGCATCCTAGTAGTCAAATAGGCCTTATTTGGGCCATTTTGGATGAAAATGCATTCTAAAACCCTTAAATTGCTCTTTTCTTGTGATTTCAAGCCCTAGGCGCCTATAACTAAGAATTAATTTCATGTTTTAAGAAATAATGAGTTTATTAGATAAGAAATGCAGGAAATAGGCATCCTAGTAGTCATATAGGCCTTATTTGGGTAATTTTGGATGAAAATGCGTCCTAACACCCTTAAATTGTTCTTTTCATGTGATTTCAAGCCATAGGAGCCTGTAACTACGTATTAATGACATGTTATAAACACGTTTTTTTGATACTGTTGGAAAGAGGCATCCTAGAAGTCATATAGGCCTTGTTTAAAACATTTTTGAAGAAAATGTGTCCTAAAACCCTTAAATTACTCTTTTCATGTGATTTGAAGCCTTAGGCGCTTATAACATGGTACTAATTTATGTTATGAGAATGAATGAGTTCATTTGATAAGAAATGTCGGAAATAGGCATCCAAGTAGTCATATAGGCCTTATTTGGGCCATTTTGGATGAAAATGCGTCCTAAAACCCTTAAATTGCTCATATCATATGATTTCAACCCTTGGCGCTTATAAATAAGTAATAATGACATGTTATGAGAAACAATGAGTTCATTTGATAAGAAATGTTGGAAAAAGGCATCCTAGGAGTTAGATAGGCCTTATTTGGACCATTTTGGATGAAAATGCGTCCGAAAACCCTTCAATTGCTCATTTCATGTGATTTCAAGCCTTAGGCGTCTGTAAATAATTAATAATGACATGTTATGTGAAATAATGTGTTTATTTGAAAAAACTATTGGAAATACGCATCCTAATAGTCATATAGGCCTTATTTGGGCCATTTTGGATAAAAATGCGTCCTAAAACCCTTAAATTGCAATTTTCATGTGATTTCAAGCCTTAGGTGCCTATAACTAAGAAATAATGACATGTTATAAAAAATAAAGAGTTTATTTGATTAGAAATGTAGGAAATAGGCATCCTAGTAGTCATATAGGCCTTATTTGGGTAATTTTGGATGAAAATGCGTCCTAAAACCCTTAAATTGCTCTTTTCATGTGATTTCAAGACTTAGGTGCCAATAACTAAGAAATAATTTCATGTTATAAGAAAGCATGAGTTTATTAGATAAGAAATGCAGGAAATAGGCATCCTAGTAGTCAAATAGGCCTTATTTGGGTAATTTTAGATGAAAATGCGTCCTAAAACCCTTAAATTGCTCTTTTCATGTGATTTCAAGCCTTAGGCGCCTGTAACTAAGTATTAATGACATGTTATAAGAAAGAACAAGTTTTTTTGATAAAAACTGTTGGAAATAGGCATTCTAGTAGTCTTATAGACCTTATTTACGCCATTTTGGATGAAAATGCGTCCTAAAACCCATAAATTGCTCTTTTCATGTGATTTCAATCCTTAGGCGCTTATAAATTAGTACGTATTTATGTTATGAGAAAGAATGAGTTCATCTGATAAGAAATGTAGGAAACAAGCATTCTAGTAGTCATATAGGCCTTATTTGGGCCATTTTGAGTGAAAATGCGTCCTAAAACCCTTAAAGTAAAACACTTAAATTGCTCTTTTCATGTGATTTTAAGCTTTAGGTGCCCATAACTAATTAATAATGACATGTTAAGAGAAATAATGAGTTCATTTGATAACAAATGTAAGAAATAGGCATCCTAGTAGTCAAATAGGCCTTATTTGGGCCATTTTGGATGAAAATGCGTCCTAAAATCCTTAAATTGCTATTTTCATGTGATTTCAAGCCTTAGACGCCTATAACTAAGAAATAATTTGATGTTATAAAAAAGAATTAGTGTATATGATAAGAAATGCAGGAAATAGGCATCCTAGTAGTCATATAGGCCTTATTAGGGTAATTTTGGATGAAATTCTTCCTGAAACCATTAAATTGCTCTTTTCATGTGATTTCAAGCCTTAGGCGCTTATAACTAAGTATTAATGACATGTTATAAGAAAGAACAAGTTTTTTTGATAAAAACTGTTGGAAATAGGCATCCAAGTAGTCATATAGGCTTTATTTACGCCATTTTAAATGTAAATGCGTCCTAAAACCCTTAAATTACTTTTTTCATGTGATTTTAAGCTTTAGGCGGCAAAAAATAAGTAATAATGACATGTTAAGAGAAAAAATGAGTTCATTTGATAAGAAATGTAAGAAATAGGCATCCTAGTAGTCAAATAGGCCTTATTTGGGCCATTTTGGATGAAAATGCATTCTTAAACTCTTAAATTGCTCTTTTCTTGTGATTTCAAGCCCTAGGCGCCTAAAACTAAGAATTAATTTCATGTTTTAAGAAATAATGAGTTTATTAGATAAGAAATGCATGAAATAGGCATCCTAGAAGTCATATAGGCCTTATTTGGGTAATTTTGGATGAAAATGCGTCCTAAAACCCTTAAATTGTTCTTTTCATGTGATTTCAAGCCTTAGGCGCCTGTAGCTGTGTATTAATGACATGTTATAAACATGTTTTTTTGATACTGTTGGAAAGAGGCATCCTAGTAGTCATATAGGCCTTGTTTACGCCATTTTGGAAGAAAATACGTCCTAAAACCCTTAAATTACTCTTTTCATGTGATTTGAAGCCTTAGGTGCTTATAACATGGTACTAATTTATTTTATGAGAATGAATGAGCTCATTTGATAAGAAATGTTGGAAATAGGCATCCAAGTAGTCATATAGGCCATATTTGGGTCATTTTGGATGAAAATGCGTCCTAAAACCCTTAAATTGCTCATATCATATGATTTCAAGCCTTAGGCGCTTATAAATAAGTAATAATGATATGTTATGAGAAACAATGAGTTCATTTGATAAGAAATGTTGGAAAAAGGCATCCTAGGAGTCAGATAGGCCTTATTTGGACCATTTTGGATGAAAATGCGTCCGAAAACCCTTCAATTGCTCATTTCATGTGATTCCAAGCCTTAGGCGTCTGTAAATAAGTAATAATGACATGTTATGTGAAATAATGTGTTTATTTGAAAAAACTATTGGAAATACGCATCCTAATAGTCATATAGGCCTTATTTGGGCCATTTTGGATGAAAATGTGTCCTAAAACCCTTAAATTGCAATTTTCATGTGATTTTAAGCCTTAGGTTCCTATAACTAAGTAATAATGACATGTTATAAAAAATAATGAGTTTATTTGATAAGAAATGTAGGAAATAGGCATCCTAGTAGTCATAAAGGCCTTATTTGGGTAATTTTGGATGAAAATAAGTCCTAAAACCTTTAAATTGCTCTTTTCTTGTGATTCCAAGCCTTAGATGCGTATAACTAAGTATTAATAAACATTTTAAAAGACAGAACGAGTTTTTTTTGATAAAAACTGTTGGAAATAGGCGTCCTAGTAGTCATATAGGCCTTATTTGGGCTATTTTGGATGAAAATGCGACCTAAAACCCAAAAATTGCTATTTTCATGTGATTTCAAGCTTTAGGTGCCTATAACTAAGAAATTATAACGTGTTATAAGAAAGAATTAGTTCATTTGATAAAAACTGTTGTAAATAGGCATCCTAGTACTCAAATAGGCCTTATTTGGGTAATTTTGGATGAAAATGCGTCCTAAACACCTTAAATTGCTCTTTTCATGCAATTCCAAGCCTTAGACGCCTTTAATTAAGTAATAATGACATGTTATGGGAAAGAATGAGTTCATTTGATATGATATGTAGGAAATAAGTATCCTAGTAATCAAATAGGCCTTATTTGGGCCATAATGGATGAAAATGTGTCCTAAAATCCTTAAATTGTTCTTTTCATGTGATTTCAAGTCTTAGGCTCCTATAACTAAGTAATAAAGACATGTTATGAGAAAGAATAAGTTCATCTAATAAGAAATGTAGGAAATAGGCATCCTATTAGTCAAATAGGGCTTTTTTGGGCCATTTTGGATGAAAATGCGTCCTAAAACCCTTAATCTTCACCTTTCATGTGATTTCAAACCTTAGCCACCTATAACTAAGTATTATTGACAGGTTATGAGAAAGAATGTGTTCATTTGATAAGAAATGAAAGAAATAGGCATCCTTGCAGTCAAATAGGCCTCATTTCGGGCATTTTGGATGAAAATGCGTCCTAAAACTCTTAAATTGCTCTTTTCATGTGATTTCAAACCTTAGGCGCCTATAACTAAGTAATAATGACATGTTATGTGAAAAAATGAGTTCATTTGAAGAGAAATGTAGGAAATAGGCATCCTATTAGCCAAATAGGCCTTTTTTGGGTAATAGGCATCCTAGTAGGCAAATAGGCCGTATTTGGGCCATTTTGGATAAAAATGCGTCCTAAAACCCTTAAATTGGAATTTTCATGTGATTCCAAGCCATAGGCACCTGTAACTAAGTATTAATGACATGTTATAAGAAAGAACGAGTTTTTTTGATAAAAACTGTTGGAAATAGGCATCCTAGTAGTCATTTGGCCTTATTTATGTCATTTTGGATGAAAATGCGTCCTAAAACCCATAAATTGCTCTTTTCATGTGATTTCAAGCCTTAGGCGCTTATAACTTAGTACTTATTTATGTTATGAGGAAGAATGAGTTCATATGATAAGAAATGTAGGAAACAAGCATCCTAGTACTCATATAGGCCTTATTTGGGCCATTTTGAGTGAAAATGCGTCCTAAAACCTTTAAATTGCTCTTTTCATGTGATTTCAAGCTTTAGGTGCCTATAACTAAGTAATAATGTCATATTATGAGAAAGAATGAGTTTATTTCATAAGAAATGTAAGAAATAGGCATGCTAGTAGTCAAATAGAACTTATTTGGGTAATTTTGGATGAAAATGCGTCCTAAAACCCTTAAATTGCTACTTTCATGTGATTTTAAGACTTAGGCGCCTATAACTAAGAAATAATTTCATTTTATTAGAAAGAATGAGTTTATTTGATAAGAAATGCAGGAAATAGGCATCCTAGTATTTATTTAGGCCTTATTTGGGTAACTTTGGATGAAAATGCGTCCTAAAACCCTTAAATTGCTCTTTTCATGTGATTTCAAGCCTTAGGCGACTGTAACTAAGGATTAATGACATGTTATAAGAAAGAACGAGTTTTTTTTATAATAACTGTTGGAAATAGGCATCCTAGTAGTCATATAGGCCTTATTTATGCCATTTTGGATTAAAATGCGTCCTAAAATTCCATAAATTGCTCTTTTCATGTGATTTCAAGCCTTAGGCGCTTATAACTTAGTACTTATTTATGTTATGAGAAAGAATAAGTTTATCTGATAAGAAATGTAGGAAACAGGCATCCTAGTAGTCATATAGACCTTGTTTGGGCCATTTTGAGTGAAAATGCGTCCTAAAACCCTTAAATTTCTCTTTTCATGTGATTTATAGCTTTAGGTGCCTAAAACTAAGTAATAATGTCATATTATGAGAAATAATGAGTTCATTTGATAAGAAATGTAAGAAATAGGCATGCTAGTAGTCAAATAGAACTTATTTGGGTAATTTTGTATGAAAATGCGTCCTAAAACCCTTAAATTGCTACTTTCATGTGATTTTAAGACTTAGGCGCCTATAACTAAGAAATAATTTCATTTTATTAGAAAGAATGAGTTTATTTGATAAGAAATGCAGGAAATAGGCATCCTAGTATTTATTTAGGCCTTATTTGGGTAACTTTGGATGAAAATGCGTCCTAAAACCCTTAAATTGCTCTTTTCATGTGATTTCAAGCCTTAGGCGACTGTAACTAAGGATTAATGACATGTTATAAGAAAGAACGAGTTTTTTTATAATAACTGTTGGAAATAGGCATCCTAGTAGTCATATAGGCCTTATTTATGCCATTTTGGATTAAAATGCGTCCTAAAATTCCATAAATTGCTCTTTTCATGTGATTTCAAGCCTTAGGCGCTTATAACTTAGTACTTATTTATGTTATGAGAAAAGAAAAGTTTATCTGATAAGAAATGTAGGAAACAGGCATCCTATTAGTCATATAGGCCTTGTTTGGGCCATTTTGAGTGAAAATGCGTCCTAAAACCCTAAATTTCTCCTTTCATTTGATTTATAGCTTTAGGTGCCTAAAACTAAGTAATAATGCCATATTATGAGAAATAATGAGTTCATTTGATAAGAAATGTAAGAAATAGGCATGCTAGTAGTCAAATAGAACTTATTTGGGTAATTTTGGATGAAAATGCGTCCTAAAACCCTTAAATTGCTACTTTCATGTGATTTTAAGATTTAGGCGCCTATAAATAAGAAATAATTTCATTTTATTAGAAAGAATGAGTTTATTTGATAAGAAATGCAGGAAATAGACATCCTAGTATTTATTTAGGCCTTATTTGGGTAACTTTGGATGAAAATGCGTCCTAAAACCCTTAAATTGCTCTTTTCATGTGATTTCAAGCCTTAGGCGACTGTAACTAAGGATTAATGACATGTTAAAATAAATAACGAGTTTTTTTATAATAACTGTTGGAAATAGGCATCCTAGTAGTCATATAGGCCTTATTTATGCCATTTTGGATTAAAATGCGTCCTAAAATTCCATAAATTGCTCTTTTCATGTGATTTCAAGCCTTAGGCACTTATAACTTAGTACTTATTTATGTTATGAGAAAGAATAAGTTTATCTGATAAGAAATGTAGGAAACAGGCATCCTAGTAGTCATATAGGCCTTGTTTGGGCCATTTTGAGTGAAAATGCGTCCTAAAACCCTTAAATTTCTCTTTTCATGTGATTTATAGCTTTAGGTGCCTAAAACTAAGTAATAATGCCATATTATGAGAAATAATGAGTTCATTTGATAAGAAATGTAAGAAATAGGCATGCTAGTAGTCAAATAGAACTTATTTGGGTAATTTTGGATGAAAATGCGTCCTAAAACCCTTAAATTGCTACTTTCATGTGATTTTAAGACTTAGGCGCCTATAAATAAGAAACAATTTTATTTTATTAGAAAGAATGAGTTTATTTGATAAGAAATGCAGGAAATAGGCATCCTAGTATTTATTTAGGCCTTTTTTGGGTAACTTTGGATGAAAATGCGTCCTAAAACCCTTAAATTGCTCTTTTCATGTGATTTCAAGCCTTAGGCGACTGTAACTAAGGATTAATGACATGTTATAAGAAAGAACGAGTTTTTTTGATAATAACTGTTGGAAATAGGCATCCTAGTAGTCATATAGGCCTTATTTATGCCATTTTGGATTAAAATGCGTCCTAAAACCAATAAATTGCTCTTTTCATGTGATTTCAAGCCTTAGGCGCTTATAACTTAGTACTTATTTATGTTATGAGAAAGAATGAGTTCATCTGATAAGAAATGTAGGAAACAGGCATCCTAGTAGTCATATAGGCCTTGTTTGGGCCATTTTGAGTGAAAATGCGTCCTAAAACCCTTAAATTGCTCTTTTCATGTGATTTCAAGCTTTAGGTGCCTATAACTAAGTAATAATGCTATATTATGAGAAAGAATGAGTTTATTTGATACGAAATGTAAGAAATAGGCATGCTAGTAGTCAAATAGAACTTATTTGGGTAATTTTGGATGAAAATGCATCCTAAAACCCTTAAATTGCTACTTTCATGTGATTTTAAGACTTAGGCGCCTATAACTAAGAAGTAATTTTATTTTATTAGAAATAATGAGTTTATTTGATAAGAAATGCAGGAAATAGGCATCCTATTAGTTATTTAGGCCTTATTTGGGTAACTTTGGATGAAAATGCGTCCTAAAACCCTTAAATTGCTCATTTCATAAGATTTCAAGCCTTAGGCAAATGTAACTAAGGATTAATGACATGTTATAGGAAAGAACGAGTTTTTTTATAATAACTGTTGGAAATAGGCATCCTAGTTTTCATATAGGCCTTATTTATGCCATTTTGGATTAAAATGCGTCCTAAAATTCCATAAATTGCTCTTTTCATGTGATTTCAAGCCTTAGGCGCTTATAACTTAGTACTTATTTATGTTATGAGAAAGAATAAGTTTATCTGATAAGAAATGTAGAAAACAGGCATCCTAGTAGTCATATAGGCCTTGTTTGGGCCATTTTGAGTGAAAATGCGTCCTAAAACCCTTAAATTTCTCTTTTCATGTGATTTATAGCTTTAGGTGTCTATAACTAAGTAATAATGCCATATTATGAGAAATAATGAGTTCATTTGATAAGAAATGTAAGAAATAGGCATGCTAGTAGTCAAATAGAACTTATTTGGGTAATTTTGGATGAAAATGCGTCCTAAAACCCTTAAATTGCTACTTTCATGTGATTTTAAGACTTAGGCGCCTATAAATAAGAAACAATTTTATTTTATTAGAAAGAATGAGTTTATTTGATAAGAAATGCAGGAAATAGGCATCCTAGTATTTATTTAGGCCTTATTTGGGTAACTTTGGATGAAAATGCGTCCTAAAACCCTTAAATTGCTCTTTTCATGTGATTTCAAGCCTTAGGCGACTGTAACTAAGGATTAATGACATGTTATAAGAAAGAACGAGTTTTTTTGATAATAACTGTTGGAAATAGGCATCCTAGTAGTCATATAGGCCTTATTTATGCCATTTTGGATTAAAATGCGTCCTAAAACCAATAAATTGCTCTTTTCATGTGATTTCAAGCCTTAGGCACTTATAACTTAGTACTTATTTATGTTATGAGAAGGAATGAGTTCATCTGATAAGAAATGTAGGAAACAGGCATCCTAGTAGTCATATAGGCCTTGTTTGGGCCATTTTGAGTGAAAATGCGTCCTAAAACCCTTAAATTGCTCTTTTCATGTGATTTCAAGCTTTAGGTGCCTATAAATAAGTAATAATGCCATATTATGAGAAAGAATGAGTTCATTTGATACGAAATGTAAGAAATAGGCATGCTAGTAGTCAAATAGAACTTATTTGGGTAATTTTGGATGAAAATGCGTCCTAAAACCCTTAAATTGCTACTTTCATGTGATTTTAAGACTTAGGCGCCTATAACTAAGAAGTAATTTTATTTTATTAGAAATAATGAGTTTATTTGATAAGAAATGCAGGAAATAGGCATCCTATTAGTTATTTAGGCCTTATTTGGGTAACTTTGGATGAAAATGCGTCCTAAAACCCTTAAATTGCTCATTTCATAAGATTTCAAGCCTTAGGCAAATGTAACTAAGGATTAATGACATGTTATAGGAAAGAACGAGTTTTTTTATAATATCTGCTGGAAATAGGCATCATAGTTTTCATATAGGCCTTATTTATGCCATTTTGGATTAAAATGCGTCCTAAAATTCCATAAATTGCTCTTTTCATGTGATTTCAAGCCTTAGGCGCTTATAACTTAGTACTTATTTATGTTATGAGAAAGAATAAATTTATCTGATAAGAAATGTAGAAAACAGGCATCCTAGTAGTCATATAGGCCTTGTTTGGGCCATTTTGAGTGAAAATGCGTCCTAAAACCCTTAAATTTCTCTTTTCATGTGATTTATAGCTTTAGGTGCCTATAACTAAGTAATAATGCCATATTATGAAAAATAATGAGTTCATTTGATAAGAAATGTAAGAAATAGGCATGCTAGTAGTCAAATAGAACTTATTTGGGTAATTTTGGATGAAAATGCGTCCTAAAACCCTTAAATTGCTACTTTCATGTGATTTTAAGACTTAGGCGCCTATAAATAAGAAATAATTTCATTTTATTAGAAAGAATGAGTTTATTTGATAAGAAATGCAGGAAATAGGCATCCTAGTATTTATTTAGGCCTTATTTGGGTAACTTTGGATGAAAATGCGTCCTAAAACCCTTAAATTGCTCTTTTCATGTGATTTCAAGCCTTAGGCGACTGTAACTAAGGATTAATGACATGTTATAAGAAAGAACGAGTTTTTTTGATAATAACTGTTGGAAATAGGCATCCTAGTAGTCATATAGGCCTTATTTATGCCATTTTGGATTAAAATGCGTCCTAAAACCCATAAATTGCTCTTTTCATGTGATTTCAAGCCTTAGGCGCTTATAACTTAGTACTTATTTATGTTATGAGAAAGAATGAGTTCATCTGATAAGAAATGTAGGAAACATGCATCCTAGTAGTCATATAGGTCTTGTTTGGGCCATTTTGAGTGAAAATGCGTCCTAAAACCCTTAAATTGCTCTTTTCATGTGATTTCAAGCTTTAGGTGCCTATAACTAAGTAATAATGCCATATTATGAGAAAGAATGAGTTCATTTGATAAGAAATGTAAGAAATAGGCATGCTAGTAGTCAAATAGAACTTATTTGGGTAATTTTGGATGAAAATGCGTCCTAAAACCCTTAAATTGCTACTTTCATGTGATTTTAAGACTTAGGCGCCTACAACTAAGAAGTAATTTTATTTTATTAGAAATAATGAGTTTATTTGATAAGAAATGCAGGAAATAGGCATCCTAGCAGTTATTTAGGCCTTATTTGGGTAACTTTTGATGAAAATGCGTCCTAAAACCCTTAAATTGCTCATTTCATATGATTTCAAGCCTTAGGCAAATGTAACTAAGGATTAATGACATGTTATAGGAAAGAACGAGTTTTTTTTATAATAACTGTTGGAAATAGGCATCCTAGTAGTCATATAGGCCTTATTTATGCCATTTTGGATTAAAATGCGTCCTAAAATTCCATAAATTGCTCTTTTCATGTGATTTCAAGCCTTAGGCGCTTATAACTTAGTACTTATTTATGTTATGAGAAAGAATAAGTTTATCTGATAAGAAATGTAGGAAACAGGCATCCTAGTAGTCATATAGGCCTTGTTTGGGCCATTTTGAGTGAAAATGCGTCCTAAAACCCTTAAATTTCTCTTTTCATGTGATTTATAGCTTTAGGTACCTATAACTAAGTAATAATGCCATATTATGAGAAATAATGAGTTCATTTGATAAGAAATGTAAGAAATAGGCATGCTAGTAGTCAAATAGAACTTATTTGGGTAATTTTGGATGAAAATGCGTCCTAAAACCCTTAAATTGCTACTTTCATGTGATTTTAAGACTTAGGCGCCTATAAATAAGAAATAATTTCATTTTATTAGAAAGAATGATTTTATTTGATAAGAAATGCAGGAAATAGGCATCCTAGTATTTATTTAGGCCTTATTTGGGTAACTTTGGATGAAAATGCGTCCTAAAACCCTTAAATTGCTCTTTTCATGTGATTTCAAGCCTTAGGCGACTATAACTAAGGATTAATGACATGTTATAAGAAAGAACGAGTTTTTTTGATAATAACTGTTGGAAATAGGCATCCTAGTAGTCATATAGGCCTTATTTATGCCATTTTGGATTAAAATGCGTCCTAAAACCCATAAATTGCTCTTTTCATGTGATTTCAAGCCTTAGGCGCTTATAACTTAGTACTTATTTATGTTATGAGAAAGAATGAGTTCATCTGATAAGAAATGTAGGAAACATGCATCCTAGTAGTCATATAGGTCTTGTTTGGGCCATTTTGAGTGAAAATGCGTCCTAAAACCCTTAAATTGCTCTTTTCATGTGATTTCAAGCTTTAGGTGCCTATAACTAAGTAATAATGCCATATTATGAGAAAGAATGAGTTCATTTGATAAGAAATGTAAGAAATAGGCATGCTAGTAGTCAAATAGAACTTATTTGGGTAATTTTGGATGAAAATGCGTCCTAAAACCCTTAAATTGCTACTTTCATGTGATTTTAAGACTTAGGCGCCTACAACTAAGAAGTAATTTTATTTTATTAGAAATAATGAGTTTATTTGATAAGAAATGCAGGAAATAGGCATCCTAGCAGTTATTTAGGCCTTATTTGGGTAACTTTGGATGAAAATGCGTCCTAAAACCCTTAAATTGCTCATTTCATATGATTTCAAGCCTTAGGCAAATGTAACTAAGGATTAATGACTTGTTATAGGAAAGAACGAGTTTTTTTTTATAATAACTGTTGGAAATAGGCATCCTAGTAGTCATATAGGCCTTATTTATGCCATTTTGGATAAAAATGCGTCCTAAAATTCCATAAATTGCTCTTTTCATGTGATTTCAAGCCTTAGGCGCTTATAACTTAGTACTTATTTATGTTATGAGAAAGAATAAGTTTATCTGATAAGAAATGTAGGAAACAGGCATCCTAGTAGTCATATAGGCCTTGTTTGGGCCATTTTGAGTGAAAATGCGTCCTAAAACCCTTAAATTTCTCTTTTCATGTGATTTATAGCTTTAGGTACCTATAACTAAGTAATAATGCCATATTATGAGAAATAATGAGTTCATTTGATAAGAAATGTAAGAAATAGGCATGCTAGTAGTCAAATAGAACTTATTTGGGTAATTTTGGATGAAAATGCGTCCTAAAACCCTTAAATTGCTACTTTCATGTGATTTCAAGACTTAGGCGCCTATAAATAAGAAAGAATTTCATTTTATTAGAATGAATGAGTTTATTATTAGATAAGAAATGCAGGAAATAGGCATCCTAGTAGTCATATAGGCCTTATTTGGGAAATTTTGGATGAAAATGCGTTCTAAAACCCTTAAATTGCTCTTTTCATGTGATTTCAAGCCTTAGGCGCCTGTAACTAAGTATTAAGGAAATATTATAAGAAAAACAAGTTTTTTTTATGATAAAAACTGTTGGAAATAAGCATCCTAGTAGTCATATAGGCCCTATTTACGCCATTTTGGATGAAAATGCGTCCTTAAACCCTTAAATTGCTCTTTTCATGTGATTTCAAGCCTTAGGCGCTTATAAATTAGTACTAATTTATTTAATGAGAAAGAATGAGTTCATCTGGTAAGAAATGTAGGAAATAGGCATTCTAGTACTCATATAGGCCTCATTTGGGCCATTTTGGATGAAAATGCGTCCTAAATCCCTTAAATTGCTCTTTTCATGTTATTTCAAGCTATAGGAGCCTATAACAAAGTAATGAGTTCATTTTATAAAAAATGTAGGAAATAGGCATCCTAGTAGTCAAATAGGCCTTATTTGGGCCATTTTGGATGAAAATGCGTCCTAAAACCCTTAAATTGCTATTTTCATGTGATTTCAAGCCTTAGGCGCCTATAACTAAGAATTAATTTCATGTTATAAGAAAGAATAAGTTTATTAGATAAGAAATGCAGGAATTAGGCATCCTAGTAGTCATAAAGGCCTTATTTGGGAAATTTTGGATGAAAATGCGTTCTAAAACCCTTAAATTGCTCTTTTCATGTGATTTCAAGCCTTAGGCGCCGGTAACTAAGTATTAAGGACATATTATAAGAAAGAACAAGTTTTTTTTTTGATAAAAACTGTTGGAAATAGGCATCCTAGTAGTCATATAAGCCCTATTTACGCCATTTTGGATGAAAATGCGTCCTAAAACCCTTAAATTGCTCTTTTCATGTGATTTCAAGCTTTAGGCGCGTATAATTAAATAATAATAACATATTAAGAGAAAGAATGAGTTCATTTGATAATAAATGTAAGAAATAGGCATCCTAGTAGTCAAATAAGCCTTATTTGGGCCATTTTGGATGAAAATGCGTCCTAAAACCTTTAAATTGCTATTTTCAAGTGATTTCAAGCCTTAGGCGCCTATAACTAAGAAATAATTTCATTTTTTAAGAAAGAATGAGTTTATTTGATATGAAATGCATGAAATAGGCATCCTAATAGTCATATAGGCCTTATTTGGGTAATTTTGGATGAAAATGCGTCCTAAAACCCTTAAATTGCTCTGTTCCTGTTATTCCAAGACTTAGGCGCCTATAACTAAGTATTAATGACATGTTATAAGAAGGAACGAGTTTTTTTGATAAAAACATTTGGAAATAGGCATCATCGTAGTCATATAGGCATTATTTACGCCATTTTGGATGTAAATGCATCCTAAAACCCTTAAATTGCTCTTTTTAGGTGATTTTAAGCTTTAGGCGCCTATAACTAAGTAATAATGACATGTTAGGAAAAGTAATGAGTTCATTTGATAAGAAATGTAAGAAATAGGCATCCTAGTAGTCAAATAGGCCTTATTTGGGCCATTTTGGATGAAAATGCGTCCTAAAACCCTTAAATTGCTATTTTCATGTGATTTCAAGCCTTAGGCGCCTATAACTATGAAATAATTTCATGTTATTAGAAAGAATGAGTTTATTTGATAAGAAAATGCAGGAAATAGGCATCCTAGTAGTCATATAGGCCTTATTTGGTTAATTTTGGATGAAAATTCATCCTAAAACCCTTAAATTGCTATTTTCATGTGATTTCAAGCCTTAGGCGCCTATAACTATGAAATAATTTCATGTTATAAGAAAGAATGAGTTTATTAGATAAGAAATGCAGGAAATATGCATCCTAGTAGTCATATAGGCCTTATTTGGGTAATTTTGGATGAAAATGCGTCCTAAAACCCTTAAATTGCTCTTTTCATGTGATTTCAAGCCTTAGGCGCCTGTAACTAAGTATTAATGGCATGTTATCAGGAAGAATAAGTTTTTTTGATAAAAACTGTTGGAAATAGGCATCCTAGTAGTCATATAGGCCTTATTTACGCCATTTTGGATGAAAAAGCGTCCTAAAACCCTTAAATTGCTCTTTTTATGTGATTTGAAGCTTTAGCCGCCTATAAATAAGTAATAATGACATGTTAACAGAATGAATGAGTTCATTTGATAAGAAATGTAAGAAATAGGCATCCTAGTAGTTAAATAGGCCTTATTTGGGCCATTTTGGATGAAAATGCGTCCTAAAACCCTTAAATTGCTCTTTTCATGTGATTTCAAGCTTTAGACGCCTATAACTAAGAAATAATTTCATGTTATAAGAAAGAAAGAGTTTATTTGATAAGAAATGCAGGAAATAGGCATCCTAGTACTCATATAGGCCTTATTTGGGTAATTTTGGATGAAAATGCGTCCTAAAACCCTTAAATTGCTCTTTTCATGGGATTTCAAGCCTTAGGCGCCTGTAACTAAGTATGAATAACATGTTATCAGAAAGAACGAGGTTTTTTGATAAAACCTATTGGAAATAGTCATCCTAGTAGTCATATAGGCCTTATTTACGCCATTTTAGATGAAAATGCATCATAAACCCTTAAATTGCTATTTTCATGTGATTTTAAGACTTAGATGCCTATATCTAAGAAATAATGTCGTGTTATAAGAAAGAATGAGTTGATTTGATAAGAAATGTAGGTAATAGGCATCCTAGTAGACATATAGGCCTTATTTGGGTAATTTTGGATTAAAATGCGTCCTAAAATCCATATATTGCTCTTTTTATGTGGTTCCAAGCCTTAAGCGCCTGTAACTAAGTATTAATGACATGTTATAAGAAAGAACGAGTTTTTTTTGATAAAAACTGTTAGAAATAGGCATCTCAGTAGTCATATAGGCCTTATTTACGCCATTTTGGATAAAAATGCGTCCTAAAACTCTTAAGTTGCTCTTTTCATGTGATTTCAAGCTTTAGCTGCCTAAAACTATGTAGTTATGACATGCTAACAGAAACAATAAGTTCATTTGATAAGAAATGTAAGAAATAGGCATCCTAGTAGTCAAATAGGCCTTATTTGGGCCATTTTGGTTGAAAATGCGTCCTAAAACCCTTAAATTGCTATTTTCATGTGATTTCAAGCCTTAGGTGCCTATAACTAAGAAATGATTTCATGTTATAAGAAAGAATGAGTTTATTTGACAAGAAATGCAGGAAAAAGGCATCCTAGTAGTCATATAGGCCTTATTTGGGTAATTTTGGATGAAAATGCGTCCTAAAACCCTTAAATTGCTCTTTTCATGTGATTCCATGCCTTAGGCGCCTGTAACTAAGTATTAATGACATGTTATTAGAAATAACGAGTTTTTTTGATAAAAACTGTTGGAAATAGGCATCCTAGTAGTCATTTAGGCCTTATTTACGCCATTTTCGATGAAAATTCGTCCTAAAACCCTTAAATTGCTATTATCATGTGATTTCAAGCCTTAAGTGCATATATCTAAGAAATAATGACATGTTAAGAGAAAGACCGAGTTTATTTGATAAGAAATGCAGGAAACAGGCATCCTAGTAGTCAAATAGGCCTTATTTGGGTAATTTTGGAAGAAAATGCGTCCTAAAACCCTTAAATTGCTCTTTTCTTGTGATTCCAAGCCTTAGGCGCCTATAACTAAGTATTAATGACATGTTATAAGAAAGAACAAGTTATTTTGATAAAAACGTTTAGAAATAGGCATCCTAGTACTCATATAAGCCTTATTTACGCCATTTTGGATGAAAATGCATCCTAAAACCCTTTAATTGCTCTTTTCATGTGATTTTAAGCCTTAGGCGCTTATATCTTAATACTAATTTATGTTATGAGAATGAATGAGTTCATCCGATAAGAAATGTAGCAAATAGGCATCCTAGTAGTCATATAGGTCTTACTTGGGCCATTTTGGATGAAAATGCGTTCTAAAACCCTTAAATTGCTCTTTTCATGTGATTTCAAGTTTTAGGCGCCTATACCTAAGTAATAGTGACATGTTATGAGAAAGAATGAGTTCATTTGATAAGAAATGTAAGAAATAGGCATCCTAGTAGTTAAATAGGCCTTATTTGGGTCATTTTGAATGAAAATGTGTCCTAAAACCCTTAAATTGCTATTTTCATGTGATTTCAAGCCTTAGCCGCCTATATCTAAGAAATAATGTCATGTTATAAGAAAGAATAAGTTTATTTGATAAGAAATGTAGGAAATAGGCATCCTAGTAGTCATATAGGCCTTATTTGGGTAATTTTGGATGAAAATGCGTCCTAAAACCCTTAAATTGCTCTTTTCATGTGACTTCTAGCCTTAGGAGCCTATAACTAAGAAATAATGTAAGAAACAATGAGTCCATTTGACAAGAAATGTAGGAAATAGGTACCCTAGTAATCAAATTGTAATTATTTGGGCCTTTTCGGATGAAAATGCGTCCTAAAACACTTTAATTGCTCCTTGTATGTGATTTCAGGCCTAAGCTGCATTTAACTATGTAATTTTGACATGTTATGAGAAAGAATGAGTTCGTTTGATAAGAAATGTCGGAAATAGGCATCCTAGTAGTCAAATAGGCTTTATTTGAGCTATTTTGGATGTAAATGCACCCAAAAACCCTGAAATTGCTCTTTTGTTGTGATTTCAAGCCTTAGCCACCTATAACTAAGTAATAATGAAATTTTATGAGAAACAATGAGTTCGTTTGACAAGAAATGTAGGAAATAGGTATCCCAGTAATCAAATAGGCATTATTTGGGCCATTTCGGATGAAAATGCGTCCTAAAACCCTTTAATTGCTCTTTGTATGTGATTTCAAGCCTTAGCTGCCTATAAATATGTAATTTTGACATGTTATGAGAAAGAATGAGTTCATTTGATAAGAAATGTAGGAAATAGGCAACCCAGTAGTCAAATAGGCTTTATTTGGGCCATTTTGGACGAAAATGCTTCCTAAAACACTTGAATTTTTCTTTTCACGTTATTTCAAGCCGCAATCGCCTATAACTAAGTAATAATGATATGTGTATGGAAAAACAATGAGTTTATTTGACAAAAAATATTGAAAATAGGCATCCTAGTAGTCAAATAGGCTTTATTTATGCTATTTTGGATGTAAATGCACCCAAAAACCCTGAAATTGCTCTTTTCTTGTGAATCAAGCCTTAGCTACCTATAACTAAGTAATAATGATATTTTATGAGAAACAATGTGTTCATTTGAAAAGAAATGTAGGAAATAGGTATCCCAGTAGTCAAATAGGCATTATTTGGGCCATTTCAGATGAAAATGCGTCCTAAAACCCTTTAATTGCTTTTTGTATGTGATTTCAAGCCTTAACTGCCTATAACTATGTAATTTTGACATGTTATGAGAAAGAATGATTTCATTTGATAAGAAATGTAGGAAATAGGCAACCTAGTAGTCAAATAGGATTTATTTGGGCCATTTTGGAAGAAAATGCGTCCTAAAACACTTGAATTGTTCTTTTCACGCGATTTTAAGCCTTAGTCGCCTATAACTAAATAATGTTGACATGTTATGAGAAAGAATGTGTTCATTTGATAAGAAATGCAGGAAATAGGCATCCTAGTAGCCAAATAGGCCTTATTTCGGGCATTTTGGATGAAAATGCGTGTCAAAACCCTGAAATTGCTCTTTTCATGTGATTTCAAGCCTCAAGCGCCTATAACTAAGTAATAATGACATTTTATCTGAAAAAATGAGTTCATTTTATTAGAGATGTAGGATATAGGCTTCCTAGTAGTCAAATAGGCCTTATTTGGGCCATTTTGGATGAAAATGCGTCCTAAAACACTTGAACTGCTCTTTTCAAGTGATTTCAAGCCTTATCCACTTGTAACTAAGAAATAATGACATGTTACAAGAAATAATGAGTTCATTTGACAAGAAATGTAGAAAATAGGTATCCTAGTAGTCAAATTGGCATTATTTGGGCCATTTCGGATGAAAATGCGTCCAAAAACCCTTTAATTGCTCTTTGTGATTAAGGGATTTTGCTCCCACCAATCAGAATGCGCCATGTGGGCCAATCAGGTCCTGCCAAGTGTCCTCTAATTGGACTTGTTAGAGCCTGCCACGTGGCACGCGCCTATTTGTCCACCGAGGACCTATTATGTCACGACACGTGGCATCCTCCATGCCTAATGGAAAAATCGGCCACCTAGGCCCAACTTTCAAGGGAAGCCCAATTAGCCCTAGCGTAACCGAAAACCTATGATTGGAACGCATCCCAAGGTTATAAATACCTTCATTAATCCTCATTAAAAGAGATTACGCTGATTAATCACTCTGACCTAGAGAAACACATTTTACCTTTCCGCATTAATTACTCCTTAAACAAGTTCTAACTTGACCGTTAGAGGCGGAACTTCAATCACTCAGAGTCTCTGTTTGTTTTGCAGGTATAGGCGTCCGGTTCTAGTCTCGGAATTGTAACTCTCCCGCTGGACATAAAAAAAAACCCCGAAACTTCTTGGCGCCGTTTGTGGGGAGAGTACTTTTGAGATGGTATCAACGTCTGTACTGACTCCAGAAGAGAGGCGTCCCATGGACGACCCTCAAGTTCATCAGATCATGATACTGAAAATGAGGTTGAAGTTGAAGCACACACAGCCTCAGACGGGACCCTAAGGGCCCGACGTACCCGTCACACCGAAAAGAAAGAACGGTTAGATCACCAAACTGGACCTAGTAATCCAGTCGGCACACCGCTTGATCAGCATCAGGCGGCTGAAGGGTCTGCTCCCATTACAAGAAACGAACTCATGACCTTCATGAGGGGCTTCAAGGGGGAGATCCAAGAACTGATCAACAAGAAGACGCCTGCTCTGTCTAAGGAGCAGTCGGCAAAAAGGCCTTCCCATTCAGGAAGAAGGAAGCCTGTTCAAGGACGAGAGGTGACCCCTCATCCTAACTCTAGGAAGTGGGAGCCGCCTGTGCTTGACTTCACAAAGTACCGTTTTCCCACACCAGGGAAGAGGAAGCCCGTTTGTCATATACAAGCGGACGAGTCAAAGAAAACATTCTCAGACGCTCGGCTACTGCTAGAGCAGAAGAAGAACGACCGACTATCAGAGTTGGCCTCTACTTTAAATTTCTAAGATAGTTTGCACAATACTTCTATGAGATATACTCAATCAAATAATGAGAGTTAGACAGGCGGTACCTCCCGTCGGTCTAGATTTCATAACGACCAGGCGGTACCAAATTTACCATTTGTACCGCAACAACAATATTTTTTGCAGTCACCTTTGTTTGGAGGACAGGCGGCAAAAAATGTCCAGCATTTGGAATGGCAACTACGGTTGCTAAGACTTGGGGAACAACCGTCCGCTTTCTCCAAGGAAATTACAGAGGTCGCCCAGCCGACACTACTAACCCTGAAGACCATTTGATGGCGTTTACTAACCTAATGTATCTCCAAGGTTTGGATGATCCCACTTGGTGCAAGTGTTTCCCAGCGACTCTCAAAGGAATCGCACAGCAATGGTTTGGCAACCTGCCGACTGGTTGTGTGAACAACTTCAGGACGCTTGCTTACTTATTCACCTCCAACTTTGCCATGAACATACCTGCAATAAAGACCACCCTTGATTTAGGGACGATTCAGCAGGGTGATAAGGAGGGGCTCTGTTCATACATCAGGCGGTTCAACCTGATGAGGATACAGATTCAAGGGCTACCGAATGAGGTGGCCTACACTGACTTTTTTAGAGGTCTCAAGGACGGGTCGACCTTCAAGTTTAACCTAGTTCAAAAGAGGGTTGCGACTCTTCAGGAAGCCTTGATTGAAGCAGAAGCCTATATACAGGCGACTGATCTTTGTAGTACTGGAAAGCAATCGGACGGAAGGAGGTCCGACAAAAAAGAAGGCCGACCAAAGCAGTTGGTCAATAAGGATGATAAAAAGAGAAAAGAGGTCTGGGCGACCGATTCCTCTAAACAGCCGGCCCAAAAAAAGAAGAAAGAATTCAAACCATACTCTCCGAAGTATGCGTTCAGCAAGGATAGTCAAGCTATCCTCAAAGAAATCAAGGGCCAAATCTCAATCGAGAAGCCGGCCCCCATGAAGGGTTCCGCGAGCAATCAGAACCAAGATAAGTTCTGCCATTATCATGAAGACGTTGGTCATGAAACCAACGAATGCATCAGTCTCATGCGCTACCTAGACCGCCTGGCTGAACAAGGCGACCTTGACTCCTATGTTAAGAAGTCTTAGGGGAATACTTCCTCGAAGAATAAGCAGTCGGCCAAAAAGAACCAACAGGCCGATAGTTCTGACACAGATGATGCAGTCGTCTATACAATTGCAGGCGGCTTCTCAGGAGGCGGCCCCATTATCAGGGGCAATAAAGACAATATCAGGCGGCTAGATGTCAATTCCGTTCACCAAGAACGACCTTCCAAAAGTTCATTCCCAGAGATTGTCATCACAGAAGAAGATCTAAGAGGGGTAAAGGGGCCGCATGATGACCCCATTGTTATTGAATGCAAAGTGGCCAACAAAAGAGTTGGCAGAATCCTCATAGATACTGGTAGATCCTCCGATCTTATCAGTAGCAAGTGTCTGTCAAAGCTCAAATACAAGACTGATTGCATACATCCGGTATCCCACCCTCTAGTAGGGTTTGGAGGAGGAGTCGTACACCCAGTGGGGCGAGTGGATTTACCCATCCGCCTGGGTGAGAAAGGGAAGGGTCGTCACGTGGTGGTACGGTTCCTGGTAGTTGAGGAACTCTCGGCCTACAACATGATCATGGGACAACCTACCCTAAATAATTCAAAAGCTGTCATTATCCCATCTCTTATGTTGCTCAAATTTGAGAAGGATGATGGAACAGTCGGCTCCCTAAGGGGAGATCAGAAGATGGCCCGGGAGTGCTACCTCTCGGATATCAAACCCACTGTGGCAGCCGCTAGGCCAAGTGGTGAAAGAGAAGATCTTGACATTGTCAAGGAGGATGCGCCTGCTCAAGAAGCAGGCGACAAGAAAAGAAAGGCTGCCTAGTTGGGGGCCAAAAGAAAAGAAAAAAGATAGCAATCACTGGCAGAGGAACGGTCAGACGAATTTCGCCCTCAGCCAGCTGGTGAGCATACGGACCTGGTCCTGGACGACTCGTGCCCTGACCGAACAGTCAAGGTTGGGACGACTGCTCTTAGAGTTCTGGGTAAAGATTTTCACCAACTTTTGAAAGAATACAAAGACATCTTCGCATTCGAAGTTCATGAAATGCCAGGCATCAGTCATGACCTGGCGGTACAGAAAATGGCCGTGGATTCGAAAAACAAGCCAGTAAGGCAGAAGAAGCGAAACCATGGCGAAGAAAGGAGTCAGGCGGTAGCCGCCGAAGTTAAAAAGCTGCTTAACGCAGGGTTCATTCGGCAATGTTACTTCCCAGACTGGGTCGCAAATGTTGTGCTTGTCAAAAAGCCGAATGGTACCTGGCGAATCTGTGTGGACTACACGGACCTAAATAAGGCGTGCCCCAAGGACAGTTACCCTCTGCCCAAAATTGACAGTCTGGTTGACTCAACAGCCGACCATGCTTTAATGAGCTTCATGGACGCCTACTCTGGCTTCAATCAGATTCCCTTGTGGAAGAAAGATCAGGAGAAGACGGCCTTCGTCACTGATCAAGGGCTATATTGCTACACAGTCATGCCGTTTGGTTTGAAGAATGCCCCGGCCACCTTCCAAAGAATGATAAATATAGTCTTCTTTGACCAAATTGGGAGAAACGTTGAGGCATACATCGATGATATGATTGTTAAGTCTAAGCTTCAGAAAGACCATCTGTCGGACCTCCGAGAAACTTTCACCATACTCAGGCGGCACTATGTCATGCTCAATCCCAAGAAATGTGTATTTGGGGTTGAGTCTGGGAAATTTCTCGGATTCCTCATCAATCAGAGAGGAATAGAGGCGAACCCTGAGAAAGTGCAGGCGGTCATTGACATGCAGTCGCCTCGCACCGTCCGAGAGGTTCAGAAATTAACAGGTTGTCTGGCGGCTCTAGGAAGATTTCTCAGCCGGTCAGGCGACAAGTGCCATTACTTTTTCTAGGCTATAAAGAAGAAGGCAAGGTTTGAATAGGGGACGGATGCTGAGGTGGCCTTCCAAAAATTAAAAGTTCACTTACATTCCTTGCCGAGGCTGGTCAGTCCTTTGCGTAAAGAAGTGCTTTACATGTACCTGGCCGTTTCTGATCATGCTCTAAGCGCTGTCCTCCTTGCTGAAAGAGACAGCTGCCAGCTCCCGGTCTACTTTTTCAGCCACGTGCTGAAAAATGCCGAGTTGAGGTATCCCTTAGTGGAAAAGTTCGGTCTTGCTCTCTTCATGGCCGTTAAAAAATTGAAGTCCTATTTTTTGGCACATGCAGTCGTTGTGTATACAGATCAACCAATCAAGCGGCCACTGACAACTATGGAGTCTTCAGGCCGGATGATCAAATGGGCAATAGAAACTTAGAGTCTCGAAATCACATTCGAGCCTAGGATAGCAGTAAAGGGGCAAGCTTTTTCTGATTTTATTGTAGAGATGACTCGGCCCCCTAATTCTCAAGTTCCAAATCAAGTCTGGAAGGTATATGTGGACGAGAGCTCCACCTCAAATGGTTGCGGAGCAGGCGTCATATGTCAGTCGCCCGAGGGCGACAGGTATGAGTATGCTTTACGATTTAATTTTCAAGCCTCAAACAACGAGGCAGAATATGAAGCTTTACTAGCCGGAATCCGCATGTGCAAGGCGGCTGGGGCAAGAAAGATAGGCGCCTGTTCTGATTCACAATTTATAGTGAGTCAGTACAATGGCGAATACGAAGCAATCCATCCGGCAATGATCAAGTATTTACAGGCGGTACGACAAGCAGTCAGATCCCTTGAAGATTTTCATCTGACTCAAGTACCAAGATCTGAAAACAACCAGGCGGATGCTCTTTCAAAGTTAGCATCCTCGGCCTCCTGTGATACTCCACGAACCGTTTTCTGGGAGGTTATGCAGAAAAGAAGCATTGAGGAAGACCCTATTGGAATTTTTGATAGAAGTTCAACCTAAATGGATCCAATCAGGACATATCTAACAGACGGCACCTTGCCGGATGACCATCACTAGGCGGCCACACTAAAAAAACGAGCGTCCAGTTTTGAAATGATAAAGGGAGAACCTCACAAGAGAGGGTACCTCCAACCCTTCTTGAAGTGTGTTACTCCAAAAAAGGACGAGAGATCCTAGAGGATCTTCACTCCTGTTACTGCGCATCCCATGTAGGCGGCAGGTCGCTTGCCCAACGGGCAAGGCGGCAGGGTTACTTTTGGCCTACTTTAGAAGCAGATGCAATGGAGATGGTGAAAAAATGTGACAAGTGTCAAAAGTTTGGCAAGCTAATTCACCGTCCGGCTACTGATCTCACTGATATCCATAGCCCACTACCGTTTTCTAAGTGGGGCATGGATATTCTGGGTCCCTATACGCCTGCTACAGGCGGCAGGAAGTACATACTTGTTGCAGTCGACTACTTTACTAAATGGGTAGAGGCAGAGGCTGTCAAAAGGAATCAAAACAAAGGGTGTGATTTCATTCATTTGGAAAAACATCATCACTCGGTTAGGGGTGCCCATGTCTATGGTTTTTGACAATGGTCCCCTATTTGAGATGCCTGTTCTCAAAAACTGGCTGGGAGACCAAGGTATTTCACATTACTTTGCATCAGTCGGCCGTCCACAAGCAAACGGCCAAGTAGAAGCTTTTAATAAGATCATCTCAAATGGGCTCAAGAAAAAGATTGAGCGAGCAAGCGGCCTATGGGCAGATGAACTACCACATGTTCTCTGGGCCATTAGGACGACTGAAAAAGGGTCCACTGGAGAGACTCCATTCCTCCTATCCTATGGTGCGGAAGCTGTTCTTCCAACTGAACACTACGAGCCGACTCTTCGAATAATGTTATACGACGAAGAGGCGAACTGGGAGTCCATGCGTCTGGCTTTGGACTCACTCCCAGAAAGGAGGGGCAATGCAGCCTTGCGCTATGAAATTTACCGCCTGAGAATGATCAAATCATATAACAAAAAAGTGCACAAGCGTCCACTCAAAGTGGGGGACTTTGTACTAAGAAAGATGGAAGCAGTCGGTAGGGCTAATGAGACTGGCAAATTAACTCCCAACTGGGAAGGACCCTACCAAATCTATGAAGAGGTCCGGGATGGCACCTACCGTCTGGAAACACCAGACGACCAACCCTTGCCTCGAACCCGGAATGTAGATAATATCAAAAAATATTATTTTTGAATAATGTAAATAGTCGAGAGCTACCTAATAAAAGTTCACTATTTCACTTCATTTATTTTGTACTAAGAGGGGCATGCCTACTGGTAAAATAGTTGGCTACTCTCCATGCACTTTATTTACGTGTTTAATTAAGAGGGGCATGCCGCTTGTTCTATACAACCGACTACTCTCCCATACATAGTTCACCAAGAACTATCCAACGCTTATGGCCGAAATGGATCAGACTAGGCGCCAAGCCAGTTGATCAAACTTTAAAACCAATCCGACCTGTCCCAACATCATAGCAAGCGACCGACGGCATCCATCCGGATGAAATTTGTCGCAGAGAGCAGCTCCCTTTTGGGTGGAACATTGTTCTATAAATTAATTACACGGCACCTATACGATTGTCTACTAAGACAACCACTTAGCCGTTTCTGAGACAAGGATAACACTCACTGGTCCAACAAGTGTTTACAGTTAGCATCCGCGTTAGATAACCGACTGTACTACTTGGGATAAGTACATCCGGTACCTTTTGAGTTAATAGCCAACAAACATTAGCGAATAAAGGGGTCCAATCGGCTTCCGCCGCCTGGTACCTCTACTACTCAAACAATAGTGACGGCGACTAAGTAACGTCTATGTTTACTTGGGTCACTCCTTAAAACTTGGTTTGAAATTGAAAAAGGTTTTCACATACCGCCTGTCCTTACTAAGTTATCACACCTTGAGTAAAAATCCAACAAGGTTTGGTAAGTCAGGGGAATTAACCAGCCCATGCTGCTTAGCGCCTCTCCTACTTAAACTAACCATGACCAACGAATAATCTCCCTCATACTTAGCCGATTTCAAAAAATATGACGGGACCGCCTGTCCAAAGGTGAACCAGTCATCAAAATACGTTAGAAACCGATTGGATGAATGGCCGACTGATCGCCTAGCCTGGAAATAGCCAACCTGTCGTACAGGGGCATAGGCAGCTCCTACATTGTACCTGTCTGTAACTATCGGCCACACAAAACAGTCGGTATAACATGCAAGCGGATATTAGAGTTTCGACATTGTACCTGTCCGCAATTATCGGCCACACAAAACAGTCGGTATGACATGCAAGCGGATATCAGAGTTTTGACACTTAGCAAAAATAAAACAGAAGAGCACAATTAGAAATTTTGCAGCTAAGGCGACCTAAAAAGATGGTTGCCGAAATTCTATTAACAACCGACCATAAAGACCAGCACAAATATTCAAGACCCCGGCCCCCTGGCCGGGTAAAGACACAAAAATAAAACCGGCCATAAAGACCGGCAAAGTATTCAAAGACCCCGACCCCTTGGCCGGGTAAAACAGACGGCACGCAGGCCGAAGAGAAGAGAAAAAGAAACATAAGCTTCAAGATGGGGGCAGATCTTCAACAACAACAACCGCCTTATTAGCAAGAGACGCCTGCTTCTAAGAAGCATTCTTGCTTGTCTCGGCATCAGCTGCACCCTTTTTCGGCACCAGGGCCACTACCGGCTCCTCTTCCTCCTCCAGCGCATCATTCTCAGAAGCCGCCAGCAGGACTTCTTAGTTATACGTTTCAGAGCATCGGCGAAATTGTTTTTTCCCAAGAAGCAAAGTCGGCGTTTGGAAAGAGGCGAGTCCAGGTCATGCGCTGGATTTGGGCCGAGTCCTCCATCATGTCTCGAACTAAATCCTTCTTCTCTTGCTCAGCCTTGGCCGAGAGCTCTTCAGTGAAGCTCTTCTCCTAGTTTACCAGGCGCTCCTTGACATGCTCCAAGGATTTCTCCAAGGTGTCGTAGTGGAGCATCTTTTGCCTAAGAGGCTTCAGCTCGGCTTTAAGGTTTTTGATGGTCGCCTCCAACTTATTGTTTCTCTTCTTGGCCGCCTCCAACTCAGTCCTAATAGCAGAAGTGGCCTGCGCCTGATAATAAAGGATATCAGTTGTCAAAATTTCATTTTGGGCAATTTGAAACATTGCCTTATCACAGCCAGAGGCGGCCATGGCTTTAGAAGCCTTTACCTCTTTGGTCTTCGCACTAATGGGTTTGCGAAGGCCGTTTACTTGGAGCAGGGACTGAATAAAAGAAAATAAGCGTCAGATTTCAAACGAAAAACAGGCATCCTGGAATTAAACAACAAAAATACGCTAAGTATACCTCAGCAAGGAGCCCTGCAATTCCATCTAGGTCCAGGGTGCCGACACCCCGAACCGCGTCTCTCTCTGCTGAAGGGACGACTTTGATCATGGACTTGGCCACTTTGACCAGGTCCGGTTCTTGAGGGTCGGCTGCATCAAGAATGAACAAGAATTTTAGACAAGGCGAAAGAAAAGTAGGCAAAGTCTAGAAGAGCAGTTTCATACTTCTAGGCGGCCTGCTGGGAGTTTGAGAAGGATTGGCTGGCTGTTTGTCAGCAGCCGCTTGTTTCCTGGCAGAACCAGGCGAACTCGCCACAGTCGTCTTCCGGGCTTTGGAGTCCAGCTGTTGGGAGGAGGAAGTTCTTGGTGTGCCCGCCTGCAAAAAAAAAAAATGGTTAGTATGTGTATAAACCCAACCTTTTACCAGAAAAAGGGGGGGGGGTGAAAGCTGGGAACTCACTAAGGGCATCTCCTTGGTGGGAGAGTCAGCTGATGTGTGTTGCTGGATAACGGATGCTCGCAGCATAGCAGCCGCCGTCTTGGAGGCGGTTAATTTGCTCATGGCTTCCATTGCATAGAGGAAGGCGAAATTTAGAAAAATTCAGAAAATGATTTCTACAAGGGTACGTATTCGACAGGTCGGCTACCTCTAGAGCACCGACTGCTAAGGCCACAAGCGGCCAGGAAGTACTCGTCATAGAGCCATTTGTAACTCGGGACGCAGTGTAGGGGCACTTGCTCTCGTACCCCTGTAGTAGAGTCGACCCTAGTCTCTACTTTAAAGAGTCCTCGGTCCAGGATCTCTTTTTTAGCTTTGAGAGGGACAGGCGGCATGCTGCGACCGCCTGCAAGAAGAGGCGGGTCTCTGTTCCACCTATTAAAGCGTTTGTTCAGCTCTTTGTTTGAACTCTCAATAATGAGGAAGGTGCTTCTCCAATCCTTCCATTTGTTCTCTTTACCTCTTGTCATGAGGTAGCCTTTGTGGCTCGTCAATTGGTACCATCCGGTACCGCCTGCCTTAGGGGTCCGGCTGAGATAGTTCATATGGGCGAATGCCTCGAAATTTGGCTCCACCCCATACATTTCACACCCGGCTACATAGCCGAGAACATTGAACCAGGAATTTGGGGCTAACTGCAATAACCCTAAGTCATATCCGTCAAGGATTCGTTGAACAGCCGGATGTAAGGGAAAACGCAGCCCAGCCCTAATGGCCGCCTCATAGCAGCCAAAGTAGGCGCTATCATAACTGGTCCCAGCTGGCCAAACGACTGTGTCTTCCGGATCTGGCACAAAAACCAGAAAGCCAGGGCCCATTACATGGTCCGCTACGAAGCTGCCCACTTTCTCTTGCATGGCCTTGATTCGGCCTTTTGGAACGGTGCAGTAGTAAGGGGTTTTTTGCTCTCTTTGAGTGGCGGATGGCTCCGCCGAATTGTCCCCCTTCTCTAATAAATGGGAAAGTCTCGCCTCTTGTAGGCGGTTGTGCCCCTCCTCTAAGTCGAGAGAAAGGTGACCAGAAGAGCTGGAGTCGGACTCGTCTTCCGAAGAGTCCGAAGAGTCTGACTCCTCCCCTCTCCCTGAGGGGCCCGCCTCCTTTCCTTCAGTAGGAGCATGAGAATACCTTGATCCCTCCCTTAGAGCTGTCAGCAGTCGAGCCGCCTTGGTTCACCTCAACATCTGGCGTTTGATCAGATGTTTCACTAATCGACACCTAGAAGGAGGAGCCGTCCGAATTGGTGATCCTAGCTGTTCTTTTTGTTCTGGCCATTATGTTCTGCATCACAGAGACAGTCGGACTTTGTATAAAGGGCAAAGATTGGTTCGAAAAGGGGCAGGCGGCACTCCTAGTCCTAGACTCAGCCGTCCCCGGTGACCGGCTGATTACTAACCTAGGTCGTGTCGTGTGCTTCCGAGGTGCCATTTCAAAAAAGAAAAAAATAAAAGAAATGTAAAAGAATAAGAGAACGAACGGTTACCTGAACGATTGAGAAGTTGACGAAGATCAGAAAAGTAATCTAAATATCAGCCGGCTTGTCAGAACAGGCGCTAGGCTGGAAATGTCCAAAATGTCAGAGCAGGTTCAGGGGTCCGATTGTTCTCTTAAAAAGTTCTCAAGTGTGAACAAATGTGAAGTCAACATGCGCTTATATAGGCAATTGAAGGAGTTGAAGGGACACTCTTCAAATTCGAAAAATGAGCGGGAAAAACTCTCGGCCTTTCACCAAACGACACCTGTAGCAGGCCGTCGCTTGTTATGAGCCGACACCTGTCACAGGTGACATGTGACCAGTCACGTGCCACCTATGAGGGGCAAATGATTAAGGGATTTTGCTCCCACCAATCAGAATGCGCAATGTGGGCCAATCAGGTCCTGCCAAGTGTCCTCTAATTGGACTTGTCATAGCCTGTCACGTGGCACGCGCCTATTTTTCCACCGAGGACCTATTATGTCACGACATGTGGCATCCTCCATGCCTAATGGAAAAACCGGCCACCTAGGCCCAACTTTCAAGGGAAGCCTAATCAGCCCTAGGGTAACCGAAAACCTAGGATTGGCACGCATCCCAAGGTTATAAATACCTTCATTAATCCTCATTAAAAGAGATTACGCTGATTAATCACTCTCACCTAGAGAAACACATTTAACCTTTCCGCATTAATTTGTACATGATTTCAAGCGTTATCTGCCTATAATTAAGTAATTTTGACATGTTATGAGAAATAATGATTTCATTTGATAAGAAATGTAGGAAATAGGCAACCTAGTAGTCAAATAGGCCTTATTTAGGCCATTTTGGATGAAAATGCGTCCTAAAACACTTGAACTGCTCTTTTCACGTGATTTCAAGCCTTAGTCGCCCATAACTAAGTAATAATGATATGTGTACGGAAAAATAATGAGTTTATTTGACAAGAAATGTTGGAAATAGGCATCCTAGTAGTCAAAGAGGCTTTGTTTGGGCTATATTGGATGTAAATGCACCCAAAAATCCTGAAATTGCTCTTTTCTTGTGATTTAAAGCCTTAGTCACCTATAACTAAGAAATAATGACATGTTATGAGAAACAATGAGTTTATTAGACAAGAAATGTAGGAAATAGGTATCCCAGTAGTCAAATAGGCATTATTTGGGCCATTTCGGATGAAAATGCGTCCTAAAACCCTTTAATTTCTCTTTGATAAGAAATGTAAGAAATAGGCATACTAGTAGTCAAATAGGCCTAACTTTGATCGTCATTTGATAAGAAATGTAAGAAATAGGGATACTAGTAGTCAAATAGGCCTAACTTGGGCCATTTTTTATGAAAATGCAACCTAAAACCCTTAAAATGCTCTTTATGTGTGATTTCTGGTCTCATGCGCTTATAACTAAGTAATAATGACATGTGATGTGAAAGAATGAGTTGATTTGACATGAAATGTAGAAAATAGGCACCCTAGTAGTCAAATAGGCCTTATTTGGGCCATTTTAGATGGAAATGCATCCTATAACCCTTAAATTGCTCTTTTAATGTGATTTTAAGCCTTCAACGCCTATAACTAAGTAATAATGGCTTGTTAAGAGAAAGAATGAGTTCATTTGATAAGAAATGTAGGAAATAGAAATCCTAGTAGTCATATAGGCCTTATTTGGATGAAAATGCGTCCTAAAACCCTTAAATTGCTCTTTTCATGTGATTTCAAGCCTTAGGCACCTATAATAAGTAATAATGACATGTTATTAGAAAGAATGAGTTCATATGATAAGAAATGTAGGAAATAGGCATCCTAGTAGTCAAATAGGCCTTTTTTGGGCCATTTTGGATGAAAATGCGTCCTAAAACCCTTAAATTTTACTTTTCGTGTAATTTCAAGCCTTAGCCGACTATAACTAAGTAATGTTGATAGGTTATGGGAATGAATGTGATCATTTGATAAGAATCCAGGAAATAGGCATCCTAGTAGTCATATAGGCCTTATTTGGGCCATTTTGGATTAAAATGCGTCATAAAACCTTAAATTTCATTTTTCATGTGATTTCAAGCCTTACCCGCCTATAAATAAGTAATATTGACATGTTATGAGAAAGAATGTGATAATTTGATAATAAATGCAGGAAATAGGCATCCTAGTAGTCAAATAAGCCTTATTTGGGCCATTTCAGATGAAAATGCGTCCTAAAACCCTTTTGATTGTTCTTTTATTGTGATTTCAAGTCTTAGAAACCTATTTTTACGTAATGTTGACATGTTATGAGAAAGAATAAATTCATTTGATAAGAAATGTAGGAAATAGGCATCCTAGTAGTCAAATAGGCCTTATTTGGGCCATTTGGATTAAAATGCGTCCTAAAACACTTGAACTTCTCTTTTCACGTGTTTTCAAGCCTTAGCCACCTATAACAAAGTAATAATAACATGTTATGAGAAACAATGATTTCATTTGACATGAAATGTAGGAAATAGGCATCCTAGTAATCAAATAGGCCTTATTTGGGCCATTTAGATGAAAATGTGTCCTAAAACCCTTTAATTGCTCTTTTCATGTGATTTTAAGCTTTAGCCGCCTATAAATAAGTAATATTGACATGTTATGAGAAAGAATAAGTTCATTTGATAAGAAATGCAGGAAATGGCATCCTAGTAGTCACATGGGCCTTATTTGGCCCATTTTGGATGAAAATGTGTCCTAAAATCCTTAAATTGATCTTTTCATGTGATTTAATGCCATAGCCGCCTATAACTTAGTAATAAGGACATGAATGAGAAAGAATGAGTTCATTTGATAAGAAATGCAGGAAATAGGCATCGTAGTAGTCAAATTGGCTTAAGTAATAAATTTTTTCCTAACTGAACTTGTAAATGTATTTTTATAGCGTAACCTAAGTAATTAATTCAAACATACTTTTTGTTTATTCCAAGTTTTGCAAGGTACAAAAGGGAGGTCCGTTGACGAGCAAAGAACTTAATGAAGTTCGAGACATTTTGGCATCCTTCATCACATTTAATTTGTAAATATCATTTCTATTTGAACTTCTTAACTACATTATTGATTAGTATTGATTGTAATTATGACACTTTTTTTTTAATTAGTATTGTTTGTAATTAGTATTGCATTTGGGATTATTAATTAATATCTATGTATTGTTATAATTTCAATTTACAAATTATTATTATTATTATTATTATTATTATAATTATTATTATTATAATTATTATTATTTATAATATTATAATAATAATAATAATTATTATTATTCATAATATTATAATAATAATAATTATTTTTATTGTTATTATAATATAATAATGGTAGAATTAATGCAGGATGTACAGGTTCTCATTCTTTTTATTAGTGTTAGTATTAATATTATTATTTATTGCCGAAAAAAAAACATTGTTAAAGGCACCGGTTCAGGCTTTAAACCGGTGCCTATTGTATTGAAAAAAAAGCGTGCCATGAGATTAGGCACCGGTTAACTGGTTCCAAAGAGGGTATTTCACACCGGTTAACCGGTGCTAAATCTATAAATTGCCACCGGTTTTTAACCAGTGCGAAATCATCAGAGATTAGGCATCCCTTAAATATGAAACGGTTTAAAACCATTGCGCAAAGGGGGGTTTGAACCGGTGCTAAAGAGCTTTTTTCGCCTAGTGTACGCTTTCAAGTCCGAGCTCTAAGTGAGAGCGAAGCACGCTTCAAGCTCTCTCTTCTTGTTAATCATGTGATTAAGGTTTTAATACATGCTTAGTTACTTTAATTTATGTTCGGATTTTGGGCGTGTTTCCTTCCGCGTGGTGTTGGACATCACAAAACCCTACACTTACTTACTTTCTTATGAAATGTGTAGTAGTGTATTTGACAAGGTCTTGCGTTCGTTGCAATATTATTTACTAGAGCAGTCAAGCTTTGACCTTAAG
Source organism: Chenopodium quinoa (assembly GCF_001683475.1). Lineage (NCBI taxonomy): Eukaryota > Viridiplantae > Streptophyta > Magnoliopsida > Caryophyllales > Amaranthaceae > Chenopodium > Chenopodium quinoa. Next base: position 1,524,443 of record NW_018744469.1, read on the forward strand.
CAAGCCTCTCTCGGGAAGTAACCCGTGTTTTATTGCTTTCATTTTATTTTCTTTTTAGTATAGATTTTGTCTCATGGAAACGTTTGTGTGCCTTGTTCTAGGTACATGACTTGATATACTTTGGTGCATTGGTTTGGATCAAGAATGATGGAAGTTTGACTCCTCTTTCCTAGCATATGGCATATGAGGCATAGCTTTGGAGAAAATGGGCATTGAAAGGTTGAATTGGGTCATTTGCAGGTATTTACACCCACCTATATCCGGTAATATCTTTCCTTGCTCTATCTCTAATGGTTGGTGACTTGTTGGACATGTGTTGGTTTGTTGGATTGATTTCTTCCTTTTCCCTTACCATGGATTTTTTTTTTTATTTATGTTTGAGCATGTTGTCTCATTCAAGCTTGGGGGAGGGTATTCTATCATGTTTGGTGGTATTTTTATTCATAAATGCCATTACACAATTGTATATGCATTTCCAATATTTTGAAAACTCCATAAAGATTTTGCTTTTTATCCTGGCAAATTTGCAATGTGTGTTGTTTTGGACATATTACTCTTGGACTTGTGTTCCTGAATGCTTTTTTTCCTAAATGGTAGTGGTTTGCACGTTTTGAGAGTATGCTCGATTGATTCAAGGATAGAGTATGCTAAGGTAGTGTGTTAAGAAATTTTGGGACCTTAAAGCCCTAATCTACATGTTTGTTGTAAGAAGGTGTTGCTTCCTATAGTGAATTTGTAGCCAAAAGTGAGTTTTTGCTACAACCATGTGAGATTTCATTTTTCTAGCCTTCTACCTATTTTGCATGAGTGACACATGGATCCTTGACAATCGCTTACTTTATCTAGAACTTGACTTTTATCTTCCAAGATCGCGATCGAACCATTTAGGAAGGACAAAGGCATCTTTTCGGGGTAGTTATTTTTGCTTATCTAGGTTTTGATTTTATATTTTTGGTTTTGGGTATACATTTGCCTCCTTGCTAACCATTTGAGCCTTATACCTTCTTTTCTAGCCATATTACTAGACTTCTTACCATTTGTTTCATTCTTTTCATCTTTGGTTTTTGTGAAGCTAGTGATGATGAGTTTGTTTGGTGATTATAAGTGCAATAGTTTGAAGTTATGAGCTCATTTTGTACAGCAAGTATGTATTGTGTATAAGTTTGTAAATAAAAGCAAATGTAAAGTTGAAAACACCGTCCATAGTTAAAAGAGGCGAGGACAAAGCAATAGAGTGAAAAAAATAAAAAATCAAAGCAAACGCAAATGCTTTGAAAAAAGTAAAAAATAAAATAAAATGAAAAGCACAAAAATATTTTGATGTAGTCATTATCTCCCTAGTTTAGAGAATTGAGGAAAATGCTCCATTTAAGCTTGGGGGATGCGTGTCTACGCTTTTTGTATATATATTTGTGACTTTTCTTTGAATAAGCTTGGGGGTGTTCGTATTTTTGTTTGAGTTTGGTGATAACTTGATTTTAGTGTTGAGCATTGATCACCCTTTGCTTCACAATTAGGAATACCACCAAATTTCAAATTTTAGCCTACCTTTACCCTTTTTTCCCATACGTTACAACCCTTCAAAGACCTTTTGACCCTTATGGTTGAGTCACAAGTCGGTGGAGGGAGATAGGTGTCAAGCCTATGGAGTGGGTTTACATAGTCAAGATGTCGAGTAGCCCTAAATTTATTCTTTTCCGGTTACTTCGAGGAATCATTGAGATGCTCACTAGAGGTGGATTTGAAACTAGTAGGGAGAACACCGTAAGATTGTTTGGGATGAAGGTGAATTGTGTCCTATAGTTCTCTACGCTTAGCATATTTTCTGTTTTAATCAACCTTTAATATCTTGAAACGTGCACTCCTTTATTGTTTAGAAAGAGTTAAATCCATTTGTGCTTGTTCATTTGAAAATTAAAGGTCCATTCAAGAGCATTTGTTTTTCTTTTGATTTGTTTTTCTTGCTTTGCCTTGTTTGTTTGGTTTGTGAGACTTGTAGGTTAACCTCTTGGAAAACCTTAACGGGAGCATACTCGTCCTCTAGGGCGATCTAGGGGTTTAAATGGCTTGTCTTTAGTTTCTAAAAGTGACCATGATTCCTACGAAAGTGAGTTATTGTATATTCCTATATCTTTTATCTTTCTATGCTTGAATAAATTTATCATTTTCCCTAGGGTTTGATTTTGTTTTGCTCGAGCACGAGCAAAAGTTTAGCTTGGGAGAATTTGATGAGTGTCATTTATGGCACTCATAGGGTGGTGTTTTAGGTTGATTTTCTTCTACTTTATAGCTTTTTGCTTTAAATAATGCCTCATTTTCGTTCATTTATGCTTTAGTTTCTTCGTTTCCCTTATTTTATGATTTCTTATGATTTAAGGGTATTTTGTCTTTTCTACTCTATTCGTTATACTTTCTTTAATTGTAGGTCTTGTTCGGGGATCACGATTTATCTTAGAAGATTCTCCAAGTCTTTTCATTGCTCGGGACGAGATCTCATACAATTCAGATGCCTAAGGATCAAGATAAGGACCAAGTTCCTACTCAAGGCCTTGCGCTCTCGTCCACCCTCTCATCGCATACTTCGGTCATGAACACGCAAAATCTGAGTTTTGAAGGCTGCCCCCCTCATGAGTATCATGTGAGATGAAAGGAATGGTGTCCTTCCAACAGGTGTATTATTCTGATAGAGGGTTTAGAATTATTAGAAAGCTAATTTTTCAGTAAGGTCAAGTGACCGGAATGCCTAGGTGGAGGCCGCTTATGATCAGTAATATTAATGTACAATTGATATTACAGCTTAGCTTGACTGAAACCTTCGGGTCGAACCCTATCGAACGACCGATCCGAGGCGACGAATCAATCCGAAGGATTTGATGAGTCGACAGAGTTTTACGAACAAAGACGTCGGATATCGAGCTTAGAGCGTCGAGACTGAGCGACACAAGTCAAGTCGAATTTCGGGTTCGACGAGACGCAAAATCAATCAAGTTTCAAGTTCGAGTTAGGCCGTAGCCTCGCATTGGCCTAGCCATGCGAGGGCTAGGCTATCTCGAGCTAGCATGTGCCTCGCAATGCTAATCATAGGCGTGTTAGGCCCATGCACGCTAGCTAGCCACCGCAAGCATCGCAACCTTGCGTGTGTGCTAGCATGCCATGCGCCCAGCCATCGCAAGGCTAGGCCTTGCAAACATACTAGGCGCTGGCGCACAGCTAGCCCAGCAGCCATCGCAAGGCCAGGCTATGCTAGCATGCTAGGCGTTGGCGCACAGCTAGCCCAACAAGTATCGCAAGGCTAGGCCTTGCTAGCATGCTTGGTGCTGGCGTACATCTAGCCCAGGAAGCATCACAAGGCTAGGCCTTGCTAGCATTCTAGGCGCTGGTAGCCTCGCACAGCATCACGCACCAGCCAGCAGCGTGCTAGGGTGTGCGTGTGTGTGCGTGTGCTTCGCATAGCAGCACACAGCATCACGCACCAGCCTGGAACGTGCTGAGTTGTGCTGTGTGTGCGTGTGCTTCGCAGAGCAGCGCCCAGCACCACGCACCAAGAAGAAGCGATGCACTGCGGGCTGGATGGCTGCGCATGCATGCTAGCTGTGTGCGTGTGTGCTGGTTGGTTGGTCAGGCTGCCCAGCCTTGGTGCTAGGCGCCAGCTGGCAGCCTTGGCAACCAAGGCAGGCTGCTAGCCAACCGCTTGGATGGGGAGAGCCGGTTTTCTTGTGGGGACCAAGGGTGTGAGCTTTGCCTTGGGGAGCAAGGCTATGGTCCCCCCTTGGAAATGGTCCTCACCTAATCTCTCATCCTCCTTGTGCCACTTGTAACTTATTGATTGAATTGCAATTTTATTTTTATTTTAACCAAAATAAAATGGGAAAATTGCAAATCTCCCACATTGATTGAGAATGGGAATTCAAGGTTCAATTCCCTATAAATACTAAGGTTTTTGGATTTAGGAAGAACACTTGAGTGGAACTAAAAAGGCATCTCCTTAGAAAAGTGAAAAAACCTTAAGTTCGTAAAACTCTACTTTTTATTGGTCGGGTCCCGACTAACCTTCGGGACTTGGACTGTTCGGGTCGGGTTCGTGGGTACGAGCCGTCGGAGACCTTCGCATTTGTGGGGTTCAAGTTTTGAAGTAAGTTCTTGGGTTTGAGCGAAGCATGCGCCAAGGGTAAGAATGTCTTTTCCTTCTCCCTCTTATTTGTTGTTTAATTTGTGATTGCACGCTTAGTCGCTTTAATTAGTGTATGGGTCTTGGGCGGGTTTCTCTTCCGCGTAGAGTCGGACTCTACGAAACCCAACATGAGAACGTTGATGAGGAGGATGCTAGTGAGCGCGAAGACCAAGCCATGGCTGACGGTGTTGCTGCTTCGAGCTGGTGCGCGCGTGCGACTAGTTGACCATGAGCCTTATACACCTTCTTACGCGCGCGCATAGACCTTCTTGCGCGTGAGCGCGGCAGGCTGGCGAAGCTTGGTGAATTACTTACTATATATACCTTAGTTCTTTCTATTTTTGAGTATTTTAGAATAGCTTAGAATTTCTCTCACATATTTTAGCTCAGTTTGAGAGCTTCTCTCTCTAGATTAGGCTAGCTTAGGATTAGTTTTAGAGGGAGAAAGTGAGAGATTTCAAAGGTGATTTGAGAGATTGAAGATTCAAGAGTGACAATTGTATTGAAGATCTTCTCAATTATCCATGAGCCTTTTTTAACCTCTATCCTCTTTATTGTTTTCTTTAATTTCATGTTTGTTTGATTTGGTTTTGATGATTGATTCTTGATTACTGTAGTTATTCTTCTATATTTGTTGATTCTTGATTTCATTTACTTGCTTCATTGATTTGATGATGGATTGTAGTGAGTAGTTGCTTGCTAGGGTTTGGGTAAAACTTAGATGATTGATTGATTGTGATTTATTAGGGAATTTTGTTGATTTATTATTGAGATTAAAGTGATTAATGTAAGTTTGAATGTGCTTAGTTTGATTAGGCCTTGTGAACTATGCTAGATTGCACTGTAGATCCTAAAGACATGACCACTTGATTTAGGATTTGCAATTGTTGATTGGTTTAGATTGTGATTCTCCTAGTTTATCATTCCTAAAGAAAACTTAGTGTTTTAGGTAAAATTACCCAAGCCACGTGGCCCAATCAGAGGGTGACACGTGTCACCTTAGGAGAGGTTCAAAAGGAAACAATCCTCAGCTGACACGTGGCACTCCCAATCAATATAGAAAAAGACGGCCTTCAAGGCCCTATTCCCAAGAAAAGCCTTAAAAGGGCGCAACCCCCCAAATCTAGATTAGAATGACCTGGGTAGGGGCACATTTACTAATGACCCTATAAATATGGAGATTTACCCCACTTTGGGGACAAGTTCATTTATTACACAATCAATTCTCTTTTATCAGAGGAATCACCTGATCTCGGAATCCGAGAAGATCTACTCCAACTTTTCCGCACCTTTTTACTTTCTCTGTACATGTTCTAACTTGATTGTCGGAGGCGGAACTCCACCCACTAAAAGTCTCCGTTGTTTTGCAGGTACAGCCGGCAGGAAATCAGTCTTGGTAACGTAACTCTCCCGAGGGACAAAAAACCCCAAAACATTTGGCGCCGTCTGTAGGGAGAGTACCTATAAGATGGTTTCTCAAGAGACTGTATCGCCTCCTGAGAATAAGCAGCCTACCGCTGTGGTCTATCCATACCATGATACGGAACTAGAGGTCGAAACATATACGGCCGCAGATAGATCCCACATTATAAGGCGCATCTGTTCCAAAGACAACAAGGAACAGGGCGATGGTCCGGTAGGTCCGAGTAACTCATCCGGCAAGCCCCAGGCGGCAGGACAGTCTGCTCACATCACCCGAGACGAGTTCATGAAATTTATGATAAGTTTCAAGGGAGAGATGAAGGATCTGATCACCAAAAGGACGGCTGGTCCCAGCAAGAGTCAATAGGCCAAGAAGCCTTCTCATTCTGAGAAGATCAAGTCTGTTAGGGACCGAGAGCCCACTCTGCATCCTAAAACAAAGGAGGGGACTCAGGCCTTGATTGATGTGTCTAAATTTCGCTTCTCCAAGGCAGAGAAAAAGAAGGCCATTCGACATGTTCAATTGGATGACGCCAAGAAGACATTTTCTTTTTGAGGCAGCTTCAACATCGAGTTTCCCAGACAGCTTAAAGAATACATCAATAAGGTATTCTCAATCTGTACAAGAGAGCATGTCAGGCGGCCCGTCCGTCCATATAGGTCCTTAGATGATCGGCTCGGCCCCATATGTGCCCCAGTGGCTATGTAGGCCGTATACCCAACCTTACATGCAGCCTGCCCTCTTTGGAGGTCAGGCGACATATAACGTCTAGCCACTAGACTGGCAACTCCGTTTGCAAAAACAAGGAGAACAACCTTCTGCGTTTTCCAAGAAGATAACCGAGGCGGCACAACCGGCCAAGGTTAAGAAGGTCGTGGTGGGTACTTAAGATGGTACCACCAACCAAAAAAGACCACCTATTGGCATACACCCACCACATGTACTTACAGGGGTTGGATGACGCCGCATGGTGCAGGTGCTTCCCAGCCACGCTGAAGGGCATTGCCAATCAGTGGTTCGGCAATTTGCTGGCTGGGTGCATCAACAATTTTAGGACACTTGCGTTATTGTTCACCTCAAACATCGCCATGAACATACCCGCCAAAAAGACAAGCCTTGACTTGGGCGCGGTACAACAGGAAGACAGAGAAGGGCTCCGCTCATATCTCAGGCGGTTCAATCCGGTGAGAATCCAGATCCAAGGACTGTCTGACAATGTTGCTTATACAGACTTCTTTAAGGGTTTGAAAGACAGGTTAGCCTTCAAGTTCGACCTCGTCCGAAAGAGGATCTCCACTCTTCAAGAGGCGCTATTGGATGCGGAAGCCTATATACAAGCGACCAAGCTTTACTCCACCAACAAGCAGTCGGACTCCAAAATGTCCAACAAACAAAAAGGGATTCGACAAGAACAGCCGGCTCATAAAGCCCAACAAAGAAAGAAAAGAAAAGAAATCTGGGCGGTTGACGAGTTTGATCAGCCGTCTAAGACGAAAAAGCTAAGAAAGAGTTTAAACCATACGTCCCCAGGTACGAGTTTAACAAAGACTGCTACTCCATCCTCATGGAGATAAAAGACCGGGTAACTATTGACAAGCCAACAACTATAAAAGGTCCGGCTAAAAACTAGAATAAAGACTGGTACTTCCACTTCCATGAGGATATTGGCCATGACACCAACGACTGTTATTGCCTGAAGCGGATGTTGGATAGATTGGCTAATAAGGGGGTGTTTAAATCTTACAACTCTAAGGTGACCCTGAAGACAGACCTTAGATAGTCGTTAAAAAAGCTAGCGAAGCGTACTAGTAGTTCGGACACTAACAAGGAGCTGATCTACACCATAGAAGGCGGCTTTGCTCGAGTGGGGCCGACCATCAGGGGCACCTAGGACCATGTTAGACGGCTGGATGTCAGCTCCGTCGATGAGGGTCAGGCGTCCATCGACGCATTCCCTGAGGTCATCATCACTGAAAAGGACTAGGGCAAAGTCCGTCGGCCGCATGATGACCCCATTGTCCTTGAATGCAAGGTCGCCAACCACAAGGTGTGCCAGATCCTCAATAATACTGGTAGCTCTTCAGACATCATCACCAACAAGTGTCTGTCCAAGCTAAAGTACTAGCCCAGCAGCATGCACAAGGTCACTCACCCTTTGGTTGGTCTTGGGGATGGAGTTATGCACCTAGTTAGACGGATTGACCTACCCCTCCAGCTGGGTGAGAAGGTAGAGGTGCGCCACATGGTCGTCTGGTTCTTGGTCGAAGAAGAGTTGACCACCTACAATAGTATTTTGGGTCGTGCGACTATGAACGAATCTAAGGCCGTCCATAACAAGGCCATTCGGTAAGTTCAACTAGATGACGCCAAGAAGACATTTTCTTTTAGAGTCAGCTTCAACATTGAGTTTCCCAGACAGCATAAAGAATACATCAATAAGGTGTTCTCAATCTGTACAAGAGAGCATGTCAGGCGGCCCGTCCGTCCATATAGGTCCTCAGATGATCGGCTCGGCCCCGTATGTGCCCCAGCGGCCATGTAGGCCGTATTCCCAACCTTACATGCAGCCTGCCCTCTTTGGAGGTCAGGCGACATATAACGTCTAGCCACTAGACTGGCAACTCCGTTTGCAAAAACAAGGAGAACAACCTTCTGCGTTTTCCAAGAAGATAACCGAGGCGGCAAAACCGGCCAAGGTTAAGAAGGTCGTGGTGGATACTTATGATGGTACCACCAACCAAGAAGACCACCTATTGGCATACACCCACCACATGTACTTACAGGGGTTGGATGACGCCGCATGGTGCAGGTGCTTCCCAACCACGCTGAAGGGCATTGCCAATCAGTGGTTCGACAATTTGCTGGCTGGGTGCATCAACAATTTTAGGACACTTGCGTTCTTGTTCACCTCAAACATCGCCATGAACATACCCGCCAAAAAGACAAGCCTTGACTTGGGCGCGGTACAACAGGAAGACAGAGAAGGGCTCCGCTCATATGTAAGGCGGTTCAATCTGGTGAGAATCCAGATTCAAGGACTGTCTGTTAATGTTTCTTATACAAACTTCTTTAAGGGTTTGAAAGACAGGTCAGCCTTCAAGTTCGACCTTGTCCGAAAGAGGATCTCCACTCTTCAAGAGGCGCTATTCGATGTGGAAGCCTATATACAAGCGACCAAGCTTTACTCCACCAATAAGCAGTCGGATTCCAAAATGTCCAACAAACAAAAAGGGATTCGACAAGAACAGCCGGCTCATAAAGCCCAACAAAGAAAGAAAAGAAAAGAAATCTGGGCGGTTGACGACTTTGATCAGCCGTCCAAGACGAAAAAGCTAAGAAAGAGTTTAAACCATACGTCCCCAGGTACGAGTTTAACAAAGACTGCTACTCCATCCTCATGGAGATAAAAGACCGGGTAACTATTGACAAGCCAGCAGCTATGAAAGGTCCGGCTAAAAACTAGAATAAAGACTGGTGCTTCCACTTCCATGAGGATATTGGCCATGACACCAACGACTGTTATTGCCTCAAGCGGATGTTGGATAGATTGGCTAATAAGGGGGTGTTTAAATCTTACAACTCTAAGGTGACCCTGAAGACGGACCTTAGACAGCCGTTAAAAATGCTAGCGAAGCCTACTAGTAGTTCGAACACTGACAAGGAGTTGATCTACACCATAGCAGGCAGCTTTGCTAGAGTGGGGCCGACCATTAGGGGCACCAAGGACCACGTCAGACGGCTGGATGTCAGCTCCGTCGATGAGGGTCAAGCGTCCATCGATGCATTCCCTGAGGTCATCATCACTGAAAAGGACTAGGGCAAAGTCCGTCGGCCACATGATGACCCTATTGTCCTTGAATGACAGGTCGCCAACCACAAGGTGTGCCAAATCCTCAATAATACTGGTAGCTCTTCAAACATCATCACCTACAAGTGTCTGTCCAAGCTAAAGTACTAGCCCGGCAGCATGCACAAGGTCACTCACCCCTTGGTTGGTTTTGGGGGTGGAGTTATGCACCTAGTTAGACGAATTGACCTACCCATCCATTTGGGTGAGAAGGGAGAGGTGCGCCGCATGGTCGTCTGGTTCTTGGTCGAAGAAGAGTTGACCACCTACAATATGATTTTGGGTCGTGCCACTATGAATGAATCTAAGGCCATCCATAACAAGGCCATTCGCCATGTTCAACTGGATGACGCTAAGAAGACATTTTCTTTTTGAGTCAGCTTCAACATTGAGTTTCCCAGACAGCTTAACGAATACATAAATAAGGTATTCTCAATCTGTACAAGAAAGCATGTCAGGCGGCCCGTCCGTCCATGTAGGTCCTCAGATGATCGGCTCGGCCCCGTATGTGCCCCAGCGGCCATGTAGGTCGTATTCCCAACCTTACATTCAGCCTGCCCTCTTTGGAGGTCAGGCGACATATAACGTCTAGCCACTAGACTGGCAACTCCGTTTGCAAAAACAAGGAGAACAACCTTCTGCGTTTTCCAAGAAGATAACCGAGGAGGCACAACCGGCCAAGGTTAAGAAGGTCGTGGTGGGTACTTATCATGGTACCACCAACCAAGAAGACCACCTATTGGCATACACCCACCACATGTACTTACAGGGGTTGGATGACGCCGCATGGTGCAGGTGCTTCCCAACCACGCTGAAGGGCATTGCCAATCAGTGGTTCGACAATTTGCTGGCTCGGTGCATCAACAATTTTAGGACACTTGTGTTCTTGTTCACCTCAAACATCGCCATGAACATACCCGCCAAAAAGACAAGCCTTGACTTGGGCGCGGTACAACAGGAAGACAGAGAAGGGCTCCGCTCATATGTCAGGCGGTTCAATCTGGTGAGAATCCAGATTCAAGGACTGTCTGACAATGTTGCTTATACAAACTTCTTTAAGGGTTTGAAAGACAGGTCAGCCTTCAAGTTCGACCTTGTCCGAAAGAGGATCTCCACTCTTCAAGAGGCGCTATTCGATGTGGAAGCCTATATACAAGCGACCAAGCTTTACTCCACCAATAAGCAGTCGGATTCCAAAATGTCCAACACACAAAAAGGGATTCGACAAGAACAGCCGGCTCATAAAGCCCAACAAAGAAAGAAAAGAAAAGAAATCTGGGCGGTTGACGACTTTTATCAGCCGTCCAAGACGAAAAAGCTAAGAAAGAGTTTAAACCATACGTCCCCAGGTACGAGTTTAACAAAGACTGCTACTCCATCCTCATGGAGATAAAAGACCGGGTAACTATTGACAAGCCAGCAGCTATGAAAGGTCCGGCTAAAAACTAGAATAAAGACTGGTGCTTCCACTTCCATGAGGATATTGGCCATGACACCAACGACTGTTATTGCCTCAAGCGGATGTTGGATAGATTGGCTAATAAGGGGGTGTTTAAATCTTACAACTCTAAGGTGACCCTGAAGACGGACCTTAGACAGCCGTTAAAAAAGCTAGCGAAGCCTACTAGTAGTTCGGACACTGACAAGGAGCTGATCTACACCATAGCAGGCAGCTTTGCTAGAGTGGGGCCGACCATCAGGGGCACCAAGGACCACGTCAGACGGCTGGATGTCAGCTCCGTCGATGAGGGCCAAGCGTCCATCGATGCATTCCCTGAGGTCATCATCACTGAAAAGGACTAGGGCAAAGTCCGTCGGCCACATGATGACCCTATTGTCCTTGAATGACAGGTCGCCAACCACAAGGTGTGCCAAATCCTCAATAATACTGGTAGCTCTTCAAACATCATCACCTACAAGTGTCTGTCCAAGCTAAAGTACTAGCCCGGCAGCATGCACAAGGTCACTCACCCCTTGGTTGGTTATGGGGGTGGAGTTATGCACCTAGTTAGACGAATTGACCTACCCATCCAGTTGGGTGAGAAGGGAGAGGTGTGCCGCATGGTCGTCTGGTTCTTGGTCGAAGAAGAGTTGACCACCTACAATATGATTTTGGGTCCTGCCACTATAAACGAATCTAAGGCCATCCATAACAAGGCCATTCGCCATGTTCAACTGGATGACGCTAAGAAGACATTTTCTTTTTGAGTCAGCTTCAACATTGAGTTTCCCAGACAGCTTAACGAATACATAAATAAGGTATTCTCAATCTGTACAAGAAAGCATGTCAGGCGGCCCGTCCGTCCATGTAGGTTCTCAGATGATCGGCTCGGCCCCGTATGTGCCCCAGCGGCCATGTAGGCCGTATTCCCAACCTTACATTCAGCCTGCCCTCTTTGGAGGTCAGGCGACATATAACGTCTAGCCACTAGACTGGCAACTCCGTTTGCTAAAACAAGGAGAACAACCTTCTGCATTCTCCAAGAAGATAATCGAGGTGGCACAACCGGTAAAGGTTAAGAAGGTCATGGTGGGTACTTATGATGGTACCACCAACCAAGAAGACCACCTATTGGCATACACCCACCACATGTACTTACAGGGGTTGGATGACGCCGCATGGTGCAGGTGCTTCCCAGCCACGCTGAAGGGCATTGCCCATCAGTGGTTCGGCAATTTGCTGGCTGGGTGAATCAACAATTTTAGGATACTTGCGTTCTTGTTCACCTCAAACATCGCCATGAACATACCCGCCAAAAAACAAGCCTTGACTTGGGCGCGGTACAACAGGAAGACAGAGAAGGGCTCCGCTCATATGTCAGGTGGTTTAATCTGGTGAGAATCCAGATCCAAGGATTGTCTAACAATGTTGCTTACACAGACTTCTTTAAGGGTTTGAAAGACAGGTCAGCCTTCAAGTTCGACCTCGTCCGAAAGAGGATCTCCACTCTTCAAGAGGCGCTGATGGATGCGGAAGCTTATATACAAGCGACCAAGCTTTACTCCATCAACAAGCAGTCGGACTCCAAAATGTCCAACAAAAAAAAGGGATTCGGCAAGAACAGCCGGCTCATAAAGCCCAACAAAGAAAGAAAAGAATAGAAATCTGGGCGGTTGACGACTTTGATCAGCCATCTAAGACGAAAAAGCTAAGAAAGAGTTTAAACCATACGTCCCCAGGTACGAGTTTAACAAAGACTACTACTCCATCCTCATGGAGATAAAAGACCGGGTAACTATTGACAAGCCAGCAGCTATGAAAGGTCCGGCTAAAAACTTTCATGAGGATATTGGCCATGACACCAACGACTGTTATTGCCTCAAGCGGATGTTGGATAGATTGGCTAATAAGGGGGTGTTTAAATCTTACAACTCTAAGGTGCCCCTGAAGACGGACCTTAGACAGCCGTTAAAAAAGCTAGCGAAGCCTACTAGTAGTTCGGATACTGACAAGGAGCTGATCTACACCATGGCAGGCGGCTTTGCTAGAGGGGGCCAATGACAAAGGGTATTTTAGGTCGTTACTAAGACACCTCTATCAAATGATATTTGTGGTCCTAAACATGCAACTAAACGAGTATAGAGGCAAGTCAAGGGTCGAACACAGGGAAACGATTAAGCACTGCTATCTATCTCCCAAAGTTAATCTAGTTCGGTCAAGGAAAATAGTGGATGAATTAATGACTAAAGAGTATGTAAAATTAGTTAAAATAAATGCTAGGGGTAGGGGTCGAACATGCTATGAAGTCAAAGTAGCTAGGCTTAGGGAAGTAGGTTTACATGCAAACCAAGCAACTCATACAAGGCAAAGTCAAGAGTACTCTCTAATCACCTATCGGGATTAAGAGCTTTCCTAGTTAACATGCACTTACACTATCGTCATAAGGCATGCAATACTAAGGTTAGACAATAATCAATCACCCAATTAATATTCCTAAATCACACTATCGTCATGATTTAATTCAAGTCACTCAACCACAACATGCATATGGCCATAAACATGGAGTAGCCAAAAAGTATAGGCGCAAGGAGGATTTAATTGCAAGTATTCCAAACTAGCCTAGCTTATCATACATCAAATTCAAAGCATGTCTCCACCAAACCCCTAGCAATAAGAAAACTACTCACAATCCATAACCCTAACTACAATTACACTAATCAACAAAGTAATTAAGAAATTAATGAGAGAGATGATAATTTCACCAATTAAACCAACAAAGATGGGAACTTTAAGCATATAACAAAAGAATAAAAAGAAGAATACCAATAGTTTCATTCAATACCAAGTGAGATGACAAACACTAATAGAGTTCCAAAATGCTTCCTCAAAATACCCAAAGTAGCTAAAATTGATAAATTGAAGATCTACACTAAGATCTATGGAAGAATTTCCAATACAAGAAAGCTAAAATCTATGCTAAGAATGTTCCTCTAAAGAGTATGCTGAAAGTTTCAATATGTGAATAATGAATGTTGCCTTCTCTCTCCTCTTCTTTGTTTTTCAAATCTGATTTCAGTTTACGGACCGCAGCAGACAGGCGCGCCCGCGCGCTAGATGGTGACGCGACCGCTCCTCAAGAAGTGCGCCCGCTCAAAAATGGGTGTCACAGGATTGGGCCAGCTCAGCGCGCGCCCGCGCCAGGAAGTCGCGTGCCCGCGCCCTAGGTGGCGCGCCCGCGCCCGCGCCCAAGGTGGCGCGCCCGCGCCCAAGGTGGCGCGCCCGCGCCTATAGTTTCGCGCTCGCTCCAAACTGCTGGTTCAATGCTTCGATCCTTGCTCTGGCTCCTTGTCAATTTGAACCGCAATCAATCTGCAATTACAAAATAGGAAGGAGAAGCGTAATACAACGAAGAGGGAGGGGAGCAAAGCCTACCTAAACCAAAGAAAAACACATTACGCAACACATAGGTAGACTGCTTAAATTAGGCAATACATAACAAAAGCACACTAGGATGAACCGAATTATTGCTAAAACTACTAGAAAGAACTACCCTAGGAGTGACATAAATATCACTCATCAAATTCCCCCAAGCTAAACCTTTGCTCGTCCTCGAGCAAAGTTAAAGACAAAGAAGAATAAGACACAATCATTCAAACATGAGAAAGTAGGAGAGAAGGGGAAGGGGAATACACTAACTCACTTTCGTAGGAATCACGGTTGTTTTTATCATAAACAACAAGCCATTTAAACCCCAAAGTCGCCGATGAGGACGAGTATGCTCTCGTGAGGGTTTCCAAAGAGTTTAACCCGCAACTCTTGGCAACATGCTCAAAACAATTACTAAACAAGGGAGAAAATAAAGAGGAAACTCAACTATAAACACGGAACAAAACATGGAGATGAAGAGCATATTGAAAAGAAAAAAAAACATAGATGGATGTCAATCTTTCTAAGCAATAAGAGTAAGCACGTTTTTGGATGCCAATGGTTGATTGAAAGATAAGTTATGCTAAGCATAGAGAACTCTAACATGCTCCACTCCACCCGCATTCCATACATTCATACCGCGTTCCCTCATCTAGGTTAAAATTCACCCTACTAGGTAGCACCTCATGACTCCACGAAGGAGCCGGAATAAAGATAAGACAATGAAATCAAGGGGAACCCGACATCTTACCAAGACATGCTCTCTCCATATGCTTGAAATCTAGCTTCCTCCACCAACTAGTGACTCAACCAATTCTAAGTCAAAAGGACTTCAAAAAGGGTTGTAACGAAGGCTGGGAGGTAAAGGTGAGGGAAAATTTGAAAAATTTTGTAGTTAATCCTAATTGTGAAGAAAAGAATGAGGCCAATTCTAAAAACAACGTAGAATATCTCCAAATTTCCAAACAAAATTACATCTCCCCCAAGCTTATTCAACACAAACTCACCATACTATATACAAGACGCGTAGAGCCTCTCCCCCAAGCTTGAGTGGATCATTGTCCTCAATGCTTAGACGAGTGGGGTAAATGACATCACTTTTTTTTGTGTTTTTTTGTGTTTTTTTTTTTTGTTTTTTTTTTTTTCTTGAATACACACGTGCTTTCCATTTTTAACCATTACCTTCCATCTTTTCAAACCAAAAGCACAATAAACTCTCATGGCTCAAACTTCACAAGTCTAAGGTTAAGAAAAGAAATAGATGGACCATGGGGTTTTTAATGTGCTATAAACAAGGAAGATGGGACTCAACATGGCTAGCAAGGGGCAAATGCAAATAAAATTACAAGAAAGCAACAAAAGAAGAGAGAATCCTAGAAAAGAAAAATAGTCACCGAAGAAAATGCCTTTGTCCTCCCTAGATTAGTTAGGTCGCGATCTCGGGTAGCTAGAAATCAAGTTCTCGATTTAAGCATGCCTTGGTAAGGATCCTATGCCGCTCATACAAGAAGTGTTGGAGGCTTGAACAATAAAACTCACATCGGGTTACAAAAACGACCTTTAGGGCTTCAAATCCCCTAATGAGGGCAACACCTTCTTACCACAAACAAGTGAATTTGGGTTCGATGGGCCTTACGAGTTCTAGCACAACTACCTTAGCATAGAAATATCCTAGAGTCAACCAATGGCAATCCAAGAGCGCGGAAACTCTTAAACCTTAGAAAGAAAGACATTCAAGAATGCAAATCCATCAATTATTGCTCAACAATAGACAAAATATACAACAACCACATGGTTTGTTTTGAGCAAAAGAAAAATCCTATACAAAACAAAAGAGCATAAAGGTAAAAGGCATGCAAGCAAATAAATCCCAATCGTCAAACAAAGATCGTTCGGCATCAATACCAACGATCACCAGATTCCGAAGAATCAAGAGCATACATCCTCGAACCATTCAACTCCAATCTAAACTAAAGCTATCCTAAAGCACACCAAAGAAAAAAAAATGAAAGAAAAGAAAGAAAAGTTAGAAAGATCTCACCGAAATAACGCCCAAGTGAGCTTATCCAAAGGGAAAGCATGCGCCCTAAAAGTGGTGAGAATCCAAATAGAAGGAAAACAAACTATATACACAAAAGGGTTAGTCCGGATGGACGAGAAAGAAATAAAATGCAACTCCCATTCGGCTTTTTTTTTTTTTTTTTGGGTAGAATATAGTTTTATTTTTGCTTCACTACTCCCAATTCAACATTACCTTATCAATCATCGAACCATATATACACACACCGGTCAATCGCCATGTCGGCGAATATCAGTAATCATCGTCATCATCATAGACACATCAAAAACTCGACAACCATAGCAGTGAAAAGGGGCAAAAACAACCAAACAAATAGTCATGCAATCTAGCAGAATCAGCAGCATCAAGGTACGAGTAAAACAATGAAAGACCGACAGGCACGCAGGTAAGAATCTCAGCCAAGTCACTCCCTACCAAGAGTATATCTCCTTCTCATAAAAATAAACATGCAAAACAGGGGAGAGATATACTCTAGGGACGTAGCCTACTGGACACTAGAGATAGGCTCACTAGGTGAGTCATGCTGAGGTGGCGGCTCGTCATAGCTGAAGCCACTAGGTGGGCCAAAAAGGCCCTAGCCACCGTCAAAGCCCGGTGGCCAACCGTAGTGACCCCTGAAAAGATCCTCTTGCCAGCTAGGCAAAGGATCGGAGGGAGTGTCCTCAGACTGGGAATACAGAGGGGCGGGGTGATCAGGATGCACATAGGGGTAAGAAGGGTCCCCTCTAAAGTCACACCCGCCGGGCACACGATAATCGTACTGCCCGTCCTCTAGGAAGCTGCGGAGCTCCCTACTAGGCTCAGAAGGACCTTGCCAGTAGGGGTAAGTGGGGAGATTGTTCCCCCCCAAGAAGGAACAGGGCCGTGCTGAGGCGGCCAATTAGGGTAGTTCACGGGGGGAGCAATCTCTCCTCTGTCCACAGCTGAGTCATAGAGGGCCTGCTGCTGCAGATGGTGGCCCTTTTGTGACTCATAGATTGCCTGCAATTGTCTAGCTATGTCAGATAGCTGGAATGTACCTGTGGGCTGCTGTGCGCCCGCCTGCTGCTGCTGCTGCTGAACCTCCTCCTCTACCTCCTCCTCATCACCTACCCCTCCCTCATCATCCCCTTCAAGCTCGGGCACTTGCCCGTTATCTCTCAAAACTCTCCATACATAATCGGTGGCACGGGTGATGGAGGTAAGGTGGGGTTTGGGAAGAAAGCAATGGTGTCTTCCTCTCACAAGTCAGCTGTAGAAGGCAGGGTTAGCGGTCGGCAAGGTAAAGTCAGACCTACGAAGCTGTTCTAGGTAAAGGTAAATGTCACCTTTACTCCCCACGGGTGTGCAGAGAGGTAACATATCAGTGTGCCCCAACTTAATGGCCAACCTAGTGACCATTGCTCCGCAGTGTATGTCTCCAGACCTCTTACCCTTTGCGATAGCTACACAGGTGGTCATGAAGAGAAAACCTAAGTTAAGCTTACGAGGCTGCTCTTTCCTAGAAGCGATCCACAGAATACACACTTCCTCTTTAGTCAACTTCCCTAGGTCTTGCTTGCTAATAACAGAATATCCTAACAAACGGTGCAGGACCCTAAGGGCTGGGTGGAACATCTCACTAGCTATAGATTTCCTCGTGGTGAATTCATCTCTGCCAGAAATGTGACGCCACCAACTAGTCTCGTTGTATTCTCTAAAGTTTTCGTAAAGAGGGCAGTAGATATCTGCTTCTTGGAGGAAGTCTAAGGCTTGGTTGAATTGCCCTAAGGTTAGCTCATGCTGGGTGTTAAAGAGTTGGAATTTGATCTTATATACATCATTATCAAGATCCAAGGTGTCCACAGAGAAGGAGGAGAAGAATTCCAAGCAAGGTTCTAGGTAAGTCGTGAATGAGGAGTTAACAAAAGATCCCATCCTCAAATTCTCAAACAGAAACCACAAGTCGTCATTTATTTCCAATTTCTCCATGTCCTCACTATGGTAATGCCTTGAGGGTCTGAATTTTCTTTTTTTCATATCATTATAGACAGAGGCATGGTTTTTGTTAATGAATTTCAAAGTAGGAAGAGTGTTTGTTGTATTGGGGTTAGGGTTTTGGGACGATTGTCCCGAGTTAGCAGTTTTCCTCTTTTTCCCAATCCTTAACAAACTCATGACTACTCTTTTTTTTTTTCAAACACAAGCCAACTCCGGCTAATTCCAACCACACCCCCACAAACTACAATGTACCTGTTCTATAACAATAGTAATTCAACAACAACCAAGTATGTCCACAATTTTGACACCAATTTTCACTGAATCAACAAGAATATCCAGCAATAATTCCAACAATAATCAATTGAATCTCAATATTAATCTAAGATAATCAAATTCCTTGCTTAAAAATCAATCAAAGGAGAATAATTAACAAAGGAAATTGAATACCTTTACCCTTATGCAAGTGAATTGCTGTTTGGTGTCGAATTGTTGAAGGCAAGAAGATGAACTTGAGTGTGATGGTGAGAAGCGCCGCGGTGGTGACGATGGAGAAAAATGACCTTGAAGCTTGCGTGAAGATGGAGTAAGTGGATTTGAAGGATGGGAAAGTTAGGGTTTGTGAGTTTTAGAGAGAGAGAGAGAGTGAGTGAGAAGAGTGTTTTGTGTTTTTGAGAGTGAATGGAGAAGTAAGGGGGTTTCGGTGTTGAGGAGTCCTTCACTCGTTTTTTTTTTTTTTTTTTTTTTTCTGAAATCGCAACAGGCGCGCCCGCTCCGGAAAGAGACGCGCCCGCTCCGGATAGAGACGCGCCCGGCTCCTTAACAACACGCGCCCGCGCCTAAGCTGAGGGATTTTTTAATAACTTTTTCAGATCGGACGGCGCGCCCGCTCCTCTTCCGCACTCAAATCGCGCCCCTTATTGGCTTTTCTAAAAATTTGGGCATCAAATATGGCGCGCCCTCTCCTCATTCGCACACAAACCGCGCACCTTACTGACTTTTTCCTCCAATTTCAGCCCCTAGATGATGCGCGCCCGCTCTTGATTTGGCGCGCCCGCTCCGAAACTGAGGCGCGACCTTTCCTCTTCCGCGCTCAAACCGCGGACCCTTCTGTTTTTTTTCTCATTCAATTTGAGCCCTTATATGAGGCGCGCCCGCTCCTTGTTAGGCGCGCCCGCGCCACCTTTCAGCGCGACCTCTCCTCTCAATATATCGCTTTTGCTTCAAATCTTCTCTTTTCTCTAAAACACTTCCCATAACACCTACATCACATTATATAAGAAAAGAGTTAGAGAGATTATACTAAGCGGTTTAAAAGAAAATAGAATCAAAAAGATTAGAAACCGGGTTGCCTCCCGTAAGCGCTTCTTTAACGTCACTAGCTTGACGTACTTCACACCAAATCACGGCGACTTAAAAACATCAATGAGAGATAAATGCTCTGGCTTCTTAATTAGTTGACCCTCATAGTATGGCTTGAGACGTTGCCCATTCACTTTGAACGGAGGGTACTTGTTATTGAATATCTCAACCGAGCCATAAGGAAAGTCTTTGGAAACTTGAAATGGCCCACTCCATCTAGACCTCAATTTCCCGGGGAAGAGCTTGAGTCTTGAATTGTAGAGTAGGACCTTTTGTTCTTCCACAAATTCCTTCTTGGAAATTTGAGCGTCGTGCCACGCCTTGGTTCTTGCTTTGTAGAGGCTTGCACTATCATATGCGTTCATTCTCAACTCTTCCAACTCATGAAGCTCTAGAAGCCTTTGTTCACCCGCACTATGGAGATCAAAGTTGATTCGCTTGATTGCCCAATGAGTTCGGTGTTCCATTTCTACGGGTAAATGGCAATTCTTCCCATAAACAAGTTTATAGGGAGTGGTCCCTATAGGAGTCTTCAAGGCAGTCCTATAAGCCCACAAAGAGTCAATGAGTTTGGAGGACCAATCCTTTCTCGTTCTTGCCACCGTCTTTTCCAAAATGATCTTAAGCTCCCTATTAGTTACCTCCGCTTGACCACTCGTTTGAGGGTGGTAGGAGAACCCTCGCTTATGGGATACACCATACTTATCAAGAAGTCTAGCAAAAGTGTGATGCTTGAAATGTGACCCTCCATCACTAATGATAGCCCTAGGGACACCAAACCTCGGAAAGATCACCCTTTTGAATAAGTTCACAACCACGTTGGAATCATTTGTAGGAGAAGCCACGGCTTCTGCCCATTTGTAGACGTAATCTACGGCTACCAAGATGTATTTGTTCCCATTAGAAGAAATGAAGGGCCCCATGAAGTCTACTACCCATACATCAAAAACTTCAAGCTCAAGGATGGGGTTTTGAGGCATTTCATCCCTCCTAGAGATGTTCCCCACTCTTTGACACCTATCACAAGTTTTAACAAATTGCCAAGCATCTTTGAATAGAGAGGGCCAAAAGAGCATACATTGCAAGACCTTGGAAGCGGTTTTTTGAGCACTCATGTGACCACCACAAGGGGATGAGTGGCACATTGAGAGCACATGTTGGAACTCTTCATTAGGAACACATCTTCTCAAAAGTCCATCTACCCCTCTCTTCAACAACATAGGGTCATCCCATATATACTTCTTTGCTTCATGCTTGAGCCTTTGATGTTGTTGAGGAGTGAAATCCGGGGGTACGGCACTACAATCCAAGTAGTTCACAATATCCGCATACCAAGGCTCCGATTTTGCCTCAAGAGCATATAAGACATCATCCATTAGGGTATCTTCAATTGGCAAACCATCCTCATGTATTCTTGCACCTCCTAACCTAGAAAGGTGGTCCGCCACCACGTTCTCGGCCCCCTCCTTATCTCTCATTTCGTAATCAAAGTCTTGAAGGACCAAGACCCATCTCAACAACCTCGGTTTGGCCTCCTTCTTACTTATCAAATATTTGAGAGCCAAGTGATCGGTATACACTATTGTCCTAGAACTAATTAGGTAGGTTCTAAACTTCTCAAATGAATGAATAACCGCCAAGAACTCTTTCTCGGTAGTTGTATAATTCCGTTGAGCATCGTTGAGAGTCTTGGACAAATAGTATATAACATGAAGTTTCCCATCCTTTCTTTGTCCTAGAACCGATCCAATGGCCTCGTCGCTTACATCACACATTAGCTCGAATGATAAAGACCAATCCGGTCCTTGGACTATGGGGGCGGTGCAAAGAGCCTTTTTCAACCTACAAAATGACTCATGGCAAGCTTCATAAAATACAAAATCTTTATCTTGCTACAAGAGAGATGTGAGTGGCTTAGCAATTAAAGAAAAATCTTTTATAAAACGACGATAGAACCCGGCGTGGCCAAGAAATGACCTCACTTCCCTTACATTGGTAGGGGGTGGGAGTTTCTCTATGACCTCCACCTTGGCTCTATCCACCTCGATGCCGGAATGGGAAATTTTGTGCCCAAGAACAATCCCATTCTCTACCATGAAATGGCATTTTTCCCAATTCAACACGAGATTAGCCATCTCACATCTTTCCAAACAACGAGATAAGTTAGATAGACAATTTTCATAGGTGGTCCTTCCAACGGAGAAATCATCCATGAAGACCTCTATCTCATCCGCAATCATATCACTAAAGATTGACATCATACATCTTTGAAATGTAGCGGGAGAGTTACAAAGCCCAAAAGGCATCCTACGGTACGCAAAGGTACCATAGGGACAAGTAAATGTTGTCTTCTCTTGATCCTTGGGATCAATCGGGATTTGGAAAAATCCCGAATGTCCATCAAGAAAGCAATACAAGGCATTCTTTGTAAGCCTCTCAAGCATTTGATCAATAAACGGTAATGGAAAATGGTCTTTGGAAGTGTTGGCATTCAATTGGCGGTAATCAATACACATACGCCAACCCGTAACAAGTCGGGTTGGGACTAATTGTTGCTTATCATTGACCAATACCGTCATACCTCCTTTTTTCGGCACTACTTGAACCGGGGATACCCAATCACTATGAGCAATTGGATAGATGATCCCTGCTTCAAGTAGCTTGGAAACCTCTTTCCTCACAACCTCTTGCATGGAAGGATTAAGCTTCCTTTGCCGTTGCCTACACGGCTTAGCACCCTCCTCTAAATCGATTTTATGCATGCATAGGGAGGGGCTTATACCCTTGAGATCATCAAGAGTATAACCCAAAGCCTTCCTATGCTTTTTCAAGACATTTAGCAATGAGGAGGTTTGCTCTTCCGTGAGGTTAGCATTGACAATAACCGGGAAAGAATCATTAGCATCCAAAAAGACATACCTCAAGCCCAAAGGTAGAGGTTTCAATTCTACCTTCGGAGCTCCCTTACCATTGGAGATCTCCTCCTTCTCTACCTTGAAGATTTCATGTGTTTGGAGCATCTCTTGGTCGGTGATTGTCTTCTCTTTCTCATCAAGTATTTCTTCATACAATTGCATCTCCTTTTGATCGCCTACTTCATTCTCATTCAACAAAAACTTCTCAAGTAGATCATTAGAAGCATGTATATGAGGTATCTAAACTCATTCATCAAATTTTCAATTGTATCTATTCTAAAGCATTCATTACTAGAGGAGGGTTGTCTCACTACCTTATTCAAGTCAAATTCAATAGAATCATTGTCAACCTTCAAGGTCATCTTACCTTCTTTGACATCGATGATCGCTTTAGAAGTAGCTAGGAATGGCCTACAACAAAATTATAGGAATTCTTTCATCTTCATCCATCTCAAGGACATAAAAATCCACCGAAAAGGTGAACTTACCAACTCTAAGGGGGATGTCCTCTACTTTCCCTATAGGCAATTTTGTGGACCTATCCGCTAGTTGGAGAGTGATGTTTGTAGGTGAAAGGCTTCCCACATTGAGCTTTTGGTAGACCGAGAAGGGCATTAAACTCACACTAGCACCTAGGTCACACAAAGCCTTCCCCAAATGGATCTCATTGATAGAACAAGGAATGGAAAAACTACCGGGGTCTTGCAATTTGGTTGGTAGCTTACTAGAGAGAATGGAACTACAATTTGCGGTTAGATTAACGGTCTCAACTCCTCTCTTTCCATTCAAAAGGTCTTTTAGAAATTTAGAGTAGTGAGGCATCTCCTTCATAGCATCCACAAAGGGTATAGAAACATGCAAGCCTTTAACTACTTCTAAAAACTTTTCGAATTGGGTATCAAGCTTAGACCTAGAAAATCTTTGGGGAAAAGGCAACCTCTTATTCCTAGGTTGGAGATTAAGGGGTAAAGGTGTTTGCTCTTTGGTGCTCTCCTTTTCGGGTTCCTTCTCTTTTTCTCTCTCACCCCTCTCATGCTTTTCGGCACTTCCTTCTAGAACCTCACCCTCTCTTGATGACTCATCCTCAACCTCAAGTCTTATCCCTTTATCGGAACTCTTCTCAACATTTAAATCACTCTCAAGGATCTTCCCACTTCTAGTGGTAATGGAATACATAGATTTGGGGTTGACACCTTGGCTAGGTAAAGAAGAAGAGGAAGAAGGGGAGGATGAAGAACTTGGTTGGGCAATTTGGGAGATTTGGGTCTCAAGCATTTTCATGTGTGCCTTAATTTGTTTCTTTTCCTCCTCTTGACTCTTGTTGTAGCTCTCCATTTTCACAATCTCGCTCTTCAAGAGGCCTTGTAAACAACAAAGACATATTCCCTATTGTTAATAGGGGGACATTCCCAGTTTTGTACTGTAGCTTCTCTTACTAAGAGGACCTAGTCGCCTGAGTGTTGCCGTTATAATCCCCATTTACGGTAGACGTTTGACTACATCAAAACGAATAGTACTCAAACAAGAGAACTTGCAATACTCATGGTCGAGGAAAAAAGGTTCTGATAGCTATAATGAGAAATATAATTATGACGATTTGATATCTCTTAAAGTATTTTCATAGGTCTATCCGGTATAGTTCCAAACTAGTATCTGTGCAAATGTTTTATGACTATCATGTCCTTGTAGCACAAGAAACGGTGCTATAAATCATACTACACACAAATCTGAAGTGGTCATTAATCGTCCATCGTTTAAATTACCTCGATTAGGGATAATTTTTTATTAAAATATTTAATGTTCACCTAATAGGTGTTTCTTTATCCATGACATGGTCTTGATACCCTGTTTTTAATATTTTCATAAATCGAATAGACTCATTATTTGCAGAAAATTTAATTACTCCAAAATTAAATGGTTCAACATAGTGTTTTAAATTAAGACATCGAGTTTATTTAAAACACCTTTACGGGAAATCAAAGCCAATCTCCAATATGCTTGATTCCCATTGCCTCAATGTGCTTGTTGTGCTTCACTTGAGACAAAGATTTAGTTAGAGGATCGGCTACATTGTCGTCCGTTCCAATCGTACAAATTCTGATTTCACCGTCCGATTTCCATTCCCTTATCATGTGAAATCGCTGCTTCACATGTTTGACCTTCTGATGTTCCCTTGGCTCCCTGGCCCGAGCAATAGCTCCATTGTTATCACAATAGAGGTCTACTGGACCCTTAATGGAGGGTACAACACCAAGTTCACCAATGAATTTAAGAACCCAAACTACCTCCTTAGCTGCTTCCAAAGCTGCCAAGTATTCGACTTCAATTGTAGAATCTATAGTGGTGCTTTACTTTGCACTCTTCCAACTAAAAGCTCCTCCATTAAGCCAAAATATGTACCCCGACTGCAACTTGGAGTCGTCTCTGTCAGTCTGGAAGCTCGCGTCAGTATAACCTTCAACAACCAAATCATTACAACCACCAAAGACATGGAATTAATCCTTGTTCCTTTTCAGGTACTTTAGGATATTCTTGGCTGCAGTTCAATGCGCCTCTCCTGGGTCTGATTGGTATCAGCTCGTAGCACTCAAGGCATACGATACATCCGGCCTAGTACATATCATGGTATACATGATCGATCCAAAAAGCAAAGCATATGGAATCTGACACATTCTCTCTCGCTCATCAGGTGTCTATGGACACTACTTCTTGCTAAGACTTATGCCATGGGACATAGGTAGGTTCCCTCTCTTGGTCCTTTCAATGTTGAATCGTGCCAGTACCTTATCATTTTAAGTTCTTTGGCTTAATCCAATCATCCTGTTAGATCTATCCTTATAGATATTGATGCCCAATGTGTACTGTGCCTCTCCCAAGTCCTTCATTAAAAAGCACTTTCTAAGCTAGCCCTTTATGGACTCTAACAGTTTAGTGATGTTTCCAATGAGTAATTTGTCATCGACATATAAGACTAGGAATGCAATTTTACTCCCACTAACCTTCTTGTAAACACAAGACTTACTAATAGCTTCATCGAATCGCAGATTCCAACTTCTACTTGACTGCTTTAGTCCATAAATGGACTTCTTAAGCTTGCATACCTTCCCAGCATTGTTTGGATCAACAAAACCTTCCGACTGTGTCATATACACAGTTTCATCCAAAATCCCATTGAGGAAGGCGGTTTTGACATCCATTTGCCATATTTCATAATCGTTATATGGAACAATCGCTAGGATGATCCGGACGGACTTAAGCATTGCGAATGGCGAAAAGGTTTCATCATAATCAACTCCATGAATTTCCCTGTAACCTTTTGCCACCAGTCTAGCTTTCCATCTTTGTCTGTTTTCAAATTCAAAATCCATTTGCAACTGATGGGTGTATAACCTTCGGGCAAATTCACCAAGTCCCAAACTTGATTTTCAGACATGGAGTCCATCTCGGATTTCATGGGCTCTTGCCCTTTTGCAAATTCGGGGCTTGTCATAGCTTGTTTGCATGTCGCTGGCTCATCTCCATCAATAACTAAGATGTCTTAATCTTTGGTTAAGACAATACCAAGGTAGCTGTCAGGTTGAGATCTTGGCCATTGCAACCTACGCAAGGTAATAGATTGAGCATTTACATTGTCGGTTCGACTTTACACATTGTCTGTTTGACTCTAACCAATGTCAACAGCTGCTTCTAAAGCACTTTGATTGTCTGTTGCTCTTTCTCTCGAACTTCGTTGAGTTCGATTTTCCTCCCACTTGTCATTTAGGAAAGGTGTTCCTTCTCCTAAAAGACACCATCACGTGCAACAAACTCTTTGTTCTCGGATTTGTTGTAGAAGTAATACCCCTTGGTTTATTTTGGGTAGCCCACAGAGAAACACTTGTCTGATTTTGGGTGAA
Organism: Chenopodium quinoa; assembly: GCF_001683475.1. NCBI lineage: Eukaryota > Viridiplantae > Streptophyta > Magnoliopsida > Caryophyllales > Amaranthaceae > Chenopodium > Chenopodium quinoa. The sequence goes on from NW_018744469.1 coordinate 1,550,960, forward strand.
GTTTGTCAGAAATTAATCTCTTGATATATGCTTCGCAACCCCAAATCTTAAGAAAAGACAACCGTGGATGTTTCTTCGTCCATAATTCATATGGAGTCTTTTCGACAACTTTTGACGGAGCATGGTTCAGTGTTAGTGATGCAGTTAGAAGTGTGTGTCCCTAGAAAGAGATAGGAAGTTCACTAAGACCCATCATTGATCAAACCATGTCTAACAAGGTTTGATTCCTCCTTTCGGATATTCCGTTCCATTGTGGTGTTCCAGGAGGTGTCAACTCTGAAAGAATACCATTTTCTTACAAGTGATCGTCTAATTCATAGCTCAAATACTCGCCACCTCGATCCGATCGAAGTGCTTTAATTTTCTTGCCAAGTTGATTTTGAACATCACTCTGAAACTCTTTGAATTTCTCAAAAGATTCAGATATGTTCGACTTAAGGTAGACATAAGCATATCTACTATAGTCGTCGGTGAAGGTAATGAAATATTGATAACCTTTCCTTGCCGATGTACTCATTGGTCCACATACATCCGTATGTATTAGACCCAATAAGTCACTTGCCCTTTCTCCTAACTTGGAGAATGGTTGTTTTATCATCTTGCCTAATAGACATCCTTCGCAATTTTTCAAACGACTCCAAGTCAAATGAGTCAAGAACACCTTCTTGAAGAAGTTTCTTGATGCAGATGTGGCTAAGACGACAATGCCACAAGTAGGTTTGATTTGAGTCAATGGTCTTAGCTCTTTTGGCGGTATCATTGATTTGTCTAAACATATGCAATTCTATAGAACATATATTACAAGTTGGTTTTTGTTTTAGACTTCTGCTCTGTGACTTTTAAAATTAGCCTTAGCCGTTATCATAGTGGCGGTAATATTTTGGTTATTTCCTAAAAAATGTTTTATTTAGAGTTGGTTGAGTATTTTAAAAATAAGTAAATTTCCAGTATATTACAATCCTAGCAATTGCTGCATATTATGATTATGAGATATGGCAAATGGACGTCAAAACTGCCTTCCTTAGTGGGATATTGGAAGAAACCGTGTACATGACATAGCAAGAAGGTTTTGTTGATCCAAACAATGCTGGGAAGGTACGCAAGCTTAGAAGTCCATTTATGGACTAAAGTAAACAAGCAGAAGTTAGAATCTGCAGTCCTATGAAGTCATTAGTAAGTTTGGTTTTATTAAGAATCCAGATAAGTCTTGTGTTTTTAAGAAGGTCAGTGGGAGTGACATCGCATTCCTTGTCCAATATGTCGATGACATATTGCTCATTGGAAACAACATTCCAATGTTGGAGTCTGCAAAGACTTGGCTTGGAAAGTGTTTCTCAATGAAGGACTTGAGAGAGGCACAATACATATTGGGCATCAAGATCTATAGTGATAGATCTAAGTGGATGATTAGATTAAGCCAAAGTACTTATATTGATAAGGTATAGGCACGATTCAATATGGTGTAAGCCAAGAGGGGCACCTACCCATGTCTCATGGAATAACTCTCAGCAAGAAACAGTGTCCAGAGATACCTGATGAGCCAGAGAGAATGAGTCAGATTCCATATGTTTCGCTTATTAGATCAATCATGTATGCCATGCTATGTACTAGGTCGGATGTATCATATGCCTTGAGTGCTACGAGTCGATACCAATTAGACCCAAGAGAGGTGCATTAGACTACGGCCAAGAATATCCTAAATTACCTAAAAAGGAACAAGAATAAATTTCTGGTCTATGGTGGGAGTAAGGATTTGGTTGTTAAAGGTTACACTGACGCAAGCTTCCAAACTGACAAAGACTACTTCAAGTCTTAATCAGGGTAAATGTTATGTCTAAATGGAGGAGTGTTTAGTTGGAAGAGTGCTAAGCAAAGCACGACTGCAGATTCTACAACTGAAGCTGAATACTTGGCAACTTCAGAAGCACCTAAGGAGGCAGTTAGGATTCGTAAGTTTGTTGGTGAACTTGGTGTTGTGCCCTCGATAAAAATACTAATAGACCTCTATTATGATAATACTGGGGCTATTACTCAGGCCAGAGAGCCAAAGGAGCATCAGAAAGTCAAACATGTCATGAGTTGATTTCACATGATAAGGGAATGGAAGTCCGAGGGTGAAACTAGAATTTGCCAGATTGGAATGGACGAAAATGTAGCCGATCCACTCACTAAAACATTGCCTTAAGTGAAAAACAACAAGCACGTTGAGCCAATGGGAATCAGGTATATTGGAGATTTGCTTTGGTTTGTGGAAATCTTAATGTAAAACACTAAGTTAAACCATTCATTTATGGAGTAATTTAATTTTTCTGCCAATTATTATTCCATTTCTATTTTATTGTGGTTTAAAATTAAATAATGTCTCTATTCGAGTTGAGAATATTCAAAATAGAGTATCAAGACAATGTCATGGATAAAGAACCACCTAATAAGTGAACGTTGACTATCTTATCGAAATTATCCCTAATCGAGGTCATTTGAAAGTTGGATGACTAATGAGATTAGTGTATAGTATGATTTATAGCACCTTTTCTGGTGCTACAAGGAAAAGATTGTCATAAATCATTTGCAAAGGTATTAGTTGATAGTAGGAAACATGTCTTTGTTGTTTATAAGGCCTCTCAAAGAGCGAGACAGTGAAAATTCATGGTCGTGCTCAGATGGATTTTAGAAATCATCTTCTTATCGAAAGTCGAACTAGAAAATCGAGAAACACTTCTGGACGTAATAAGGAAAACGAAGAATCTTACCTTATAGTTCACGAAGTAACATTAAGTTACATAAGAAACAGGCTATAAAAATTTTGCACACTTGTCCGGAAGGACACGAGGGAGATTGAAAGGGATGGTGTCCTTCGAAGAATTGTAATATTCCGATAGAAGGTTCGGAATTAAATAGGAAAGCTAATTATTCAGTGAGGTCAAGTGATCGGAATGCCTAGTTGGAGGCCGCTTCTGATCAGTAATTTTATTGTACAATTAATATTACAGCTTGCCCTTAATTGAACCCTTCGTGTCACACCCAATCGCTTAACCGAACAAATGTGACGAATTAATCCAAGAATTAAATGAGTCGATAGAGATTCTATGAACTAAGTCGTTGGATTGTGAGCTTACAGCGTCAAAGCCGAGTGTCGAGCGTCGAGTCAATTTTAGGAATCGACAAAGACGAGAAAATAATCAAATGACATATCGTGCTAAAATTACAAGCATAACACGAGCCCTAGCCACGCCTCGGATCGAAGGAAAATTACTTGGGTGTAGGGTTTCGTAGTGACCCGACACTACGCGGAAGGAAACCCACCAAGACCCGCCCCTTAATTAAAGCAATTAACAAGCATAATAAACTTAATCAAACAAGATTAAGAACAAGAATTATACCTTTGGCGCGTGCTTCGCTCCCAAAGAGCTCTTACTTCAAAATCCCGAAAAGACGAGATCTCTGACAGATCGTACCCTCGACCTGACCCGAGCGTTCTAAGTCTTAAAGGTTAGTCAAGACCCGGACAAAAATAACTATGAGTTTTACGAATCAAAGGTTTACTCTTTTCTTAGAGTTGCCTTTTTAATTTCACTCAAGGTTGTTCATTTCCCAATACCCAAGCTTGGTATTTATAGGGAAATGAACCCTTGCATTTCATTCCCCAACTAATGTGGGTGAATGTATAATTTGCTAATTAATTTATTTCTAAAATAATTTAATAAATAAATGCAATCACAATTCGACAAGTGTCAAAGGGAGAGAGAGAACATTAGGTGAGGACCATGGAGAGGTGGGGAACCAATGCCTTGCTCCCTAAGGCTTTCCCAAAGCCTTGTTCCCCACCCTCACAAAACCGCATCACCCAAGGCTGCTGGCCAGCTGCCAGCTAGCACACCAGCTGGCTGCGCCAGCTAGCCCAGCATGCTAGCACTAGCCCAGTAGCAGCACTGGTGCTAGCTCGTGCTGACACTGGTGCTTGCTAGTGCGTGCTGGCGCTGGTGCTTGCTGGTGCGTGCTGGCGCTGGTGCCAGCATCTCACGCATAATCGTTACACCATATGCTCTCATGGCCAAGCATGCGCGTCACGCATCAGCCCCTCTCGCACGCAATGCCTAGCATGCGTGCTGCTAGCAAGCCACACATGCTTGGCTTGCCGTTGCTAGCTTGCTAGCCCCCTCGCACAGCCACACGCATCAGCCTTGGCCATGCACCGTGCACCATGCACGCACATGCCTCGCCCAAGCACCACACACCACGCATGCGCAAGTGCCTAGCACTAGATGTCCTTGGTGCGTGTGGTCCTGCCATGCGCCCAGCATTGTGCTAAGGCCGCTACGGCACCAAGCCATCCTAGGGCACGCATGGTGCGCCTAGTGATGCTGCCTGGGCTGCGATGGTGCCTAGCCATCCTAGGGCACGCATGGTGCGCCTAGTGATGCTCATTGGCTTGCGATGGGCTGCGATGGCGCCCACCATCATGCTAGGGCTGCGATAGCGCCTAGGCATGATGCCAGGGCTGTGTTGGCGCGCCTGGTGCTAGCGATAGCCAGCCATGTTGCCTAGCCATCACTCTAGGGCTGCGATAGCGCCTAGGCATATGCTAGGGCTGCTACGGCGCGCCTAGTGCCTGTGATGAGCTAGCCTAGCCTGGCTATGGCTACGCTCATACTTGTCGATTGTGATTCTGCGACGCTCGGTCTCGACGCCCTAGGCTCGATGTCCGACGTCTGTATTCGTAAAACTATGTCGACTCATTAAATCCTTTCGGATTAATTCGTCGTCTCGGATCGGTGATTCGATTGGGTTCGACCCGAGGGGTTCAGTTAAGATTAAGGTATAACATCAATTGCACATTGATATTACTGATCGGAAGCGGCCTCCACCTAGGCATTCCGATCACTTGACCTTACTAAATAATTAGCCCTGTAATAATTTTGAACCCTCTATCGGAAGAATACAATTGTTGGAAGGACACCATTCCTTTCATTGGGCCGCAAGCACTAAACCTACCTAGCCACCGCAACCATCGGAAGGCCTAGCTAGGCTGACTGGGGTGGCCTAATGGCCTGCACACCAAGGCAGCCGTAGCCGGGCCCGCCTAGTAAGGCCAGCAGCAAGGCTGGAACTTGCTTGCTGTAGCTAGGGCCACGCTGCTTCTGCTACTAGGCCTATGCTGATGCTGCTTACTTGCGGTAGGCGTATGGGCTTGCTGCTGTAGGCGTGGGCTTGCGGCAAAGACTAACAAGCCTAGCCTTGTGGCGCAAGGCTGGCCTTGGTGTCTAAGGCTTGGTAGTAGCCCTTTGCTGACCAGGGTTGTTGGGGCAGCCCCTTTCCTTGTTCTCCAAGGTCAAGTAGGTCTTCTCACCTACTCTCTCTTGTGTGTGGACACTTTTCATTTGATTATTGTTTTCTCACTTTACCACATATTCCACATTGAAAGATAATGGGAATCCTTAAGAACTTTTCCCTATAAATACCAATCATCTGATATTGGGAAATTCATTTGAGTTGGTGAACTCTGAAGGATCTCCAAAAGCGAGAAAACTATTGTTCGTAAACTCTAAGTTATTTTGGTCTAGCCTTGTCTAAGCTACAGGGTAGGGACCGATTACGGTTTGGTAGCAAGGGTGTGAGCTGTCGGAGGTTTTCGCACTTGCTTAACATGAAGCTATCAAGTTCGAGCTCATCGGTTGAACGAAGCATGCTTGTAGGGTGAGTATTCTTTCTCTCTCTTCTCTCTTTGGTTTTTATTATTATTATTATTATTATTATTATTATTATTATTATTATTTAATTTTATATGTTTTATTCATGCTTTTGTTTATGTTGTATTTATTATTCATGCGGTTAGGTTATCGGGTTTTGTTTTCGCGCAATGTCGGACATCGCTAAACCCAACATCGTTAATCGCCCAAACATCTTATCTCTTTTTACTCTCTTCAATCTTCTGAGCCGATTGTTTTTATTGACTACCTTATTTTTTTCGGATCTCTTTTGATCTGTCTTCTTACTAAAAGAGCATAGTTCATACACATGTATATAATCCACTACTTCCCTCAGCGCTTCTAGAAGAGTGAAAACCCTCTTCCGGACGAAATCAAATTTAAATTATGATCTGTCCTCCATACCCTTATTGAAGTCTGCATAAGCAACTTTGTTAGGAAGCCCTTGAATCTGGATTATCTAACTATTGAACTGCCTGACATATGATCAAAGCCTCTCACGGTCTCCCTAAACTACCGTCTTCAAGTCAATGGTTGTCTTTTTGGCCGGTATGTTCATGGAGAAGTTTGACACAAATAAAAATGCGAGCGTCTTAAAATAGTTGATTGAACTAGGTGGCAAATTGTCGAACCACTATTGGCCAACGCCCTTCAGCGTAGCTAGAAAACATCTGCACCATGCAGCATCATCCAACCCTTGTAAATATATAAGGATGGTATATGCCATTAAGTGGACTTCAGGGTTGGTGGTGTTGTCATAGGCACCAACCAAAACATTCTTAACCTTGGCCGGCTGTGCAGCCTTGGGTATTTCCTTGCAGAACGCAGAAGGTTGTTCCCTAAGTATAAGTAGACGGAGCTACTAGTCCAAGGGTTAGATTTGATATGCCACCTGCCCTCCGAAGAGAGCAGGCTGCCGGAATGGTTGAGCGAAATGGTCGTATGATTGGTGGGGCACATACAACGCCAAACTGATGATATGAGGACTCGTTCTGTCGGACAGGACGCCTGACAGGTACTCTTGTCTAGATTAGAAGTTCCTCAAAAAGGTAATCTTGAAAGAGCTATCTAGCATAATCGGCGTTAATGTCATGTTAGACAACTACTAGTTCTTTTTGTGCTCGATGAATTGCTAAGCATCAATGTATGTCTTCTTGTTGCCATTTAGCTCTTATTACCGGATAGGCTTTCTTTTTGATGTCTCCGGAAGTCATATCTTTCTCCATTCAATTAAGGTTTTGCCCCGTTCTGCTTGTTGGGGTGAGGAGTGGGTTCCCTATCCTTGACTGTATTTGGCCTCACAGAGGGAGGCTTCTTGGCTGACTAACCCTTGCTAGGACCAGTCACCTGACTTTTGATGAAGTTCTTTATATCTCTTTTGAATTCAGTTATGAACTTCAAGAATTTGGAGCGAGTGATGTGAATAATCAGCTCATCAGCTTAAGGCTTGCCGGCTGACTTACTCGCACTAGCCTTGTTAGCATTCCTCTCCTTTTTGTCTTTGGAGCGAATACATTTAGTGATAAGGGAACCATCCTCGGGCGTATGTATTTTGACCTTTGGTTCTGATTCACAATCATGGTCCAAATGGAACTCTACTCCATGGTACAAGTTCTTCAGAAGCCATCTAAGAGTTACTCTCCTCACAGACGGCGCCAAATGTTTCAAGGTTTCCTGATGTTTCTTGCAGGAGAATTACAACTCCTATACTAGATCTGTTGGCGCCTGTACCTGTAAAACAATGAAAGGTTCGGTTGTATGGAGTTCCGCCTTTGACGATGAGTTAGTAAATGTAGGAGTTGATTGAAATAAGGAAAGTAAAAGTTCTTCTTGGATCCTGAGATCTAAGATATTTCACTGTTGTAAGTGAATGGTGTATTGAGTGATTGGTGTAATAATCCAATTGAAAAGTACCCTTCCAAAGGTAATAAATGTCCTTATTTATAAGGTATGGGAGTGTGTGCCCTTAACTTAGGTCATTTAACCTAGGTAATTTGGCTGCGCTGTTTTTACGACGCCTCGGAATATGAGCCCATGAAGGCCGCCATTTTCCCTTATGATGGGTGTGCCACGTGTCTTATCTTGGTTGGCCCATTTTAGGAGCCTCCTAGGATGACACATGTCACGACTTGATTGGTCCACGTGTCTAGGGTGTTTTTACCTTAAACCAGTAGGTTAAAAGTTCTATATGGTAGATATAGTTAAACCATTTCTATATATAAATATTCTCTTGCTATGAATGTCAATTGAATCAAATAAAAATGATAAACCCATACAAAAGATCCAAAGGGATGGACTTCCAATAGCATTTATTTATTGGTATATGTAAATATCATTCTAATTTGATAAATTGATAAAGTCATTCTTTAGATAAAGGATGCCATGAACTTTAGGACGAATACATTTTGATGTAAGATAACGTAAGGTTCAATGGCTAGAGACGGACAATGAAACTTCATTTATGATATGATCACTTGTGCTTAGCTAAGGCATAACTGTGAAACTTTTGAACAACTCAAAAGGTCCAAAATGAAGTTTAGAATTAACTTTGTGAAACAAGTAAAACACTACGATCCGATTATGGTAGAGAGTATTTGAGCTAAGAATTCAATGATAATCTAAGGGATTGTGGATTTTTTTCAAAATTAACTCGTCCTGGAACACTACAATTAACCGATGTGTCAGAAAGGAGAAATCGAACGTTGTTAAATATCGTTCAATCCATGATGAACATTTAAGTCAATATGTCAACTTGAAAAGATAATAAATACATTACAATATGATTGTAATGGTGAAAGTTTGATCCAAGACATTTACTTGGAAATATATTTAAAGTATCGTGACATGATCGTAATAATGGTAATTTATGCCAAGACCTTATTGTTCATCCAAGAGTTGTGAAATCGTTTTACAACGAACTCCGAAAGAAAACCTTGTGAAGTGTTTAGGAAAAGAGCTATCAATTTATATAGGATATATTTTGATAATGGATGAAATTACCTATCTTCCAACCATTATTCTAGGGATATACTTTTCAAATGAGCTACAAGACTAAATACGTCAAATAAAAATGTAGCAATGAATTTATATGTGATATGGATAAGAAAGGTTCTTAGAAAGTCTTTCTATAAAGAAAGGTTAAAGCTATATTAAATCATTGAATACACTTTCGATTCCTATATAGAGCAAGGGGTACTACAGCACAAGTCTAATGAGCACAAAATATTTTTTGCTCAAGTAGGTGCGCTTTTGGAAAAGATGTCATTTCCAGATGATCAAGTGAGAATAGTGTAATTCTCGAAAGAGTTTAAGAAAAGCGACAAACAAGCATGGTTCTAACCATATCATGTTCAAACCATAGTTGGTTCACCCCATGCTAATGTGCCTATTCAAAAGGAAAGTGGGAGTATATGATCTCGAAAGAATTCGAGAGCCTTGAGCGAGATCAAGAAGAGTTAGTTCGAGAATCTCAAAGAAGTTCGAGAAGTACTCAAATAAAAGCAACAATATGAGCATAATTCACTTCGTGTTATAATTAACAACACGTGGCCTCATTAATGGGAATAATAACCATGTGTTGAAGGTTGTACATTCCAAGTGCACACCTTCTTTTGTTGTTTCTCATTGATAATTAAACAAGTTATTGTATAAGTTTTCATTTATTGCGTAAAACCCACACTGATCACTAGCATATCTAAAACTTAGTCAGGTAAATATGATTTCATATGGAATAAGAGTTCTAAAATATTAATTTTAGAACATAATGATCATGCAAGTAACAAGGAAAATTTAACAAGTAATAACTCCAAATGGTTTAAAAACCATTAAAATCTGAAATAGATTCGATGTCTGAAAGAAACTGTGTGACACTTGATTAATTTTCCTAATTGGGTAAGATCCATTGCAAGAAAAAATGGACAAGGAAGAAAAGTGTTTTCTAAGCAAAGCAAAGGCTAGTTGTTAAATGATTGAACTAATTCATAGTGTTGACTATGATGAAACCTTTATATTAGTAAAGTTTCTAAGCTATATTCAGATACTTCTAGTGATTTCTACCTTATGAGATTTGGTAGATGAAATTTCAAAATGCTTTCTTGAATTGTTATGAAAGAAGATTTGTATGTGATAAAATTAGAATGGTTGTGAAAATCCAATAATCATAGGGATGCATAAAATGTCCATTTATGGACTGAAGTAAGCATCATTGAGTTAGAATCTTCAAGTTAATTAGTTAATCAAATCAGTTTATGTTTCTCATTAATGAAGGTGTTGTATACAAGATGTTTAGTAGGATCTATACAGTCTTCTTGGTCTAGTATGTAGATGACATATTTATTACAAAGAGAGATTATTTCATTCTTGAAGGGTTAAGTGATGGCTAATGCATTTTGTATAAAAACCATGAAGAGGAAGATGAGTACATTTGGGAATAAAAATCTATAGAGGTAGGTCTCGAATGATGTTTGAGCTTAATTAAAAAAAAATTATATTTATAAGCCTCCCATAAGGTTCAACATTGAAAGGATTTTCAATCCAATAAAACATGGCACATTGCTTAACAATATTCAATGCTTTGAGAAAGGTTGATGAAATTAAAGATTTGAAGAATGCTCCCTGTGCAATTTGCAATGGATACATCATGTGTGTCATACACTATACTCGTCTATTTTCACATGTTATAAGAAAACGTGGTGATAGATTTCAATCAAAAACCATTATACTACTGGAATAAATTTTAGAAATTCCTAAATTCGTTGTGGAAGGACGAAGAAAGATTCTTAGTGTATGGAGATAAATATATATATATATATATATATATATATATATATATATATATATATATATATATATATATTACTATGTGTTATTAAATTTTCGAAATTTTTGAGGATGAGTATGTCTCATAAATTACATTAACTAAACTATTTTCATAGCCTAAAGAAACAAAAGGCTCATTTAAAATGAACATGATGGTAGATGGTTTTTATTGTTTTCTAGGGAGTCAAAATCGCAAAATCATTAGTCATGTTTCTCTATGTTTATCAATTGACACAATGTTCCAATCTTATTTAATCATGGTTTAATGTTAAATAAAATGTACAAAAATAATTGTAAATTTGATGGGAATACCAAACACGAGCCGTTGGTAATTGAAACCCCAAAAGTGAGCTGAATTCATAAACTATTTATAAGTTCCTAGTTCGAAGTCATTAAATTGGACATAAATGATTTCAATAAGCGAACTAGCAAGTAAGATTGATTGATAACGTAGTTTCATGGGCTATAGGGACATGGATATGTTCAGTCAATCTCATGGATATGTATGAATGATACTTGATCGAGCTTTGACCAACCTTAAATTTCATGTAAAGAACTTTTGAATATATTAGTGGATTCCTTTTACATAAGTGGAACACTATTCTTACTTGGTAATTAGTTTAACTGTGATTGTACTCCACCTTCATGCTGTGAAAGGGGACTATACAAGGTACTTTTCAGTTATTCTAAAAGTTGAGTAGTAGTTTTGGCTGCCACAAGATTAGATTGAGTCATCCTTAAGTAAGATACGTGTCATGGCCCCTTGAAGAGAGACAATTGAGAAAATTCATGGTTGTGCTCAAATAGATTGCATAGTAATCATTTAATTTGCAATTCAAACTCGTATTTCAAGAAATGATTTGTAGATTAATATGATCTTAACATGTGATACAATCATATAATCAAATCAAACACTTTTTATTTAAGGAACTCGATGGTTGCACACTTGTCAGTGTAATTACTAGATATATTATTGGATTAATATTATCGAGATAAAAAGCTCATTCTTTTAGGGCTTCTTTATCTGTTTTAGACGTGTTCATGTAGGGTTTTGTAGGGACGCGACACTACGCGGAAGGAAACCCACCAAGACCTGCCCCTTAATTAAAACAATTAACAAGCATATTAAACTTAATCAAACAAGATTAAGAACAAGAATTATACCTTTGTCGCGTGCTTCGCTCCCAAAGAGCTCTTACTTCAAAATCCCAAAAACACGAGATCTCCGACAGATCGTACCCTCGACCCGAGCCGAGCGTCCTAAGTCTTGAAGGTTAGTCAAGACCCGGACAAAATAACTATGAGTTTTACGAATCAAAGGTTTACTCTTAATTAGAGTTGCCTTTTTAATTCCACTCAAGGTTGTTCATTTTCCAATACCCAAGCATGGTATTTATAGGGAAAGGAACCCTTGATTTTTCACCCTCCACCAATGTGGGAGTGTTGAAAATCAATCATTTATTTAATTTCCAAAATAAATAAATAATCAAGTTAATCATATTGCGACAAGTGGCATGCTCTCATGCAAAAGAGTGGTGGCCAAGGTTAGGTGGGGGACCATATGCCATTCTCCCCAAGGCCTTAATTTGGTCCCCACACACTTGCAAAAAACCGGCTCAAGGAGGGCTAGCTGGCTGCCAGCTAGCAGTGCTTTGCTGCCCAGCACCCCAGCCAGCCAGCCAGTGCGTGCTGCTGCTGGGCTGGAGCTGGTGCTCGTGTGCTGGCGCTGGGTGCTGCTAGCACAAAGTGCTGGCATTGGCCCCCAGCAGCCCACGCACAGGCTAGCACACACACTTTCTTTGCGCGCCATTGCTTGCACAGCCAACATGCGTGCTGCTAGCGAGCTACGCATGGTGGCCCCTTCCTTCGCATCGTGCTATGTAACACGCAGCGCGCCACGCATCACGCACCACGCAACGCTCGCACACGCATCAGCCAGTGCCTAGCACTACTATGCTTGGTGCGAGGCACGCACACACATATGTGCGCTGTGCTTGGTGCGTGGCCTACGATGGTGCCTACACACGCAAGGACAATGCTTCTTGCTAGCTCGCCGTGCTTGGTGCTTCCATGCAAAGGCACGCACACAAGCACACAGCTCCATGGTGCTGGGCGACGGTGCACACGCACACACGCATGTGCCAAGTGTCAAAGGGAGAGAGAGAGCATTAGGTGAGGACCATGGAGAGGTGGGGGGACTAATGTCTTGCTCCCCAAGGCTTTCCCAAAGCCTTGGTCCCCATCATCACAAAAACGCATCACCCAAGGCTGCTGGCCAGCTGCCAGCTAGCCCAACATGCTAGCATAAGCCCAGCAGCAGCGCTGATGCTTGCTCGTGCTGTCGCTGGTGCTTGCTAGTGCGTGCTGGCGCTAGTGACAGCATCTCTCGCATCATCGCTGCAACATATGCTCTCATGGCCCAGTATGCGTGCTGCTAGCGAGCCACGCATGCTGGCCTCTTGCTTCGCCAGCCAGACGCATCACACTCGCACACCATGTGCGCCACGCATCAGCCCCTCTCGCACGCAATACCTAGCATGCGTGCTGCTAGCAAGCCACGCATGCTTGGCTTGATGCTGCTAGCTTACTAGCTTCCCTCGCACACACTCGCACAGCCACACGCATCAGCCTCGGCCATGCACCATGCACCATGCACGCACATGCCTCGGCCAAGCACCACGCACCACGCATGCGCCAGTGCCTAGCACTAGCTGTGCTTGGTGCGTGTGGTCCTGCCGTGCGCCCAGCATTGTGCTAGGGCCGCAACGGCACCAGGCCATCCTAGGGCACGCATGGTGCGCCTAGTGATGCTCATTGGCTTGCGATGGTGTGCTATAGTGCGCATAACACTTGCGATGGTGTGTTATGGTGCGCATAGAACTTGCGATGGGCTGCCTAGCACACCTAGTGTGCTTGGGCTTGCGCCTAGTCATGCTAGGTGCATGCTAGCCAGAACTAGCCTAGCATCCACATGGCTAGGCCAGTGTGGTGCTAGTGCTATGTTCATACATGTCGCTTTGTGATTTTGCGACGCTCGGTCTCGACGCCCTAGGCTCGATTTTCGACGTCTGTATTCATAAAAATCTGTCAACTCATTAAATCCTTTCAGATTAATTCGTCGTCGCGGATCATTGATTCGATTGGGTTCGACCCGAAGGGTTCAGTTAAGATCAAGTTGTAATATCAATTGTACCTCGATATTACTAATCGGAAACGGCCTCCACCTAGGCATTCCGATGACTTGACCTTACTGAAGAATTAGCTCCGTAATAATTCTGAACCCTCTATCGGAAGAATACACTTGTTGGAAGGACACTATTCCTTTCAATCTCCCACTTGTCCTTCTGGACAAGTGTGTATACTATGTATAGCTCATTTCCTATGTCACTTAATGTTTCTTCGTGAACTATAAGGTAAGATTCTTTGTCATCCTTATTACGTTTAGAAGTGTTTCTCGATCTCGGAGTTCGACTGTCAATAACCAGATGATTTCTAAAATCCATCTGAGCACGGCCATGCATTTTCACAGTCTCATTCTTCGAGCGGCCTTGTAAACAACAAAACATTTTCCCTATTGTTAGTAAGGGGACAATCCCAGTCTTGTATTGTAAGTTCTTCTTACTAAGAGGACATAGTCTCCCGAGTGTTCCCGTTATGATCCCCAGTTACGGCAGACGTTTGGAAACATCAAAGAGTCTAGTCCTCAAACAAGAAATTTTCATTGTACTCATGGTCGGAGGAAACAAGTTCTGATAGTCATAATGAGAAATGTACTTATGGCAAAATTAAAATTTTCTTAAAGTACTATCATAGGTCTTATCCAGTACAGTTCCAAACTTTTCTTGTGCAAATGATTTATGACTGTCACGTCCTCGCAGCACAAGAAACGGTGCTGTAAATCATACTACACACTAATCTATGGCGGTCATCAATCGTCCATTTGTTAGATGACCTCGATTAGGGATAATTTTTGATTTAGTATTCAACGTTCACTTAACAGGTCTTTCTTTATCCAAGACATGGTCTTGATACCCTGTTTTGAATATTTCCAAATCAAATGGACTCATTATTTAATTCTAAACCACAATTAAATAGTAATGGAGTGAATGATAATTTTGCACAAAAATTAATTACTCCATTAATGAATGGTTTTAATACAGTGTCTTAAATTAAATATCCTATTTAATTAAAACACATGTACAGGGAATTTCAAAGCCAGTCTCCAACATGCTTGATTCCCATTGCCTCAATGTGCTTGTTGTGTTTCACTTGAAGCAAAGGTTTAGTCAAAGGATCGGTCACATTATCATTCATGTCGATCTTACAAATTCTGATTTCACCTTCGGGTTTCCATTCCCTTATCATGTGGAATCGCCTTTGCACGTGTTTGACCTTCTGGTGTTCTCTCGGCTCCCTGGCCTGAGCGATAGCTCCGTTATTAACACAATAGAGATCTATCGGCCCCTTGATTAAGGGTACAGCACCAAGTTCGCTAATAAACTTGCGAATCTAAAAAGCTTCCTTGGCAGCTTCTGAAGCAGCCAAGTACTCGGCTTCAGTTGTAGAGTCTGTAGTGGTGCTCTGCTTGGCACTCTTCAAGCTAAACGCTCCTCCATTCAGACAGAATATGTACGCCGACTATGAGTTGAAGTCGTCTCTGTTAGTCTGGAAGCTAGCGTCGGTGTAACCTTCAACAACAAGTTCTTTGTGGCCTCTATACACCAGGAATTTATCCTTGTTCCTTTTCAGGTACTTAAGGATGTTCTTGGCCGCAGTCCAATACGCCTCTCCTGGGTTCGATTGGTATCGACTCGTTGCACTCAGGGCATACGATACATCTGGCCTTGTACATATCATGGCATACATGATCGATCCGATTAGCGAAGCATATGGGATCTGATTCATTCTTTTTCGCTCAACAGGTGTCTGTGGACACTGTTTCTTGTTGAGAGTTACCCCATGGGACATGGGTAAATGCCCTCTTTTGGCATTTTCCATGTTGAATCAAGCCAGTACCTTATCAATGTAAGTCCTCTGGCTTAATCCAATCATCCTCTTAGATCTATCCCTGTAGATCTTGATGCCCAATATGTACTATGCCTCTCCTAAGTCCTTCATTGAAAAGCACTTTCCCAGCCAGCACTTTACGGACTCCAGCAATTTTGTGTTGTTTCCAATGAGCAGTATGTCATCAACATACAGGACTAAGAATGCAATATCACTCCCACTTACCTTCTTGTATACACAAGACTCATCTGGATTCTTGATAAAACCAAACTTGCTAATGGCTTCATCAAATCACAGATTCCAATTTCTACTGGCTTGCTTTAGTCCATAAATGGACTTCTTCAGCTTGCAAACCTTTCCAGCGTTGCTTGGTTCGACAAAACCTTTTGGCTGTGTCATATACACAGTTTCTTCCAAAATTCCATTAAGGAAGGAAGTTTTGACATCCATTTGCCATATTTCGTAATCGTAATATGCAGCAATCGCTAGGATGATCCGGACGGATTTTAGCATTGCAACTGGTGAAAAAGTTTCATCATAGTCAATCTCGTGGACTTGTCTATAACCTTTTTCCACCAGTCTAGCTTTGTATATCGATACATTTCAATCCTTGTTTGTCTTCACTTTGAAGATCCATTTGCAACCAATGGGTGTATAACCCTCGGGCAAATTCACCAAGTCCCAGACTTGATTTTCAGACATGGAGTCCATCTCGGATTTCATGGCCTCTTGCCATTTTGCAGAGTCGGGGCTTGTCATAGCTTGCTTGTATGTCGCCGACTCATCACCATCCATGACTAGGATGTCCTGATCATCGGTTAAGACGTTGAGGTATCTGTCTGGTTGAGATCTTTGCCATTGGGACCTACGTAGGGTAATCGGTTGAGCATTTACATTGTCTGTTTGATTCTAACTAATCTTCTTAGATGCTTCCAAAGTATCTAGATTGTCAGTTTTGTCAGGTAGACATTGTTGCTTGCCCTCTCGAACTTCGTCGAGTTCGATTTTCCTCCCACTTGTCATTTTGGAAAGGTGATCCTTCTCCAAAAAGACACCATCACGAGCAACAATAACTTTGTTCTCGGATTTATTGTAAAAGTAATACCCTTTGGTTTCTTTTGGATATCCCACAAAGAAACATTTATCCGATTTGGGGTGAAGTTTATCCGAAATTAATCGCTTGACATATGCTTCGCATCCCCAAATCTTGAGGAAAGACAACCTAGGAGGTTTCTTAGTCCATAATTCATATGGAGTCTTTTCAACAGCTTTTGACGGAGCTCTATTCAGTGTTAGTGATGCAGTTTGTAACGCATGTCCCCACAAAGAGATAGAGAGTTAACTAAGACCCATCATTGATCGAACCATGTCTAACAAGGTCCGACTCCTCCGTTCGGACACACCGTTCCATTGAGGAGTTCCGGGAGGTGTCAACTCTGAAAGAATGCCATTTTCTTTCAAGTGATCGTCGAATTCATGGCTCAAATATTCGCCACCTCGATCCGATCGAAGTGCTTTAATTTTCTTGCCAAGTTGATTTTCAACTTCTTTCTAAAATTCTTTGAATTTCTCAAAGGACTTAGATTTATTCGACATTAAGTAGACATAGCCATATCTACTATAATCGTCGGTGAAAGTGATGAAATATCGGTAACCTTGTCTTGCGGGTGTGCTCATTGGTCCACATACATCCGTGTGTATTAGACCTAATATGTCACTTGCCCTTTCTCCCAACTTGGAGAATGGTTGTTTTATCATCTTGCTTACTAAGAATCCTTCACAATTTTCAAAGGACTCTAAGTCGAATGAGTCAAGAACACCTTCTTGAAGAAGTTTCTTGATGCGTTTGATGTTAATATGGCCAAGACGACAATGCCACAAGTAGGTTTGATTTGACTCGATGGTCTTAGCCCTTTTGGCAGTATTCTCGATGTTATAGACCTGTTTGTCTAGTGAAAGCACATGAAGACCATTTTCTGAATGTGCCTTACCATATAAAACATTATCAAAATAAATAAAACAACTATTGATTTTTATTCGAAATTCGAATCCTTTGGCATCCAACGCCGATATTGAAATAATGTTTTTTGTCACTCTAGGAACATGATAACAGTTTTCAAGTTCTAGAACAAGCCATGTGGGCAAAGACAAACTGAGAGTTCCAACGGAGACGGCAGGCATCCTTGCTCCATTGTCAACCCAAAACTCGACCTCTCCCTTCTCTAGACTCCTACTTATCCTTAGTCCCTGAGCATTGGAACAAAGGTGTGAGCCACATCCGGTATCTAATACCCATGATGTTTTGCTAGCGAAGTTTAAGTCTATAACGAAAATACCTGATGAAGAAGCAACGTTGCCGTTCTTCTTATATTCCTTGAATTTGAGGCAGTCCCGTTTCCAATGTGCCTTCTTCTTGTAGTAGAAACATTCGGAATCAGATTTAGAAGAAGCTGCCTTTTTGTCCTTGCTGCCCTTGGCAGATTTTGACTTAGGCGGGAATTTCTTCTTTTTCCCTTTAAAGCTCTTCTTTTTGCCCGCACGTTTGAATGGCTTGCCCTTCCTCACCATAAGCATGTCATGCTTGCCCTCATCCATGAGGGTTTGCTCGGCTTGCTTCAACATACCATGAAGCTCGGTGAGGGTTTTCTCCATACTATGCAAATTATAGTTCATCTTGAACTGATCATAGCCTTTGTGAAGGGAGTGGAGAATGATGTTAATTGCCATTTCGGTTGAATACCCAACATCAAGCCTTTCCATGTTTTCAAATAATCCAATCATTTTGAGAACATGCGGGCTGACTGGCTCTCCTTTCTTGAGCTTGCTCTCAAGGATCTGCCTTTGGGTTTCAAACCTTTTAGTTCGGGCCTGCTCTTGGAACATATTTTGAAGCTCAGAAATGATCTCAAAAGCTGTCTCCTTTTCAAAGAAAGTCTTTTGACATCCCCATTCGCACTTTTCCATCGGTTAAGGGCAGCCTGAGTGACCTCCTTATTGGGAGCGTCGGGCATTTCCTCATCAAGGACGTATTCCTTTTGCTCCTGCATTAGTTTGGCCCGCTCAACTTCTCCTTGTCGAGAATTGAGCGTAAAGAGAATTGGTTGTTGTTTGAGTTACTTGCAGACATGATTCTACAATTGAAAGAATTTTAAGTGAAAAACCATTCATACATCAATAAGTTGAAATTTAAAACGTTCATGCATATATTCAAACTCATTGAGCATTTTATCCACGCATTTTAAAATTGTCCCTTATGGGCGAGAATAAAATGATTCCGAGATCCCAAAGATCAAGAAATGGTTAAGCATGCTTTGGCTTGTCTTAATCATTAAATATCTTAAGGTAAGCAATCCAATTGCTAATAGCTCCAAGCTATTCTCGGTTTGATAAAATGTCGCATCTAATGCATACTTGACATTTTATCTCTTTTGCCACGAGATCTAAGGACTCCTTACTGATATCGTTGAGCTTAACTAAGACAACTTGTATACCTAGTATACCTTACGTTCCTAGGGAAGTAGTGATGCCTCGCTTTGGCGTAATCCATCACGTACGCGCATTAGTTCGGTAAGTGTTGTTCTTGGAACGACAAATTTTATCTCAATATTATTAAGGGACCTAGGGTTTCTATGTTGGTTGATTTAAGTGAACTTAACTAATTGTCGCAACATAATAGAAATCCTAGACATGCATCTAGCAATCATATATAATAACAATATATATAAGCCATAAAAATAGATGCATTTGGCAACTAGCATGACCCCTTGAAATCTTCAATTTCCATGGGTCTTCAACTTGGCTCGTCTTCGTTGAAACGCCGTCTTGAGACATCTTGGCCAAAATGAAATAAAAGAAGCTAGCTAGAACGACTAAGATTAATCTAATAGTACAAAAATACTTAACGGTTCGCAGACCGTATTTAGATTTACAAAAATACATAACGGAACGCAGTCCGTATTTTCTATCCTAGTCGGGCCCCACTAGTTGCCATTTTCAAAGAACCTGTTTTAAAAACAATTTTTCATTCACCCATTCACTATTTGTGAATGGCCCATGCATTTTTACGAAATACATGATTAAACACGCAAAACTAGTAACTAACTTAGGTGGTTAATCCAATTAACATGCCTAATTAAAACTAGTCAAAGTGGTTTAATCCATTATTTCTAAACGCAAAATGCTTACGCACTTAATTAAGCTCCCACTAAATTTCGCATCCGTACTTAATTAATCCAATTAAATAAGTCGGCATAACCCATAATTTGTCAAAATTTTGCAAAATCAAAAATCGAGGTTTTTAGCCTCGTTAAAAATAATTACCAAAATATTTTAAAGACAGGATAATGCCATGCCTCCCCGCCACACAACAACGCATAGCACATCAGCCAAAATAATTAATTAAGTCGGCATAACCCACGCACATCAGCCAAAATAATTAATTAAGTCGGCATAACCCACGCACATCAGCCATGCCTCCCCGCCACACAACAACCCATAGAAGCATCATGGCTCACCCATGTGCGCACCACAGGCAGCCACATGTGGGCTGCTAGGCAGCCCGGCTAGCCTTGGTGGCACTTGGGTGTTTTGCCTTGATTTGCGTGCTATGACTCGGGATTTTAATCCCAATTTACGTGTGACATGAATTAATTCCAAATTAAATTTTAGAATTAATTTGAGGGAAAATAAAATAAAATAAAATTAAGTCCTACTTAAATAAAATTATTTTATTGGTGCACAAGCCTAAATTTATCTAAAATTTCAATTTTGAACAAAATTAGGTCAAACTTTATGCTTAAAATAAAATGAGCTATGTCCAAAATTAATCTTGCCAATATGCAAATTAATAATGGATTTGACAAATGGGAGTTGGAAAAATAGATTAACAGTCCAATGATAAAAATTTTCCAACTTGCATACTTGTGTAAAATACCAAGATTACATCTTCCACTATGAAGATTAATCAAATTTTACTCACAAGTAATTGAACTTAATGGATTTTAATCAACCAAACAAGAAAAAGATAAGAATTTTAACATTATTTAGGAACTTAAAATACAAAATCACAACAAGTTTTCACACTTTATTGCAATTTGTTTGCAAAATTTGTGAAAAAACAGTTTATGTGATAAATTGGTATATCAACTTAAGCACTAATAAAAACTCCATTATTATGCTCAAGGATATTTTAAAACAAGTAGATTAGTGAAGGAAATGTGTATTTAATCTAACCTTATAATGCTTGCATTAATCAAGGCTTAAAAAGAATTAAAATTTTCGTTGAAAAACGAAAAACCCCAGAAAAATTGGGTTTCTGTTTCGAATTTGGCTTCTAGACAATCCTAAAAGGGTTGAAACAGATCCAGAATGTCGATTCCACCCAAAAATCACTATTTTTGAGCCAAAATCTGGCTTCTACAGCCAAATCGAAAATAAAATCAAGTTTTAAAAATTAATTAAAACAAGCATCTAATATAATTAGATGAACATGAGCCAAAAAATAAATTCTTTTAAAACACCTTAATTAAACAGTAATTGCAAAAATTAAAAGGAGCGTGGCTACGATACCGCTGTGTGGTTTCGTAGTGACCCGACACTACGCGGAAAGAAACCCAGCAAGACCCGCCCCTTAATTAAAGTAATTAACAAGCATAATAGACTTAATCGAACAAGATTAAGTACAAGAGTTATACCTTTGACGAGTGCTTCGCTCCCAAAGAGCTCTTACTTCAAAATCACAAAAAGACGAGATCTCCGACGGATCGTACCCTCGACCCGACCCGAGCGTCCTAAGTCTTGAAGGTTAGTCAAGACCCGGAAAAAATAACTATGAGTTTTACGAATCAAAGGTTTACTCTTTCTTAGAGTTTCCTTTTTAATTCCACTCAAGGTTGTTCATTTCCCAATACCCAAGCTTGGTATTTATAGGGAAATGAACTATTGCATTTCATTCCCCAACCAATGTCGGAGAATGTATAATTTGCTAATTAATTTCTTTCTAAAATAAATTAATAAATAAATGTAATCACAATTCGACAAGTGTAAAAGGGAGAGAGAGAGCATTAGGTGAGGACCATGGAGAGGTAGGGGGACCAATGCCTTGCTCCCCAAGGCTTTCCCAAAGCCTTGGTCCCCACCATCACAAAACCGCATCACCCAAGGCTGCTGGCCAGCTGCCAACTAGCACGCCAGCTGGCTGTGCCAGCTAGCCCAACATGCTAGCATAAGCCCAGCAGCAGTGTTGATGCTTGCACGTGCTGTCGCTGGTGCTTGCTAGTGCGTGCTGGCGCTAGTGCCAGCATCTCTCGCATCATCGCTGCAACATATGCTCGCATGGCCCAGTATGCGTGCTGCTAGCGAGCCACGCATGTTGGCCTCTTGCTTCGCCAGCCAGACGCATCACACTCGCACACCATGCGCGCCACGCATCAGCCCCTCTCGCACGCAATGCCTAGCATGCGTGCTGCTAGCAAGCCACGCATGCTTGGCTTGACGTTGCTAGCTTACTAGCTCCCCTCGTACACACTCGCATAGCCACACGCATCAGCCTCGGCCAAGCACCATGCACCATGCACGCACATGCCTCGGCCAAGCACCACACACCACGCATGCGCCAGTGCCTAGCACTAGCTGTGCTTGGTGCGTGTGGTCCTGCCATGCGCCCAACATTGTACTAGGGCCGCGACGGCACCAGGCCTAGTGATGCTCATTGGCTTGCGATGGTGTGCTATGGTGCGCACATCACTTGCGATGGGCTGCGATGGTGTGCTATGTTGCACATAGCACTTGCGATGGGCTGCCTAGCACACCTAGTGTGCTTGTGCTTGCGC
This sequence comes from Chenopodium quinoa, assembly GCF_001683475.1. NCBI lineage: Eukaryota > Viridiplantae > Streptophyta > Magnoliopsida > Caryophyllales > Amaranthaceae > Chenopodium > Chenopodium quinoa. The sequence goes on from NW_018744469.1 coordinate 1,573,320, forward strand.
CTAGTCATGCTAGGTGCATGCTAGCCTGAACTAGCCTAGCACCCACATGGCTAGGCCAGTGTGGTGCTAGGGATATGTTCGTATTTGTCGCTTTGTGATTTTGCGACGCTCAGTCTCGACGCTCTAGGCTCGATTTCCGACATTTGTATTCGTAAAACTCTGTCGACTCATTAAATCCTTTCGGATTAATTCGTCGTCTCGAATCGGTGATTCAATTGGGTTCGACCTAAAGGGTTCAGTTAAGATCAAGTTGTAATATCAATTGTACCTCGATATTACTGATCGGAAGCGGCCTCCACCTAGGCATTCCGATCACTTGACCTTACTGAAGAATAAGCTCCGTAATAATTCTGAACCCTCTATCGGAAGAATACACCATTCCTTTCAAGAACATAGTGTTTTTTGTTCTAAATTGTCTCTTTCTGGAAAGTAACATCTTTCAAAAATGACAAGTGGGTGGAAAATCGAACTCGGATGAAGTTTGAGAGGACGAGCAACAATGTCAACCTGATGAAAATGACAATCAAAATGCTTTAGAAGCAGTTGATAAGATTAGTCAGAATCAAACAGACAATGTAAATGCACAACCTAATACCCCGTATAGGTATAGAATTCACCTAAGGCTTGGATTGAATCCTATAAATTTCTATCAAGTTAGAAATAAACCTAAGACTTATAGACATATTATTCACCATTGGATGGTGAGGGAATAATGTCTTGTAAATTAGCTACGACAAATCCAAATTCCGAATAATGGTTAGAGACCATAAAAATCCGAAATAGACTCCATGTTTGCAAATCATGTTTGGAACTTGATTCATTTGCCTGAAGGGTGACAGACCCATCAATCGCAAATAAGTTTGCAAGAAGAAAACTAACAAATGTGGAAATGCACAAGCATACAAAGCTAGATTGGTTGAAAAGGATACAATTAATTCACGGTGTTGATTTTAATAAAAACCTATTCACCAGTCGAAACGCTAAAGTCTTTTCGTGATTGTTCTAGCAAAATAGCGCATATGAAATATGGCTAAATATGAAACCGCCTTCCTAAAATTGGATTTTGGAAGAGACTATGAAATAGTCTAAGGGTTTTGTAATTCTAATAATGCTAGATTTGAAAGCAAGCTCAAGAAATCCATTGTGGGATTAAATGAAGCATTGCATGAAGGAATTGGAATATGTATTTTCATAAAGCCAATAAAAGGTTTGGCTAATGAAGAATCGTAGAAATTCTTATAAACAAGAAGTTTAGTGGGAGCAAGAGTCAATCTTGTATAGTCCAGACAAGAAGTTTGTGAACTCTATTGTGAAATGACTATCAAATGCGCTTAGATTTGAAAGGATTTTCGATAATGGACCAAGCAAAAGGCGACACTTAGTACATATGGGAATTAAGATCTATTGGATAGACTTAATGGAATGTTTAAACGAGTAAGGGAATTTACCGTGTTAAACATGAAGGACTTGAAAAGGCTTTCGACCCATGTGTATAATGCTAAGTAAATGTTTGAACTAAGTATAAGTTGGGCAAATACTAAGTTAAACAAGAAAGACTCTAGTAGAGACTTTCAACTATGTCACATAGCAAACGATTTAGCAAGACTCAGTGAAACTGGATGAGCTAAAAGATACATGGATGGAATAACACTGGGAATAATTCTGCAATTAAAACCATCATGTACGCTATGATATGGAATCACCACAAACTTACATGCTTAAAGCATGAAAAGTGTAGAATACCAATCAATCTAAATCTAAGTGATGAATCGTTAGATTATGGTCAAGTAAATCCAAAGTACTTTGGTAAGTAAAAGGGGATAAGTTCTTGACGCACAGAAACAATTGCAATTTGAGAATTGATGTTACAAGCGCATCCTTAGCAACGATTAGATCCTTAATAAGGAAGCCGTTTATAAGCACGAGCTAGAATGCATCGTGGCTTTAGGATGGTAACATGGACACGGATCCATGTATAATGTGCGGAGATTTAAGGAAAATTTCCATAATCACAAGTGATTAGGGCCTCCTAAATCTTTGTGAGTCGTTCGGAATAAAATCCGAGCAAAGCAACGTCAGAATGTCTACTGAAATATACGTTGAGAATATTGTTGCCTAGAAGACAATAATGAGAAAGTGTTCAATGGAAAGTTCGTTGTCGAACGTTGATTGTAGGTTGTCAAATTGAAAGATCTCAAGTCATGAAAATGAGTGGGAGCCATCACTTGGACAATAAATCCTAAATCACATATGATCCATAACACTCTCAAAATCTTATTGTCTTATCATTCGATAATGAAGATGCTAAGATTTGCAAAGTAATAGTGGCTAAACCTATGCAATAAGTGAACAACAACATTCGCAATTGCACAAAAGAAATCAAGCATATTAAGTATGGGTGTGATTTCTATAAATGTTTAATGAAGAGTATGACTCTTGAAACATTTGAAGAAAGCCATTTATCATAAGATGAAACGTTGAATTTAATGGTGGAATAAAATTTCACAAATAAAATTCCACAAACTATTTGATTATAGTTTGGAATCAAATAATGAGTCCATTCGATTTGTGAAAATATTCAAAACAGGGTATGAAGACCGTGTCTTGGATAAAGAAGCACCTGTTAAAAGAACATTGAATATTCAAATCGAAAATTACCCCTAATCGAGGTCATTTAACCGATGGACGATTAATGACCACTGGAGATTGGTGTGTAGTATTCTTTACAGCACCGTTTCTTGTGCTGCAAGGACATAGAAGTCATAAATCATTTGCACATGTGCTAGTTTGGAACTGCACCGGATCGACCTATGAGAGTACTTTAAGAGATTCAAAATTGTCATAAGTACATATCTCATTATAACTATCGGAACCTCTTTCCTCAACCATCAGTATTGTTGAAGTTCTCTTGTTTAAGTACTAGTCGTTTTAGTAAGGGAAGCTTACAGTACGAGACTGGGAATGTTCCCCTATTAACAATAAGGAATATGTCTTTGTTGTTTACAAGGCCGCTCAAAGAGCGAGACTGTGAAAATGCATGGTCGTGCTCAGATGGATTTTAGAAATCAACTGCTTATTGACAGTCAAACTCGGAGATCGAGAAACACTTCTGAACGTAATAAGGATGACGATGAATCTTACCTTATAGTTCACGAAGAGACAGTAAGCGACATAGGAAATGGGCTATAGACTATATGCACACTTGTCCGGAAGGACAAGTGGGAGATTGAAAGGAATGATGTCCTTCCGACAAGTGTATTATTCCAATAGAGGGTTCAGAATTATCGGAAAGCTAATTCTTCAGTAAGGTCAAGTGATCGGAATGTCTAGGTGGAGGCCGCTTCCGATCAGTAATATTAATGTAAAATTAATATTACAGCTTAATCTTGACTGAACCCTTTGGGTCGAACCCAATCGAACAACCGATCCGAGACGACGAATCAATCCGAAGGATTTGATGAGTCGTCAGATTTTTACGAACAAAGACGTCGGATATCGAGCTTAGAGCGTCGAGATCGAGCGTCGCAATTCGAGACGAATTTGGAATTTGACGAGACGGGAAAAATCAGCAAGATCGAGCGTGGTCGGAGCATCACATTGGCCGAGCCAAGTGGACGTTAGGCTAGCTGAAGCTAGCGTGCACTATGCGTGCTAGGTTCACCATGTGTGTTCTAGGCGCATTTTGCGTGCTAGGCGCAGTACACACCATCGCATAGCTTGGAGCTTGCGTGTGTGTGTGCATCGCTAGCTCTAGGCGCATGGCAGCACCATCGCAGCCATGTACGTGTGCGTGCGTGCCATTGCAGCATCAGTCACTGTGCTTGCTTGCTTGCGTGCATGCCTTCGCATAGCAGCACCAGGCACCAAGCAGCGAGCAGCCACTCGCACACAGCCACGCATCACAGCAAGCACGCTATGCGCTGTAGTTGTGCATGCTTGCGTGCTGGGCATCGCAGCATGTGCTATGGCCTAGCATGATTTTATTCTGGGCAGTGCCTAGTACAAGCATCAGCTGCCAGGCAGTGCGTAGCATGCTCTACACTGCAGCAGCAGCCTGCATTGCATGCGTGGTGTGCTGGCTGAGTGCATGTGCATGCGGGTTAGCTAGCCAGCCCAACCTAGGTGCCAGGCGCCAGCTGGGCAGCCTTGGCAGCCATGGCAAGCTAGCTGCCAGCTATGCATGGGTGACCTTGAGTGTTGGTGGGGACCAATGCTCGGTCATAGCCTTGGGGAGCAAGGTGGGATAGTACCCTCCATTAGTGGTCCTCACCTAACCTCTCCTCACCATGTGACACTTGTTGATTATCTATTGCTTGTCATTTTATGATTGAAATGCAAATTCTCCCACATTGGTGGGAGAATGGAAAATCAAGTAGCATTCCCTTATAAATACCCAAGTGTTGGGCATATGGGAATACACTTGAGTAGAACTCAATGAGGCATCTTCCTTAAGGTGAGAAAACCTCTAAGTTCGTAAAACTCTAGTTTTTATTGGTCGGGTCCCGACTAACCTTCGGGACTTGGACCGTTCGGGTCGGGTTCGTGGGTACGAGCCATTGGAGGCGTTAACACTTGTGACGCTCGAGCTTTCGAAGTAAGAGCTCGATTTGCGAGCGAAGCACGCATCAAAGGTATAATCTTTTATCCTTTCTTATGCCTTTAATTATGTTTTGCTTGTTAATTGCTTTTATTATGGGGGCGGGTCTTGGTGGGTTTCCTTCCGCGTAGTGTCGGGTCACTACAAAACCCTACACAAAAGGCATAAAATTATAACAATATAACCCCCTACTCGGTCACAAATGCAGTCTTGTCTTAATCTTTTTCCCATAAAGGGATCTGATTAAATCCTAAGTAATCGTCCATGAAACACATCAAGGCATGTCTGGTCGTTAAATCGGCAAAATAGTCAGTCTTGGGCAATGGGAAACTATCCTTAGGACATGCCATGTTAAGATCGGTATATTCAACGCACATCCTCCAGAATCGATTCGGCTTTTGAAGAGATTAACATTGGCCATTCCATTCGGGTTAAAGCACTGCCATATGAGTCCGACGTTTAGTAGTTTTTCACATCAGCTACGACCACCTGGTTTCGTTCTTCACCATGATTTCTCTTTGTTTACCAAAAAGACTTAATTGCAGGATTGACTACTAGTTTACACATAACCAAATCTAGACTGATGCCCGACATCTCATGTTCTTCAAAAGAAAAAACATCCTTAAATCTCTCAACAACTTTACAAAGTTATCATTGAGCTGTTCAACTGCCATCACTAGTAGAAAAAATCAAATAGGCACCCCCCCTTTAGCACCGGTTCTTGAAAACCGGTGCCAAAAGAAATGGGCGGGATTGAAAAAATCAGTGTTGGCACCGGTTCCAACCAAAATCGGTGCAATCATTTAATTAACATCGGTTCAAACCGGTGCCAACTATGTTAAGTAGCACCAGTTTAAACCAGTGCCATTGTAAATAGATGCCATTTTTGAAAACAAAACCCCCGAGATAGGTTCAACGTCTTCTTTTTCGTTTTCATTTCATTCCCCCCGCGTTTTTCCCTCTTCTCTTCTCCCACCACCTCCTAGCTAGGTTTAAGCTACTCCATTGAAGTGTTGTTCGAGCTTTCTCACTTCCATTGAAGCAGTTGCCGCACGCACCACCTTCTCATCACTCCGTATTTATCTCTCCTCCATTGAAGTAGCTTCAAGGTAAGTAGCTAGCTTAGGTTTCACTTACTCCATTGGATTCCTTTACATTCTTGGGTTTTTTGAGGATTTGCTTTTCAGTTTAGTAATTATAAGTTTCATGTAATCTAGGGTTTGTCAATTAAATGCGCACGGCTCCGCGTCCACAACGACCTTCTTGTCACGGCCTCAAACAGTGTACTGTATGGTGAGCTTGCCTTTGTTCTTTATGTTCTTGTGATGGTTGTTTTGTGCTTTCTATTCTTGTGGGTGGTGTTTTTTGCGTTGTTGTGATGGGGTGTAGCTGGTGGTTAGTGGTGGTGTGTTGCTTTGTAGTGTGTTGTAATTACTGGTTGTATGGGCAGTTTTTTAATGTAGTTGTTTAGTTGCCTTTGTTTTGTCTAGTTTGTGCTAGGAGTGTTCCCTTTTTGTAAGGGGTGTGTTTTTTTTCTTGGTCATTGTCTAGTTTCTACCGTTTGTATGTCGTTTTGTTTTATTATTTGGTAATAAAAGTTTCGTATTTACCAACAAAAAAAAAGAGTGTGGATGAAACAACTTGGTGGAACAACTGAGGTGAGTGCGTGGTGGTTGGGCGGTGCTTGTATGGTTTGTGTTGGCGACTTGCACTGGGTGGTGCTGTCGAGTGGTGGTGTATCAAGGTGGTGGCTTGTGTGGGGGTATTATGGAGGGTGGTTAATTAGACGTGCGTGGTTGCTACAATTGCTAGCTTTTGAATAATCTATCCCCATTTTCTCTCTTATTCCTTAATCATATGCCTCTATTTTTTATTATTATCCATTTCTCATACTTACTAACTTTTGTTTTTTGTTTTTTTTTTCTTTTTATGTTTTTATAGATTTATATGTGAATTGAAGTACAAGTTTAGCTTGAAGAATACATATTTAGCTCAAGTGGGAAGTTAGAATGAATACATCCATTGTACTTGCTATATATTGGTATGAATTATAAACTTCTATAAGCTATATATATTTCTTTCTCTTTATTGTTTGATAAAAGTTTTATCATGCTATTACGACTTGTGTATTATTGAATGACAAATAAATACAACAATATATGAATTGCTTGCATCATCATATGCCTAGATACCCATTCAAGGCTTTCTCATTAGGAGAAAGTCTTGAATAGTCCCCGGTTGGGACTGATCTTGAACGTTTACTCTCACTTAGGTGGTGAATGTATGTCTATTCTTTCGATTTTCAGGAACATCTTGGCTTACCATTTCCTCACCATGTTCTCTAGATACATATGTGGGTAAGTTATTACCTACATCGTGTACTTGGAGAACTGGGGGGGAAATGCTGCCGGATTTTCCTTAAATAAGAAAGTTGACATACATTCACTACTGAGATTACACATTCAAGGATGGGTTAGGTTGGAGTGATAAGGACCCTTTGGAAGCATATATGCATTTTTGTACCTATATGAATGTTATATGCATGGTGTGTGTTCGAATTTGATTTACGTATATAATAGATGTAGCAATTATACATTATTCGTAATATGTTGCCATGTTTAGAGACAATTTAATTAATGGAGAACGATTGTGGCTGTATATATGGTAGACGTGATACATTGGAATTCTTTGATGGGGTTCAAGAGTTTTGCGAGAGGGCTTCATCTTATCAGCGCAGAATGGGTGTTGATTGGCTCTATTGTCCTTGTGTTGATTGTAATAATGTGAAGGTGTTCAATAGTGTTGAAATCATTAGAGATCATGTTATTTGTCGTGGGTTTAGGCTTAAATACCATGTGTGGATTTGGCACGGTGAAGAAGGAGAGTACAGTGGGGATATTGATAGGAATGATGTGCATGATAGAAGCAATGAGATTCGTGTGGACAAGGAATACTGGAATGATGAACATATTGTTGATAGTGGTGATGAGGATGGATTTAAGGATGATCAGGTGGATGAGGTCGAGGATGAAGGGGTGGATGAGATGATGCGTGGTGTTGAAGGTGACGTGTTTGAATCATTATCGCAGGCTTCTAAAAAGCCTTTGTATCCTGGGTGAAAAAATACTCCAAACTATCAGCCGTGTTAACACTTTTTAACATTAAGTCGAAGCATGGGTGGACGGACAGTAGTTTTACTTCTTTGTTGACCGCGTTAAGTGAGATGTTTCCTGATGGGAATGAAATTCCTAAGCCTTACTATTACACAAAGAAGCTCATGTGTCCATTTGGTTTGGGGTATAAGAAGATACATGCATGTCCTAATGATTGTATTCTTTATCGAAATGAATATGAACAATTGGAGGAGTTTCCACAATGCAAGAAGTCGCGCTACAAGCGCATGAGTTGCAATGCTGGTACGAAAGGACCTCCTACTAAGGTGTTGTGGTATCTTCCCATTATTCAAAGGTTTAAGAGTCTATTCTCAACACCAAAAGACGCTAAAAACTTGAGGTGGCATGCAGAGGGAAGAAAGAAAAACAAAATGCTGAAGCATCCAGTCGACTCCCCGTAATGGAAGAACATTGATATGAAGTTTGGGAAATTTGGTGATGAAGTTAGAAATTTAAGGCTTGGTTTGTGCACGGACAGGATGAATCCATTTGGCACTCTTAGTACCCAACACAGCACATGGCCGGTACTTTTAGTGATCTACAATTTGCCTCCTTGGTTGTGCATGAAACGGAAATACGTAATGCTTTCACTTTTGATATCGACGCCAAGGCAACCTGGAACGACATAGATGTTTATCTTGCGCCACTTGTTGATGATTTGAGAAAGATGTGGGACAAAGGGGTTTCCGTTTTTTATGCTCATAAGAATGAGATGTTCACATTGCGTGCAACTCTTATGTGGACCGTTAATGATTTTCCAGCATATGGCAACTTGTCTGGTTATAAGAACAAAGGAAAAAAAGCATGCGCCATTTGTATTGATGACACCCCAAGCATACACCTTGATAATTGTCACAAAGAGGTGTACGTGCGTACTCAAAGGGTTCTGAGGCGCGATCACCCGCACCGTAGGCAGAAAAAGGCTTTCGATGGAAAAGTGGAAGAGGGGACTTCTCCTAGACTATTGACTCGTGAGGAGGTTTATGCTCGAGTTAAGGGTGTACGAAACAGTATTTGGGAAATCCAAAAAGCGGCGGCTCTACCGCTCTCTTTAAAAAAGAATCAATCTTTTGGTTACTGCCGTACTGGAAAGAACATGACGTTAGGCACTGTCTTGATGTAATGCATATAGAGAAGAGTGTGTGTGATGCTCTTGTGGGAACGTTGATGAATATTCAAGGCAAAACAAAGGACGGAAAGGGTGCACGGTTAGATTTGAAAAAGATGGGGGTGCGTCCAGAATTGTGGGTTCAGCAAAGGGTTAGTAAGGGAAAGTAACTGGAAAAGGAAAATGAAATGAGTTCGAAAAAAAGGAAAGGGGAAGACCAAGGGAAAGGAAAAGGCCACGGATGCGTCGAAGAAGTAATATGAGGGAAAAGCCATGGAGGACAAGGCTTATTTACCTTCGGCTTGCTACACATTGTCAAGTGTAGAAAAACGGATATTTTGTGCATGTCTGTATGGAATTAAGGTTCCACCAGGGTATGCATCTAACATGAAAAGATTTATATCCTTAAATAGAGAATTGAAGCTAACAAGGATGAAATCCCATGATTGTCATGTTATGATGCAGGTATTCCTGGCAATTGCAATACGTGGTATTTTACCAAAGCACGTGAGGGAAGCTATTACAAGCCTCTATTCGTTTTTCAATAAAATATGCAGCAAAGTGCTTGATCCTTGTACACTTGATGCTTTACAGACGAATGTGGTTGTGACTTTGTGCAAATTTGAGATGTACTTCCCACCCTCGTTTTTTGACATAATGGTGCATTTGATTCTTCATTTGGTGCATAAGATTAAGTTGTGTGGTCTAGTGTTCATGAGGTGGTGCTATCCTTTTGAAAGACACATGGGTACATTGCATGATAAAGTCAAGAATCGGGCCTACCCACAAGGAAGTATGATTCAAGGGACCGTGGCTTAGGAGATTGGAAATTTTATGGCCGACTATATAGCCATTGCTGAACCTATTGGTATTCCTACTTCTCAACATGAAGGGAGACTTGATGGTCATGGCACAATCGGGTTGAAACGAATGTCACCTGATCGAGATAAGTTCTTACAAGCACACCTACATGTGTTGCACCATGTTGCAAATGTTCACCCATATCTAGACGAGCTCATAGCTAGTTTGCGTGATGAATTTTCATCGAAAGCTGAAAGGGCACTAGCTGATGTAGTTGCATAATAAGAAGTTTTTGAGTTGGTTTCGTGATCGAGTGATGGGTGGAATGGATGAGAGTGTCACAGATAGAGTAAGGTGGCTTGCTTATGGTCCTAGGGATGATGTTCGCTCATTTGAGGGAAATGACATAAATGGGTATACATTTTGGACTGAGCGTCAGGATTTGTAATCATCCTCGACCCGAAACAGTGGTGTAAAGCTTGTGGCGTCGTCAAGGGAGTTTTCAAGTGCTAAGGATAAATCACCCGTTGATGTAGAGTTGTCATACTAAGGTCGAATTAAAGAAATATGGGAGCTTGATTGTTGTGACTTCACGATAGCTCTTTTCCGGTGTAAGTGGGTTGATAATATCAGGCGTAATGTCAAATATGATGACTTTACTCTTGTAGATCTTGGCAACCTGAATGATAGTGCAGAACCATTCATCCTTGCATCTCAAGCTAACCAATTGTTTTACGTAAGTGACACAGCCGACTCTAAATTGTCTATTGTGCTAGCCGACAAAAGAAGAATCCTTGGCGTTGGAGATGTCGAGGATGAGGAAGAATATGATGCGTTTGATGACTCGGCACCTTTCACTGTTCCTTGACCTGTTGTACCAAATGAGATAGACGATCAAGCCAATTACATGCGATCAGACCACAACGAAGTAATATTAGATTAAGGTACTATTTTTTGTTAGTTTGAAATTGTAGGCGTAGAAAGTATTATTAAATCACATTTTAGGTGAAAATGAATGAAATTGTTAACTTACTTGCCCTTTTTTCTTTTTTTCTTTTAAATGAATGAAGTAACTTACTTGCCCATTTTCTATATTGATTTGTATTATAATTCAGCAATTTATATTTGATTATACTTTACATTACAAATTTATTTATATTACAACTAATATCGTGTTATGTTTGTAATGACAGGTTTTTACATCTCATGGCGGACGATCAGTACCGTTTGGAGTCGAGCATATAGAGGATGATGATGATAATTAATCTGAGGATGGGGACGAGCTGTATGATGTGAACAAGGAGCCTGATTTGGGTGAGGCAGAAGATTAGGCTCAAGATGTTTTGGAGCGAATGCTAGATGAGTTTGAAATTTAAGCTGAACAAGCGCTTCCTATCGAAAATGCAATGTGTGAGATGTTTGGTGATAATCATGTTTCCCGCAGTCAAAGCCAGGAACAAAGTGGAGCGTGGGTGAAGGCATTAGCGAAAAAAAATTTGAGGGGTCCGACGACAAGTTTCAAGAAACCCGTCGGTCCAATGTTCCTGGAGTATGACAGGGCAGGCCAACCTACAGGCAAATGGTGTCGTCAGTATGCTGTTCAAGTTGACATTTGTAGTCGTAAAATCCCCATTACTCTTCGTTGGAGCGAAGTATCTACAGGCTTGATTGACACATTTTGGAATGATACAGGGGCAAGTGTTTTGTTTGCACATTTATAAATTCCTTCACTTTATTGTTATTTAATGGGGAAAATAATAATGGTTGTTATTTGTGCTTGCAGAGTCTGTTTAATATTCCAAATGAGTACGCCAAGCGAAGGGTGTTTGAATCCTTACTAGCGGGAAGATTCAGAGGCTTCAAGACTACCTTAGTTTGTCGATTTATCACAAAGAAACTTGTGAGAAAACCAAAGAACAAGAAAAGAGGTGGCAATGGTGATGAATTCATCGATGAAGAGAAACTCCCATGGCAAATATGGCCAAGCGTATCGAAGGATGATTAGGAAGCTTTCGTTCTTTAAAAAAGCAAAAAGGAAGCAATTGTAAGTTTAAGTAATTCTGATGACAATTGTAGAATATACTAACTCTTTTAGTACTAATAATACTAAGATGTCTAATTATGTAGGAACTGAGGGAGAAGAATTCCAAGAATGCATTGCAGAGCAATACACCCATCGTATGGGGTGTAAGACATTTGATGAATGGAGGGAGACGTGGGTGACTAAGGGAGTATACCCCACTGCGCTTCTAGGGTCCTCCAAAGATGTCTCTGATTCCACGACCAGTACGTTGGTGAGTCGCGTTGGCGATTTCATATGCTCTCTGCATTCGCGTGACAAGAAAACCAGAAAATGGGTCATCAAGGCTCCGGAAACCAAAGAAATGGCAGATAAACTTGTAAGCAACTATGAACTAGTGAACTACATGAATCTTTTGCATATATATCACTTTACATAAACATTAACTTTATGTTGCCTTTTTGTTTTTGCTATAGCTTGAGTACACTGAAGAGCTTGTTGAAGGTAAGCTCGTCCCAACAGTAAAAAAGGACCCTTTCACCTTGGCTTTGGGAAAGCCCTACCATCCAGGACGGGTGTTGGGTGCGGGGGGGATCTTGCTAGGATGGGAGAAGGTAATGGGTCCGGAATATACCAAATCAGGAAGATCTTGACCAAGTGTGAACTCACCACATAACTTCGATGCCACGGTGGCATCAATTAAGGAACAAGTGCGCAACGAGAGCGAGAAGAGTTCAATGTTTGGGCGAAGCAAATGAACTTGCCGGGCTTGCCTTTCTCCTCGACTACACCGGTCGACTCATCTAGTCACCCACGAAGACAAGGAGAAGATAAAATACATGCAGACGAGGAGGTACATGAGGTGGTTTCAAATCTATTAGTTATGACATATTGAGTTGCATGGGTTCTAATTAAGGTGGCACTATTAATTTACTGTTGCAGGTTGGTAATCCTGCACATGCGGACTCCAGGAAGCTTGATAATCTTACACCTCATGAATTTCCCGATCTACAAGTGATTTGATTACTTTTATGTCTAGATGGTGCTAATTAGTGTTTTGTTGTTGTTGTGATGTATAGTTGTTGTTGTGCTATTGTTGTTTTTATTGTGTTGCTATTTTTGTGTTGTTGTATTGCTGTTTTGTTGTGTTGCTGCTGTGTTGCTGTGCTACTTTTGTTGTTGTGTTGCTGTGTTGTTGTTTCTGTTGCTGTTTGTGTTGTTGTTATGCTACTGTTGTTTCTGTTGATGTGTTGTTCTTTCTGTTGTTGTTTCTGTTGTTGTGTTGTTGTTTCCGTTGTTGTTGCGGTTCCTGTTGCTGTTGCAATTGCTATTTGGAGGCTGCTGTTTTCAGTGTTGTTGGGTGCTGTGTTGCTACTTGTTGTGTTCCTGTTAACAGCCACTAGCAAGACCAGCAACAGCCATAGAAACAGCAGCAGCATGTAGGCTGAACAGCAACAGCAGCATGCAAGAAGATCAGGAGTAGCAAACAACATAGCAGCATGCAGACAGCAGCAGGCTGATCAACAAAAGCAGGATGTAGAAACAGCAGTAACATGCAGGCAGAACAGCAACAACAGCATGCAGGCAGATCAGCAGCAGCAGACAGTATAGCAGCATGCAGACAACAGCAGGCTGATCAGCAACAGCAGGATGCAAATCAGCAGCAGCATGCAGCCAGAACAGCAACTGAATATTATGAGGAGTACGTCTGATTATGTCAAATTCATTTGTTTCCCCTGTTTATATGTTGTACATGGTAAATTATTGATTTGTTTGTCTATTGTCAATTTATGTACGTAGTTTGCATTGGACCCTGCTGGTGATTTGTGTTTCCAGTAACACAATCTTCCTTTTTGATTCTGCTCGGTTACCTCATCCAATGCAAGAAAACGCCTTGTGAAGTCCATACTGCAAAAGTAAATATAGCTTCATATTGTTGATTATCATTACCTAACTCATTTATTAGTCATACTAACTAAATTTGAACTTACTTTTCTATATAGTGTTATGAAGAAGAGAAATTGTCGAGCTTCTCGAGGTCCTACATGGAAATCACCGATGGTAATGCCACATGATATTGTGATTTTCGTAATAAACAATGCGTAAGATGATGCTAATTTGCTATGCATGTTTGATTCATGTACTTTGTTCCTTATACCAGTGTGCACAACAAGATAACAGAGTTAATTGTGGCCTATACGTGATGAGATTCATGTTTGACATAGTGAGCCGATGTACAGACAAACTATAGCTTTATGTGGTATGCCATTGACTATATCTTGTAATTTTAAGCATTGGCAGCATCATAGTAGTCAAATAGGCCTTACTTGGGCCATTTTGGTTGAAAATGCGTCCTAAAACCCTTAAATTGCTCTTTTCTCGTAATTTTGCACATTAGAAGCCTATAACTAAGTGATAATTACATGTTATGAGTAAGTATGAGTTCACTTGACAAGAAGTGTAGGAAATAGGCATCATAGTAGTCAAATACGCCTAAGTTGTGCCATTTTGGTTGAAAATGCATCCTAAAACCCTTAAATTGCTCTTTTCTTGAAATTTCAAGCCTTAGCTAACTATAAAAAAGTGATAATGACATGTTATGAGTAAGTATGAGTTCAATTGACAAGAAGTGTAGGAAATAGGAATCAGAATAGTCAAATAGGCCTTACTTGGGCCATTTTGGTTGAAAATGCGTCCTAAAACCCTTAAATTGCTCTTTTCTTGTAATTTCAAGTCTTAGCCACCTATAAATAAGTGAAAATGACATGTTATGAGCAAGTATGAGTTCACTTGACAATAAGTGTAGAAAATAGGCATCATAGTAGTCAAATAGGCCTTACTTGTGCCATTTTGGTTGAAAATGCGTCCTAAAACCCTTAATTGCTCTTTTCTCGTAATTTCAAGCCTTAGACACCTATAACTAAGTTATAATGACATGTTATGAGTAAGTATGAGCTCACTTGATAAGAAATGCAGGAAATAGGCATCATAGTAGTCAAATAGGCTTTACTAGGGCCATTTTGGTTGAAAATGCGTCCTAAGACCCTTAACTTGCTCTTTTTTTGTAATTTCAAGCCTTAGCCACCTATAAATAAGTGATAATGACATGTTATGGGTAAGTATGAGTTTACCTAACAAGAAGTGTATGAAATAGGCATCATAGTAGTCAAATAGGCCTTACTTGTAAATGTATTTTTACATGCATATATAACCTAAGTAATTCACTCCTAACTTACGTTTTGTTTATTCCATGTTTTGCAAGGGACAAACGGGACGTCCGTTCATGAGCGAAGAACTTAATGAATTTCGAGACATGTTGGCGTCCTTCATCACATTTAATTTGTAAATATTATTTCTGTTTGAACTTGTGTACTACGTACATTACTGGTTAATATTGTTTGTAATTATGACACTTTTTTCTAATTAGTATTTTATTTTGGGATTGTTATCAATGTTTATGTATTGTTATTATTTCAAGTATTATTATTAATATTATAATAATAATTATTATTATAATTATTATAATAATATTTATTATTATTAATATTATAGTAATAATTATTATTATTAATTATTATTATTATAATATCCTAATGGTAGAATTAATGCAAGATGTACATGATCTCATTATTATTATAATTATTAGTATTAATATTATTATAAAATATTGCCGGAAAAAAAAAAACGCAGTTAAAGCCACCGGTTCATGCTAAAAACTGGTGCCAATTGATTAGGGGATTTTTCCCCACCAATCACCATCTGACAAGTGGACCAATCAGGTTCCGCCATGTGTCCGTCACATGGGCCAATAGGAGCCTTCCACGTGTCAAGCAATGATCGGTCCACTATGGACCAATTACGACACGACACGTGTCCTTCCCATGACACCTGGGATAACCGGTCACCTAGGCCCAACTTCCGAGGGAAGCCCAATCAGCCCAAGGTTAACCTAAACCTAGATTGACACGTTTCCCGAGGTTATAAATACCTCCCTTAATCCTCATTAAGGGAGATAACACGCTAAAAACGCAGATTACACACATTAAACACTCTCACCTAGAGAGACCCAATCACTTTAATTTCCGCATTAATTACTCCTTAATCAAGTACTAACTTGACCGTCGGAGGCGGATCTCCAATCATCCGGAGCATCCGTTTGTTTTACAGGTACAGGCGTCCGGTTCCAGTCTCGGAATTGTAACTCTCCCGCAGGACATCAGAAAACCCTGAAACATTTGGCGCCGTCTGTGGGGAGAGTACTTCTGAGATGGCATCCACGTTTGTACCGGCTCCTGAAGAGAGACGTCCCCTGGACGACTCTCTAGTTCAGTCGGACCACGATACTGAGAATGAATTTGAAGTTGAAGCTCACACAGCTTCAGACGGGACCCTAAGGGCCCGACGTACCCGTCATACCGAAAGGAGGGAACGGGAACATCTTCAAACTGGAAGTGAGCCAGCAGGCGCACCGCCTGTTCGGCAGCAGCCGACTGATGGGTCTGCTCCCATCACAAGGAACGAACTCATGACCTTCATGAGGGACTTCAAGGGAGAAATTCAAGAGTTGATCAACAAGAAGTCGCCTGCTCTGGACAAGGAGCAGTCGGCTAAGAAACCCTCCACTTCACTGAAGAGGAAACCAGTTCAAGGGCGAGAGGCGACCCCTCATCCTAAATCTAGGAAGTGGGAGCCACCTGCCCTTGATTTCACAAAATACCGTTTTCCTACTCCAGGAAATAGGAAACCTGTTCGTCATATTCAGGCGGACGGGTCGAGGAAAACATACACAGACGCTCGGCTACTGCTAGAGCAGAAGAAGAGTGACCGATTGTCAGAGTCGGCCTCTACTTCAAACTTCCAAGACAGTCTGCGAAATACCTCGATGAGGCATACTAAGTCGTATCATGAGAATTAGTCAGGCGGCACCTCCCGTCAGTCCGGCTTTCATAGCGACCAGGCGGTACCAAACTTACCGTTTGTACCGCAACAACAGTATTTTTTACAGCCACCTCCGTTTGGTGGACATGCAGCAAAAAATGTCCAACCTATGGACTGGCAGCTACGGTTGCTTAGACTTGGTGAAAAGCCGTCGGCCTTCTCCAGGAAATTACTGAAGCCGATCAGCCGGCCAAAGTGAAAAATGTATTAGTAGGCGCCAATGACGGCACTACTAACCCAGAAGACCATCTGATGGCATTCACCAACCTGATGTACCTTCAAGGGTTGGATGATCCCACTTGGTGCAAGTGTTTCCCAGCGACTCTCAAAGGAATTGCACAAAAATGGTTCGGCAACCTGCCGACTGGTTGTGTAAATAACTTCAAGACGCTTGCTTACTTATTCACCTCCAACTTCGCCATGAACATCCCTGCGAAGAAAACGACCCTTGATTTAGGAACAATTCAGCAGGGCGAGAAGGAGGGGCTTCGTTCTTACATCAGGCGGTTTAACCTGATGAGAATATAGATTAGCCTATACTGAATTTTTCAAAGGTCTCAAAGACGGGTCGACCTTAAAATTTGATTTGGTCCGAAAGAGGGTGGCGACTCTTCAAGAGGCCTTGATTGAAGCGGAAGCCTATATACAGGCGACTGATCTTTGTACGGTAAAACAGTCAGACGGGAAAAGGTCCGACAAAAGAGAAGGACGACAGAAACAGTCGTCAAACAAAGACGAGAAGAGAAAAGAGGTCTGGGCGGCTGATTCCTCTAAACAGCCGGCCCAGAAAAAGAAAAAAGAATTCAAACCATACTCCCCAAAGTATGCATTTAACAAGGATAGCCAATTTATCCTAAAGGAAATCAAGGGACGGATCTCAATTGAGAAGCCGGTCCCCATGAGGGTTCTGCAAACAACCGGAACCAAGAAAAATTCTGTGATTATCATGAAGATGTTGGTCATCACACCAATGAATGCATCAGTCTCATGCGGTATCTGGACCGCTTGGCTGAGCAAGGTGATCTTGACACTTATGTGAAGAAATCTACGGGGAACACTTCCTCGAAAAAGCAGTCGGCCAAAAAGAATCAACAGGCTAATAGCTCCGATACAGATGATGCATTCGTCTACACCATTGCAGGCGGCTTCTCAGGAGGCGGCCCCACTATTAGGGGCAACAAAGACAATATCAGACGGTTAAATGTAAATTCCGTTCACCAAGAACGGCCCTCCAAATATTCATTTCCTGAGATTGTCATCACTGAAGAAGATCTAGGAGGGGTAAGAGGGCCGCATGACGACCCTATCGTTATTGAATGTAAAGTGGCCAACCAGAGAGTTGGCCGAATCCTCATAGATACCGGAAGCTCCTCAAATCTCATCAGTAGCAAATGTCTATCGAAACTAAAATATCAGACTGATTGCATACATCCGGCATCCCACCCTTTAGTAGGGTTTGGAGGAGGAGTCGTCCACCCAGTGGGACGAGTGGATTTACCCATCCGCCTGGGCGAAAAAGGGGAAGGACGACACATGGTAGTCCGGTTCCTGGTAGTAGAAGAACTCTCGGCCTACAAAATGATTCTGGGACGACCAACCCTGAATAATTCCAAGGCTGTTATAATCCCATCTCTTATGTTGCTCAAGTTTGAGAGGGATAATGGAACAGTCGGGTCCCTAAGGGGAGATCAAAGGATGGCCCAAGAGTGCTATCTCTCGGATGTCAAGCCCGCTGTTATGGCCACTGGGTCGAGCGGTGGAAAAATAGACCTTGACAATGTCAAGGAGAGTGCGCCTGTTCAAGAAGCAGGCGGCAAGAAGAGAAAGGCATCCCAGACAGGGGCCGTAAGAAAAGACAGAAAATAGCAATCATTGGCAGAGGAGCGGTCGGATGAATTCCGCCCTCAGCCGGCTGGTGAGCATACGGACTTGATCTGAGACGACTCACGTCCTGAGCGAACAGTCAAAGTTGGGACGACTGCTCTGAGAGTCTTGGGTGACGACTTTCACAAACTATTGAAAGAATACAAGGACATCTTTGCATTCGAAGTCCATGAAATGCCAGGCATTAGTCCTGATCTGGCGGTACATAAACTGGCCGTGGATCCGAAAAAGAAGCCGGTACGGAAGAAGAAGCGGCACCATGGCGAAGAATGAAGTCAGGCGGCAGCCGCCGAAGTTAAAAAATCACTTGATAGTGAGTCAGTACAATGGCGAATACGAAGCAACCCGTCCGCCCATGATCAAGTATTTACAGGCGGTCCGACAAGCAGTCGGCTCCCTTCAGGATTTCCATCCGACCCAAGTGCCGAGATCAGAAAACAACCAGGCGGATGCACTTTCAAAATTAGCATCATCCGCCTCCTGTGATACTCCTCGAACTGTTTTTCGGGAAGTAATGGAGAGGAGAAGCATCGAGGAAGACCCTATTGGAATCCTAGACAGAAGCTCAACCTGGATGGATCCAATCAGGGCATATCTGACAAACGGTACCCTGCCGGATGATCATCAACAGGCGGCAGCACTGAAAAAACGAGCAACCAGTTTTGAAATAATAAAGGGAGAACTTCACAAAAGGGGGTACCTTCAACCCTTCTTAAAGTGTGTTACTCCAGAAAAGGGACGAGAGATTCTCCATGATCTTCACTCTGGTTACTGTGCTTCCCATATAGGCGGTAGGACGCTTGCTCAACGGGCAAGGCGGCAGGGCTACTTTTGGCCTACTTTAGAAGCAAATGCGATGGTGATGGTGAAAAAATGTGACAAGTGCCAAAGGTTTGGCAAACTAATTCACCGTCCGGCTACTGACCTCACTACCATTTATAGCCCACTACCGTTTGCTAAGTGGGGCATGGATATTATGGGTCCATATACGCCTGCTACAGGCGGAAGGAGGTACATACTTGTTGCCGTCGACTACTTCACTAAATGGGTAGAGGCGGAGGCTGTAAAGGGAATCAAGACAAAGGATGTAATTTCATTCATTTGGAAAAATGTCATCACTCGGTTCGGGGTTCCCATGTCTATGGTTTTTTATAATGGTCCCCAATTTGAGACGCCTGTTCTAAAAAGCTGGTTGGGTGACCAAGGAATTGCACACTACTTTGCATCTGTCGGTCGTCCACAAGCAAACGGCCAGGTAGAAGCCTTTAATAAAATCATCTCAGACGGTCTCAAGAAAAAGATTGAACGAGCAGGCGGCCTATGGGCGGATGAATTACCACATGTTCTCTAGGCCATTAGGACGACTGAAAAAGGGGCGACTGGAGAAACTTCATTCCTCCTAACTTATGGTGCGGAAGCTGTTCTTCCAATAGAACACTACGAGCCGACTCTTCAAGTAATGCTATATGACGAAGAGGCAAACTGGGAAGCCATGCGCCTGGCATTAGACTCACTTCCTGAAAGGAGGGGCAATGCTGTCTTGCGCCATGAAATTTACCGCCTGAGAATGACTAGATCATACAATAAAAAAGTACACAGGCGTCCACTGAAAGTGGGGGACTTTGTACTTAGAAAAATGGAAGCAGTTGGTAGGGCTAATGAGTCTGGCAAACTAACTCCCAACCAGGAAGGACCCTACCGAATCTGTGAAGAGGTCAGGGACGGTACCTACCGTCTGGGAACACCAGACGGACAACCGTTGCCTCGAACTTGGAATGTAGATAATCTTAAGAAATATTTCTTTTGAATGATGTAAATAGTCAAGGGCTACTTAATAAAAGTTTGCATACTTAATATTCAATTTTGTACTAAGAGGGGCACGCCTACTAACAAACAGTCGGCTACTCTCCATACTCAGTTTTTATTCTTACTTAAGAGGGGCATGCCTGCTGACAAACAGTCGGCTACTGTCCATGTTTAATATTTATTCTTACTTAAGAGGGGCAGGCCGCCTATACATTTACAGTCGGCTACTCTCCATTGAGTATTTTACTCTATCTTCAGAGGGGCATGCCGTCTGTACCTTTACAGTCGGCTACTCTCCATTGAGTATTTTACTCTATCTTCAGAGGGGCATGCCGTCTGTACCTTTACAGTCGGCTACTCTCCATTGAGTATTTTACTCTATCTTCAGAGGGGCATGCCGCCTGTACCTTTACAGTCGGCTACTCTCCATTGAATATTTTACTCTATCACCATAGGGGCATGCCGTCTGGACATATAGTCGGCTACTCTCCATAGAAGAGGGCCGACTGGTTCCAAACACAGCCACCCCCCTTATACTTAACTAAAAATGATCAGGGCCTGGCCGACCCTGTGCCTAAACAGGCGGCTACACTCCTTTTACTTAGCACCTACGTTCACCAAGAACTAACCAAGGCCACAAGCCGAATGATCAGACCAGGCGCCAAGCCAACTGATCCAATCTTCAAAACTAATACGACCTGTCCCAACATCATAGCAGGCGTCCGGCGGCATCCCTCCGGATGAAATTCATCGCAGAGAGCAGCTCCCTTTTGGGTGGAACATTTCTCTATAAACTAATTACACGGCACCTATACGACGGTCCCCAAGGGCAACCACGTAGCCGTTTTTGAGACAAGGATAACTCTATCACTAACCAAACCTGTGGTAGCAGTTGACATCTGAGTCAGATGACCGCCTGTATTACTTGGGATAAATGCAGGGGGTACCTCTTGAGTTAATAGCCAACAAACATTGGAAAATCAAAAGGTTCTGTCGGCCTCCGCCGCCTGGTACCTTTACTACTCAAGCAGGAATGACGGCGACTGAGTAACACCAAAGTTAACTCATAGTCACTCTCTCAAACTTAGTATGAAGCCTAAAAGGTATGAGTCGTCCGCCTATTTTTAGCAAACAGGGGCTCTCAACCACTACTCCTGCTAGGTTAACAACCTATGAATTAAAAGCCAACAAACATTGGCGAATAAAGGGGAACAACCGGTACCCACCGCTTGATATCTCTACTACTCAGTTACTTGGCGACTAGGTAACAGTCATGTTTACTTGGTCACTCCTTAAAAATTTAGTATGAAACTAAAAAGGTGTTCATACAGCACCGGCTCACACTAGATTAAATATGGCGGGGAACAGTCGGCCTAGACGGCCTAAAGTCTCTAGCCTAAAAACATGACAAGTAGGAAACCACTTTCCTACTTGGTTAATTTTATATGACAGAACCGCCTGCCTAAAGGGGATCCAGTCTTTAAAATGGTTCGAATACCGATTGGATAAATGGCCGACTGATTGTCTAGCCTGGAAACAGACGACCAGTCGTCCAGGGGCATAGGCGGCGTGACTAACTATTTGTACCTGTCTGCAACTATCGGCCATGTAAAACAGTCGGCGTGACTAACTATAAAACAGTCGATATAGTGTACAATTGGATATCAGTATTCAATACTTGAACAAGTTTGAAGCAAAATAAAAATATTCATTAAAAGGAAGCCGGTCATTAAAGACCGGCAAAATATTCAGAGCAGCCGCCAGGATCTCTTGATTATATCTATCAGAACACTGGCGGTACGTTTTTTCCCATGAGGCAAAGTCGGCATTGGGGAAGAGGCGGCCCCAAGTCATGCGCTGGATTTGAGCAGAGTCTTCCATCATCTCCCGGACCAGCTCTTTCTTTTCTTGCTCGGCCGTTTCCGAGAGCTCCTGAGTAAGACTCTTCTCCTGGGTCACCAGGCGTTCCTTTACGCTCGCCAAGGATTTCTCCAAGGTTTCGTATGAGGACATCTTTTGGCGAAGAGGTCTCAGCTCGGCCTTGATATTGTTGATGGTCGCCTCCAGCTCGCTATTCCTCTTCTGGGCAGCCTCTAACTGAGCCCGGATAACGGCGGTAGCCTGCGCCTGATAATAAAGAATATCAATGGTCAGAACTTCATTTTAGGCAATTTGAAACATTGCCTTATCACAGTCAGAGGCGGCCATAGCTTTTGCAGCCTTTACCTCTTTGTTCTTCCGGTCAAGCGGCTTGCGAAGGCCGTTCACTCGGAGCAGGGCCTAAGTAAAAAGGGGAACAGGCGTCAGTTTCCAAACAAAAAGAAAACAGGTGTCCTGGAATTCAAATACTCAAAAATATGCTAAGTATACCTCAGCAAGGACCCCTGCAATCCCGTCTAGGTCAAGGGTGCCGACACCCCTGACCGCCTCCCTTTCAGCTTGAGGAACGACCTTGATCATAGACTTGGCCACCTCGACCAAGTCAGGCTCCTGAGGGCCGGCTGCATCAAGCATAAACAAACGGATTAGACCTAGTAAAGAAGGGAGCAAGTCTAAAATTTACAAGGACAATTTCATACTTCTAGGTGGCCCAGCTGGAGTTTTAGAAGAAGTGGACGGCTGTTTCTCAGTCGCCGCATGTTTCCTGGCAGAACCAGGAGAGCTCGCAACAGTCATCCTCCGGGCCATGGGGTCCGGCTGTTGGGAAGAAGAAGCTCTTGGAGCGCCCGTCTAAAAAAAAAGAAGAAAAGAGTTAGTATATGCATAAACACAACTCCAAAAAGAGGGTGAAAGGTTCGAAGCCCACCAAGGGTGCCCCCTTGTTGGGGGAGTCGGTTGAAGACTGTTGCATGATGGAGGCCCGCAACATGGCCGCCGCAGTCTTGGAGGCGGTAATTTTGCTCATGGCGTCCACTGCAAAAACAAATAGCAAAGTTAATAAAAGTCATAACAAGAAATGCACGGAACAGCAGAGTATTCGACAGGCCGGCTACCTCTTGAGCACCGACTGCTGAGGCCACAGGCGGCCAAAAGTACTCGTTGTAGAGCCATTTGAAGCTCGGGACGCAGTGCAGGGGTACTTGCTCTCGTACCCCTGAAGTAGAGTTCACCTTCGACTCTACTTTGAAGAGTCCTTTATCTAGGATCTCTTTCTTAGCCTTGGGGGGAACAGGCGGCATGATGCGGCCGCCTGCAAGAAGGGGCGGATTCCTGTTCCACCTGTTCAAGCGCTTGTTTAGCTCTGTGTCTGAACTCTCAATGATAAGGAAGGTGCTCCGCCAGTCCTTCCATTTGTTTGCTTTACCTCTCGTCATGAGGTAGCCCCTGTTGCTCGTCAATTGATACCAGCCGGTACCGCCTGCCTTAGGGGTCCGGCTGAGGTAGTTCATGTGGGCGAAAGCCTCGAAGCTCGGCTCCACCCCGTGCAGTTCGCACCCGGCCACATAGCCGAGTACGTTGACCCAGGAGTTCGGGGCTAACTGCCATTACCCCAACTCATACCCATCCAAGATCCGCTGAACAGCCGGATGTAGTGGGAAGCGCAGACCAGCCTTGATGGCCGCCTCGTAGCAGCCAAAGCAAGCGCTATCATAACTGGTACCAGCCGGCTAGACGACTGTGTCTTCTGGATCCGGCACAAACACTAAAAAGTCGGGGCCCATTGTGTGGTTTGCGATAAAGCTCTCCACTTTCTCTTGCATGGCTGTGATCCGGCCCCGAGGTACCGTGCAGTAGTAGGGGGTATTTTGCTCTCGGTGAGACGCGGATGGCTCCACCCAATCGTCCCCCTTCTCAACTGCGTGAGAAAGCCTCGCCTCTTGTAGGCGACTGTTTTTCTCTTCTGTGTCCAGGGAAGCATGGCCAGAAGAGCTAGACTCGGAATCGTCCTCTGACGAGTCCGAAGAGGACGACTCTTCCCCTCTCCCTGAGGGGCCCGCCTCCTCTCCTTTAAAAGGAGCAGGAGATAATGTAGAATTGTCAACTGTAAAATGGGAAGGGGTCACTTTGACTCCTCCCTCAGAACTTCCGGCTTTCAAGCCGCTTTGTTTCACTTCCACATCTGGCGCCTGGTCAGATGTTTCACTAATCGGCACCCTGTGGGAGGAGCCGTCTGAGTTTGAGATCCTGGCAGTCTTTTTTGTTCTGGCCATCATGCTCTGCATAGACACAGATACAGTCGGACTTTGTATAAAGGGCAAAGATGGGTCCAGAAAAGGGCAGGCGGCACTCCTAGTCCTAGATTCAGCCGTCGCCGGTGACCGGCTGATCACTAACCTAGGTCGTGTCGTGTGCTTCCGTGGTGCCATTTCAAAAAAGAATAAAGTAAAGAGAAAATTAAGAGTAAGAGAACCGACGGTTACCTGAACGAGTGACGATTGATGAAGTTCTGAAAATCCTTTGCAGTCGGCTTGTCAGAGCAGGCGGTAGGCAGAAAGGGTCCAAAATGTCAGAGCAAGTTCAAGGGTCCGAATGTTCTCTCACAAAGTTTTCAAGTGTGAAAATGACCGAAGTCAACACTCCTTTATATAGGCGAAGTGAGAAGGCGAAGGGTCACTTCCAGAATTCAAAATTTTGGCGGGAGAATCTCTCGGCCTCTCGCCGAGTGACACCTGTAGCAGGCCGTCACCTGTTACAGGGCGATACCTGTCACAGGTAACACGTGACCAGTCACGTGCCACCTGTGAGGGGCAAGTGATTAGGGTATTTTTCCCCACCAATCACCATCTGACAAGTGGACCAATCAGGTTCCGCCATGTGTCCGTCACATGGGCCAATAGGAGCCTGCCACGTCTCAAGCAATGATCCGTCCACTATGGACCAATTACGACACAACACGTGTCCTTCCCATGACACCTGGAATAACCGGTCACCTAGGCCCAACTTCCGAGGGAAGCCCAATCAGCCCAAGGTTAACCTAAACCTAGATTGACACGTTTCCCGAGGTTATAAATACCTCCCTTAATCCTCATTAAGGGAGATAACACGCTAAAAACGCAGATTACACACATTAAACACTCTCACCTAGAGAGACCCAATCACTTTAATTTCCGCTTTAATTACTCCTTAATCAAGTACTAACTTCACCGTCGGAGGCGGATCTCCAATCATCCGGAGCATCCGTTTGTTTTGCAGGTACAGGCGTCCGGTTCCAGTCTCGGAATTGTAACTCTCCCGCAGGACATCAGAAAACCCCAAAACACCAATGGTATTGAAAATAAAAAAAAAATATTGGCGCCATAGTAGTTGGCACCGATTAACCGGTGCCAAATCATGTAGTTAGCACCGGTTAACCGGTGCTAAATGATTTAGTTAGCATCGGTTAACCAGTGCTAAATGATTTAGTTGGCACCGGTTTTGAACCGGTGCAAATTTTCATGGATTTGGCATCCCTCAAATCTCCAACAGTTTAAAACCGGTGCCAAAGGGGGGGTTTGAACAGGTGCCTTTTTCCCTTTTTCGTCTAGTGCATAGTGCCAACCTTAATCGTCTGATCTAGTACGTTAGGGTCGAGCACTATGTCCATGTGTTCCCCGGCCGGCTAGGGTCTCGGCTCTTCTGGCTGGCCAACAATCATTAATTGAATTGCTATGCGGCCTCTTTTTTAATCGACTTGCGCTTCTTACCGATCATTTTTTTTGTTAGTGACCCATCTCATGTGCTTTGCTCTGCCAATCTGCCGAGTGATTTGGATTTCATAGCCAGCTGGTTGCAATATTTAGCTATTACTTGATCTCCTTTTATAGAACAAAATTTTCGTCCGACCACTCAAATTTCATCAGCATAAAATGGCCTTGGTTGAGTTCAACGTTGGTCGGCCAATGACAACATTGTATATAGTTATCTCTTTCACTACCAAAAACCGTACGACCATGTTTCAACCTTCCTTCTTTGAACCAAATCGAACGGGTAAATCTATTAGGCCAACCGGATGGATAATGTAACCTCCAAAGCAGACTAAGGGATGAGAAATTTCTTGCATAGTATCTTCATTAAAACTTAGATTCTTTAAACAAGATAGGTGTATTATGTCAGACGAGATGCATATATCACATCACTCATCCAACCTTCAAGTTAGTAATCTTGAGAATAAACACCATGGGATCAGCATGTGGGGTTCGAATCTTGGCCCTGTCTGATCCATAAATGACATCTTCCGAGAATCAATCTGCCTACATCATCGAACTTGCATTCCTCATATTTTCTTTCATATCTTTCATGGTGGGGCCGCCTGCAACAAATCCGCTTGAAATTACGGCCTTGAACCCTGAGTTGGTGCTATTTCCATCATCATCATCGTCTTTTTTTCCTTTCTTCTTCTTAGAATTGTTGTTTTTCCAAGAATAAGTGATCTTTGACTTGAGAACGTACGAGTTAAGCATGCCCTACTAAGCAAGCTTATCCAATAGACACTTCATGTTGTTGCAGTCATTTGTATCATGCCACACATCTTTGTGATAGTGGCACTAATTGTTCTTGTTTTTGTACTAAGAGGGGCCTGTCAAACATAGCAACTTCTCAAATTCAAACTTATCTTTAATTTCCATCAAAATTGAGTCACAGTCCTTGTTGAATACATGCATGTGCCGGCTCCTATGTCTTTACCTTCTTAGATTTGGACGGCTATGGGTCAACTACCCAGACCTCATTTCTTTTGTTGTTTCCTTCCTTTTTCTTGCCAGGAAGTCTTGTTGAGAAAGGGGTCTTCTTTTTGGCACCCTTAGCCTGTTCATCTGACTTGG
The DNA here is from genome assembly GCF_001683475.1 of Chenopodium quinoa. Taxonomy (NCBI): domain Eukaryota; kingdom Viridiplantae; phylum Streptophyta; class Magnoliopsida; order Caryophyllales; family Amaranthaceae; genus Chenopodium; species Chenopodium quinoa. Next base: position 1,600,387 of record NW_018744469.1, read on the forward strand.
TAAGAGAATAGAAATAGGATGGCTCGATATATGACTCGACCCCCCGTAGAATGCCTAGGACCAAGTTTCATGAGTTTCATCACTCATGAGTCCCTTAGAGAAGAAGCTTGGAATGGGAGTGTCCAATATGTAATTCCTGGAATTATTCTGTAAAATTCTCCGGTGTTCCTCTTCCCATTCCTTGAAATTGACCAAGTTTAGGCTAACAGCCAACTTGTCAGGGAGTTCCAGGCATATGTTGTTGTTGTTAATTGCAGACATTTTTCTTCAAACGTAAGAATTTTGCAATGAAAAACCATTCATAAAATTCATAAGTTTGAAATTTAAAGCATACATGCAAACTTTCAATCTTATTAAGAGTTTTATCCACACATTTAAAATTGTCCCTTTTAGACGTGAATAAAACGATTCCAAGACCCCAAAAATCAAAAAGTGATTAAGCATGCTTTTGCTTGTCTTAACACTTAATATTTTAAGGTTAGTAATCCAATTGTTAATAGCTCTAAGCTACTCTTGGTTCGATAAAACGTCGCATCTAATGCTTTCATGATGTTTATCTCCATTGCCATGAAAACTAAGGACTACTTACCGATATCATTAAATTTAACCAAAATCAATCTGAATACCTAGTATACCTTACGTTCCTAGGAAAGTAGTAATGCATTGCTTTGGCACGTGTTATTTTGGTAAGTGTTAGTTCGGTAAGTGTTATTTTGCAATGATAAATTTTAACTCAATTTTTACCCTAGACACGTGGTCCAATAGGAAGGTGACACGTGTCACTTCAGGAAAGGTTCCTAGAGAACCTATCCCCCGCTGACACGTGGCATCCCCAATGATAGGGAAGCATGGAGGCCTCTCTAGCCCAATTCCCAAGTAAGCCCACTATTCCTAGGTTTCCGTTACCTAGGATGGCGGGACGCAATTTGATACCCTATAAATAGGGAGATGTTCCCATTATGGGACACATTCATAAATATACAAAAAAAAAAACAGAGCAATCATTAACTGCAGATATTCTCTCGGAATCCGAGAAAATACTTTACTTTCCGCACCTTTTACATACTCCATACACGTTCTAACTTCATCGTTGGAAGCGGAAATCCACCCACCCAGAGGCTCCGTTATTTTGCAGGTACAGGAGTGAAAGGAATGGTGTCCTTTCAACAAGTGTATTATTCTGATAGAGGGTTCAAAATTATTAGGAAGCTAATTCTTCTATGAGATCAAGTGACCGGAATTCCTGGGTTGAGGCCGCTTCCGATCTGTAATATTAGTAAACAATTAATATTAAAGCTTTGTCTTGACTTGAAAGAAATGGTGTCCTTCCAACAAGTGTATTCTTCCGATAGAGGGTTCAGAATTATTACAGAGCTAATTCTTCAGTAAGGTCAAGTGATCGAAATGCCTAGGTGGAGGCCGCTTCCGATCAGTAATATCAATGTACAATTGATGTTACAGCTTAATCTTAACTGAACCCTTCGGATCGAACCCAATCGAATCACCAATCCGAGACGACGAATTAATCTGAAAGGGTTTAATAGGTCAGCAGAGTTTTACGAATACAGACGTCGGATATCGAGCCTAGGGCGTCGAGACCGAGCGTCGTAAAATCACAAAGAGACAAGTATGAGTGTAGCCGTAGCACCACAATGGTCTAACCATGTTGATGCTAGGCTAGTTCGAGCTAGCATGCACCTAGCATGGCTAGGCGCAAGCCTAAGCACACTAGGTTTGCTGGGCGCACCATCACAGCCCTAGCATCATGCCTAGGCGCTATCGCAGCCCTAGCATGATGCCTAGGCACCATCGCTGCCTATCGCAAGCACCAGGCAGCCCGTCACAGCTAGCAGCGTGCTAGCATGGATGCCTAGGAGTGCATTGTAGCCTATCGCAAGCACCAAAAGCACCAGGAAGCCCATCGCAGCTAGGAGCGTGCTAGCATGGGTATCTGGGCGCGCATGGCAGGGCCACACACGCACCAAGCACAGCCTTCGCAGTGCTGGGCACTGGCGCATGTGCATATATGTGTGTGCGTGCCTCGCACCAAGCATAGCAGTGCTAGGCACTGGCTGATGCGTGTGCGAGTAGTGTGTGGTGCGTAGCTGCGTGCGTGGTGCGTAGCATGATGCGAGGGAAGGGGCCAGCATGCATGGCTCGCTAGCAGCACGCATGCTGGCTATGCTAGCAATGGTGTGCGAGAGGTGATGCGAGAGATGCGAAGGCCAACACCAGCGCCTAGCATCGCCCAGCACCAAGCATGCGAGGCTGCTGGGCAGGCTGGTGCTAGCTGGTTGGGCTGGCTGGCACTGCTAGCTGGCGTGCTAGCTGGCAGTAGCCCAGTAGCCCTTTTGGATGAGGCGGTTTTGTGAGGGTAGGGACCAAGGCTTGGGGATAGCCTTGGGGAGAAAGGTAATGGTCCCCCACCCCACCTCTCCATGGTCCTCACCTAACCTTCTCTCTCCCACATTGGTTGGGGAATGAAGTTCAAGGGTTCATTTCCCTATAAATACCAAGCTTGGGTATTTGGGAAGGAACAACCTCGAGTGGTATTAAAAAGGCAACTATAATTAAGAGTAAACCTTTGATTCGTAAAACTTATAGTTATTTTGTCCGGGTCTTGACTAACATTCAAGACTTAGGATGCTCGGGTTGGGTCGAGGCTACGATCAGTCAGAGATCTCGTGTTTTCGGGATTTTGAAGTAAGAGCTCTTTGGGAGCGAAGCACGCGACAAAGGTATAATTCTTGTTCTTAATCTTGTTTGATTAATTTTAATATGCTTGTTAGTTGTTTTAATTAAGGGGCGTGTCTTGGTGGGTTTCCTTCCGCGTAGTGTCGGGTCACTACGAAACCCTACAGCGGTATCGGAGCCACGCTCCTTTTAATTTTTGCAATTAATTTTAATTAAGGTGTTTTAAAAGGATTTATTTTTCTGGTTCATGTTCTTCTAATTGGATTAGATTCTCGTTTTAATTAATTTTTAAAACTCGATTTTATTCTCGATTTCGCTGTCGAACCCAGATTTTGGCTCAAAAATAGTTATTTTTGGGTGGAATCGACATTCTGGAACAGATTCATTCCTTCTAGGTCTGTCCAGAAGCCAAATTCGAACCAAAAACCCATTTTTTATGGGGTTTTTCGTTTTTCAACGAAAATTTTAATTCCTTTTTAAGCCTTGATTAATGCAAGCATTACAAGGTTAGATTAAATGCACATTTGCATCACTAATCTACTGGTTTTAAAATATCCTTAAGCATAATAATGGAGTTTTTATTAGTGCTTAAGTTGATATAGCAATTTTTCACATAAACTTGTTTTTCACAAATTTTGCAAATAAATTGCAATAAAATGTGAAAACTTGTTGTGATCTTGTAATTTTAAGTTCCTATAATGTTAAAGTTCTAATCTTTAAAGGTTTTAATGATTGGAACACTAACCCTAAATTCCATGTTGAATAAAGTGTGGATTTTTCATGTTTGGTTGATTAAAATCCATCAAGTTCAATTACTTGTGAGTAAAATTTGATTAATCTTCATAGTGGAAAATGTAATCTTGGTATTTTACACAAGTATGCAAGTTGGAAATTTTTTTATCATTGGATGGTTAATTTATTTTTCCAACTCCCATTTGTCAAACCCATTATTAATTTGCATATTGGCAAGATTAATTATGAACATAGCTCATTTTATTTTAAGCATAAATTTAGACCTAATTTTGTACAAAATTAAAATTTTTGATAATTTAGGCTTGTGCACCAATAAAATAAATTTTATTTAAGTAGGACTTAATTTTATTTTATTTTATTTTATTTTCCCTCAAATTTATTCTAAAATGTAATTTAGAATTATGTATTGTCACACACAAATCGGAATTAAATTCCGAGAATTGGCATGCAAATCAAGGCAAAAACACCCAAGCGCCACCAAGGCTAGCCGGGCTGCCTAACAGCCCACATGTGGCTGCCTATGGTGCGCACAAGGGTGTGCCATGATGATGTGTGTGGGTGTGTGGCAGGGAGCTTGTTGGGCGCAGCAATGCGTGGGCCAATGGCAGGGCAGGGGCTGCCTATGCATGCTGGCTAGCATCAGTAGGCGCCAGCCTAGCATGCAAGCAGCTCGCAAGCACCAGCATGCGCAGCATGCTAGCAGGCAGCTGAGCTAACAGCGATGCTTGCTGGGCATAGCAGGCCTCGCCCACGCACCATGGCGCCATGCCATGGGCTGCCTAGCAGCCATGGTGCGCACCCTCAAAGGGTTTTGTGGGACGTTTTGCTAAATGTTTGAGCTATGATTTTGCGATAATTTTTTCGTTTTAATAATTTTAAGTAATTATTTTAACGAGGTTAAAAACCTCGATTTTCGATTTTGCAAAATTTTGACAAATTTTGGGTTATGCCGACTTAATTAATCGGATTAATTAAGTACGGATGCGGAATTTAGTGGGAGCTTAATTAATTGCGTAAGCATTTTGCGTTTAGAAATAATGGATTAAACAACTTTGACTAGTTTTAATTAGGCGCGTTAATTAGATTAACCACCTAAGTTAGTTACTAGTTTTGCGTGTTTAATTATGTATTTCGTAAAATTGCATGGGCCATTCACAAATAGTGAATGGATGAATGGAAGATTATTATTCAAAATAGGTCTTTGAAAATGGCAACTAGTGGGGCTCGACTAGGATAGAAAATACGGACTGCGTTCCGTTATGGATTTTTGTAAATCTAAATACGGTCTGCGAACCGTTAAGTATTTTTGTACTATTAGATTAATCTTAGTCGCTCTAGCTAGCTTCTTTTATTTCATTTTGTCCAAGATGTCTCAAGACGGCGTTTCGATGAAGACGAGCCAAAATGAAGACCCATGGAAAATTGAAGATTTCAAGGGGTCATGCTAGTTTCCAAATGCATCTATTTTTGTACCTTATATATATTGTTATTATATATGATTCCTAGATGCATGTCTAGGATTTCTATTATGTTGCGACGATTAGTTAAGTTCACTTAAATCAACCAACATAGAAACCCTAGGTTCCTTAATAATATTGAGCTAAAATTTGCCATTCCAAGAACAACACTTATCGAACTAATGCGCGTATGTGATGGGCTACGCCAAAGCGAGGCATCACTACTTCCCTACGAACGGAAGGTATACTAGGTATACAAGTTGTCTTGGTTAAGCTCAACGATATCAGTAAGGAGTCCTTAGATGTCGTGGCAAAAGAGATAAAATGTCAAGGATGCATTAGATGCGACATTTTATCAAACCGAGAGTAGCTTAGAGCTATTATCAATTGGATTGCTTACCTTAAGATATTTAATGATTATGACAAGCCAAAGCATGCTTAACCATTTCTTGATCTTTGGGATCTCGGAATCATTTTATTCTCGCCCATAAGGGACATTTTTAAATGCGTGGATAAAATGCTCAATAAGATTGAATATGTGCATGAACGTTTTAAATTTTAACTTATTGATTTATGAATGGTTTTTCACTTCAAATTCTTTTAATTATAGAATCATGTCTACAAGTAACTCAAACAACAACCATATGTGCCCGGAACTCCCCGAGTAGTTGACCTTTTCCTTAAACTTGGTCAACTTCAAGGAATGGGAAGATGAACTCAGGAGAACTCTCCGAAATTGTTCCTTGGAGTATACTCTTGATACTCCCATTCCAAGCTTCTTTGCCAAAGGAATCATGACCGATGAGGCTCATGAAGAATGGTCTTCCAGTTGCAAAAGGGTCTCACGACTTATGGAAAATTCCATCCCGGAAGATTAGAAGGAAAGTCTTACCTCCTATCTCTCGGACATGTTCCTCAAAACACTTGAGGACGTTGTCAATGTAAGAGTCACCAAGAGTGACAATGGCAACTTTGATGGACTCGTGTTTGACTTGACTAGGTCACTCTCAAACATGAGGATAAAGCCACCAAACGTGGGATGTCTTTCCAAGGAAAGGCGTCGGCTTTGGACCAAGGTCTACAATGCCAAATTGAGACCCGGCATGCCCCTCCGAACTCATGTTCTTGGAATCATTAAACTCTTCAAACACATGCAGCTTCTCGGAATCCCATTAGAAGATGAGATGGCGGGGCATATCTTGCTTTCTTCACTCTACTCGGGCTATGATGCACTTAGAGTGCATATCGCTGCGGGAAAGGAGACACACTACCTCAAGGAAGTGGTGCAACTTCTTAGCCAAGCCACCGCCTATGGAATGAACAAAAGGCCCTTGAGAGCTAAGAAGAAAGAGTTCAAGAAGGTCAAGGCAAAGATGAGATGCTTCCATTGTGGCATGCAAGGCCACTACAAGAGAGAATGCATGCTCTTCAAGGAAGGTGGGAACATTCCGACTACCTAAGGTATCTTCCTAAACACTTGTGAATTAAGCTTATCATAAGGTATTGGATACCAAGTATGACTCACTTTATGTTGCCTTTTCAGGAACCAAGTGAGAAGCTTATCAAGTGTTGGTGCAAGAGCAAGAAGACGACGAAGATTTTTGTTCGGTCGTGCTTGCATGCACCATTTTGTCTTTGAGATGTAATTAAAACTAATTCTAGTTCTATCATGCTTTTGAACAATATTTTGATCAATGGTGTTGGACACCAAGATGTTTGAAATGAAGTACTTCTAACGTAGTTGTTTCAAAGATCATCTTTCAAACATATGTTCAAATTAAATTGCATGCTTTACACAAAGAAAAAAGGAATGATACTAAATGAACTAAGACCATCGAGTCGAATCAAACCTACTTGTGGCATTGTCGTCTTGGCCATATTAACATCAAGCGCATCAAGAAACTTCTTCAAGAAGGTGTTCTTGACTCATTCGACTTAGAGTCATTTTAAAATTGCGAAGGATGCTTATTAGGCAAGATGATAAAACAACCATTCTCCAAGTTGGGAGAAAGGGCAAGTGACTTATAAGGTCTAATACACACGGATGTATGTGGACCAATGAGTACACCCGCAATACAAGGTTACCGATATTTCATAACTTTCACCGACGATTATAGTAGATATGACTATATCTACTTAATGTCGAATAAATCTGAATCCATTGAGAAATTCAAAGAATTTCAGAAAGAAGTTGAAAATCATCTTGGCGAGAAAATTAAAGCACTTCGATCAGATCGAGGTGGCGAATATTGAGCCATGAATTCGACGATCACTTGAAAGAAAATGGTATTCTTTCGGAGTTGACACCTCCCGGAACTCCTCAATGGAACGGAGTGTCCGAATGGAGGAATCGAACCTTGTTAGACATGGTTCGATCAATGATAGGTCTTAGTGAAGTCCCTATCTCTTTCTGGGGACATGCGCTACAAACTGCAGCACTAACACTGAATAGAGCTCCGTCAAAAGCTGTTGAAAATACTCCATATGAATTATGGACTAAGAAACCTCCTAGGTTGTCTTTTCTCAAGATTTGGGGATGCGAAGCATATGTCAAGCGATTAATTTCAGACAAATTTCACCCCAAATCGGATAAGTGTTTCTTTGGGGGATATCCAAAAGAAACCAAAGGGTATTACTTCTACAATAAATCCGAGAACACAGTATTTGTTGCTCGTGATGGTGTCTTTTTGGAGAATGATCACCTTTCCAAAATGACAAGTGGGAGGAAAATCGAACTCCACGAAGTTTGAGAGGACGAGCAACAATGTTAACCTGACAAAACTGACAATCTAGATGCTTTGGAAGCATCTAAGAAGATTGGTCAGAATCAAACTGACAATGAAAAAGCTCAACCAATTACCCTTCGTAGGTCGCAACGGCTAAGATCTCAACCAGACAGATACCTCGGTATCGTCTTAACCGATGATCAGGACATCCTAGTCATGGATGGTGATGAGCCGGCGACATACAAGCAAGCTATGACGAGCCCCGACTCTGCAAAATGGCATGAGGCCATGAAATCTGAGATGGCTTCCATGTCTGAAAATCAAGTCTAGGATTTGGTGAATTTGCCCAAGGGTTATACACCCATTGGTTACAAATGGATCTTCAAAGTGAAGACAGACAAAGATGGAAATGTATCAATATACAAAGCTAGACTGGTGGCAAAAGGCTATAGACAAGTCCACGGGATTGACTATGATGAAAATTTTTCACCAGTTGCAATGCTAAAATCTGTCCGGATCATCCTAGCGATTGCTGCATATTACGATTATGAAATATGGCAAATGGATGTAAAAACCGCCTTCCTTAATGGAATTTTGGAAGAAACTGTGTATATGACACAGCCAGAAGGTTTTTTCGATCCAGGCAACGCTGGAAAGGTTTGCAAGCTGAAGAAGTCCATTTATAGACTAAAGCAAGCCAGCAAAAGTCGGAATCTGCGATTTGATGAAGCCATTAGCAAGTTTGGTTTTATCAAGAATCCAGATGAATCTTGTGTATAAAAGAAGGTCAGTGGGAGTGATATTGCATTCCTAGTCCTATATGTCGATGACATACTTCTTATTGGAAACAGCACAAAATTATTGGAGTCCGTAAAGGGCTGGTTGGGAAAGTGCTTTTCAATGAAGGACTTAGGAGAGGCACAGTACATATTGGGCATCAAGATCTACAAGGATAGATCTAAGAGGATGATTAGATTAAGCAAGAATACTTACATTGATAAGGTGCTGGCTCGATTCAGCATGGAGAATGCCAAGAGAGGGCATTTACCCATGTCCCATGGCATAACTCTCAGCAAGAAACAGTGTCCACATACACCTATTGAGCGAGAAAGAATGAATCAGATCCCATATGCTTCGCTAATCGGATCGATCATGTATGCCATGATATGTACAAGGACAGATGTATCGTATTCCCTGAGTGCAACGAGTCGATACCAATCAAACCTAGGAGAGGCGCATTGGACTGCGGCCAAGAACATCCTTAAGTACCTGAAAAGGAACAAGGATAAATTCCTGGTGTATGGAGGCCACAAAGAACTGGTTGTTGAAGGTTACACCGACGCTAGCTTCCAGACTAACAGAGACGACTTCAAGTCGCAGTCGGGGTACATATTCTATCTGAATGGAGGAGTGTTTAGCTGGAAGAGTTCCAAGCAGAGCACCACTACAGACTCTACAACTAAAGCCGAGTACTTGGCCGCTTTAGAAGCTTCCAAGGAAGCTGTTTGGATTCACAAGTTCATTAGCGAACTTGGTGTTGTACCCTCAATCAAGGGGCTGATAGAACTCTATTGTAATAACACTGGAGATATCGCTCAGGCCAGGGAGCCGAGAGAGCACCAGAAGGTCAAACACGTACAAAGGCGATTTCACATGATAAGGGAATGGAAATCCGAAGGTGAAATCAGAATTTGTAAGATTGGCACAGATGATAATGTAGCTGATCCTTTGACTAAACCGCTGCCTCAAGTGAAACACAACAAACACATTGAAGCGATGGGAATTAAGCATGTTGGAGACTAGCTTTGAAATTCCCTGTACATGTGTTTTAATTAAATAGGATATTTAATGTAAGACACTGTATTAAAACCATTCATTAATGGAGTAATTAATTTTGTGCAAAATTATCTTTCACTCCATTACTATTTCATTGTGGTTTGGAATTAAATAATGAGTGCATTCGATTTACGGAAATATTAAAAACAGGGTATCAAGACCATGTCTTGGATAAAAAAGCACCTGTTAAGTGAACATTAAATATTTAAATCAAAAAATTGTCCCTAATCGAGGTCATCTAACGGATGGACGATTGATGACCACCATAGATTAGTGTGTAGTATGATTTACAGCACCGTTTCTTGTGCTGCGAGGACGTGACGGTCATAAATCATTTGCACATGCACAGTTTGGAACTGTACTAGATAAGACCTATGAGAGTACTTTAAGAAATTTAAAAATTTTGTCATAAGTACATTTCTCATTATGACTATCGGAACTTGTTTCCTCCGACCATGAGTATTGTGAAGTTTTCTTGTTTGAGTACTAGACTCTTTGATGTTTCCTAACGTCTGCCGTAACTGGGGATCATAACGGAAACACTCAGGAGACTATATCCTCTTAGTAAGAGGAACTTACAATACAAGACTGGGATTGTCCCCTTACTAACAATAGGGAAAATGTTTTGTTGTTTACAAGGCCGCTCGAAGAGCGAGACTGTGAAAATGCATGGCCCTGCACAGATGGATTTTAGAAATCATCTGCTTATTGACAGTCGAACTCGGAGATTGAGAAACACTTTTGAACGTAATAAGGATGGAAAAGAATCTTACCTTATAGTTCACGAAGAAACATTAAGTGACATAGGAAATGGGCTATACACTGTATGCACACTTGTCTGGAAGGACAAGTGGGAGATTGAAAGGAATGGTGTCCTTCCACCAAGTGTATTCTTCCGATAGAGGGTTCAGAATTATTACGGAGCTAATTCTTCAGTAAGGTCTAGTGACCAGAATGCCTAGGTGGAGGCCGCTTCCGATCAGTAATATGAATGTACAATTGATGTTACAGCTTAATCTTAACTAAACCCTTCGGGTCGAACCCCATCGAATCACCGATCCGACACGACGAATTAATCCAAAAGGGTTTAATGAGTTAGCAGAGTTATACAAATACAGACGTCGGATATCGAGCCTAGGGCGTCGAGACTAAGCGTCGCAAAATCACAAAGTGACAATTATGAGTGTAGCTGTAGCACCACAATGGTCTAACCATGTGGATGCTAGGCTAGTTCGAGCTAGCATGCACCTAGCATGGCTAGGCACAAGCCTAAGCACACTAGGTGTGCTAGGTGCACCATCGCAGCCCTAGCATCATTCCTAGGCGCTATTGCAGCCTTAACATGATGCCTAGGCACCATCGATGCCTATCGCAAGCACCACAAGCACCAGGCAGCCCATTGCAGCTAGCAGCGTGCTAGCATGGATGCCTGGGTGCGCATGGCAGCCTATCGCAAGCACCACAAGCACTAGGCAGCCCATCGCAGCTAGCAGCGTGCTAGCATGGGTGCCTGGGTGCGCATGGCAGGGCCACACACGCACCAAGCATAGCCATCGCAGTGCTTGGCACTGGCGCATGTGCATGTGCGTATGTGCGTGCCTCGCACCAAGCATAGCAGTGCTAGGCATTGGCTGATGCGTGTGCGAGTAGTGCGTGGTGCGTAGCATGATGCGAGGGAAGGGGCTAGCATGCGTGGCTCGCTAGCAGCACGCATGCTAGCTATGCTAGCAATGGTGTACGAGAGGTGCTGCGAGAGATGCGAAGGCCAGCACCAGCGCCTAGCACTGGGCAGGACCAGCGCCTAACATCGCCCAGCACCAAGCATGCGAGGCTTCTAGGCAGGGTGGTGCTAGCTGGCTGGACTAGCTGGCACTGCTAGCTGGCGTGCTAGCTGGCAGCAGCCCAGCAACCCTTTTGGATGAGGCGGTTTTGTGAGGGTGGGGACCAAGGCTTGGGGAAAGCCTTGGGTTCTAAGGACATGGTCCCCCCACCCCTACCTCTCTATGGTCCTCACCTAACCTTCTCTCTCCCCTTGACACTTGTTGCATTGTGATTCAATTTAATTATTGATTTATTTTAGAAATAAATTAATTAGAAAATTATTCATTCTCCCACATTGGTTAGGGAATGAAGTTCAAGGGTTCATTTCCCTATAAATACAAAGCTTGGGTATTTGGGAATGAACAACCTTGAGTGGAATTAAAAAGGCAACTCTAATTAAGAGTAAACCTTTGATTCCTAAATCTCGTAGTTATTTTGTCCGGGTCTAGACTAACCTTCAAGACTTAGGACGCTCGAGTCGGGTCGGGTCGAGGGTACGATCCGTCAGAGATCTCTTGTTTTCGGGATTTTGAAGTAAGAGCTCTTTGGGAGCGAAGCACGCGACAAAGGTATAATTCTTGTTCTTAATCTGTTTTGATTAAGTTTAATATGCCTAGCAGCAGCCGCATGTGTGGCTCCATAGCAGCACGCATGCGCTGGCTGGGCTGTGCATGCTTGTTGTGCTGTGCTGGCTTACTACCTAGCCTTGGTGCCAGGCGCCTGCTTGCAGCCAAGGCAAGCTGCCCGCTTGCCTATGCCTTAATGTCGGTTCGGAGTTTTGGGGACAATAGCTTGGAGTCATCCCTTGGGAAGCATGGCAATGCCCCCCCCCCCCCCTGGTGATGGTCCTCACCTAATCACTAATTCTCCATGTGCCACTTGTTAATTTTTTATTGCATTATCTTTTAATTTATTTTTGATTTAAATTAATTAGTTAAAAATTCAAGCTATCCCACATTGATCATGAATGGGAGTGCAAGTTGTATTTCCCTATAAATACCCCATGATTAGGCATTTGGGAACTCAAAAAGGCATCTCTTATTATTGAGAAAACCTTTAAGTTCGTAAACTCTAGTTTTATCATTGGTTAAGTCTCGACTAACCCTCGAGACGAAGATCGTTCGGGCCTGGTCGTGGGTACGAGCCATTGGAGACCGTCATGCTTGTGAGGCTTTAAGCTTCGAAGTAAGAGCTCGGTTTACGGGCGAAGCACACTTCAAGGGTATTACTTCTTTCTCCCTTCTCTTAATTATTGTTTAATTATGTTTATGCATGCTTATTGCTTTAATTATTGGGGCGGGTCTTGGGGGTTTCTATTCCCTGCAGAGACGGTCTCTACGAAACCCAACAGCGGTATCGGAGCCGCGCTCTTTTTTAATTATTGCAATTAACAATTAATTAAGGTGATTTAAAATGGATTTAAATTTCTGGTTGTGCTCTCTAATTGGATTATAAGCTCGTTTTAATTAATTTTATTCTTATATTTTTTTTATTTTGGCTGACGAACCCAGATTTCGAATCAAAAATAATGATATTTGGGTGGAATTAATGTTCTAAATCGTTTCTGACCCAGTTAGGTTTGTCCAGAAGCCAAAATCCACCCAGAAATATGTTTTTCGAGGGGTTTTTCATTTTTGACAAAACATTTTAAATCTTTATGCCATGATTAATTTAAGCATGTCAAGGGTAGATTAAATGCATTGTTGCATCCCTAATCTACAACAATTTTAAATCCTTCTAAGCATGTTTATGAAGTCATAATGTGTACTTAAGTTGGTATGTTCAATTTTTACATAAACTTGTTATTTCACAATCATGCAAATCAATTGCATTAAAGTGTGAATGTTTATTGTGAATGTGAAATTTTAAAGTTCCTAGTATATTAAAGATCCAATCTTTAAGTGTTTAAATGGTTGGAACTTTGATTCTAAATTCCATGTTGAACTAATGTAGGATTTAGTCATTTTTAGTTGATTAAAATCCTTTAAGTTCAAGTACTTGTGATAAAATCTTGATTAATCTTCATATTGGAAGATGTAATCTTTGTCATATTACACAAGTTATAATTGGAAAAAATTTCATTGGATGATTGGTTTTATTTTCCAACTCCCTAATTTGTCAAAACTCATATTAATTTTCATATTAGTTAAATTAATTATGGGTATAGCCCTTTTCAATTCTAAGAATTAAGAAAGACCTAAATTGTTCAAAAGAAATTTTGGATGATTTAGGCTTGTGCACCATAAAAATTGAATTTAATTAAGTTAGACTTATTTTCAATTTTGCCTTAAGTTAATTCTAAAATAAATTTAGAATTAATTTTATGTCACACATAAATCGGGATTAAAATCCCGAGAATTGGCACGCAAATCGAGGCAATAACACCCAAGCGCCACCAAGGCCAGCCGGGCTGCCCACGCAGCCCACATGTAGCTGCCTTAGGTATGCGCATGGTGCCTAGCCTCGTAATGATGTTGTGCTGTGTGGCGAGGCTTGTTGTGTGCTGCCTGTTGCTAGGTGCGTGGCCTAGGCTGCTGGAGTTGCTTGGGCTATCTGCTGGGAAGCATGGTAACAAGCCCCAGCCAGCCTGCCATAGCAGCCAGGCGCCAGCAAGCATGCTAGCCTGCGTTGCAGGCTGCTGGTGCTGGCTAGCGTAGCGTGCTACACTGGGCGAGCATGCTAGCACCAAGCATAGCAGGCGCAACACCAAGGGCTGCATAGCAGCCTTAGTGCGCAACCCACAAAATTTTCGGTGGGTTGTTTTTTGCTTCATTTTGGGCTATGACTTTCGCAATAAAATTTTGCCGTTTTGATTATTTAATTAGTTAAATTTAAACGTGTAGGGTTTCGTAGTGACCCACACTACGCGGAAAGAAACCCGCCAAGACCCGCCCCCATAATAAATGCAATTAACAAGCAAAACATAATTAAACACAAGAAAGGATAAAAGATTATACCTTTGACGCGTGCTTTGCTCAACAATGAGCTCTTACTTGAACCCCGAAAATACGAGGTCTCCAACGAGTTCGTACCCTCGAACCCGACCCGAGCGTCCTAAGTCTCGAAGGTTAGTCGAGACCCGGACAAATAAAACTATGAGTTTTACGAATCAAGGTTTACTCAAATCAAGAGTTGCCTTTTAATTCCACTGAAGGTTGTATCTTCCCAAATACCCAAGCCTTTGGTATTTATAGGGAAATGAACCCTTGATCTTCATTTCCCAACCAATGTGGGAGAATGAATAATTTTGATAATTAATTTAATTCCAAAATAAATTAATAATCAAATCAATCACAATGCAACAAGTGTCAAGGGGAGAGAGAGAGTTAGGTGAGGACCATGAACCTTGGGGGGACCATTGCCTTGCACCCCAAGGCATGCTCCAAGCCTTTGGTCCCCACTCCCTCAAACCGCCTCAAGCAATGGCTGTGCTGGCAGCTTGCTTTGCTGGCCAGCTAGCACAGCCAGCCTAGCCTGCCCTGCTGGCACGCATCACCCAGCCCAGCACTTCCGTGCTGCTAAGGAGCCACGCCTTGTGCTGGGCGCTGGGCGCTGGGCGCTCCTGCCTGGCTATTACACACACGCACATGCACATGCACATGCACACGCACAGCCAGGCTAGCTGTTGCGTAGTGCTGCTGCCTAGCTCTTCCTCGCACACACTCGCATGCTACTCACAGTCAGGCCATCATACGCATAACCCAACCAGCGCACTCACGCACGCAAGGCCTAGCATGCGTGCTGCTAGCGAGCCACGCATGCTGGGCTTGGCGCTGCTAGCGATGATGCCTACGTACACACACACACGCACAAGGGCGTTGTGCTAGGTGTGTGGCCTACGATGGTGCCTACGCACATGCACACGCACTGAGCGAGGCTAGTGTTGCTTGCTAGCTTACTGTGCTTGGTGCTGCCATGCGAAGGCACGCACGCAAGCACACAGTTATGCAAATGCTCGGTGCTGCATTGCGAGGCTGCTAGGCGATGGTGCACACGCACACGCACACACGCTTTTGCCTAGCACTGCGATGGTTCTATGCGTGGTGCTAGTCATGCGATAGCGCCTAGGCATCATGCTAGTGCTGCGATGGCAACTAGGCATGATGCTAGGGCTGCGATGGCGCCTAGGCATTCATGCCTTTCCTAGCACACCATGGTGCGCCTAGCACACACATGGTGCACCTAGGCTTGCGATGAGCTAGCCTAGCCTAGCTACGGCTATGCTCATACTTGTTGCTTGTGATTTTGCGACGCTAGGTCTCGACGCCCTAGGCTCGAAATCCGACGTTTGTATTCGTAAAACTCTGTTGACTCATTAAATCCTTCGGATTAATTTTTCATCTCGGATCGGTTGTTAGATTGGGTTCGACCCGAAGGGTTCAGTGAGATCAAGTGATCGGAATGCCTCGTTGGGGGCCGTTTCCGATCTGTTGTATTAGTTAACAATTAATATTAAAGATTTATCTTGATTGAACCCTTCGGGTCGAACCCAAGCGAACTACCGATCCGAATCGACGAATCAATCCGAAGGATTTGATGAGTCACTAGAGTATTACGAACACAGACGTCAGATATCGAGACCGAGCGTCGCAAAATCAACAAGCAACAAGTTCGAGCAAAGTCATAGCATCACATTGGCCTAGCCATGTGGTTGCTAGGCTAGCTCGAGCTAGCATGCACCTCGCATTTCTAGGCGCAAGCCTAGCATGCCATGCGTGCTAGGTGCTAGTGCGCAGCTGCCATCGCAAGGCTAGGCCTTGCTAGCACTGGCGCACAGCAAGCCCAGCACGCATCGCAAGGCTAGGCCTTGCTAACATGCTAGGTGCTGGCGCATAGGAAGTCCAGCAAGCATCGCGAGGCTAGGCTAATGTGATGCTACAGCTTTGCTACGTCTGTGGGGAGAGTACTTCTAAGATGGCTTTGCATGAGTCTGTATTGCCTGCTAATGAGAAATGGCCTTTAGTCGGAGTAGAGGTCTATACAGACTAGGACAGTAGTGGCGACCTCCATGTCGACACCCATGTGGCCCCAGATGGGTTACTCAGAGCAAGGCGCACTCGTTTCAAGGAAACAAATGAACAAGGCGAGGACAAAGCTGGTCTAAGAAATCCAACTGTCAAACCGGCTGGACCACCCCAAGCGCTGAAAGATGCTGCCCCCATAACAAGAGACGAGCTCATGAAATTCATGACAAGTTTCAGAGGGGAAATCAAGGATCTGATAAATAAGAAGATGACTTCCTCAAAGAAGAAGCATGTGAAGGATCATGTGCATATCCCTCACCCTAAGCCAAAGGGGTTGGATGGGCCCATGATTAATTTATCCAAACTCCGTTTCCCTAAAGTAGGGAAAAGGAAGGCCATCCGATAAATCCAACTAGATGGATCAAATAAGACTTATTCAGATGCCCGTATGCTAATTTAGCAAAAGAAAAGTCGACAGATATCTAAGTCGACCTCAACGTCGACTTACCCAAACACCTTTTAGAATACTTCAATGAGGTATTCGCAATCAAACCAAGAGGGTCAGTCAGGCGGCATGTCCGTCCATTCTGGCCCTTAGATAATCCATTCGGCTTAGTATGTGCCTCAGCAGCTATACATGTCGTATGGGCAACAATATATGCAGCCAGCTCTCTTTGGGGGTCAGGCGGCACAGAATGTCCAACCTTGGACTGGCAGCTCCATCTGCTCAAACTTGGGGAACAACCTTCTGCGTTCTCCAAGGAAATAACTAAGGCGGCATAGCAGACCAAGGTTAAAAATATGTTGGTGGGTGCTTATGATGGTACCACTAACCCTAAAGACCACCTGATGGCCTACACCAACCTCATGTACCTACAGGGGTTGGACGATGCCACTTGGTGCAGGTGCTTCCAGGCTACATGGAAGGACATTGCCCAGTGATGGTTTAGCAACCTGCCAGATGGGTGCATAAAAAACTTTAAGACGCTGGCACACATCCCTGCAAAGAAAACAAGCCTAGACTTGGGTGCTATACGGTAGGGAGATAGAGCAGGGCTAAGGTCCTATGCCAGGTGGTTTAATCTCATGAGAATTCAAATTCAAGGGATGTCTGACGAAGTGGCTTATATAGACTTCTTCAAAGGTCTGAAAGACGGGTCGACCTTTAAGTTCGACCTTGTCAAAAAGAGGATTGCCACCCTCCAAGAGGCTCTGATGGAGGCGGAAGCCTATATATAGGCGACTGAGCTTTGTGCCATCAAGCAGCCGTTGGACCCTAAAAACTCTGACAAAAAAGAGAGTCAATCTGCTCAACCAGCTAATAAAGAAGAGAGTAGGAAAATAAAAGAAGTCTGGTGGCGGACAATTCTGGTCAGTCATCCTAGAAGAAGAAGAAAGAGTTGAAACTATATGTCCCTAAGTACAAGTTCAACAAGGACTGTTACTCCATCCTCATAGAGATCAAAGACCGGGTGACAATTGATAAACTAGGTGCAATGAAAAGTTTCGTCAAAAGTCAGGACAAAAAACAATACTGTCAATACCATGGTGACTATGAGGCCACCCATCCGGCTATGACCAAATACTTGCAGGCAGTCAAAGATGAGGCTGGGACACTTGACGAATTTCACCTGAGTTAAGTGCCCTGGTCCGAAAACAATCAGGCGGATGCTCTCTCTAAACTGGCGTCATCCGCCTCCTGTGATATGCCTAGGTCAGTCTTTTGGGAAGTCATGGAAAAGAGAAGTATTGAACATGATCCCATAAGAGTTCTTGACCGAAGCTCGACCTGGATGGATGGAATTCGGGCTTATCTAGCAGACGACACTTTGCCAAATGCCAATTCAGAAGCTGACACAATGAAGAAACATGCCGCAAGTTTTGAAATCCATAATGGAGAACTCTTCAAGAGGGGTTACCTTCAGCCGTTGTCGAAATTTGTTACCCCATAAAGTCTACACTTGGGCTTTTGTGCATCACATATAGGCGGCAGGAGTCTAGCAAAAAGGGCCAGGCGGCAAGGCTACTTTTGGCCCACTCTTGAGGCAGATTCCATGGAAATGGTGAAAGGTGTGATAAGTGTCAAAAATTCGGTAAACTCATACACCGTCCGGCTACTGGTCTAACGGCTATCTGTAGCCCAGTGCCATTCGCAAAATAGGGCATGGACATTTAGGGTCCATATACGCCTGCAACAGGCGGACGGAGGTTCATTCTAGTTGCCGTTGATTACTTCACCAAATGGGCAAAGGCGGTTAAGGACATAAAGACAAAGGATGTCATCTCCTTCATTTAGAGGAACATTATCACCCGGTTTGGGGTACCTATCTCTATGGTTTTTGACAATGGCCCTCAGTTTGAAACACCTACCCTCAAGAGCTGGTTGAGGGATCAAGGGATCTTACATTGCTTTGCCTCAGTCAACCGTCCCCAAGAAAACAGCCAAGTTGAAGCCTTCAACAAACTCATCTTAGACGGCATTAAGAGCAAGATTGAAAAGGCTGGCGGTCTATGGGCAGATGAGTTGCCTCATGTTCTATGGGCCATCTAAGCAACTGAAAAAGGGGCAACCGGTGAAACCCCTTTTCTCATGACATACGGTATAGAAGTCGTCCGGCCTATTGAGCATTATGAACCAACTCTTCGAATCATGCTCTATATTGAAGAGGCGAATTGGGAGGCCATGCGGTTAGCTTTGGACTCACTTCCTGAACGGGGGAGCAATGCTGCCTTACGTCATGAGATTTACCGTCTGAGAATGACAAGAGCCTACAACAGAAGAGTACACAAACGGCCCTTGATAGTGGGGGACTTTGTGTTACGATAAATGGAGGCAAACGGTAGGGCCAATAAACAAGGAAAGTTGACTCCCAACTGGGAAGGCCCCTACCGGATCTATTAAGAAATAAGTGGCGGCACCTACCACCTAGTAACTCCAGAAGGTAGGCACCTGGCCAAAACTTGAAACGTAGACAACTTGAAAAAGTACTACTTCTGAGACTTTTAAATTTTTTTAAATAAAGTTTATCAATGAAAAGAAGCTTCATTTTCACTTGTTTTTTGCTTTTTGCATATTTACCGTATGTACAATGTACAGACGGGCCTATATAAGTTCTTTGCGTCTGCTTCAACATGAGCTGACAACCGACGACGCCCATTCGGGTGAATTCGTCAAAGAGAACATCTCCCATTTGGGTGGTACATTTTTCTATAAACTATAACACAAACGGCGCTACAGATGATCTAGTATTAAGATAACTCGTAGTCGTTTGAATGATCAATTAAGACCTGAATATAACCGGTTATTGCTCAAAGGCAATACAAACGGTAACTATCAATCTTGGTTGGATATAACCAGTCATTGTTCAGTAATAATTGAAGATTTACATTAAGTCAAAACCTTAGCAGTTAAAGCATAACTTGGTTATGACACCTACACACGGTCAATGGCTGCTTGCTATTAGACAATTGGCAAAGACTGACTAACCCAAGGGGTAAGTCACAGCCGGTTGATTCAAAAGATTCAAAGTTGGAACCCAGGAGCTTTAAAGAAAACCACTTGTTATTCTAATTTAGAATTAAATATTAAGAGTTGTTTCAGAGACGGTCAATGACCGCTTGACGTCCATCCGGATGTTTATTAGACGACTGTTTGCTTAGGTAGGGACAAGTGCCAAGAAAACACCCGTCCAGGGGTAAAATACGCCTGTTGTACATGTTGTACCATGAAACAAAGTGCACATCCGTCCAGGGGCGAATTAGCCTGTTGCAGCCGGTTAACTGCCTAGATTCTAGTACTTAACAAAAAATGCTAAAAAACAAAAACCCGCATGCATTCGGATGCTTAGAAAATTGCAAGAATTGAAATTTTGAAGCGACAGTGGACAAATACCGACACAGCAGCCGGTAGAAAATTTCATTAAAAGCCGGCCAAAAGGCCGGGAGAGTAATTGTTAACCGGATCCCCATACGGTGGAAAGACATAAAATACACAGCACGCAGGCCGGAAGTACAAATAACTTAATTACTAAGCTGGGGCAGAGGCCGCATCCTTGGAAGGCGAGGCTGGAGCAGAGGTCTCTTAGACTTCCTCGTGATCCTCCTCCTCTTTTTCAGAGTCCACCTCCTCCTCCTCCTTGACGGCTGCGACTTCCTTCTTCAGCTAGTCCTGGAAGGGCTCGGGCGCCAGCTTGTTTTCTTCCTTAGTCAAAATAGCGAGATCAACACACTTGTTAGTACGTTTCCAGGTGTTGTACTCCGCCTCTATACTTAGGAGGGACCAGGCCATTCTCATGCAGTTTTCACAGTCGTGCTCATTCTACTCGATGAACCGGCTCTGATCAGCCTCTAAGGTGGCCCTAAAATTTTTCTCAACAGCGGCCCTTTCCTTCAGCAGGCGGTCATTGTCAGCTTTTAAAGAGATGTTCTCCTACTTGTTTTCATCCAAGGAGTTGAGAGCATCGTCTTTCTTTTTCAGCTCGAACTCAGCATTGTCAATTGCCGCCTCTAGATTATGGATTTTGGTGTTGGCCTCATTGAGGGATTTTTGAAGCCGCTTGAGCGATTCCGCCTGTTGCAAAAACTCAAACTTAGTCTCGAGGTCATAAATAATCATTTGATACTGAGCAACATCAGACGTGTCGATAGCGGCTCTTTTTGCTCGCTTAACCTCTTCCTGTTTCCGGGCATCAGCTTCATCAGCCCCTCCACCCACAGCATCATTTGTACAGTAAAAGTGTTAAAGTGCAACCGGAAAATACTAAGAAGTCAGAAACTAAAAGTGAAACATTCATACCTCAGCCAGCTAGGCCAAGATGCGGTCAACATTGAACGCATGTATACCCGAGATGGCCTCTTTGTCTTCCTTGGAGACAGCCTTCAGCATAGCCTTGGAACATTGTTGCATATCCGGCCATCGAGGAAACATATCTGCACTAGAAAGTGATAGTGAGAAAGCAACATAACTGCCTCTAATAGATTGCCGGCTGCCAGAGGAACCTTCTAACTGAAGACGAGAATGTAACTTGACCCGCATGGGCCAGCCAAGCTTAAGGGAGTTGAAGAATTCAGCAATACCTTGGTGAGGCAACTGAAGGCTCAAATCGCCTGCAGCTCAAGGAGGCGAGACAACAGACGGTGCCATAACAACATCCGGCTGGGAGGTAAGGTCTACGTGTATTTGTACACTATTTCCTCTAACAGACGCCCGGGAGGCCGTCTGAGCATATGAGGTCTTCCTGGCCTTGTTGCTAGAAGTCTCCTCACCAAACCTTGGTTTGGTGACCCTAGAAAGGGATCTAGGAGCCCTGTCTCCCTCATAGAAAATAATTAAGAAATTAGACATAAATCTAGGACCAGGCATAAACTATACAAACGATTTGTCACCGTTTGTACACTAAGAAATAAAGCAACAAACTGGAAGCTAAGTCAGGTGGTTAATACCTTGTTTTTAGCCGCCTGCGCACCTCTTTTCTTCTCCCGCATTCTCCTTGCGGATGTCTGCGGCAGACTTAGCAGGCGTTTGTCCACTGGAAGCATGTTTAATGCAGTTTCTACAAAAGAAATCTATCTGTTAGATCATCGAGCAAGAAAAAAACAAGTTAACAAAGATAGAGACGGAAAAACATAGCCGAAAAAACTATCTACATACGTCTGTTAAATTGGGTGCTCGACCCACAAGCGGAAAAAAACACCTCATCCCTCAAAAATTCATATTTAGGTCCCTAGTTTTTTGGTACACTAATTAATTTCTCGGTTGAGAGGGTGGTGGTTGCAAGCTCAAAAAACCCCGCCTCTATTATTTTTTCGTAATCCTCATCCGGGATTTGAGGCAACTTGCACTTCTGTCCTAGAAGGTTTGGTTTCCGGTTGTATGTTTGAAGTTCAAAGTTTTCTTGCTTAGTAAGGGCAGAAACCAGATAGAAGCGGGTTTTCCAATCTAACCACTTAGACGGTTAGTCCAAGGTCATCAGGCATTTGGGATATGTGGTTAAGGTGTACCATGTTTAGGTACCATTCCCCGGCTGGTCGTCATTCCAGGCTATGGTCCCAAACTCAGGCGGCACCCGGATAGTGTATCCCGCACCCAGAGGATGCTTGAGTTTAACCGTCTCCAGGTGCCTCTCCATATTTGCCCTATCCTTGGCAGAAATATAGATTTGAAGAGGATCCCCTTTATTATTCTATGTTGGCCTCTCCTCTTCCTCACTATCCACATCCGGAGTTAGAGAGCTGCTTGAGCCAGAACTAGAGCCGGATTCATTCCCGTCTCTCTCAGAGGCACTCCCATCCGCCTCCTCCTGACCACACACGGAGGCGGCCTCTCCTTCATCTCCATTATCAAACTCTAGAATCCCATCACTAGGTGTGCTGGGTGTGCCTATAGAGGATCCTCTTGCCATCTCAGCCTGATCTCCCTCAGGTGGCCCCTCTTCAGTTCTCTCCTCCCTATAATCCGGATCTACAGTCGTCTTCCTAGTCCTACCCATAGTGTCATGCACAGACACGGAGACGATCGGATTGAGAGACACTACTAGAAAACAGTTAATCAACGACGGAAAAAATCCGTCGGAAAACCCAGAAAATCCGTCGGAAATGGCCATTTCCGACGGAATTCCGTCGGAACGCATTGTCGGAAGACCCTTTGTAGGTATTTTGCGATATTCCATCGGAAATTCCGTCGGAATAGACCTTTCCGACGGATTTTGTTCTGTCGGCGCTTTTGTTGACTTTAAGTTAAATTCCGTCGCAAGGTTCCGACGGAATTTCCCGTCGGAATGGGGTAATTTCCGACGGAAATCTCCGTCGATGGGGTAATTTTTCGATGGAAATTTCCATCGGGAAAGGTAAATTCCGACGGAATATTCCGTCGGAAAAGTGAAAAAAAAAAAAAAAAAAAAAAACCACCACAATCCCCATCTAGAACCACCCTGGCCACCAGCCCACACCACCCACCACGTCCCAGACACCCCCACCCAACCCCTGACCCACCCAGAACCAGACCCACCCCACCCCACCCCACCCCACCCCTGACCCACCCAGAACCAGACCCACCCCACCCCTGACCCACCCAGAACCAGACCCACACAACCCCACCCCACCCCTGACCCACGCAGAACCAGACCCACCCCTACCCACACCCCCCGCCACCACCCACCACCCACCCACCCACCCCACACAGATCTACAAACCACCTAAACCACCCACCACCACCGAATTCGACCCTAAAAAACCCAAAAAATCAACCCAAAAAAACCCAGAAAATCAACCTAAAAAAACCCGAAAATTTCAATACAAGAAACCCTAGAAATTCGAACCACAAAAAACCCAGAAATTAAAAAAAAACCAAAAAATTCGACTCAAAAAACCCCACAAATTCGACCCAAAAAACCTCGAAAATTTCAAAACAAGAAAACCCAGAAATTCAAACCACAAAAAACCCAGAAATTAAAAAAAAACGAACAAATTCGACCCAAAAAACCCTGAAAATTCAAAACAAAAAAAAACCCAGAAAATCAAACCACAAAAAGCCCAGAAATTAAAAAAAATCAAAAAAAATTCGACAACTTACCTTGAATTTCATCAAAACCCCTAAATTAGCTTTAATTTGGGTTTTAAAGGTCAAATTCGACCATGAAAACTCTAGATCTAGGGTTTTCATGGTTGAATTTGACATGAAAAACCTTGAGAAGGCGGTGGTAGTGTGGTGGTTGCACAGCGACAATGGTGCTTGGCGTTGGTTGCGCGAAGGAGAGAAAAGGAGGAAGGAGAAGGAGGAAGGAGAAACAAAGGAAGGAGAAGGAGAAGAGAGAGAACGAGAGGGCGAAGGAGAGAGAAATGAAGGAAGGAGAAGGAGAAGAGAGAGAAAGAAAGGCGGATCTGAGAGAAGGAGGGAGGTTAGAGAAGGAGAAGAGAGAGAAAGAGGAGAGGAGAAAGTTAATGAAAGTTCCGGTTTTTTTTTTATATATATTACAAAGTTCCGACGGATTTTTTATCCGTCGGAAATTCCGACGGATTTTTCCGCCGGAAAATTTCCAACGGATAAAAAATCCGTCGGAATGTAAGGGTTTTCCGAGGGATTATTCCGTAGGAAAATTCCGACGGATATAAATTCCGTAGGAAAACTAACGTTCCGACGGAATATTCCGTCGGAAGCCTAACATTACGAGGGAATTAATTTCCGTCGCAAGAATTCCGAGGGATTTTTCCGTCGTAACGACCCGTTTCCGACGGAATTTTCCGACAGACCCTAATTCCGTCGGAAAGTTCGGAATTCCGACGGAATTTACGTCCGTCGGAACCATTCCCTCGGAAAACGGCCTATTTCTAGTAGTGAGATGAGCAAGAGTGATCTAGGCACCCAGAGGCGGTTCCCCAAGTCTCAGCCGTAATAGGGGACCGGCTGCCCTCTAAACTACGTTGTGCCGTGTGTGCTATTGGTAAATCCATTAATGGAACAAAATGTACACAAACGGAAATATATAAAATAGAGTTGATGAGAGGTGAATTGGTACCTATGAGATGAGCTGCGAGGTAGTCAAGCGGTGACCAGCTGAATAAACAGGCGGAAACTGAACAATGGCTAGCAACATGCTCAGGCGGGGAACCGGTTTTACCAACTTGAAATGCCGAAGCTTGCTTGAAGGGTACACAGGCGGTTGTAAAGAAGAGATAACCAGATTTACCCCTTTGAAATGAAAGCAACTGCTTGCAAGGTATACAGGCGGTTGGCAAAGCTTATCTCTCTAAAAAAACGGATGTCTCTCTCTAAGTTTTGGAAATATCAAAAAAAGAGGGGGTAAAAAATCTATTTATAGAAGGGTAATTCAGGGGGCATCCCCGTAATTTCCCTCGAAAACTAACGTTTAAAAACCGTCCTCCAATAGCCGCCTGACAGGTGTCACTAGTGCAACGTGGCATGCCACGTGACACACATGAGGGGCAAATGTTTTGGGTATTTTCACCCTAGACACGTGGTACAATAGGAAGGTGACACGTGTCACTTTAGGAGAGGTTCTCAGAGAACCTATCCCCTGCTGACACGTGGCATCCTAATGATTGGGAAGAATGGCGGCCTCTCTAGCCCAATTCCCAAGGAAGCCCACCATTCCTAGGTTTCCGTAACCTAGGATGGCGGCACGCATTTTGAGATCCTATAAATAGGGAGATGTTCCCATTATGGGACACATTCAGAAATATACACAAAAAAACAGAGCAATCATTAATTGCAAATACTCTCTTGAAATCCGAGAAAATACTTTACTTTTCGCACCTTTTATAGAATCCATACACGTCCTAACTTGATCGTTGGAGGCGGAACTCCACCCACCCGGAGACTCCGTTATTTTGCAGGTACAGGCGTCGAGAGACCAGTCTTGGAATTGTAACTCTCCTGCAGGACATCAAAAAACCTCAAAACATTCTTGGCTTCGTCTTCTTTAGAAACGCCATCTTCAAGGCATAACCACCAATTATGCAACTACTAGAAAAGCTAGGCCTAATCTAAATAATTTAAGTACAAAAATACTTAACGGCAAGTAGTCCGTATTTAGATTTACAAAAATACAAAACGGAATGCAGTCCGTATTTACTATCCAAGTTGGGCCTCACTAGTTGCAATTTTGTAAAACCTGCGTTAGAATATCTATTCCATTCATTCATTCACTAAAGTTAATGGCCCATGCATGTTACAAAATAAATCAAGTAACAATGCAAAACGAGCGCAAACTAGTAACTAATTAACTTAGGTGGTTAATCCAATTAATGGACCTAATTAAAACTCGTCAAAGTAATTATCCGATTATGTCAATTAAAGCAATAATAATAGCTGAAAAAGACTAATGAAGCTCCCACTAAATTCCAGATCCAACTTAATTAAAATTAATCAAATTAAAATTAATTAAGCTAGTTAACCCTAAGTTTTGCCAAATAATTTTGCAAGTGCCTAGAAAACCGAGGCTTAGCCTCATTTTAAGTAAAACACAAAACCGCAAAATAAAAAACGAAGAAAAAGCGCCTCGAGATGACCAAGGCTAGAAGCCCCATCCCTCGTGCGCACGCAAGTGCTGGGCGTTGCCTAGTAGCCCTGGTCTTACCTACCGAGCTGCTGCAGGGCGCTGCCTGGCAACCGCACTCCATGGCGCGCCTGGCTGCTGCTGCTAGCTATTGTCGTGCTATGGCACTCTCTCGCACGCACGCCCCCTCACACCAAGCTGCTGCTACTACCACACACTTACGCACCAGCACAGTGCACTCCCTCGGCAATAACATGCTGGCTAAATGCGCGCACGTAGCCCTACTAGCCGAGGGTGGTGCTAGCTCGAGGCTTGGGGCCTAGTTTCACATGCTCATGCCTCGGAATTTTATTCCAATTTTTTGTGTGTGACTTTAAAATTAATTCTAAATTGATTTTAGAAATAATATTGAACAATATTGAAAATAAAACAAGTCCAACTTAATTAAATTAAATTTTAGAGCAAAAACAAAAATTAATTCATCAAGAACCATTATTAGAATTATTTTTTGCTTAACTTGATGTTACAACAATTGAGTGCTATTCTCACAAATAATTTAACCAACATAAATTAACAATGAGATTTGACAAAATAGTTGAATAAATAACCAATCATCCAATGAAATAATTTATCCAACAATTACTTATGCACATTTGAATACTGTAAGCTTCCAATATGAAGAACAATAACATATCAAGCACAAGTATGAACATTTAAGATTTTAATCAACTTAAAAAATGATTAAAACCAAAAATTAGTTCTTTATGGATTTTAGCAAGTTAAGGTCTAACCAAATAAACAATTAAATATTGAATCTTTAACTCGTTAGGGGCTTCAAAATGCGTATACACCATAAACATTCACACTCCAAGTAATTAATTTGAAAAAATGTGAAATTACAAGTTTTTTTGAAATTAAGAGCTCACAAAATTAAGCACCAAAATGACTTCATAAACATGCTTAATAAGGGTTAGAATTGCAAAAAATTAATGGTATAATCAAACACATAATCCAATAATTGCATGCCATAATTAATCAAGGTATAAAGATTTAAAAAAATTCGTCAAAAACAAAAAAAACCTTCAAAAAACCACTTTCTGGGTGGATTATGGCTTCTGGAAGGCCATTTTGAATCACAAAGTAGGTAAAGTCTTATTTAGAACGTCGATTCCACCAAAAATTCACTATTTTTGGGTCAAAATCGGAGTTCGTAATCCAAAATTAGCAATAATACGATTTTAATCCAATTAAAAACGAGCTCCTAATCTAATTAGAATTAAAACCGGAAATTTAAATCAACTTAATTAATTAATTTTAGTTGTAAAACTTAAATGCAAGTGGCTCTTATACCGCAGTTGGATTTTGCGGTGTCCGATATCGCGCGGAAACAAAACCAGATAATCGTATCGCATGCATAATAATTACAACTTAAACAAAAGCATGCAAATAAACAAAACACAAACAGACAAAGAGAAGAGAGAGAAAGAAACTCACCCTAGACGCGTGCTTCGCTCACTCAATGAACTCGGACTTGAAAGCTTTAAGCTCCGCAAGTGTTAAACCTCCGACGGCTCACACCCTCACTCACCGAAACGGAACCAGCCCTTACCCCGTAGCTTAGACGGGGCTAGACCAAAAATAACTTAGAGTTTACAAACTAAGGTTTTCTTGCTTTTGGAGATCCCTTAGAGTTCACGAACTCAAGTGAAGTTCCCAATACCTATTGATTGGTATGCATAGGGAAATGATCCCAACAATTCCCATCAACTTTCAATGTGGGATAGTTGGTAAAATGCCAAAAATAAGATTTAATTTAATTCTAAATAAAATTAAAAAGACATGAACCATAATCAAATGACAAGTGTCATCACACAAGAAAGGGAGTAGGTGGGAGCTGAGGACCACCTTGGCCTTAGAGAACAAGGCAATGGGCTGCCCCAAACCTACCCGGTGAGCAAGGGCAGCTACCCGGCCTTGGGCAGCAAGGCCAGCCACACTACTAGCCTTGCGCTACAAGGCTAGGCATGCTTGCCGCTTGCCGCAAGCCCACCGCAGCTGCCGGAGGCCCACGCACATATTGCAGGCCCAACAACGGTACTCGGGCCATAGCAGCAGCACCGCAAGCCCCAGCCTTGCTGCTGGCCTTGCTAGGCAAGCCCATCTAGGGCTACCTTGGTGCGCAGGCTACTAGGTCGTCCCAGCCAGCCCGCAAGCCACGACCAACCTAGTTGGGCCTTGAGATGGTTGCGGTGGCTTGGTGGTTTGGTGCTTGGGCCCCTAGTCATTTGCCTTCGATCCGAGGAATGGCTAGGGCTCGTGCTATGCTTGTAATTCTAGCACTATACGTCATTTGATTATTTTCTCGTCTTTGTCGATTCCTGAAAGACGCTTGTCTTCACGCTCTAAGCTCGGAATCCGACGTCTTAGTTCGTAAAATCTCTACCGACTCATTTAATCCTTTGAATTAATTCATCGCATCGGTTCGGTTACACAATTGGGTTTGACCCGAAGGATTTAGTCAAGAGCAAGCTGTGATATTAATTATACATTAATATTACTGATCGGAAGCGGCCACTAGCTAGGCATTATGATCACTTGACCTCATTGAATAATCAGCTTTCCTAATTAATTTTGAACCCTTTATCGGAATAATAAACTTGTTCGAAGGACACAATTCCTTTCAATTTAAACCATTAAAGATTGAATCTTTAACATTTAGGGGCTTCATAAATCATCTTCACCATAAACTTTCATACTACAAGAAATTTATTTGCAAGAATGTGAAATTTCAAGTTTATGTGAAATTAAGAGCTCACCAAATTAAGCAACCAATATGACTTCATAAACATGCTCAATAAGGTGTAAAATTGCAGAAGATTAATGGAATAATCAAACAATTGCATGCCATAATTAATCAAGGTTTAAAGATTTAAAAATTTTCATTCCAAACAAAAAACCCCTTGAAAAACCACTTTCTGGGTGGATTTTGGCTTTTAGAATGTCATTTATAAAACTATGTGGGTAAAGAATGATTTAGAACGTCGATTCCACCCAAATTCACTATTTTTGAGTTGAAATTAGGGTTCGTAGGCCAAAAATAGCATATATGCGATTTTAATCTAATTAAAACGAGTACCTAATCTAATTAGGATGCTAAACTTGAATTTAAATCCATTTAAATCACCTTAATTAATTTTTGTTGTAAAAAATGAATGCAAGAGGCTCTTACACCGTTGTTGGGTTTTGTGGTTTCTGACACCGCCCAGAAACAAAACCCGAAAACCGAATCGCATGCATAATAATTACAACATACATAAACAATAGCATGCAAATAAATAAAACAGAAACACAAAAAGAGAAGAGAGAGAAAGAAGCTCACCCTAGACTCGTGATTCGCTCACTAATCGAGCTTGAACTTGGAAAGCTTCAAGCCCCGAAAATGCAAGACCTCCGACATCTCACACCCTCGAGTACCGAATTGGCCCCTACCCCGTAGCTTAGATGGGGCTAGACCAAGATTACTTAGAGTATACGAACTAAGGTTTTCTCATACTTTGGGAGATCCCTTAGAGTTCACCAACTCCAGTGAAATTCCCAATACCCAATGATTGGTATTTATGGGGAATTATTCCCAAGATTTTCCATCATCTTTCAATGTGGGATAGTTGGTGAAATGCCAAAAAGAATGAAATAATTTAATTCTAAATTAAATTAAAAATGGCAAAGCAATTAGCAAATAACAAGTGTCACAAGGAGAGCAAGAGGGTAAGTGAGGACCACAAGGGAAGGACCACCTTCCCCTTGCTCCCTAAGCAAACCCACACAAACCGGCCTCCAATATGGTGATTGAAGAATTGATGATGAAGCTTAAAGAGGTGGCTAAGGTTGGTGAGATGGTGAGCATCGAGGTTTGTTGCGATGTCATAGATTTGACGTACGACAACAATGAGATTTCGCAGATGTTCGTGGAATCACCGGTGTACCTTGCGACGACGGTTGTGGCGGCGGTGTATGCGATGACAGTGCCGAAGCAGCAGGCGAGTTTTCGATGGTTGGTTGGGTGAATTTTGTGAGTGGTTGTAGAGAAAAGGATTTAATGTAGGTTGTTAAACTCATTCTTCAACATGTTAACGTCGAACAAAGAAGGTAAGTATCAATTTTACATAATTGATAATCGATTTTTGATTGAGGTTAAGCTAAGGATTACTGATTTGTATGTCTTAACTTAATGACTTTGGTTTAAGCTGTGTTTTTCAATTTTACTTAGCAATATTTGAGTTTCAATCGAGTAATAAATATGCATTAGTTAATCCTTTGTTGTTTTATTTAATATGGTTTAAGCTGCTTGGTTTTGTTGATTAGGTGTGGGAATGCGTAAGAGTTGGAGCTGGTGATGAGGTGAGGTGGCAAGTTGCTTGTTGTGTTTGGTGGATGGTGGTTGAAATGGTGGTGGTGTTGTGGGGGGCGTGAAGTGGTGCTGCGTGGGTAATTGAGAGAAGCAGGGGAGGTATATTGGTGTGAATGGTGGAACAGGGGATTAGCAGGGGAGGTGAGTTTCATTGGTGGTGTTGTTTCTTTGTTTAAATTTCGTTATTGAATTTTGGTTTTGTTTTCTATTCATTAATTTAGTTTGATCAATTTTTTTTATTAAACAAGTTAATTTAGTGTAACTCATGGATTTAAGGTTGGGATTATTTTGCTAGTAACTATCGTAGGTTTTTCATTTTTTGAGTTTCTTTTCAGCTTATGTAATTTACTTTTGATTTACATTATTTATTTTTAGTTGATGGTGGTGGTAGAGTTTGGTATGGTTTGGTGGTGTTGATTATAGTGACTGCGTGGGGGAGCTGATGTTCTTGAGATATTGTTCAGTAAAAGCAGCAAGGGTATTGTGAGATGTTGTTGTAGCCTAAGGTGTTTTGTGAATGGTGTTATGTGATTAATTAGCAGGGAGTAGGGGTGTAGGTGCCATGTGCCATTGGATGTTGTTGCATGGGTGAGGGAACTGGGCAGGTGGTTGCAGAGTGTTTATGTTCAACTATTTTCCTAAGTTATGTGCTTAATCTTCTTATGGATGGTACAAGAATTTATACTTGTAGTTTGAGTTCAATCTGATTTGTCAAAACTCTATTTTACTTATATACTTAATTGATCAAAGTACTCTCATCTTTACAATTTATGAAGATTCAACTATGATATCACCAAAAATTACTTGAATCTTACTATTTCATGTCAAAGCGTGGCATTGTGCTTCTCTAGAACTGCTTGGCCGTTTGATTATATATAAATCCTATTAATGAAAAGTTTTTTCTTTCTTTTGCTACCTAGGTTGCAACTACATACTTTCATAACATTTGTTGCATACGCCGGAAATAGCCAAATTTCTCCGGAAATTTGGCTATATAAGCTCTTTAATTTCTCAGGAAATTTGGCTATATTTGACCCACTCTCAGAGATGGCTCAGGAAGGTGCATTATCCCTTGGATGGATCCGAACAAAGAACACTGGCATTAACCATTTAACCTTGACAACCAGCTTGAATTTAAATGACATCTTAATCGATAATTTCTTCATGTTCTGCATAAAAGTATTGGATATATCTTGATAAAGTTCATATCTTTACATATTTAAAAAGATTAGTTGATTAAAAAGATTAGTTGATCTACTGAGCAGTTGATGTACATGCAACATCTGTGGGGGTTCTCTATAATCCTGTGGAGGTCAAAATGGATTTCTAGTTAAAGCTGGCAAGTGAACGATAGTGAGATTTCTTTTTTTTTTGGTGAGATTTCTTTCCAAATGAACAAACAATTCTTTACTCATATGTCAAATGAGCAAACACATTTCTACTCATTTGTCAAATGAGCAAACACTTCTCCGCTCATTTGTCAAATGAGTAATAATTCTCTTCTTATTTGTCAATTAAGCAAACAATTTCTCTTCTCATTTCTCAAATGAGCAAACACGTTTTTGCTCATTTATTAAATGAGCAAATAATTATTTGCTCATTTGACAAATGAGCAAATTATAATTTGATCATTGTCAAATGAGCAAATAATTTTTTGTTCATTTGTCAAATGTGCAAATAATTTTTTGCTCATTTATCAAATGAACAAAATGTGCAAATAATTTTTTGCTCATTTATCAAATGAGCAAAACTGAACAAATAAAGTAGACGAGTACCCAAGTATTTTGTTTACAGATGAGTGTATTTTCATGTTTGGAAATGTATCTATTTGTTTATAGGACTTTCTCTAGAGTGTTGTAATTAGAATCTGCAAATGTTTTAGTCTGATTCTAGGACTTTTTCTTGCGTGTTACCATTAGAATTCGGACATGTATCTATTTGATTCTAGGACTTTCTCTGCTTTAAAAGTTGATTTAAGCTTTTATCCTCTTGCATCCTGACTCCTTATTGAGTCTCTGAAAAGAGATGAAAATCATGCTCTTAGCTGGTATAATAGTAAGAGCAAACACTACATACTACTATATCACAACATATCAATACTACTCACAAAGTTACAAGCAAACATCATTTGTTCAACTGCCTAAGATCGAGTCTCATTTGCATCAGCACAAACTAAACAATTTTGATCATCAAAGTCTATCTAGCTTCATCAGAGCATTAATTTTTCAAATGAAAAAAAAAATCAATGCTCCTTTGTCAAATGAGCAAACTATTTAATGCTCATTTGTCAAATGAGCAAATGATTCTTTCTCATTTTGTCAAATTAATGCTCATTTGTGAGCGTGTTTGAATGTTTTAAATACGTTAGCCTACTAGCTTAAGGGTAGAGCATTGTGCAAATGCACAAAAGATGTGGGTTTGAATCCCACATAGGTTCTTTTATTTAATGTGGGGACACAAGTTTGTATGAGAGTTTAATTGTAACAAAGATTATATAGTTATAAATCATTTCAAACCATTTTTTTGCTCATATAATTTAGTACGAATTTGATTTTTTTTTTAAATTAATTTTGTTTATAGAGATAACCTATGTAGAAATTGAACCTACATCCCCTATGCATTTGCATAGTGCTCTACCAATTGAGGTAATAGGTTTATCATATGTTTTAAATCATTTTCTATGTTATAAATTTTTAATCAACTCACTTGATAAATCAACAAAGAATTGTTTGCTCATTTGATAAAATGAACAAAGAATTGTTGCTCATTTGATAAATGAGCAAAGATTTGTTGCTCATTTGATAAATGAGCAAAGATTTGTTTGCTCGTCTGATAAATGAGCAAAGAATTATGTGCTCATTTGATAAATAAGAAAAGAATTGTTTGCTCATTTTGTATATGGACAATGAATTTTTGCTCATTTGACAAAATGAACAAAGAATTGTTTGCTCGTTTGATAAATGAACAAAGAATTGTTTGCTTGTTTGATAAATGAAAAAAGAATCGTTTACTCGTTTGATAAATGAACAAAGAATTGTTTGCTCGTTTGATAAATGAAAAAAGAATCGTTTTCTCGTTTGATAAATGAACAAAGAATTGTTTGCTCATTTTGATAAAATGAACAAAGAATTGTTTCTCATTTGATAAATGACAAAGAATTGTTTGCTCATTTGATAAATGAGGAAAGAATTATTTGCTCATTTGATAGATGAGCAAAGAATTGTTTGCTTATATGATAAATGTACAAAGAATTGGTTGCTCATTTGATAAATGAGCAAAGAATTGTTTGGCTTATTTGATATATGACCTAGGAATTGGTTCTTGAAGAGCTTACACCTGAAACTACACTCAATTAGCATGTAAATTACAAAACTACGAATAATTATTAAGGAAAACTTTAATGTACACCTGAAAAATGGAATATATCCAAGCTATTAATAAGGTATCATCTCATATGAGTATAACAAGAAATGACCTCGACAATAATGAATATTGAACAACGATATAGTTACTCTTACATAATCAAGGAATTGACTCAAAATTAACCATAGCTCAACACTAACCAAAAATTAGTAATAACACCATTTCTTTACCACCCACTTGATGCTAGCCTCATCTATCCTGCAATACACCACATGCCCAACTGCCTAACACACTCAGTAACAGCTAATGACACAGCATCACACCCATCCTCCCTGGCCACATATAGCCCACACCATTCACACAAAACCCAAGGCCACAACAAATAAGTCTTGCTGCTTCTACCAAACATAACCCCCCACACAACAACTCTTCATGCAGCCATTAAAATCAAAACAACACAACCAAATAATACTCAACCACTTCCATCAACTCAGAAGTAAATGACATAAACTCAAAAGTAAATTACATGAGCAAAAATATATTGACATGGTTTAAATTTAGTGCCTATCTAGCTTTATCTGTTATAGCATCTCTGATATCACCTTTCCCTTACATTCAACCAACAGAAGACACAATACTTCGATTGCCATACTAATTTAATGAGTAAAGAAATATTTGCTCATTTATCAAGTGAGCAAATAATTGAAATACTTGTTGATTTAATGAATGATTAAAGAAATGTTTGCTCATTTGACAAATGAGCAATTAACTATTTGCTCATTTTCTCAATGAATAAAAAATTGATTGCTCATTTCCCAAATGATCAAAAAATTGATTACTCATTTCCCAAATGATCAAAGAAATGTTTGCTTATTTTTCAAATGAGTAACTAATTATTTGCTTATTTGACAAATGAGCAAACTAATGGTTGCTCATTTCACAAATGAGCAAAGAAATGTTTGTTGATTTAATGAATGATTAAAGAAATGTTTTCTCATTTGACAAATGAGCAACTAATCATTTGCTCATTTGTTAAATTAGCAACAAACTATTTGCTCATTTGCTAAATGAGAAAAACATCGATTGCTCATTTTCCAAATGATCAAACAAATGTTTGCTTATTTTACAAATGAGTAACTAATTATTTGCTTTTATGACAAATGAGCAAACTAATGGTTGCTCATTTTACCACCCACTTGATGCTAACCTCAGCTAGCCTTCAATACACCACATACCCAACTGCCTAACGTACTCAACAACAGCTAGTGACACAACATAACACCCATCCTCCCTGGCCACAAATAGCCCACACCATTCACACTACGCCCAAGGGCAAAACAAATAAGTCTTGCTGCTTTTACCAATAAACAACTCAACATACCAAAACATGCATTACTTATCCAATTACATAGGATTCAATTACGTTTAATTACATTAATAATTCATTAATTTAGCATAATCCATACAACACAACAATCCAAAATTACAACAACTACAGACCAAGATTATCAATTGTAATTCTTTTGATAATAATGTCGATAATTATACTTTGATAAAATTTGATATTTAAATATAGACACGTATAAATCGCAAAAGAAGGTGAAATGAGGTAATAATGGAGAAACTAAAAGGTTGTACAATAACAAGAAGGATAAGTATGAACCTTGAAGCGAAAATTCCCGTATCCATCAACATGACAATAGTAGTGGTACCTTTCTCCACTTTCCCAGTTCACCTGTAAATTTCATTTAAAAAAAATAATCAAGTGATGAAATACTACAAATTTTTGTAAAAAAATAGGTAACAATAATAATTTGACCATATTAAGTCGGTCATTTTGATTGAGAATGATTCTGCCAAAATCATTCCAAATCTCAGACTCAAATTCCATCATAGAAAGCCATTGATAACTCATAATTTTATCAGCAGAAACAACATCCTCCAAATTACAACTTTAAAAAAAAACACTCTTAATTTCTGAAATTGTAGATAAGTTATGACAAATACTTTTTTTTAATACTATTAATAATTACAAAATTCAAAATTAAATTTTTTTTTAAAAAAAAAAAAAAAGCATTTCCATGAAGAAATCATGAGGAAGGCCGACAAGAATACCAGCACCATCACCAGTATTAGTCTCACAAGCTCCTTTGTGCGACATCCTCACCACCATTTCAACTGCATCCGTAACCTTTTTTTTTTACCATATGTACCAATTATCGATGAATTTATTCCAAAAAATTAATCCTTAAAATCAAAAACCCTAAAATCAAATGTAAATTTCAATTTTTTACCGTTTTACGGCTGCAGTCGCCGGAAAGTTTAGCAACAAAACCAACACCACAAGAATCCTTATCATATTTCGGGTCGTAAAACCTAGTTTTCGAAATCTAAATCGCAAAAACATAATTCAAAATTGATCAAATTCAAAATTAAACTGAATTTTACATATCATAACAAATTATAGCGAGAAAATCAGAGAACCTGGAGGAAAAGAGAGAAATTCTAAAGATGAGAGAGAAAATCTCAGCTATTGGATTTGATCTAATCTAGCGGCTGAGATTTGTCCTCACATAAGGTTTGAGTTCTCACATAAAGGGTGGTTCTATATATATATATATATATATATATATATATATATATATATATATATATATATATATATATATATATATATATATATATACAGTGAGAATATGTCTATATGTGATAACCCTATTATATATGAGAACAAATCTCAACCATTGGATACCTCATGATCCAACTATTGAGATTGATCACATAGTAATGGCAAAAATGTAATTTACATTTTTTTTTGGTTTGGCTCATATTGAGCAATAATTTTTTGTTCATTAATCAAATGAGAAAACAATTATTTATTCATTTATCAAATGAGCAGCAATTCTTTATTCATTTATCAAATGAGAAAAAAAAATTTTAATTTTTTTTACCGTTTTTTTTGTTATTTTTCTTTTTTTTTCTTTTTTTCTTTTTGTTTTTTTCTTATTTATCAAATGAACAACATTTATTTGTTTATTTATCAAATGAGCAAATAATTTTTGTTCATTTGATAAATGAGCAAATAATATTTGCTCATTTGATATATGAGCAATAATTCTTTGTTTATTTATTAAATGAGCAAACAATATTTCTTTGTTTTGTTTGCTCAATTTTCAAATGAGCAACTATTCTTTGTTCATTTATCAAATGAGCAACAATTCTAAAACATTCAAACTAATATGAAACCTTGAACTTACTTACTATATCTGAAAATGTAAACAATTGTTGGACCATAAGAGACCAACCGTATACTAGTTTATATTATGCACTTCATTTTCTGCATATTTTTGAAGTAGATAGTTCACAAGGTTAATTTAATACATGTTGTTCTGCTCATATCCTTCACAAATGAGCAAACTAAAATTAAAATAAGCAAACAAAATGAGCAAAAACACATACAATAAATTAAAATGAATAAACTTATATTAGAATCTCATAAAATTGCTCCATACTATCATCACATAATACAAACTCAATTAAGCTCATTTTTTATCGCCAAAATCTTCAATTTCACAAGAACGCGCGACCATAATTGTCATTGAGTGGAGCTCGAAAATGACATAATTGGTCTGAATTTTAAGTTTGATTTCTTTGTTATTGATGTTGCAAAGTTAATCACAATGATGTTAATGGCAAACATAATCGTCGCTGATTGGAGCTCGAAGACACAATTATCGACTTGAATTCGAGCTTAATTTCCGTGTTTTAAATGGCGCGAAGATGATGGTGATATGAGCACAATACAAAGACACCATAGTTGATTAGAAGTTGAGCTTAATTTCTTTGAAATTAATGGCGTGAAGTTGATGATGTATACTGAACAATAGGTGAGAGGAGAGAGAAAGAAAAATGTGGAGGTAAAAGAGAGAAATAAGGGGGTTGGTTTAAAATACTCTTTTGGTTTTGATTTTTTAGGGAATAATCACAGTCTTTAGATTAAAAAAAATTCAAAGGTCTAGATTTATTCTCACATAAGTTGGGGTTCTCACATAAGGGATGTGTTCTTACATGATCCCATTTATATATATATATATATATATATATATATATATATATATATATATATATATATATATATATATATATATATATATATATATATATATATATAAGTAGCCAGAATCCGATGGAATCACCGGCACCGAAAATCATTTATGTCATTTATCGCACCTACCCCCAAAGTTTGTGCTGTTTATTGTTCTACTTAAAGTTCGTAATGTTTAATGTATCCAAGTAATATCTTGTGTTATTCTAGCCAATTTTGTCTATAAAGAAAATATTAATGAAATGTATTTATTAATTACACTAATTTGTGCGTGATATTGTCATGCATTTTTAAATTAATACTAAATAAGAAAAGATATTCAATGCTTATTTATAGCCTTAAAAGTTATATATAACATTACCCTTTTTAATAACATACATGATAAAAATTAATTTTTTCAATAGGAATTTATTGAAAAATTAAAGAATTAAGTTTTTTTTATTATAGGGATACAAGTAGGGGTGTCAATTCGAGGAAAAGGTTCGGTTTCAGATTAGGTTTTTTAGTATTAGGTTATAACGGGTCGATTTATAATGAGTTGAAATGATTAGCGGGTCGGTTTTAAAAATTATCAAGTCAATTCGGTTTGGTTTTTTAATTGTGGTTTCTATTCGGGTCAGGTCCAAATCGGGTTGGGTTTTAATCAGTTTGGGTTGAACCGGGTCGGTTTGAAAACGGGCTTAGTTAGTTTAAAGTGGGGTTCGAATCAAAACAGTTCGGGTCCTAACCGGGTCGAGTTACAATCGCTTTGGGTCATAATCAGTTTGGGTTGAACTAGGTTGTTCTGAAAACAGGTTTCGGTTCAAAACTTATCGGGTGAAATTGAGTCAGATCATTGTCGGGTCAGGTCATAATCGATTTAAATTAAACTAGGTCGGTTTAAAAACGGGTTTACCCATTTTGAAGCAGGTTTTAGTTCAAATCATATCGGGTTAAAATCAGGTCTGATCATTATCGAGACGAGTTAATCAGATAATTGGTAGGAACGAGTCAGGTTATAATCGAGTTAAGTCTTAAATAAGTTGAATTTATCATGTAGAGAGGTGAAACGAATCGGATCATAAACATATTGATTACGGGTTGTAAACGACTCAATAATTACGGGTTATAGGCTGTAAACGGTTCGGTCTCAATGGATTACGGGTTGTAATCGGTTCGGTTTCAATGGGTTATAGGTTGAAAACGATTCGGTCACAACAGGTTACGGGTTGGAACGGTTCAAGTTTATCCGAATTTTTCCGGGTTTGAACGATTTTGGTTTAAAATGGATCGGGTTACTTTCAGGTTCTAAGGTAATTGGTTCAGGTTGTTTTCGATTTCGGGTTGTAATGGTTCGAGTTGATAATGAGTTGGGTCCTAAACAATTTGCATAAATTCGGTTCGGTTCAATTTTGAGTTGGAAGAAATTGGATTGGGTCGGTTTTCAAAAAACGGATTTTTAATGGTTCTTAACAGGTTGGGTAAGATACAAGATTATACAAAATTTTATAAAAAAAATCGTGCATAGTACGAGTTTCATATAGTTGTTTATATAGGAACTAAAATATGTGGTTAGACCAGGATCAATCCAAATCGTAATTGCCTTGTCATGTCGATCCATTAAAACATAGTGAGTTTTTTCGAACCGGGTTTGTAGATACTGCGCAACTCGCCCGCTAAATGGATCATGCTAGCCCTTTTTTTAGTCAAATGGCCTAAGGCCATAGTATCCACCCGGCCCACTTTGATATGCCCTCTTATACCAATATGAAGTTTGACAAAAACACCTACAAATAAAAACAGAAAGCACATATTATATCCTTATTCGTCCGCCAAAATTAGGCAAAAACACTCTAGCGCGCGTACTCATTCCCTTGAAATTAATTCTCGTGCAAAAACATAAACCTGCAAACTACCTTCTCAACTCAACAGTGTAAATTTCTTTCAACATTAAACCCTTGAAATTCTGTAAGTCCGCCTTTTCTTTTTATTCAAATTTTCACTATTTCTTTGTCAATTTTACTTGTTCTTGCTTCGTTTGCCCACAATTTAGTGTTATTTCGCTCCGCAATTGGGTTTTGTGTTTCAATTGTCGAGATTTTTTTCTTAAATTTTGCATTTTTACGCCGCAGTTTTTGAGGGTTTTGATCGATTGTGAGAGAAGAAGATGAGGAAGATGCATCGGAAACAGATGGTTGGTGATAGAACCAAAATTGCAGAAAAAAGTAAGGATTTTAATACTCAATTCTTTGTTGTTTTTCTTGAATTTGTGAAGATTTTGCTTAAAATTGATTGTATATAATGTTAATATTTGCCTTTTATTTTATTATTTTTTTTTTCTTCGTACTCAATTCTTTGTTGTTTTCTTGAGTTTATGGAAAATTTGTTTTAAATTGATTGCGTTTTAATGTCAATTCTTTTTTTGATTCATCTCAGTGTCAATGCATATGATGCTTATGGGTTACAATGGAGATTATAAATCTATGCTTTCTCAAGAACTTAATAGTCGATTATGGAAGAGAAATGGTAAATTGAGTCGAAAACGAATGCGAAGATTTCATTTTTTGTTAATTACTGCTGATAGTCCTACATTGTTGTCTTTCACTGTTGCATTGGGGAGGTTAATTTGGAGTAATAAATTGATGGTGAAACGAAGAAATATTGAGAAGAAACTGTCTGAGAAGATTAAAGAATGGAGTGTTAAGAAGAAAAAAAGGCAAGGAAAGCCGGGTAAATTGAAGGCGAGGAAGTTGAGCTTGAAGAAGGAGAAGAGGAAGAAAAGGAAAGAATATGTTGTGGTACCAAGGATTGTTTTCGGGTTTCAGATGAGACCGGTTTTGGGGTCGAGGTTGAGGTTGGTGATCAAGCGGAAGATGAGAAGACAGCATAGTAAAAGTGATCATGGTAGTCAAATGTATAGGCTGGCAATGGCTATGAAGTATCTGTCTCTTCGAAATGTTTATATTACATCCGAGTGGGAGTTTTGGACTGTCTGCTTTGTTTAGGAAGTTACTGGTTTCTGGGGGAGCATTGCATTACAAGAGGGTTTGAGCAATTCTTTGAGTTCGGTTGCTAAGGAGTTTGGACTCTATGTAGTCTCAGCTGACCATTTGGAGCGCCTGGAAAGTGGTTTTGGATGTTCTTCCAGTCTTCGTTGTGTAGGTAATGATTTACTCTCTCTCCAATCCCCCCTCCAAGCTATTATGGTGTCAAACTATCTCATCTATTTGGCTGACATCAAATCAGAAAAAAAATGTTATACTGACTTATGTTTGACACTTTGGCTGTCTATTTGAAACTTGAGTATTGGCATTGATGTGGGTGCTTGGATACTTTGTATTAGTTACAGAAATTGTAAAATGTTGTAGAAAATACCCGGTGTTTCATTTTTACAAGTTTATGTTTGATCTAGGTTTGATTTAATGATTTAGTTCCATGCAAAAGGTGTGTAATAAACTGACCTAAGGAGGGTTAATGTGGGTAGTCTAGTATTTTTAGTTTAATAGTCTTAAGTTTTATTGTAAATAGGGGAAGTGGGGAAAGGAAAGGGTAGGCAGATTTTTGGAGTGAATCCTTAAGAGAGTTGTGACCGTAAGTCACTATTTGAGAGTTGTGACCTCAAGTCACTAGTGGAGACTTGCCGCCTAAAGCTGCTAACTTTTGAAATCGTTTGTTATCAATCAGAGCAATTTTTTCCCTTCTATGTTATTGTTGATTAGAAGTAGTATCAATGCAAGGTGGTGTTTACAAATATGCAAATCAGATTGCTAGTCTATAGCAAGGTGGTGCTTACTTGATATCTGAAATAATGTAGACCCAAGATTGAGTTTCCTGGTCAATACTTTAGTCTTAATTTTGATTTTGATGGCTGATATTTTCTTGCCCTAATCAGTAGGGCTCGTGTGTTTTTTTGGGGCTTAGTTGATGAGGGTTTGGTTTTAGAAATGTTCACTGTTGGCTGGTGCATGGTTTAGCTGCATGATGTACTGGATATACAGGAATTTTGAGTTTAGTGTCATAGAATTTTGCTCATAGAATTCTGAGTTTAGTGTGTAACAGCTCATTTACTTTGTATATGTAGGTATATGCTTGCATTTGCTATATGCTGTTTGTTCTGTCATTTCTTTTTTTTGCTGGCTGAAGTTAGAGGCTCAGAGCTGAATATCTCGAGCCACTACCTGTTTTTTTTTATTCTGTCATGGTGTTTTGCTTATGGCTAGATTTACTACCAACTTTTTTTACTTGCCTGGAACATTTGCAGTCAAGGAAATTTTCATCATCCTACCAGATGTACCATACATCTAAGACTTATTTTCAATTTATTTCATGTCAAGATAGAGATATAGTTTGCACTTTGCTCGCTTGCCTATTTTATTCTCCTAGAATCTCTCTTTACCTATAAATCAAGGGAAAATGAACAGAGTAAATTACTGAAAACAGAAAGGAAAAAAAAAAAAAAAAACATATGAATCTAGAGAGTTCTAAATACCCTTCTCAAGACTTCTGCGGTTTCAGCATATATGTACCTGTGCAAGCCGTTGTATATATTTTCGAAAGGGTATGAATAATTGTAATTGATGAGTATTAAAACTGTTGATGTCTGATGTTTCTGGAATAAAAAAATAGTAGCTAAAACATTAAATTATGGACCGAAATTCTATAATGTGTCTTGAAGATGGCATGATCGATAAAGATCCATTAAATATATGTGAATTATCTGATTTTAATTGCTTTCTGTTGCATATATTTGAACCCTGAATTAATAGATTTCTATTTGAACTTTGCCCTAGTTATTTCACTTAAGTATGCTTTCTCCTGCTGTACATGTAAATTCTGAGAGATTTGATGGAATGATCACATACTAAGTCTTCCCTCTTGGCTCTCTTCTTTTTTCTACATGTTTTGCCCAGTTCATATCTTCATGATCCTTCTTAATTGTGTTCACTTATGCTAGCCATCATGTGCTTTAATTGCCTCTTGTGCTGTTCTACGTTGAATCTAAACATGTCGGTTTAATCTACATCCCTCTACTGCCACACGAAACCCACCCCCCTCCCCCCCCCCCCCCCCCCCCCTAAAAAAAACGTCTGCCTATCCTGTCTTTCTCACTCTCAGTACTTCACTCCTTCAGTCCTTCCAATTAATAACTATGGGCTTTTTATGCAGGTTGTCGAGTAGACTAATGTTGTAGAGAACGTATATCCAATACATCACTCATCAAGATCTTTTGGTTAGATATATTTTAATTTTCCTCACCGTGTTCTGAGTTCTGACTGCTTGTATTCGATAGTTGGAGTGGGTTGCCGAATGTCTCAGATCTCCCAAGTTAGTAGTTAAAATGTACATAATATACGTTAATCTCTCTCGTATAAGATATCAATGGATACCTGGTATTAACCCAAAAAAAAAAAAAAAAAAAAAAAAGAAAAAAAAATCATATTTAGACAATATAACAAAGTTACAATACATTATGCCGATTTTTTTCTGGCGCAGGTGAGATTACCTATGAGTTGTTCCATGTAGCTTCTGCCATTTTTTTTTTTCAAAATTTCCAGTCTTTTTGGCAGCAGAAATTAGTGCTTTTTTTTTTTTTTTTTTTTTTTTTTTTTTTTTTTTTTTCTTTTTTTCAGGGAAATTAGTACATTTCTCATACTAATTCAGTTTCAAATTAATTGCACAATGTTTAAATGGTACATTACAAGAAAAGATGAAAATTAATGTTAAAAAGTCATCATTACCAATTTGAAACTATGTTATTTTGGATTGAATTAAACCAAAGTGAGATGATCTAAAATAGAATTAGCAATTGTGTCGTGTACGTGTTTGAAATTAAACGGGTTGGGGGGACTCAATACTAACCCTACCTACTTTATAAACATTTTAAATTAAACATTATAGAAACCCTTGATACTAACTTGCCTTTTCTGCGTCCAATTTATATCATGTTGTCGTGTTATATGAAAGGTATTAGTCTCGTTCAATATATATACCAACAATTCCATATTTATTAGTTGTTTCAATCTGTGGGTTGGCGTGTGAATTTCATGTTAGAAATCTCAACATT
Organism: Chenopodium quinoa; assembly: GCF_001683475.1. NCBI lineage: Eukaryota > Viridiplantae > Streptophyta > Magnoliopsida > Caryophyllales > Amaranthaceae > Chenopodium > Chenopodium quinoa. The sequence goes on from NW_018744469.1 coordinate 1,644,570, forward strand.
AACTCGGCCTATTTAAGTAAACGTGATGAAAACCTTTGATGTTAACTGATTGTTTTTGTGTCTAGTTTGTGTCATGTTATCGACTTGTCACGTCGTGTCAGCTTTGTCAAATCTAATCTAAATTAAATTGATTTCATCAAAGTAATACTTCCTCCATTTTTTTTAATTGCACCTTCCTTTTTGGGAAGTTGCATATTAATTGCACCATTTCCCTATATGATATGCTTTTTTCACCTTTTGGTTGTGTTCACATACAAAATTCACTACCTATCCTTGTTCACATGTGAAAGCAACCATTATTACCCCAACTTTTTCTATCTCTCATTTATTTATTTTTTTTCCAAATGGGCAATTTTGACATATGCCATATTTTACACTTTTTTTTAAAAAAATAATCCCGTGCCCCCTAAATGTTGCAATTAAAAAAAAAACGGGAGAAAGTATGAAATTAATAAAAAACTCTCTTCGTTTCAAAATTAATTTTCCATTTGGAACCTAGTGAATATTAAAATGAGAGGGAATTTTTTTTAAAAAAAAATTCTATGTATAAGAAAAAACATAATCATGTGTTTAGTTTTATTCATGTTGGTGAGTAAATTATAAATATTCAATTTTGATAATAGTTGCTAATGTAAAATTAAAGATATTTGCAATTAAAGATTTGCGTCGATATACGAAAATAGAAATATCATTGTGAAATGGATTGAGTAATTAGTAAATACGACTAGTAATAGTTGTGCCTAAATTACTACTACAAGTTCATATATTTGCAGGTTGCAGGTTACAAGTTGCCACAAAGTCAACCTTGTTTCAAGAAGTCAAAGGAAGCTAAATAAAGGTCTTTCCAAGGAATATTTTAAGAAGATCCAAGTTTGAATAAGTCAAATGGAGTGCCAAAAGAATCGGGACCAGTAAGCCATTACTGGTAGCAGAGGGAATGAGTCAAACCGCAATAGATAAGGTATGGAGAAGTGGCATATTTCTCGGAAAAGAATCTAGCTATTAACTCGGCCCCGATTTTCAAGGAACCAAAAAAGGAGCCGTTGCAAAGCTTCAAGGAATCTTTGGATTATAAATATAGGAGGAAGCCATGTATAGAGGGATAGACAATCTTTAAGCTTTACATTTCATAGCAATTAGCAATCAACAATCACCAATGACGTTACTGATCTATTCTAAACTTATATTTTACTTGTACTCAATTCTTAAACTAGTTGATTGGTAGACTCATAGCCACCCGCAGTTTTTACCCTTATTCTTGGGGTTTTCTACGTCACCATATCATCTCTTTTTCTCCTTTTCCTCTTTGTTCATTTTTTTTAAATCATTCATCCTCATTCCTTGAACCTACATCATCATTTGCATATTTTCATTAGTCCAATTAAACCTAATTTTATCTGGCAATCAGAATTTAACCTAAACAGTTTGACGCCATATGTGGGACACAGTTAGATTACCCTACTCATTTCATTCGATTTATCATTCTTATTTCCGTTTCGCAATGACTGGTTCACCCCAAGAACCTACCATGGCCGAAATCCTCGAGCAATTACAAGAAACCAGAGAAGATCCAAAGTGAATCCTAGACCCACTAGGAGACTTTGGAAAAGTTGAACGAGGAAATTGAATCTGTTAAGAGCAACAAGAAAAGAAGGTTCAAAGCTGAAGATATTCCCCAATTCTCCCTTATCTCATCTGACGAATCTGTTGGAATGTAGGATAAGTATAAGAAATCTGAGAAGGAGTTTGATGGAGGAGACACTGATCCTATGGCAAAAAGGTGGCTATCATCGAGGCACATAACCGAAAAATGATGAAGCTCTTGACCCGGCTTACAGGCACATCGAAACTAATGGCCTATGAATCTCCTAATGGATTTGCTGAGTCTCCCTTCGTGGAGAACATTGCGTGAGTCCGGATTCCCACAAAGCTGAACATTCTAGCATTCCCCAAGCTGTACGACGGGACCACCGATCCTCAAGACCATGTGGCCCAGTACAAGCAAAAAATGTGGCAGTTATCAATTCCGTGGGATCTCATTGAGCCCACCATGTGCAAGTCCTTCCGTTAGTAGAAAAACACAAATGGGAAGCCGTTCAAAACCCATAATGGGAAGCGGATTTCAACCGCTTGGGCTTTGGGGGCATCCCATTGCCCCTTTAAATGGGAAGTGGTTCAAACCGCTTCCCATTTGAAGATAATGGGAAGCGCTTTTGGCTCATAACCGTTTCCCATTTGGGGTTTGAAGGGTTATTAACGTATGTAATGGGCAGCGGTTTGGCCCACTGAACCGCTGCCCTTAATGCCTTATGAAAATAAAAAAAAATTTCTTCTTTTTTTTTTCACTTAAATTGGTATACAAAGACTTGCATATATAAAAGTCAGAATTTTCCATTAATAAAAGTAATGAAATGATACAATCTTTTTTAAAAAAAAGGTAATGAAATGATACACAATCATACTAAAAAAAATAATTAAAAAAAAAATTAAATTATGGTGGCAGCATAACCCAGCATTGTAACGTAGCAGTTACATTGTAGGGCAGCAGTAGCATTGTAGAGCATCAACATTGTATGAACTGTAAGGGTGCATATCTCTCTTCTTGTCAGGATTGAACACTAATTTTTCAAAAGAAAAAGTAAATAAGGAAAGCATAACTAAGCATATTAACCAAGAGTGCAAAAAAAATTCATGAGCATCAAACCCTTCTCTTTCATTAGGAAAATGGTGATTAGAAGACACGAGAACACATTCAACTTACAAATCATTTCATGTATCAATACGCACAATGTAGCATGGTAGAAAGTATAAACAAAATAAGGATCATCAAATAAAATGGACATAATCTGTGACAGCCTTGCATGCAATGCAGCATGTACAAATTCTATACTAGCTGTCAACGAACTTATATAATACCAAGTAATATCAGGTTTTGACTAGAAACATCTTTTCAGCTAGCGACATATTCCAATGTGCTTACACAAATATCAATAAACTAGACTGGCAAGTATTGCAGCATTCATACATAATAAAGCTAACAGTCAGTACAACAAACATGAAAATAGTTAGAACTACACCACTAAACTGAAAATTGCAAACTTACACTAGTAATAAAACTTTAAATGAGAGCAACATAGTACTAGCTAGTAACCACATCCATTATAAACGAGTATAATAAACAAATTAAAGGAAAAAATAGTTAGAATAAAACCAAAAATAAGAAAGACGATAATCAAGATATAAACAAGTAAAAAACCTACAATCAGATCAGAACATAACATTACAATCGGAAAATGAACAAGTAGACAAGCAATATTATGAAAATCGACACACAGGTAAAGCACCGACAAAGAAAAAAAGAAAAGGTACACTGAAATACCTATTAGTCTTTCACAATAATTCTTGTGCATAGTTTAGAAGTTTTGGAGAAGCTTTCCTCTGATGAATTGCACTAAAAACATGGTACTGTTGGGTTTTGCAGTATCCGACACTGCGAGGAAATAAAACCAGATAACCGGATCGCATGCATAATAATTACAACATAAACAAAAGCATATAAATAAACAAAACACAAACACACAAAGAGAAGAGAGAGAAAGAAACACACCCTAGACGCGTGCTTCGCTCACTCAATGAGCTCGGACTTGAAAGCTTCAAGCTCCGCAAGTGCGAAACCTCTGACGGCTCACACCCTCACTGATAAGTATCATTTATAACACATTTTAGGGCGTTTTTGTCCCTTAGTTTTAGGTTTATTTCGGTGTTTCTTTGTTACTTCTATTCCTTTTAGTCTTGTTTTAGTTATCTTTGTCTTAGTTTATGGTTTTAGGCCTAAGTTGTGAATAATATGGTTTTTGCTCGGTTGCTAGCTTGATTTGCGTGTTTTTTTATGAGTTATTTCACTCTTTTCTCTCTTGGTCTATTTGTGTAGGTGCTTGACGCTTTCTTCGATGCTTATGACCCGAGAAAAGGCAAGAAATTTCAATAGAAGAAGCTTGAAGCTAAGAAAGAAGCTAAGAAGCTTGAGGCAAGAAAGCTTGAAGGTCGTATAAGGCCTTAAACTGAGTCTTGTTCACTCTTTCAACCATAACTTTTTATCTACACATTGGATTGAGGCGGTTCAAATTGCGTTGGAAACTAGACTTGAAGAGCTCTCCAACGGTAGGTCGCACACCCCAAGGGGCATCATAGAATGGAATTTATTACCGTTTGAATCTGCAAGACACTGCCAGGCTGCGCAGTCGCCGCGGGCGTGGCCCTCTATTCTTCCTAGCTGGTGCAACTTTCTGGAGATGCCTCGGAGAAGCCTTGCTGTGGGTCTTTTTCGAGCTTAATTTTCGGATTTCTTTCTTTCTCTTCTTTTAATATAAATAGTGGACTTCTTAGAATTCCTTAAGACAAGTTTTACATTTCCTCTCTCTTCTAATTAGGATTAGGGTTAGATTAGGATTTTCTCTCTCTAGTTTAGGAGTATTTTTAGAGAGAGAAATCTTGGATTTCAATGGAGATTTGAGAGCTTGAAGAAGCAATTTTGTGGATTCTCTTCTCATCTATTCAATGAGCTTTTCTAACTTTCTCTCACCTTTATTGCTTTGTTTAATTCTTGTTTTTGCTTATTTCATTGTTGATTAGAGTAGTTAATTAGTTTACTTGTTTGATTCTTGCTTTAATTCTAGTTTTACCTTGTTTTCCATGTTTTCCTTCATTATGTTTGCTTAGATTTTGTTCTAGGGAAATGGATGAAGGTTATGTTGATGAATTGAGTGATTGGTTGTGATTAGTATGCAATTGATTCTTGATTGTTGTATTTGCATGATGCTTACATTGACTAGAATCTTTTTAGCTAATTGATTTTTGGTTCTTAATTGTGCTTTCAATCAATTCAATTGTATGTGCGGAAGTGAGTTGATTGAGCGTCTAGATTCTTCCATACCTTTGTTAGGCTAGTTGCTCGGGAGTGATTAGCTTAGTAGGATAATTAGCATGCTTAATTGCGCGGGAGTGAGTTGAGTGTGTTCATCGTTCCTAATTGAGATCATGATCATCTAATTGCGTCTTGTTATTGAATTCATTAATGTAATTGGGTTCCCCTTTCCCTAATATCTTGTTAATTGCTTTAAGTAGTGTTTTAGATGTTTCTCTCTCTATCTCACAACCTTCGTACTAGTCTAATTACCTCAAATTAATACACTTAGTCCTTGTGGTTCGACCCTAGCTTGCTACTATCTAGTTTGAACTTGATAGAGTTAGGTTAGGAATATAAATTGTTGATTTGATTTAGGATAGTAGACACGACTTATTGTTCCCCGATCAAATTTTTGGCGCCGTTGCCGGGAACTAAGGCGTTCATTAATTTGTGTTGATCAGATTAGCTAGGTTCTTGTGGATAGTTTTGATTTTTGTTTTCTTTTCTTTGCTTCGTGTGAAAAAAAATTAAATAAAAAATAAAAAATGGCATGCTTATCTATTCCTCAATTCGATGCTGAACCTTTCTATGCTTACTTTGAAAGACTCGATGGTTTCCTTAGTTTCTATGTTTGTTCTCTTAGTGATGCTTGTGGTATAGCTTATTGGGGTATGAATGAGTATAATAGGGGTGTGGTTGAAACTATGTTTAATGGTGAATTTGTGCTTTGTCCTTGGATATACTTGGAATTTCTTCGTTTGGTTTGCTAGAGATACTTGTGATAGGGATTCTCTTGTTTCTAGTCTTGATGCAAATATTGAAAATTCTTCTAAGTTTTGCATGAACTCCCTTGATGTGCCTAATGCTCCTTATGAAATCCTATTATGCATGTTGACCCCTCCCCCTTATATGCTCATTGTGATGAGGTTTGTGCTAATTTTGATGATATGCAATTTGATTTTGATCATGAACCTCAACCCAATAACATTGATGCCCAAATTCTTTCCCAAATACAATATCTCTACCAACAAGTCCAAGGGCTTCAAGAGGAACAAAAAGTGAGAGAAGTGAGACTTTCGCAAGTGATGAGTGCTAGGGTTGTTGGAAATGGATGCGAGGCACCTCACTTGGACTGTGAGAGTGCTTTGAAGATGATGTGGGCTAAGGGTGTAAAGGTGAGGGGAGTTTTTCTTGTGATGAGAGGATTTTTGAGAATTTTGATCATTTTCATTCCCCTTTTGAGCTTGAGCACTCTCCTTCCCCTTATTTACCCCCTTTGAGAGCTTCCTTTGGTGAGGATGTGAGTGAGCCATCTTCAATATTGGATGAGGGAATTAATGAGGAGGATGATGATGAATTTGAGCAACCAAGAGAGATTGAGAGTCCCTTGGATGATGGTGGAGGAGTTGAGAATGAAGTAAATGTTGATTTTGTGGATTCTAACCCCTTTTTCCATCTTGATGAGTCTACCTTGCATGTTTGTGACCCTTCGATCCATGAGTATTTTGACTCATTTGAGGTTATGACTAGTGTGTTCATTGAAGGAGTAACGGAAACTCATAGCCTTTTGAGTGAGCTCATTGATAATGCTTTATGGAAGAGAAATGAGTTTGAAATGAATTTGCATCCTTTCATGCATGGTTTTGAGACTCTAGGCTTTGAGGATGTTGAGGGAGTTGTTGTCCATCGTTGTGATAGAGAGGAAGATGTGGTTTCTTTTGGAGGTTTGATGTTTGAGGGAGATGGAGATCATGAGTGTTCTTCTTTTGAGGACTCTATGATTGATTTCTATGCTCTTATTGGTGATTTGAGGAATGATGGTGAGGGAGAGTTCATAGGTGAGACCGTACCATTGCTCCTATTCCCTTTTCTCATGTCCCTTTTTCAAGAAGATTTAACCATATCCCCTACTATCCTATGTCCCTCCCTTCTTTTGTCAAAGATCCTATTAGGGACCCTCCTTCAATTGGTGATATTCAAGCCCATCTCTCATCGATTATTGAGGAAAAGGGTGATTTTGCCACCCAAAAAGATTTTGAGGAGGTTTTGCCTTTTTATTCTTTTTTTTTTCTTATTTTCTTGATTTTTCTTTTGATTTTTCTTCTTTCTTTCGGCATCTCCCACCTAATTTGCGTGCAATAATCTTGATGCACGTCCTCCTCCCGTCATTTGCCTACTGTTTATCCTATGAAATGTGTTGTAGTGCATTTGACAAGCTCTTGCATTTATTGCAATATTATTTACTAGAGCGGTCAAGCTTGGACCTTAAGCAAGCCTTTCTCGGGAAGTAACCCGTGTTTTATTTCTTTCATTTTCTTTTCTTTTTATTATAGATTTTCGTTCATGGAAATGTTTGTGTTCCCTTCGCTAGGTACATAACTTGGTATACTTTGGTGCATTGGTATTGGATCAAGAATCAAGGAAGTTTGACTCCTCTTTCATAGCATATGGTATATGAGGCATATCTTTAGAGGAAATTGGCTTTGAAGGGTTAAATTGGGTCACTTGCAAGTATTTACACCCACCTATATCCGGTAATATCTTTCCTTGCTCTTTCTCTAATGGTTGGTGGCTTGAAGACCATGTGTTGGTTTGTTAAATTGATTACTTTCTTTTCCCCTCCCATGGACTCTACGATTTATGATTTGAGTGTATTGTCTCATTCAAGCTTGGGGGAGGGTATTCTATCATGCTTGGGTAGAATGTTGGTCCATTTTTGCCATGCACTTGAGTATATGTATTTCCATGTGTTTTCTTATATTTTGCAATGTGTTTTGTTTTATTCTTGATTTGGACATAATACTTTTGGATTTGTGTTCTTGAATGCTTTTCTTCTTAAATAGTAGTGGTTTGCACGCTTTGAGATATCTTGGGTTGATTTTAGGATAGAGTATGGTAAGGTAGTATGTTAAGAACTTTGGGACCTTGAAGCCCTACTCTACTTGTTTGTGGTAAGGAGTTTTTTCCTATAGTGAATTTGAAGCCAATAGTGAGTTTTTGCTAACCATGTGAGGTTTCATTTCTATAGCCTTCTACCTATTTTGCATGAGTGGCACATGGATCCTTGACTATCGCTTACTTTATTTAGAACTTGCCTTTATCTCCCGAGATCGCGACCAAACCATTTGGGAAGGACAAAGACATCTTTTCGGGGTGGTTATTTTTGCTTTTCTAGGTTTCGATTTTATATTTTTGGTTTTGGGTTTACATTTGCCTCCTTGCTAACCATTTGAGCCTTATACCTTCTTTTCAAGCCATATTATTAGACTTCATACCATTTGTTTCATTCTTTTCACCTTTGGTTTTTGTGAACCTAGTGGTAATGAGTTTGTTTAGTGATTATAAGTGCAATAGTTTGAAGGTATGAGTTCATTTTGTATAGAAAATATGTATTGTGTATAAGTTTGTGAATAAAAGCAAATGTAAAGTTGAAAAATCTGTCCATAGTCAAAAGAGGCGAGGACAAAGCAATGAAAAAAAAAAGAAAAAAAAATGTCAAGCACAAATATATTTTGATGTAGTTATGATTTTCCTAGTTTAGGGCATTGAGGACAATGCTCCATTTAAGATTGGGGAAGCGTGTCTACGCTTTTTGTATATATGTTCGTGATTTTGGTTTGAATAAGATTGGGGGTGTTGATATTTTTGTTTGAGTTTTGGTGATAACTTGGTTATGGTGTTGAGAATTGGCCATTCTTATGCTTCACAATTAGGTATACCACCAATTTTCAAATATTTAGCCTACCTTTCCCCTTTTTGCCCATACGTTACAACCCTTCAAAGACCTTTTGACCTTTGTGGTTGAGTCACAAGTCGGTGGAGGGAGATGGGATTCAAGCTTATGGAGCGGTTTGCATAGTCAAGATGTGGAGTAGCCCTAAAATCTCTTCTTTTCCGGTTCCCTAGTGGAATAATTGAGATGCTCACTAGAGGTGAATTTGAAACTAGTAGGTAGAACGCGGTAAGATCGTTTTGGATGAAGGTGAATTGTGTCTTATTAGTTCTCTATGCTTAGCATTTCTTATGTTTCAATCAACCTTGGATATCTTGAAGCGTGCACTACTCTACTGTTTAGAAAGACTTGTATTCATTTGTGCTTGTTCATTTGCAAAAGTCCATTCATGAACATTTGTTTTCTTTCTTTTTCTTTTGATTTCCTTTTTATTCTTTGCCTTGTTTTGCTTTGTTTTTTTCAAGAGTTGTGGGTTAAACTCTTAGAAAACCCTCACGAGAGCACACTCATCCTCTAGAGCGATCTAGGGGTTTAAAGGGCTTATCTTTAGTTGCTAAAATTGACCGTGATTCCTACGAAAGTGAGTGAGTGTACATTCTCGTCTCCTTTAGTGTGCTAGTGTTGCTTGAATAAATCCTTCTCCTTTTCTCTTTTGGTTTTGTCTTGCTCGAGGACGAGCAAGAGTTAAGCTTGGGGGAATTTGATAAGTATCATTTATAGCACATTTTAGGGCGTTTTTATCCCTTAGTTTAAGGTTTATTTTGGTGTTTGTTATTTCTATTCCTTTTAGTCTTGTTTTAGTTATCTTTGTCTTAGTTTATGGTTTTAGGCCATAGTTGTGAATAATATGCTTTTTTCTCGGTTAATAGCTTGATTTGTGTGTTTTTCTATGTGTTATTTCACTCTTTTCTTTATTGGTCTATTTGTGTAGGTGCTTGACGCTTTCTTCGATGCTTATGATCCGAGAAAAGGCAAGAAAGTTCAATAGAAGAAGCTTGAAGCTAAGAAATAAGCTAAGAAGCTTGAGGCAAGAAAGCTTGAAGCTCGTAGAAGTCCTTAAACCGAGTCTTGTACACTCTTTCAACAATCGGAGAAACCTTGCCGCAAGCGCGGCTCCGGCCACCGCGGGCGCAGCCATGCCTGCCGCGGGTGCGGTCATTTGGGTCTTTTTCGAGCCTAATTTTCGGATTTCTTTCTTTCCCTTCTTGTAATATAAATAGAGGACTTCTTAGACTTCCTTAAGACAAGTTTTACATTTCCTTTCTCCTCTATTTAGGATTAGTGTTCCGGGGTTATAGGAGTCCCTCGGGAGAGTTACAAATCTGGGAATGCGCGCCAATTGTCTGTACCTGCAAAACCACGAAACTCTGGTTGGGTGGAGTTCCGCCTCCAATGATCAAGTTAGTACGTCTCCAGATGTATAAAAGTGCGGAAAGTTAATGGGTTTTCTCTCTAATTCAGAGAGATTCTGCAATTGATATTGCTCGGTTTTTGAGTTTGTATTTATGAGGATTTCTGAATGTATAATAAATGAGGAGTTTCCTCTATTTATAGCAGATGAAGATCTGCTCCCCTATTAGGGTTACAATGCCATGTGTCAGCATTCTATTGGATCCCATTGGCCGTTTCTGGGGCTGACACGTGTCATAGGGTTTTTTACCCCAAACATTCTAGGGAGGTGACGGTTCGTCTCCTTCCCTCCATTTTTTCTTTTTCTTTTTTTTTGAATTCGAATTTTGAATTTGAATAGGAGGAGGCGACGATTCACCTTCTACCTTCCTCCTATAAATGGGAGACTTCCCCTCTCATTCCATACTTTGCAAATTTTTCACAAAAAATTTCCTTGAGAGAAAAAAGCTCTGACACCGGCTGCTCTTGTGTTCACCCAGCTACTTTGATTCAGACACATCCGGATACCGGTTGAGTGCTTCCTTGATCAACTCTCTAAGGTACCGTCTGACTTAGTCTCACTTTCTTCTTTATTTCAATATTGCCACAGCCGGCCTTTTACCGTCTGGGGTATTTCTAAGCAATTCCATTCATAAATTGCATTCCATAGGCCCACAGCCGGCCTTTACCGTCTGGGGCATTTCTAAGCAATTCCATTCATAAATTGCATTCCATAGGCCCACAGCCGGTCTTATACCGTCTAGGGTATCTTCGAGCAATTTTCTTCATAAATTGCTTACAATAAACCCACAGCCGGTCTTATACCACCGTTAGGGGTATCTTCGAACAATTGACTTCAAAAACTGCATTCAATAGACCCACAGCCGGTCTTGTGCCGCCTGGGGCATCTTTGAGCCATTTTCTTCAAAAATTACATTTAATAGACCCACAGTCGGGCTTATGCCGTCTGGGGCACTTTGAGCAATTTTCTTTATAATTGCTTTCAATAGACCCACAACCAGCCTTATACTGTCTGAGCTATCTTTAAGCAACTTTCTTCATAAATTGCGTTCCATAGGCCCGCAGCCGGTTGTATACCGTCTAGGGCATCTTTGAGCAACTTTCTTCATAATCTGCTCTTCAATAGACCTACAACCGGTCTTATACCGTCTGGGGTATCTTCAAGCAATTTTCTTCATAAATTGATTTTAATAGACCCACAGCCGGTCTTATGCTGTCTGAGGCACTTTGAGCAATTTTCTTTATAACTGCTTTTAATAGACCCACAACCGGTCTTATACCGTCTGGGGCATCTTCAAGCAATCTTCTTTAAAAACGCCTGACCATCTGCTTTCTTTATAACTTTCAAAACAACCACATCCAGTTTTTTCCGCCTGTGGTATCTTTGAGTCACATTTTGGAATAACAGTTGTTTTCTTGCAAAATTTCAGTTGCTCTTCAAAGGGGTACATCTGGGCACCGTCTGGGGTATCTTTAAGCAAAATCTCAAAGATCCGTCTACTAGCAAGCTTCTTCACAACTTCAAGGTACCGTCTCTGCCCCTTGCAACTTTTTTGAGTTTTTCCCGGTTGTATAGGTTGTTAGAGAATAATGGACTCTCCCAACACACACACACACGACACGACCTAGGGCAGTTGTTTGGACCACCCTTACTCTTCTACGAATTCGACCGTCTCTGTTCATGTGCAGGACAAAATGGCTCGGATAAGGAACGGTTGTTGACCCCGAGTACATACCAGTCAGATGATTCAGCCGGAACTCCGCTTGATGATGCTCTTGTTGAGGATGCTCCATATGACCAACTAGGTGCACCTAGTACGCCCGGGGATAAGATCCTTGTAGAGTCAGAGAGCTCAGGCGGTGAAGAGTCCGCCCAGCAATTTGACTCCACCGAGTCCACAATGGAGCCGGATGCCCCTCAAGAGGATGATGAGGCATATAACTGGCCTTCAGCAAATAACCCAACAGAGGCGCACATGAGCTCCCGGGACGTGGTTACTATGAATGCAAACTTCCCTGCATTTTTGAAGAAGCGCCCGGTAGGGGCCGGATGGGAAATAGTTGTGCCACCGGTATATGCATCCGTCGTCTGTGATGACGACTTGGATCATGCTGATAATTACTTCGGCTGCTATGAGGCGGCAATCAAAGCCGGCCTCCGGTTCCCTCTCCACAACACCATTAAAGCCATTCTAAGGGGTTACGACCTTGGCGTATGGCAGCTCACACCCAACTCTTGGGTGAACATTTGGGGTTCATAGCCGCGTGCGAAATGCAGGACGTGACGCCTAGCTGGGAGGCGTTTGCGCACATGCACTACCTGAGCCGTGCGCCAGGCGGCTGGAATGCGTGGTACACATTGACCACGCATCCGGAGTACATGATGACTTTGGAGAAGCCATCTAAATGGATCAGCTGGAAGTGCAAGTTTTATATGGTCTCTTCTCCATCTCCGGATGTTAACATCCGGCTACGCCATTACAATAAGCACCCGACTCTACTGGGAAAGAAATGCACCCTCCCTAAGATTCCGGAGAGGTCTTGGGACCAAATAATGGAGCCGGGCCTTTTTAAGAAGACTACTATGCCACTGGATGATGGGACACAAGTTATTGTCCCCAAGTTCTGGGTCCCTCATCCGGACTGGTTCAAAGACGAGGCGTTCCTTTTCGCCTGTGATCTTAGCACGTTTTGGAGTAAATGTAGGTTTATTACTTAACTGGCGTATTATGCCGCCTGTATGTTGTTTGAATGATCCCTAACACACACATTTTTTTTATTTGCAGAGAAAGGACTTGAGATGACTCCTCTTGAAAAAACGCTGGCTTAGTCAGCCGCTGAAATCCGGAAGGAGCAGCTTGAGAAAAAGAAGGCCCAACTGGGGGCCAAAAGCGATGGGGTAAGCACCTATTGACCTTTTTACCGTCTGTATCTCTTGCAACCAATCTTAATACTAACCGGTTGCTTTGCCTTGTTTTATAGTCGGGGAGCCATAACGTCCCTCGGTCTTTAAGGCAAATGCTGAAAAGGCTGGGTGAGGAGCCTGCCCAACCATCTTCTCAAAGGAGAAAGGTCCCGGGTGGCCTCGTCCCTTCCTCAGCCGGAAAACCACCGCCTCCTGATAGGCCCACAACCGCAGGCAAAAGTCTGCAAAGTCTGGGTTTGAGCTCAGGACCGGCTGAGGCCAGGTCTAGGAAGCCTGAGGTTCCCACTGGCCGGGTGCTTGTTGTTGCATCCGGCTCTAATGCGGCTGGGGGTGGTGTCACCCCTCAGCCAGAAAACCAACGTACGTATCTCACTTTTGACCCTCCTTGGCTGCTTAGGCCTGTTCGAGTCAAATCTCAGGCTACTCAGTCAGGAGATTCTTCAGGCAACCGGCTGGATATAGGCGCAGCATATGCCAAGCACTTAATGAATATATCTCGTGATGCAGATGCCCCTTCTCGTTGGCCGTATATGCAAAACTATGCCAAGAGAATGTTGAAGACCCTCACCCGGTCCGAGAAGGAGGCGGTACCGGGTATCAACCAGGTCAACATTGACCGCATCAACTCACTACTGGCTGAGGTAATACACTGGTTGTGGTACTTTGGTACAATTTTGCTAATTGCCGGTTGTATTATAGCTGAGAAGCTAATTTCTTTTCCGGCTGACTTTGCAGGTGATGTTGAGGGTTGACGAGATGAAAGCCCCCTTGTGGAAGAAGCAAGAGGAGGTAAGGGATTCCCAGAGATGGGCAGCCGAATAAATAGATGTTTGTCATCCTAGACCTCACGGCTGCTGCTGAGACAACCAACAAAAATGCTGCCGACTTGGAACTCCAAGTTAACCAACTCAAGGCTAACGTCAAGGCCTTGGGGGAGGCTGATAAGGAGAACACTAGGCTGAAGGCAGAGGTCACCTGGCTGAAGGATGAGCTGGTTAAGACTAAGAAGGAACACCTGGACCAGTTGTCGTCTAAGTAGGACCGACTGGTTACCGAGAACGAGAGCGACTGCGAAGCGTGTATGAAGATGGCACGGTCTATGATCCACCCGGACACCGACAATGCTTTCTTCGACTTGAGGTATAAATACGCTACCGAGGTATTTGATGAAAGGAATGGTGTCCTCCCAACAAGTATATTATTCTGATAGAGGGTTCAGAATTATCAGGAAGCTAATTCTTCAGTGAGATCAAGTGATCGGAATGCCTGGGTGGAGGCCGCTTTCGATCTGTAATATTAGTGAATAATTAATATTACAGCTTTGTCTTGACTGAACCCTTGGGGTCAAACCCAAACGAACTGCCGATCCGAACCTACGAATCAATTCGAAGGATTTGATGAGTCACTAGAGTATTACGAACACAGACGTCGGATATCGAGCCTAGGGCGCCGAGACCGAGCGTCGCAAAATCAACAAGCAACAAGTTCGAGCAAAACCGAAGCATCACATTTGGCCTAGCCATGTGGTTTCTAGGCTAGCTCGAGCTAGCATGCACCTAGCACAACACCATCGCAACACCATGGGAGTGCGTGTGTGCGTGCATCGCTAGCACTGCACCATGGGTGTGTGTGTGCATGCATCGCTAGCACTGCACCATCGCAGCACCATGGGTGTGCGTGTGTGCGTGCATCTCTAGCACAACACCTTCGCATAGCAGCACGCTGTGCGTGCTTGTGTGTGTGCGTGCCTTCGCATAGTAGCACGCTGTGCGTGCTTGCGTGTGTGCGTGCCTTCGCATGGCTGCATCAAGCACAACAGTGAGCTGGGAGCCTCGCCTAGCAGCAGCAGCATGCGTGGCTTGCAAGCAACACTCATGCGCTAGCTGGGCTGTGCGTGCTTGCTGCGCTATGCTGGGTGGCTGTCTAGCAAGGCAGGCTGCCTAAGCTTGTGTAATCCCCCATATTTTTTTCTTAGTAAATAATAATTATACATTTTTATGTATTTGAGTATTTTATAATAATTTTATATTTATGTAAATATTTTGAAAAGATTTGACAAAATAAAAAACAATAACTTATATTTCAATAGCATTTTACTCACTTTGGGCTATGATTACCATTCTAATTCTACAAAAAAATAAAAGAGTCCAAACCCTCATTTTTCTAATTAAGTAAACTTCTCTCAAAAACCCTCCTCTACTGCTTCCCCTTATTACTCCTCCACTGCCTTCCTCCTTCTCCTTTCACGACTCACAAAAAAAAATAAAAAAATTCTGCTGCCTTCGTTGCTGCTGCTGCGCCACTGCCGCCTGCCCTCAGCCGGAGTTGCCACCTGCTGCCACCGTCGCCCAGCCACCGGACCACCGGTCCATTCTCCTTCTCTCTTGTTATTGTTTTATTGTTAAAGTATTAATCTTTATTTAATCTTGAATTTAAATTTTTTTTATTATGATTTAATCATGTAAATAGATTTATGATGTTTAAATTTATGAGTTTTATGATGTTTAAATTATAAAATTGATTTTCAGATTTATTTAGTTAAAAAAATTAGGGTTTAAATGTTGATTTTCATGATTTTAGGGTTTAATAACGTGTTGCTAAAGTTATTCAATTTAAGCATGATTTTGTTGTGATTTTGCTATGAATATGATGATGTTTAATTCAACAGCAAGTTCTAAATTTTTCGTAATTAATTTCTAAATTTTGCTCGTAATTTCCCTTAATCACGTTTTAATCACGTCTTGTCTCTGACTCGTCTGATTTTTGCAAAAAAAATAGTGTTTTTCGTGTTTAAACGACGCTCTAATCAAAACACACTACCATGGTAGTGATACCACCTTCTCGTGGCCAAATTCAGGCTCTAAATATGATTTTTGGGCAGTTTTAGATTTTTAACGAATGATTGATGTTTTAAATAAATTTTCAGATTATAATCCTACTTTAAAGTTGCTGAAATTTTATGCTAAAAGCTATATTTTCGTAATTTTAACATACAAACTTGTAATTGAACTTTGAATTGTTAACTTTGACTATTGTGAGCAATTTTAAAACATTATTTTAATGATTTAAAGGATTTTAATGTAGTTTGGTATTGCTGTAAAATACATTACTTGGATATTAATTGAGCTATTGTTGTTTTGTTTAGGAGAGGACTTCGTAGAAGGTGACTTTTACTCTTAAGGTGGCCAACCAATTCGTGTACTCAAGGTACGTATAAGAATACAAGGAACCTTGATTATAGGAGCATGTTTAGGGACTTGGAAAAACCTAGAATCATGCTGGAGAACTTGTGGATTGGTTGAAAATGTTTGGTAATGAGTTGATTGATGATAAATGTGATGATTGGTTTAATTCATGTATGAGAAATTTGCATTGATTTTTCCTTATGAGCATTATTTATGAAATACTTTGCAAAGTGAGCTTAGAAGCAAAGCTACAAGAATATATATGGAATGAATCATTTTAATTACTTATTCATTTGTATTTAAATGGAATGAGTAAAGGGATATTTAAAGTCTTATAAGACGAGGTTGAGGATTGAGGTGCCTTATGCACTTAAGGTGTTTATAAACTGAGGTAGTTAAATGATTCAATACTAAATATTGTTTGTCACTAATAAATCAAGAATTGAATTGGAAATTTGAATTGTTTGAATGATGGAAGTATGATTGGTTGTATTGTTTTGCATTTGAGTCATCATCAAGTTTAAACTAGTAAATCACGTAAAGTGCAAGATGGATGAGCAATAAAACTCTGGATTTGTGCACATCTGGAGTATTGACAAACAGGGGTTGGGGTACACGGGGTATTAGCCGTGTACTTTTCAGAGGCCGTCTGATCTACGAGTCTCTTGTTTTAAATTCTTTGAAAATTATAATGAGTTAGATGAGATCTCATACTAGCTATGGCCACAGAGTCGCGCCCGTCTGCCATTAGATGTTTATTAATGTCTTCCAAAAGGAGGCATAGGGTTTTCTTATTTAATGTTCCGGAATGGAGCATAGGGGTTCAACCTGGTCTATTGCTTAATCCAAACAAATTAATGAAGTGATCTATACTATTTAGAAAAATAAAACTTAGTAATAAGTAACAATTGAGTCATGTGTTCGAGTTAATGATAATATCGTGAGTGTGTGGAATGCTTGTTAGTATCATGCTAAGACTCTTTACTATATTTCGTAGCTTGTATGTACTCAGCGTTGCTGATTGCGTGCTTTTGTGTGTTTCTCTTGGTCATGGCCTTCGCCTCCAATGACCTTGTAATGATCCAATTCTTACACTTGTAAAATTGGGGAGCAGATTAATCACAGGTTTTTGCATATACTGAAATTACATCAGGGTGATGGGAATTGAGTGGAGCGTTGGTTAACCACTTAGCTTATTTCATTTCATAGATTGAATGTTATTTTGGTTCTAATTCCATTTACTTCCTATTTTACTGGATTTTGAATAAGGGTCGTTATGGTTCCAACTTGTAAGACTAAATTTAGTTTTGACTTTTAGTTTTGAAACTTATATTCTTTCTAAAACTAAATTAGTTTCCACTACTGATTTCTGAAACTAGCCTTAACGTTTGAACACGTGCTGGTAGCACGCCATTAATTCTCTCTAGAGGTTATTAAAAGTATTTACTGGTGATTACTGGTTATTACAGGTGATTACAGGTGATCACAGGTTATTGCAGGTTTAAAGAGAGAATTACTGGGGTGTTACAGCTTGCCCATGCATTGAGGCCGGTTTTGGAGAAGTGGGGACCTAGGCTAGGAGCCATGCCTTGGGGAGCAAGGCAATGGTCCCCCCCTTGATTATGGTCCTCACCCAACCTCTCCTCTCCTCATGCCACTTGTTGATTGTTGATTGAATTGTTTTATAATTTATTTTTGATTTAAATAAATTAGCAGAAAATGCACAAGATCCCACATTGATCATGAATGGGTATGCAAGTTGCATTTCCCTATAAATACCCCATGATTGGGCATTTGGAAACCAACTTGAGTGGAACTCAAAAAGGCATCTCTTATTATTAAGAAAACCTTTAAGTTCGTAAAACTCTAGTTTTATATTTGGTCAAGTCTCGGCTAACCCTCGAGACAAAGATCGTTCGGGTCGGGTCGTGGGTACGAGCCGTTAGAGGCCGTCACGCTTCTGAGGCTTTAAGCTTCGAAGTAAGAGCTCGGTTTACGAGCGAAGCACAGTTCAAGGGTATTACTTCTTTATCCTTTCTCTTAATTATGTTCATGCATGCTTTATTGCTTTAATTATTGGGGCGGATCTTGGGGGGTTTCTCTTCCGCGTAGTGTTGGACGCTACGAAACCCAACAACGGTATCGGAGCCGCGCTCTCTTTTAATTATTGTAATTTGTAATTAATTAAGGTGATTTAAAATGGATTTAAATTTCTGGTTATGCTTTCTAATTGGATTAGAAGCTCGTTTTAATTATTTTTTAAAACTGGTTTTTTTTTTAATTTTGGCTGACGAACCTAGATTTCGACTCAAAAATAGTGTGTTTTGGGTGGAATCGATGTTCTGAATCGTTTCTGTCCCTTTTAGAATTGTCTAGAAGCCAAAATCCTCCCAGAAATATGTTTTTCGAGGGGTTTTTCGTTTTTGACGAATTTTTTTAAATCTTTATGCCTTGATTAATTTAAGAATGTCATGGGTAGATTAAATGCATTGTTGCATCCCTAATCTACAGCAATTTTAAACCCTTTTGAGCATGGTTATGAAGTCATAATGTGTGATTAAGTTGGTATGTTCAATTTCTCACATAAACTTATTATTTCACAATCATGCAAATCAATTGCATTAAAGTGTGAATGTTTATTGTGAATGTGAAATTTTAAAGTTCCTAGTATATTAAGATCTAATCTTTGAGTGTTTAAATGGTTGGAACTTTGATTCTAAATTCTATGATTGAACTAATGTAGGATTTAGTCATTTTTTAGTTGATTAAAATCCTTAAAGTTCAAGTACTTGTGATTAAATCTTGATTAATCTTCATATTGGAAAATGTAATTTTGTTATTTTACACCAGTTAAAAATTGGAAAATTTTTCATTGGATGATTGGTTTTATTTTCCAACTCCCTATTTTGTCAAAACTCATCATTAATTTACATTTTGGTTAAATTAATTATGGGTATAGCCCTTCAATTTTAAAGCATCAAGAACGACCTAAATTATTTCAAAAGGTACTTTTGGATGATTTACGCTTGTGCACCATTAAAATTGAATTTAATTAAGTTGGACTTACTTTATTTCATTTTGCCCTAAATTGATTCTAAAATAAATTTAGGATTAATTTTATGTCACATGTAAATTGGGATTAAAATCTTGGGAAATGGCACGCAAATCGAGGCAACAACACCTATGCGCCACCAAGGCTAGCCGGGCTGCCCAAGCAGCCCACATGTGGCTGCCTATGGTGCGCACAAGGGGGGTGTGCCTTGAGATGCTGCTGCTGTGTGGCAAGGGGCAGCTGTTGCGGGCTGATGGCTTGATGCGTGTCCTAAGGCTACTGGAGTGCTTGTGCGTGCTGCTGGCAGCGAGGCAGCAAGCCCCAACCAGCTAGCCAATTACTGCTAGCGCCAGCGAGCAGCTAGCATGCGTAGCGTGCTGCTGGTGCTAACTAGCATGGCGTGCTGCGCTAGGCGAGCATGCTGGCACCTAGCACCAGACGCAACACATGGGCTGCCTAGCAGCCATGGTGCGCAGCCCTCGTGTTTTGAGGGTGGGCTATTTTGCTTAAATTTTAGGCTATCGTGTTTGCAAAATTTTGTCGTTTTTAATTCATTTAACTATTTTAACAAGGTTAGACCTCGATTTTTCCGGCTCTTGCAAAATTTTAATTTTGACAAAATTTAGGTTAACCGGCTTAATTAATTAGATTAATTAAGTTGGATGCGGAATTTAGTGGGAGCTTCGTTAATTGCACGATATTATTGCGTCTTAATTACATAATATGTTAAACAACTTTGACTAGTTTTTATTAGGCGTGTTAATCGGATTAACCACCTAAGTTAGTTACTAGTTTTCGCGTGTTGTGCATTATTACTTGTTTTTCGTCGTAAAATGCATGGGCCATTCACATATAGTAAATGGATGAATGGAAAATATGTTGTTTCACATGTTTCGTGAAAATGGCAACTAGTGGGGCCCGATTAGGATAGAAAATACGGATTGCGATCCGTTATGTATTTTTGTAAATCTAAATACGGTCTGCGTACCTTTGAGTATTTTTGTAGTTTAATATTTAGATTAATCCTAGGCGTAGTAGATAGTAATTTTATTTTGGCGAAGATGTCTCAAGACGGCGTTTCGATGAAGACGAGCCAAGATGAAGACCCTTGAAGATATGAAGATTTCAAGGGGTCATGCTAGTTTCCAAATGCATCTATTTTATGCTTTATATATTATTATGCTTATATATATATATATATATATATATATATATATATATATATATATATATTTGAATGCTAGATGCATGTCTAGGATTTCAAAATGTTGCGATGATTAGTTAAGTTCACTTAAATCAACCAACATAGAAACCCTAGGTCCCTAAAATATTGAGCTAAAATTTGTCGTTCCAAGAACAACACTTACCGAACTAATGCGCATACGTGATGGGCTACGCCAAAGCGAGGCATCACTACCTCCCTAGGAACGTAAGGTGTACTAGGTATACGAGTTGATCTTGGTTAAGCTCAATGATATCAGTAAGGAGTCCTTAGATGTCGTAGAAAAAGAGATAAGACGTCAAGGATGCATTAGATGCGACGTTTTATCAAACCGAGAGTAGCTTAGAGCTATTAGAAATTAGATTGCTTACCCTAAGTTATTAAGTGTTAAGACAAGCCAAAGCATGCTTAATCACTTTTTGATTTTTGGGATCTTGGAATCATTTTATTCTCGCCTAAAAGGGACAAATTATTAATGCGTGGTTAAAATGCTCAATAAGATTGAAAGTTTGCTTGAACGCTTTTAAATTTCAAACTTATTGGTTTATGAATGGTTTTTCATTTCAAATTCTTTCAATTATAGAAACATGTCTGCAAGTAACTCAACTCAAACAACCAGTTTTCATTACGCTCAATTCTCGAAAAGGAGAAATTGAGTGGGCAAAATTTTCTTGATTGGCAAAGGAATTTGCGTATTGTTCTCATGCAAGAGCAAAAGGAATACGTCCTTTATGAGGAAATGCCCGACACTCCCAATGAGGAGGTCACTCAGGCTGCCCTTAACCGATGACAAAGTGCCAATCAGGATGTCAAATGCATCATGTTGGCCACTATGTCTCCGGACCTTCAAAAGATTTTCTTTGAAAAGGAGACGGCTTTTGAGATCATTTCTGAGCTTCAGAATATGTTATAAGAGCAGGCCCGAAACCCACAGGCAAATCCTTGAGCGCAAGCTCAAAAAAGGAGAGCTGGTAAGCCCGCATGTGCTTAAAATGATTGGATTGTTTGAAAACATGGAAAGGCTCGATGCTGGGTATTCAACCGAGATGGCAATTGACATCATTCTCCCCTCGCTGCACAAAGGCTATGATCAGTTCAAAATGAACTATAATATGCACAACATGGAGAAAACTCTCACCGAGCTTCATGGTATGTTGAAGCAGGCTGAGAAAACCCTCAAAGATGAGGGAAAACATGATATGCTCATGGTGAGAAAGGGCAAGCCATTTAAGCGCTCGGGCAAGAAGAAGAGCTTTAAAGGGAAAAAGAAGAATTTTCCGCCTAAGTCTAACACTACCAAGAGCAGCAAGGACAAAAAGGTAGCCTCTTCCGAATCCGACTCTAAATGTTTCTACTGCAAGAAGAAGGACATTGGAAACGGGACTGCCTTAAATTAAAGGAAGATAAGAAGAACGGCACCGTTGCTTCTTCATCAGGTATTTTTGTTATAAACTTAAACTCTAGCAAAACATCATGGGTATTAGATACCGGATGTGGCTCACACCTTTGTTCCAATGCTCAGGGACTAAGGATAAATAGGAGGTTAGAGAAGGGAGAGGCCGAGCTTCAGGTCGGTAAGAGAGCCAAGATGTCTGCCGTTTTCGTTGGAACTCTCAGTTTGTCTTTGCCCTTTGGGATTATTTTAGAACTTGACAATCGCTATCACGTTCCTAGAGTTACAAAAACATTATTCCAATTTCAGCATTGGACGCCAAGGGTTTTGAATTTCGAATTAAGAACAATTGTTGTTCATTTTATTTCGATAATGTTTTATATGGTAAGGCATATTCAGAAAATGGTCTTTATGTGCTTTCTCTTGACAAACAAGTTTATAACATTAATGATACCGCCAAAAGGGCTAAGACCATCGAGTGGAATCAAACCTACTTGTGGCATTGTCGTCTTGGCCATATTAACGTCAAACGCATCAAGAAACTTCTACAAGAAGGTGTTTTTGGCTCATTCGACTTGGAGTTGTTTGAAAATTGCGAAGGATGTCTATTAGGCAAAATGATAAAGCAGCCATTCTCTAAGTTAGGAGAAAGGGCAAATGACTTATTGGGTCTAATACATACGAACGTATGTGGACCAATGAGTACACCCGCAAGGCAAGGTTATCGATATTTCATTACCTTCATCGACGACTATAGTAGGTATGGTTATGTCTACCTTATGTCGAATAAATCTGAATCCTTTGAGAAATTCAAAGAATTTAGGAGTGAAGTTGAGAATCAACTTGGCAAGAAGATTAAAGCACTTCGATCGGATCGAGGTGGCGAATATTTGAGCCATGAATTCGACGATCACTTGAAAGAAAATGATATTCTTATAGAGCTGACACCTCCTGGAACTCCTCAATGGAACAGAGTATCCGAAAGGAGAAATTGAACCTTGTTAGACATGGTTCGATCAATGATGGGTCTTAGTGAACTTCCTATCTCTTTCTGGGGACATGCACTACTAACTGCGGCACTAACACTGAACCGTGCTCCGTCAAAAGCTGTCGAAAAGACTCCTTATGAATTATGGACTAAGAAACCTCCAAGGTTGTCTTTTCTTAAGATTCACTACAAGAAATAGGCCTATTTTCGACGGACATCTTCCGACGGACAAGATATTCTGTCGGTGATCCCGTATATTCCGACAGAATATAAATCCGTCGGAATTTTCCGACAGATTTCCTACAGAATTCTAATCTGTTGGAATTTATGGGCTTTCCAACGGAATATTCCGTCGGAATATTAATTTTCCGGCGGAATTAAAATCCGTCGGAAGGTTCCGACGGAATTAAATCTGTCGGAAATTTCCGACGGAAAATTCCGTCGGAAAATAGTAGTTCCTACGGAATTTTTTGTCGGAATTCCGGTTACCCTAAAAAAAAAAATAAAAAAAAAACCTTAAAAAACCTACATTTAAAACCTGGTTTTTCTCAATCCTCCATTTCTATTTCGCCGTTTTTCTCTTTCTTCTTCCTTCCTATTTTCTCACTCCTCCATTCCTTCCTATCTTCTCCGTCCTCTCCTCTCATCTCCTCCCTCCTCACTCCTCTCCTCGCCCTTCTCCCTCCTCTCCTCCTACCACCAGCACGTACACGACCACCACCACGGTACACCACCACTAGCACTACTGTGCTCACCGTACACCACCACCACTTGCATTCAAACCACAACCAGCACCGTGCTCACCCAACAGCTCCACCAGCACCGGCTCACCGTACACCACCACCACTCATTCAAAAATAATGGTTTTTTTTGTTCAAACTCGACCTTGAAAATTCCAGATCTGGAATTTTCATGGTCGAGTTTGACCATTTAAACCCAATAAAGAAGAAATTTCAAATTAAAAGGTAAGTTTATTTTTATTTTGTATTGTGAGTTAATTTTGAATTCGTGGGTTTATTTGTGATTTGGTTTTTTTTTGGCTTTTATTTTCAATTTCTGATTTTTTTGGCCGATTATTTTGTATATTCAATCTTTGAGTTTGAGTATTAGATCTGTTTTTGCTTTTTTTTTTTTTTGGATTTTGATTTTGTATATTAAATTTTGTATTAGATCTGCTTGCGATTTTTGTTTTTTTTTTTTTGATGAATTTTCGCTTTTTTTTTTTATTTTGGGTTGCGGTGGTCTAGGTGGGTGTGGTGGCTATTGGAATGTTTTTTAGGTGGAGGTCGTTGAGTGGTGTGGGGCTAGGCGTGGTGTGGGTGGGTTGGTGGTGGTAGGCGCTGGTGTGGGTGGGTAGGGGGGTATTCAGGGGGGCAGGGGGAAGGGTGGGCTGGTGGTGTGGGTGGGTAGGGGGTAATCAGGGGGCAGGAGGTGGGGTGGGCTGGTGGTGTGGGTGGGTAGGGGGTAGTCAGGGGGGTAGGGGGGCAGGAAGTGAGGTGGGCTGTTGGTGGCGCTAGGTGTGGGAATGGGTGGGGGTGGTCTAGGTAGGGTGTGGTAGAGGTCTGTTTTTTTTTTATTAACTTTTCCGACGGAAAATTCCGTCGGAATGTACCTCTTTCGACGGAAAACTCCGTCGGAAACCTACCCATCTCTGACGGAAAATTCTGTCGGAAACCTACCCATCTCCGACGGAAAATTCCGTCGGAAATTTGCGACGCAATTTCAAATAAAGTCAAAAACTGCGCCGACAGAATTAGATCCGTCGGAAGACCGCCTTCCGACGGAATTTCCGCCGGAAAAGGTCGAATTTCTGACAAGGGCTGTTACGACAGACCAACTCCAACGGAATTCCGTCGCAAAGCCTAATTCTGACGGAATTTCCTATGTTTCCGACGGAATTTTTCCGTCGAAATCCAGCTGTTTCTTGTAGTGATTTGGGGTTGCGAAACATATGTCAAGCAATTAAATTTCTGACAAGCTTCACTCGAAATTAGATAAGTGTTTCTTTGTGGGCTACCCAAAAGAAACCAAGGGGTATTACTTCTACAATAAATCCGAGAACAAAGTGTTTGTTGCTCGTGATGGTGTCTTTTTGGAGAAGGAACACCTTTCCAAAATGACAAGTGGGAGGAAAATCGGACTCGACAAAGTTCGAGAGGACGAGCAACAATGTCTACCTGATAAAACTGACAATCAAAATGCTTTAGAAGCAGTTGATAAGATTTGTCAGAATCAAACAGACAATGTAAATGCTCAACCTATTACCCTTCGTAGTTCGCAACGACCAAGATCTCAACCAAATAAATACCTTGGTATTGTCTTAACCGA
Organism: Chenopodium quinoa; assembly: GCF_001683475.1. Classification (NCBI taxonomy): domain Eukaryota; kingdom Viridiplantae; phylum Streptophyta; class Magnoliopsida; order Caryophyllales; family Amaranthaceae; genus Chenopodium; species Chenopodium quinoa. The sequence continues at coordinate 1,669,713 of NW_018744469.1, forward strand.
AGATTAGGACATCCTAGTCATGGATGGAGATGAGGAAGTGACATACAAACAAGCTATGACGAGCCCTGACTCTGCTAAATTGCAAGAGGCCATGAAATCTAAGATGGACTCCATGTCTGAAAATCAAGTCTGGGACTTGGTAAATTTGCCCAAAGGTTACACACCCATCAGTTGCAAATGGATTTTCAAATTGAAAATAGACAAAGATGGAAATGTATAATATATACAAAGCTAGACTGGTGGAAAAAGGTTACAAGCAAAACCATGGGATTGATTATGATGAAACCTTTTCGCCAATCGCAATGCTTAAGTCCGTCCGGATCATCCTAGCGATTGCTGCATATTACGATTACGAAATATGGCAAATGGACGTCAAACCTGCCTTCCTTAACGGGATTTTGGAAGAAACTGTGTATAGACACAACCGGAAGGTTTTGTTGATCCAAGCGACGCTGGAAAGGTATGCAAGCTTAAGAAGTCCATTTATGGACTGAAGCAGGCAAGCAGAAGTTAGATCGATCATGTATGCCATGGTATGTACTAGGCCTGATGTATCGTACGCCTTAAGTGCTACGAGCCGATACCAATCAGGCCTAGGAGAGGCGCATTAGACTGCGGTTAAGAATATCCTAAAGTACCTGAAAAGGAACAAGGATAAATTCCTGGTCTATGGTGGCCGCGAAGACTTGATTGTTGAATGTTACACCGACGCTAGCTTCCAAACTGACATAGACGACTTCAAGTCATAGTCAGGGTACATATTTTGCCTAAATGGAGGAGTTTTTAGTTGGAAGAGTGCCAAACAAAGCACCACTGCAGATTCTATAATTGAAGCCGAATACTTGGCAGCTTCGGAAGCAACTAAGGAGGTAGTTTGGATTCGTAAGTTCGTCAATGAACTTGGTGTTGTACCCTCCATCAAGGGTCCAATAGATCTCTATTGTGACAACAAGGGTCCATTCGATTTCTAAGAATATTCAAAACAGGGTATCAAGACCATGTCTTGGATAAAGAAACACCTATTAAGTGGACATTGAATATCTAAATCGAAAATTATCCCTAATCGAGATAATTTAACTGATGGACGATCAACGACCACCAGAGGTTAGTGTGTAGTATGATTTACATCACCGTTTCTTGTGCTGCAAGGACATAGTAGTCATAAATCATTTGCACAGGTGCTAGTTTGGAACTGCACTGGATCGACCTATGAGAGTACTTTAAGAGATTTAAAACGTCATAAGTACATTTCTCATTATAGCTATCGAAACCTGTTTCCTCAACCATGAGTATTGTGAAGTTTTCTTGTTTGAGTACTAGTCTCTTTGATGTTGTCAAACGTTTGCCGTAACTGGGGATTATAACAGGAACAATATGGAGATTAGGTCCTCTTAGTAAGTGAGGCTTACAGTACAAGACTGGGAATGTCCCCCTATTAACAATAGGGAATATGTCTTTGTTGTTTATAAGGCTGCTTGAACAGCGAGACTGTGAAAATAAATGGCCATGTTCAGATGGATTTTAGAAATCATCTACTTATTGACAGTCGAACTCGAAGATCGAGAAACACTTCTGGACGTTATAAGGATGACGAAGATTCATACCTTATAGTTCATGAAGAGACATTAAGCGACATAGGAAATAGGCTATACACTGTATGCACACTAGTTCGGAAGGACAAGTGCGAGATTGAAAGGATTGGTGTCCTTCCAACAAGTGTATTATTCTGATAGAGGGTTCTGAATTATCAAGAAGCTAATTCTTCAGTGAGATCAATAGATCGGAATGCCTGGGTGAAGGCCGCTTCTAATCTGTAATATTAGTGAGTAATTAATATTACAGCTTTGTCTTGACTGAACCCTTTGGGTCGAACCCAAACGAACTGCCGATCTAAACCGACGAATCAATCCGAAGGATTTAATGAGTCACTAGAGTATTACGAACACAGACGTTGGATATCAAGCCTAGGGCGTCGAGACCGAACGTCGCAAAATCAACAAGCAACAAGTTCGAGCAAAGCCGAAGCATCACATTTTGCCTAGCCATGTGGTTGCTAGGCTAGCTAGAGCTAGCATGCACCTAGCACAGCACCATCGCAGCACCATGGGTGTGCGTGTGTGCATGCATTGCTAGCACAACACCATTGCAGCACCATGGGTGTACATGTGTGCGTGCATCGCTAGCACAACACCTTCGCATAGCAAGACGCTCAGCGTGCTTGCGTGTGTGCCTGCCTTCGCATGGCAGCACCAAGCAGAACATCGAGCTAGGAGCCTCACCTAGCAGCAGCAGTATGCGTGGCTCGCTAGCAGCATGCATGCGCTGGCTGGGCTGTGCATGCTTGCTGCGCTATGCTGGCTGGCTGGAAGAAAGGCAGGCTGCCTAACTTTGGTGCCAGGCGCCAGCTGGCAGCCTTGGCAGCCAAGGCAGGCTGCCAGCTCGCCCATGCATTGAGGCTGGTTTTGGAGAAGTGGGACCAAGGCTAGGAGCCATGCCTTGGGGAGCATGGCAATGGTCCCCCCCTTGGTTATGGTCCTCACCCAACCTCTCCTCTCCTCATGCCACTTATTGATTGTTGATTGCATTGTTTTATAATGTATTTTTGATTTAAATAAATTAGTAGAAAATGCACAAGATCCCACATTAATCATGAATGGGAGTGCAAGTTGCATTTCCCTATAAATACCCCATGACTAGGCAGCTGGAAATCAACTTGAGTGGAACTCAAAAAGGCATCTCTTATTATTGAGAAAACCTTTAAGTTCGTAAAACTCTAGTTTTATATTTGGTCAAGTCTCGGCTAATTCTCGAGACGAAGATCGTTCGGGTCGGGTCGTGGGTACGAGCCGTTAGAGGCCGTCACGCTTCTGAGGCTTTAAGCTTCGAAGTAAGAGCTCGGTTTATGAGCGAAGCACGCTTCAAGGGTATTACTTCTTTATCCATTCTCTTAATTATTGTTTAATTATGTTTATGCATGCTTTATTGTTTTAATTATTGGGGCGGGTTTCTCTTCTGCGTAGTGTTAGACGCTACAAAACCCAACATTTGACGCTCAAGTTCTCGGGACTGAGAAGCCGGCGCCCTTCTAAGAGTGGGCCGGCATAGAGGAGGAGCACGCGGAAGAGAATGTGCCGGGTGAGGATGGAGACGCCCAAACCCAGCAAACTCAAGAAGCTCCTCTAGCTGGTCAGGACCTGCCGTCAGAACAACAACAACAACAACAGCAACAGCAGTAGTAGCTTATTATTTTTTACTCTTGCTTTCATTAAGCCTGCGTGCCGCGTACTTTTGTATCTTTTCCTCGGACAAGGGTCGGCTAACATTTGAGTCTAAATTTATAAATATATATATATATATATATATATGCGTGTGTGTGTGTGTGTGTGTGTGTGTCGATTGTATCGGTTTTGCTTTACTACTATTTGCTTCAATTTCTTGCAATTTTCGCAATTTTGAATTGATACATGCGGTATGCCGGATGCATTGGCTCCGTCTGCCCCTTGATGGTTGTTTTCTTATAGTTACCAAGTTACCATCTCTAAGCAGGCAGCCGTCCATAAGCATCCGGATGAATAAAGAGACCATTTCAAAACCGAATTATTCCTAAGTTGTATCTGCCGGCTGTGCCGGCTAAACCCAGCCGAGAACACTCGTTTAACCGGCTAAGGATTACCCCTTGGGTATCCAATAATGCCGTTGGTTAGTATGCAGGCGGCCTGTGGCCGGGCGTATGCATTTTAACCAATTGCAGGTTCATCGACAAGGTTTTGACCTTGCTTATGGAAATTGTAGCCGGCTGCAGTACTTTTTGGCAAATGCCGGCTGCAGATCAAGATTTAATTCACCGTCTTTATTGCCTTGGGGAAATAACCGGGTGTATCTTGATTTCGATAGGTCATTCGAACGACCATGTGTTATCTTTAACCTAACACGTTAAAGCCGTTTGAGTTTATGACCTGTAGAACAATGTACCACCTGGAAGGGAGATGTTCTCTTCGACGAATTCACCCAAATGGGGGTCGCCGGATGCCTGCTCATGTTGGAGCAGGTGGTTTAAAACATGCTCGGCCATTAGCCTTATCGGTAGCTAAGTTTGATACTAAGCCATCTACTCAAGTAGAGCATATGGTTGCAGATTAAGATTTAATTCACCGTCAGTATTGTCTTGGGGCAAAAACCGGGTGTATCTTGATTTCGATAAGTCATTCAAACGGCCATGAGTTACCTTTAACGTAACCGGTTAAAGCCGTTTGAGTTTATGACCTATAGAACAATTTATCACCCGGAAAGGGGACGTTCTCTTTGACGAATTCACCCAAATGGGCGTCGCCGGATGCCTGCTCATGTTGGAGCAGGCGGTTTAAAACATGCGCGGCCTTTGGCCTTATGGGTAGCTAAGTTCGATAATTAGCCTTCTACTCAAGTAGACCATACGGTTTCCCGGTTGTGCATTGCACAGATGGGACTTTATACAAAAGATAATTGAAATAAAGTACTCTTTCATTAATATACTCTATTTACAAAATATTTACAAATCCTTAGAAGTATTTTCAAGCTATCTACATTCCAGGTTCTTGCTAGCTGCCTGCCGTCTGGTGTTTCCAGGCGGTAGGTGCCGCCTCTAACTTCATCAAAAATCCGGTAGGGGCCCTCCCATTTAGGGGTTAGCTTCCCTTGCTCATTTTCCCTACTGGTTACCTCCATTTTTCGAAGCACAAAGTCCCTTACTTTGAGGGGTCATTTGTGTACTCTTTTGTTGTAGGCCCTCGTCATTCTCCTACGGTATATCTCATGATGCAAGGCGGCATTGCCCCTGCGCTCCGGGAGTGAATCTAATGCTAGACGCATGGCCTCCCAATTTGCCTCTTCATCATAGAGCAAGACTTGGAGTGTTGGCTCATAAAGTTCAATTGGCAGGACGGCTTCAGTGCCGTATGTCATGAGAAACGGGGTTTCACCGGTTGCCCCTTTTTTAGTTGTTCTTATGGCCTGTAGGACATGAGGCAACTCGTCTGCCTATAGACCACCAGCCCTTTCAATTTTCTTCTTTATGCCGTTTGAGATGAGCTTGTTGAAGGCTTCAACTTGGCCGTTTGCTTAGGGACGGCCAACGAATGCAAAGCAATGTGAGATCCCTTGATCTCCCAACCAGCTCTTGAGGGTAGGCGTTTCGAACTAAGGGCCATTGTCAAAGACCATAACATAGGTACCCCAAACTGGGTGTTGATGCTTCTCCAAATGAAGGAGATGACATCCTTTGTCTTAATGCCCTTGACCGCCTCTACCTCAACCCATTTGGTGAAGTAGTCTACAGTTACAAGGATGTACCTCCGCCCGCCTATGGTAGGCGTATATGTACCTAAGATGTCCATGCCCGATTTTGTAAATGGAACTGAGCTGTAGATAGCCGTTAGGTCTGTAGCCGGACAGTGTATGAGCCGGCCAAATCTTTGGCACTTGTCACACTTTTTCACCATTTCCATGGCGTCTGCCTCAAGAGTTAGCCAAAAGTAACCCTGCCGTTTGGCCCTTTTTGCTAGAGTTCTGCAGCCTATATGTGATGCACAAAAGCTCGAGTGCAGATCCTCTAGAACCTCTTTGCCCCTTTCAGGGGTAACACACTTCGGCAATGGCTGGAAGTAACCCTCTCTGAAGAGCTCTCCCTTGTAGATTTCGAAGCTCAGAGCTCGCTTCTTCAATGCTGCTGCTTCTAAAGTGGCATCTGGCAGAGTGCCGTCTACCAAGTAATCCCAGATGGAGTCCATCCAGGTAGAGCTTCGGTTAAGAACGCCAATGGGATCATGTTCAATACTTCTTTTTTCCATGACTTCCCAAAAGACTGACCTAGGCGTATCATAAGTGGCGGATGATGCTAGCTTGGATAAGGCATCCGCTTGATTGTTCTCTTACCTGGGCACCTGACTTAGATGAAATTCGTCAAGTGTCCCGGCCTCATCTTTGACCGCCTGCAGGTACTTGATCATCGCCGGATGGGTGGCCTCATAGTCACCGTGGTATTGGCTAACAATTAGTTGAGAATCTAAGCAGGCATCAACTTTTCTCGCCCCTGCCGCCTTACACATGCGTTATACCGGCTAGCAGGGCCTCGTACTACGCCTCATTATTAGAGGCTTGGAACTTGAACTATAGTGCGTATTCATAGTTGTCCCATTCCGGAGATTTTCAAATTACGCCTGCACCACAGCCGTTCATAGTAGAGCTCTCGTCTAAATATAACTTCCAAACCTGATCAACATTTTCTGGCTGTGCCGGTCATGTCATTTCAACAATGAAGTCGGCGAACGCCTGACCCTTCACTGTCTTTCTAGGTTCGAAGGAGATTTCCAGACTTTGCATCTCAATAGCCCACTTGAGCATTTTTCCAAATGACTCCAAGGTTGTCATTGGCCGCTTGAGGGGTTGGTATGTGTAGACCACCACCGGATGTGCCAAGAATTATGGCTTTAATTTCTTGACTACCATGAACAGCGTGAGGCCAAAATTTTCAACCAAGGGGTACCGCAGCTCTACATTCCGGAAAACATGGCTTATGAAATACACTTGGAACTGTATGCCGTCTCTCTCAGCTAGGAGAACGCACTGAGGGCATGATCTGAGATGGCTAGATACATGTAGAGAACCTCTCCTGTTAGAGGGTTGACCAGCCGTGGCAAAGAGTGAAGGTGCTCCTTCAATTTTTAAAATGCCGCCTTAGCATTCTCCCCCCATTCGAATCTAGTCTTCTTCTTAATTGCCTAGAAGAAGTAGAGACACTTGTCACCTGACCGGCTCAGGAATCTCCCTAATGCCGCCAAGCAACCGGTAATTTTTTGGACTTCCTTGACAGTGCCGGGTGACTTCATGTTCGTCACCGCCTGCACTTTTTCTAGATTGGCCTCTATCCCCCTTTGGTCAATCAAGTATCCGAGAAACTTTCCAGACTCAACACCAAAGACACACTTTTTGGGATTAAGCATGACCTTATGTCGCTTGAGGGTGGTGAAGGTTTCTTGGAGATCAGCAAGGTGATCCATCTAGAGCTTGGATTTGACTATCATGTCATCAATGTATGCCTGTACATTCCTTCCAATTTGATTAATGAAGACCATATTAATCATCCATTGGAAGGTAGCAGGCGCATTCTACCACCCAAACGACATCACCGTATAACAGAACAACACTTGATCAGTGACGACTCCCGTCTTTTCTTGATCTTTTTTCCACAAGGGTATCTGATGGAAGCCTAAGTAGGCGTCCATGAAGCTCATCAAGGCATGACCGACTGTAAATTCGACTAGACTGTCGATCTTTGGAAGGGGATAGCTATCCTTCAGACATGCCTTGTTCAGATCCGTGTAATCAACACACATCCGCCAGGTCCCATTCAATTTTTTGACAAGGACGACATTGGCTACCCAATCCGGGTAGTAGCATTGCCGAATGAACCCGGCATCCAGTAGCTTCTTGACCTCAGTGGCTGCCGCCTAAAATCTTTCCTCACCGTGGTTCCTTTTCTTTTGCCTAACCGGCTTCTATTTTGGATCCACAGCCTGAACCAGGCTGACGCCTGACATCTCTTCCACTTCAAAGGCAAAGATGTCTTTGAATTCTCTTAGCAGTTGGTGCAAGTCTGCGTCCAACTTTGCAAAAGCAACTGTCCTCACTTTTACAGTTATTTCCGAATGGCTGTCGTCTAGGATAATATCAATAGTATCACTAGCAGGCTGGGGACGGAGATCCTCTGAGCGTTCCTTGATCAGTGATTGCTATTGCATCTCTTTTTTTACGGCCACCAGGTGGTCCGCTTTTCTCTTTTTTGACGGCCACCAGGAGATGCTCTGATCGTTCCTCGATCGGTCATCAAGGTCAATAGGCTCCTCGCCTTGGCCGCCTATGGCCACAGTGGGCTTAACGTCTGATAAGTAGCACTCCCTAGCCGTCTTCTGATCCCCGTTTAGGGAACTCAATGACCTATCATCCCTCTCAAACTTGATCAGTATGAGGGATGGGATGATGACTGCCTTGGACTCATTGAGGGTTGGACGGCCCAGAATAAGATTGTAGGCGGTCAATTCCTTGACCACCAAGAACTTGACGACCATGTGCCGTCCTTCCCCCTTCTCTCCATCCCCTATAGGTACATAAGGTTGGTGTAAGCCATTAGGTGGTCTTCCGGATTGGTGGTACCGTCATAGGTACTGACCAACACATTCTTAACCTTGGTCGCTTGAGTCGCCTCGGTTATCTCCCTAGAGAACGCTGACGGCTGTTCCCCAAGGTTTAGCAGCCGGAGCTGCCAGTCCATGGGTTGGACTTGCTAAGCCGCCGGACTCCCGTAGAGGGCCGACTGCATGTATGGTGATCCATAAGGCATGTATGGTTGTTGGGGCTGATGAGTGACATTTATGTCGCTCTAAGGACAGTCTTTTCTAGTAGTTTTAGTAATAATTCAGTCCATTTTAGTATGTTTTTGCTATGATCCGCCTATTTCGAGTATTCTACCTTTGTGGCGCGTAATGTGTACTCATATGGTTTAGGTAGTCTATGCTCCCCTCCCCTTTTGTTGTATTACGCCTTGCTTTCCTGTTTTATGATTGCAGGTGTATGCCGTTGATTCGGAGATGGAAGGAACAAGGGAAAAACAGGAAGAAATCCAGACCAGGCAAATGGCGCGGGCGCGCACCAGAGGAGCGGGCGCGCCACCTATAGGCGCGGGCGCGCATCCCTTGAGCGCGGGCGCGTTGATGAGCTGGACCAACCATTAAATACCCACTTTTGAGCGGGTGCGCATTTCTAGGAGCGGCCGCGCCATCATTTACAGCGCGGGCGCGCCATTGTTAGGCGCGGGCGCGCCTGGCTGCTGCTGATTTAAATCCCGGTTTCAGCCCAAATTAACAAAGGAGGGGAGGCAAAACGGCTAACTAGGGAGAACGTTCTATCATAGGGATATTATTTTAGCATAGAAACCTTAGAGGAGAGCTTTTAAGGAACTTTTCTAGGTTTTTGTTTTAGCCACTTTCGTATTGAACAATCTTGATAGTTTTTAGTGTAATTTTCATTGTCTATCAACATTAGTTTTACTCTTAGTTTTTAAAGAAGTAATTTTGCAACATTGATGTATGGTCAAGCTTGGAGATTGAATGATGTATGGCTCTTTATTTGGATTTCAATGAAGGTTTTGGTATATTTCTCTATTTTCTCTTGTTTTTATGATTAAAGTTTCTACCTTTGTTAGTTTAGTTGATAAAAACTTTGTCTTTCTTACTATTTCATTGGTTATTATGTTGCTTAGTATGATTGTAGTTGTAGTTATGACTAGTGAGTAGTTTCTTGTTGCTAGGGGTTTGGTGAAGATATGCTTTGAGTTTGATGTATGCTAGGCTAGGTTAATTTGGAATATTTGTGATTAAATCTTCCTTGTGCTTATATTTATTAGCCACTCCATGTTTATGGCCATATGCATGTTGTGGTTGAATGACGTGAACTAAATCGTGACGATAGTGCGACTTAGGAATAGTCATTAGGTGATTGATTATTGCATGACCTTAGCTTGTATGCCTTACGACGATAGTGTGAGTGTATGCTAGCTAGGAAAGCTCTTAATCCCGATAGGTGATTAGAGAGTATTCTTGATATTGCCTTGTATGAGTTGCTTGGGTTACATGTAAACCTATTTTCCGATGCCCAATTTCGTTGAATTCATAGCATGTTTGATCCTTCCCCCTAGTGCTTGTTTTAATTGTTATTCTATTCCCTTTAGTCATTACTTTACCCACCATACTTCTTGATCGAATTAGATTAACATTAGGAGATAAATAGCGGTGCTTAATCATTTCCCTGTGTTCGACCCTTACTTGCCTCTATGCTCTTTTAGTTGCATGTTTAGGACTACAAATATCATTTGATAGAGGTGTCTAAGTAACGACCTAAAATACCGCCTGTCAGGGGCACATACGCAGCCGGCTGGATGATCTGAGGGCCAGTACATGCAGACATGCCGCGTGACTAACTTTCTCGGTGTGACTCCGAATACTTCATTGAAGTATTACGGAAATTGTATGGGTAAGTCGACGTTGAGGCCTACTCTGACATTTGTTGACTTCTCTTCTCCTGGATGAACATCCGGACATCAGAGTAAGTCTTTTTTGACCCATCCGGCTGAACTTGCCGGATGGCCTTTCTTTGCCCTGATTTAGGGAAATGAAGTTTGGATAGATTTATCAGGGGCCCATCCGTCCCCTTTGGTTTAGGGTGAGGAGTAGGAACCTGGTCTTTGAGGTGCTTCTTCCCGAAGGGAGAAGGCTTCTTTGCTGACTGACCCTTGTTTGAGCCAATTAACTTCTTGATTATTTCTTTGATTTCCCCCTTGAAACTCGTCATGAATTTTATGAGCTCGTCTCGTGTGACGGGGGTTGTGCCCTCCGCCGCCTGGGGTTGCCTAGCAGGCTTGCCGGCTAGGTTGTGTTGGGTTTCGTAGTGACCCACACTACGCGGAAAGAAACCCGCTAAGACCCGCCCCCATAATAAATGCAATTAAGAAGCAAAACATAATTAAACACAAGAAAGGATAAAAGATTATACCTTTGACGCGTGCTTCGCTCAACTATGAGCTCTTACTTGAACCCCGAAAATACGAGGTCTCCAACGGGATCGTACCCTCGAACCCGACCCGAGCGTCCTAAGTCTCGAAGGTTAGTCGAGACCTGGACAAATAAAACTATGAGTTTTACGAATTAAGGTTTACTCAAATCAAGAGTTGCCTTTTAATTCCACTCAAGGTTGTGTATTTCCCAAATACCCAAACTTTGGTATTTATAGGGAAATGAACCCTTGAACTTCATTTCCCAACCAATGTGGGAGAATGAATAATTTTGATAATTAATTTAATTCCAAAATAAATTAATAATCAAATCAATCACAATGCAACAAGTGTCAAGGAGAGAGAGAGAGTTAGGTGAGGACTGCTAGGGCTGCGATGGCGCCTAGGTACACATGCCTCGCCTGGCACACCATGGTGCGCCTAGCACACACATGGTGCGCCTAGGCTTGCGATGACCTAGCCTAGCATAGCTATGGCTACGCTCCTACTTGTTGCTTGTGATTTTACGATGCCCTAGGCTCGATATCCGACGTCTGTATTCGTAAAACTCTTTCGACTCATTAAATCCTCGGATTAATTCGTCGTCTCGGATCGGTTGTTCGATTGGGTTCGACCCGTAGGGTTCAGTTAAGATTAAGCTGTAATATTAATTGTACCTTAATATTACTGATCGGAAGCGGCCTCCACCTAGGTATTCCGATCACTTGACCTTACTGAAGAATTAGCTCTATAATAATTCTGAACCCTCTATCAGAATAATACACTTGTTGGAAGGACACCATTCCTTTCAGGTTGTTGGGACAAGCTTTGTCTTCGCCTCGTTCCCTTGTTTCTTTGGAACGAGTGCGCCTTGTTCGAAATGACCCGTCTTGGGCCACATAGGTGTCGACCCCATAGTCGTTACCACTATCCTGGTCCGTATGGACCTCAGGCTTGGCCGTAGGCCGTCTGCCCTCGCCAGGTGGTATAGTATCGGATGTTATCAGAGAAGTACTCTCCCCACAAACGCCACCAAATGTTTTGGGGTTTTCGGGTTCCCTCGGGAGAGTTATAATTCTAAGAATGCGCGCCGACCGTCTGTACCTGCAAAACCACGAAACTCCGGTTGGGTGGAGTTCTGCCTCCGACGATCAAGTTAGTACGTCTCAGGATGTATAAAAGTGTGGAAAGTAAATGGGTTTTCTCTGTAATTTAGAGAGATTCTGCAATTGATATTGCTCGGTTTTTAGGTTTGTATTTATGAGGATTTCCGAATGTATAACAAATGAGGAGTTTCCTCTATTTATAGCAGATGAAGATCTGCTCCTCTATTAGGGTTACAATGCTACATGTCAGCATCCAATTGGATCCCATTAGCCCTTTATGGGGCTGACACATGTAAGCTTGCTATTGGGCCACGTGGCATAGGGTTTTTTACCCCAATTAATTAGGGTTAGATTAGGAGTTTCTCTCTCTAGTTTAGGAGTAGTTTTAGAGAGAGAAAGCTTGGATTTCAATGGAGATTTGAGAGCTTGAAGAAGCAATTTTGTGGATTCTGTTCTCATCTATTCAATGAGCTTTTCTAACTTTATCTCACCGCTTTGTTTAATTCTTGTTTTTGCTTATTTCATTGTTGATTAGAGTAGTTATTTAGTTTACTTGTTTGATTCTTGCTTTAATTCTAGTTTAACCTTGTTGTCCATGTTTTCCTTTATTATGTTGCTTAGATTTTGTTCTAGGGAAATGGACGAAGGTTATGTTGATGAATTGAGTGATTGATTGTGATTAGTATGCAATTAATTCTTGATTATTGTGTTTAGATGATGCTTACATTGACTAGAATCTTTTTAGCTAATGGATTCTTGGTTCTTAATTGTGCTTTCAATCAATTGTGCGGAAGTGAGTTGATTGAGAGTCTAGATTCTTCCATACCTTTGTTAGGCTAGTTGTGCGGGAGTGATTAGCTTAGTAGGATAATTAGCATGCTTAATTGCGTGGGAGTGAGTTGAGTGTGTTCAACATTTCTAATTGAGATCATGATCATCTAATTGCGTCTTGTTATTAAATTCATTAATGTAATTGGGTTCCCCTTTCCTTAATATCTTGTTAATTGCTTTAAGTATTGTTTTAGATGTATCTCTCTCTATCTCACAACCTTCCTACTAGTCTAATGACCTCTAATTAATACACTTAGTCCTTATGGTTCAACCCTAGCTTGCCACTATCTAGTGTAAACTTGATAGAGTTAGGTTAGGAATATAAATTGTTGATTTGATCTAGGATAGTAGACACGACCTGTTGTCCCCTGATCACTCGCTTACCGAACAGGAACCGGCCCCTACCCCGTAGCTTAGACGGGGCCAGACCAAAAATAACTTAGAGCTTACAAACTAAGGTTTTCTTAGTTTTGGAGATCCCTTAGAGTTCACCAACTCAAGTGAAGTTCCTAATACCCAATGATTGATATTTATAGGGAAATGATCCCAAGAATTCCCATCATCTTTCAATGTGGGATAATTGGTAAATGCCAAAAGTAAGACTTAATTTACTTCTAAATAAGATTAAAAAGGCATGAACAATAATCAAATGACAAGTGTCATCACACAAGAAAGGGAGTAGGTGGGAGGACCACCTTGGCCTTAAAGAACAAGGCAAGGGGCTGCCCTACGCCTACCCGGTCAGCAAGGGCAGCTGCCCGGCCTTCGGCAGTAAGGCCAGCCACAAGACTAGGCTTGATGGCCGCTTACCGCAAGCCTACAACAGCTACCGCAGGCCCATGTGCATACCGCAGGTCCAAAAGCGGTACCCGGGTCATTGCAGCAGCACCGCAAGCGCCAGCCTTGCTGCTCGCCTTGCTAGGTAGCCCCAGCTAGGGCTACCTTAGTGCGCAGGCTACTAGGCTGCCCCAGCCAGCCCGCAAGCAACGGCCAGCCTAACTGGGCCTTGCCACGGTTGCGGTGGCTTGGTGGTTTGGTGCTTGCTGCCACTAGTCATTTGCCTTTGATCTAAGGCATGGCTAGGGATCGTGCTTTGCTTGTAATTTTTGCACGATACGTCATTTGATTATTTTCCCGATTCCTAAAATCGACTTAACGCTCGACGCTCTAAGCTCGGAATCTGACGTCTTAGTTCGTAAAATCTCTATTGACTCATTTAATCCTTCGGATTAATTCGTTGCTTCGGTTCGTTTACACAATTGGGTGTGACTCGAAGTGTTCAGTCAAGAGCAAGCTGCAATGTTAATTATACATTAATATTACTGATCAGAAGCGGCCTCCGGCTAGGCATTCCGATCACTTGACCTCACTGAATAATAAGCTTTCCTAATTAGTTCCGAACCCTCTATCGGAATAATACACTTGTTTAAAGGACACCATTCTTTTCAATCTCCCACTTGTCCTTCCAGACAAGTGTACTGTTTGTGTATAGCCTATTTCCTATGTCACTATATGTCTTTTCATGAACTATAAGGTAAGATTTATCGTTATCCTTATTATGTCCAGAAGTTTTTCTCGATTTCTGAGTTCGACTGTTAATAAGAAGATGATTACTAAAATCAATCTGAGCACGACCATGCATTTTTATAGTCTCTCTCTTTGAGAGGCCTTGTAAACAACAAAGACTTATTCCCTGGTTATCAATAGGGGGACATTCCCAGTCTTGCATTGTTAGCTTCCCTTACTAAGAGGCCCTAGCTGCCCGAGTGTTGTCTTTATAATTCCCTTGTACGGCAGACGCTTGACAACATCAAAACCGACTAGTACTCAAACAAGAGAACTCACAATACTCATGGTTGAGGAAAGAGGTTCCGATAGCCATAATGAGTAATATACTTATGACGATTTTTAAATCTCTTAAAGTATTCTCATAGAACGATCCAGTATTTTTCCAAACCAATACCTGCGCAAATGATTTATGACAGTTTAGTCCTTGTAGCACAAGAAATGGTGCTATAAACTATACTACACACTAATCTCATGTGGTCTTTTGTCGTCAAACTTCCAAATGACCTTGATTTGGGATAATTTTGATGTGATATGGAACGTTCACTTAATAGGTGTATCTTTATCCAATACATTGTCTTGATACCCTATTTTAAATATTCTCAAATCAAATGGACTCATTATTTATTCTAATCCACAATTAAATAGAAATGGAATAATAATAATTTACAAAAAATTAAATTACTCCATAAATGAGTGGTTCAACAAACTATTTTACATTAAAATCTCCAAAATGAATTAAAACACATGAAAAGGGAAATCAAAGCCAATCTCCAACGTGCCTGATTCCCATTGCCTCAACGTGCTTGTTGTGTTTCACTTGAGGCAAAGGTTTATTGAGTGGATCCGCTACATTGTCGTCCATTCCAATCTTGCAAATTATGATTTCACCCTCGGACTTCCATTCCCTTATCATGTGCATTTGCCTCATGACATGTTTGACTTTCTGATGCTCCCTTGGCTCTTTGGCCTGAGAAATACCCCCACTATTATCACAATAGAAGTATATTGGTCCCTTAATTAAGGGGACAACACCAAGTTCACCAACGAACTTACAAATCCAAACTGCCTCCTTAGATGCTTCTGAAGTTGGAGAGTACTCGGCTTCACTTCTAGAATCTGCAGTCGTGCTTTTCTTAGCACTCTTCCAACTGAACGCTCCTCCATTAAGACAAAACATGTATCCTGATTACGACTTGAAGTTGTCTCTATTATTTTGGAAGCTTGCGTCGGTATAACCTTCAACAACCAAATCCTTACTCCCTCCATAGACCAAAAATTTATCCTTGTTCCTTTTCAGGTACTTTAGGATATTCTTGGCCGCAATCCAATGTGCCTCTCCTACGTCTAATTGGTATCGACTTGTAGCGCTCAAGGCATACGATACATCTGGCCTAGTACATATCATGGCATACATGATCGATCCAATAAGCGAAGCATATGGAAGCTGACTCATTTTCTCTCGCTCATCAGGTGTCTTCGGACACTGTTTCTTGCTGAGAGTTATGCCATGTGACATGGGTAGGTGGCCTCTCTTGGCTTCCACAATATTGAATTGTGTCAATACCTTATCGATATAAGAATTTTGGCTCAATCCAATTATCTTCTTAGATCTATCCGTATAGATCTTGATGCCCAATATGTACTGTGCTTCTCCCAGTCCTTCATTGAAAAACATTTTCGAAACAGGCCTTTACTGACTTCAACATTGGAATGTTGTTTCCAATAAACAATATGTCATCAACATATAAGACAAGGAACGCGATGTCACTCCCACTGATCTTCTTGTAAACACAAGACTTGTTTGGGGTAAAATTACCCATGACAAGTGGACCAATCCGGACCTGCCACATGTCCACCATGTGGCCCAATCAGCTTCCGCCACTTGTCACCCTAAGAGGTCCAACATAGATTAATCAGGCCACGCCATGTGGCCCACAATTTGCCAACCTGGAAAACGGCCGCCAAAGGCCTGAATCCCGAGGCAAGCCCAATCAGTCCTAGGTATTCCCAGAAAACCTAGTATTGGGCACGTACTTCAAGGCTATATAAACTGTAGGGTTTCGTAGTGACCCGACACTACGCGGAAAGAAACCCACCAAGACCCGCCCCTTAATTAAAGCAATTAACAAGCATAATAAACTTAATCAAACAAGATTAAGAACAAGAATTATACCTTTGACGCGTGCTTCGCTCCCAAAGAGCTCTTACTTCAAAATCCCGAAAAGACGAGATCTCCGACGGATCGTACCCTCGACCCGACCCGAGCGTCCTAAGTCTTGAAGGTTAGTCAAGACCCGGATAAAATAACTATGAGTTTTACGAATCAAAGGTTTACTCTTTCTTAGAGTTGCCTTTTGAATTCCACTCAAGGTTGTTCATTTCCCAATACCCAAGCTTGGTATTGATAAGGAAACGATCCCTTGATATTTCATCCTCCACCAATGTGGAAGTGTTGAAAATCAATCATTTACTTAATTTCCAAATTAAATAACTAATCAAGTTAATCATATTGCGACAAATGGCGTCTTCTCATGCAAAGGAGTGGTAGCCAAGGTTAGGTGGGGGACCATATGCCTTGCTCCCCAAGGGCTTGACTTGGTCCCCACACACTTGAACAAACAGGGTTAAGGCTAACTGGCTGCCAGCTAGCGTGCTAGCTAACATTGCCCTGCTGCCCAGCACCCAGCCAGCCAGCCAGTGCGTGCTGCTGCTGGGCTGGTGCTGGTGCTTGCATGCTGGCGCTGGGCGCTGCTAGCACCTAGTGCTGGCACTAGCCCTAGCAGCCCCCGTACACTTCCTTGCGCGCCATTGCTACCACAACCAGCATGTGTGCTGCTAGCGAGCCACGCATGTTGGCCCTTCCCTCGCATCATCCTACGCACTACGCACCATGCACCACGCAACGCTCGCACACGTATCAGCCAGTGCCTAGCGCTGCTATGCTTGGTGTGAGGCACGCACACGCACATGCATGCGTGGTGCTGCTACCTAGAAACCCAGCATCCCCATTGCACGCACACACGCACCAGCCCACACGCATCATTGCTGCTGCTGTGCGAGGCTGCGAGGCACACACGCACACACACGCAAGCCCCTGGCATTGCGATGGTGCTGTGCGTGGTGCCATGCCTTGCGATGGTGCCTGGCCTGGGCTGCGTGCTGCGATAGCTTGCCACATGCATTCAGGAACCTAGGCTAGCACGCTGCTAGCTGCGATGGGTTGCCTGGGGCTTGTGGTGCTTTGCGATAGGCTGCCATGCGCATGCCTAGGCTGCGATGGTGCACCTAGGCTGCGATGATGCGCCTTGAGCTTGCGATGGTGCGCCTAGCCATGCTAGGTGCATGCTAGCTCTAACTAGCCTAGAATCCACATGGTTAGACCATTGTGGTGCTTCGGCTACGCTCGTACTAGTCGCTTGTGATTTTGAGACGCTCGGTCTCAACGCCCTAGGCTCGATTTTCGACGTCTGTATTCGTAAAATTCTGCTGACCCATTAAATCCTTTCGGATTAATTCGTCGTCTCGGATCGATGATTCGATTGGGTTCGACCCGAAGGGTTCAGTTAAGATTAAGCTGTAATATCAATTACACCTCGATATTACTGATCGGAAGCGGCCTCCACCTAGGCATTCCGATCACTTGACCTTACTGAAGAATTAGCTCCGTAATAATTGTGAACCCTCTATCGGAAGAATACACTTGTTGGAAGGACACTATTCCTTTCATAAGCAGGTCATTAGCCTCCATTAAACAACATAATCATCTCACCTAGAGAAGCCTAAACACACGTGCATACTAATCGCTAGACCAGACTTAGCATTAATTGCATCCCCTTGAGGCTACCCACCGTAGCCAGATTAATCACTCCTCTTTCTAGAGGAACCAGATCCCCTTTTACTTTTCGCACCATATACTCCTCAAACATGTTCTAACTTGATCGTCGGAGGTGGAGCCCCCATCCCTGGGGGTTTCCGTTGTTTTGCAGGTACAGGCGTACGGATCTAGTCTCGGAATTATAACTTTCCCGCGGGACATCAAAAAACCCCGAAACATTTGGCGCCGTCTATGGGGAGAGTACTTTCGAGATGGAATCACAGTCTGTACCAATTCTAAGTGAGAAGCGTCCCATGGACGACCCTCTGGTTCAGACGGACTAGGATACTAACAATGAAATCGAAGTCAAGACTCACACAGCCCCTGACGGAAAGGAGGGAGCGGGAGGACCGCCAGGCTGGTACTAGTCTACCAGCCGGCCCACCCCCTGTGCTTCACCAGGCGGCCAAGGGATCCGCTCCTATTACTAGGAACGAACTCATGACCCTCATGAGTAGTTTCAAGGGGGAGATCCAAGACTTGATCAACAGAAGGGCGCCTGTTCCCGCAAAGGAACTATCGGTCAGAAGGCCCTTCGAACCTAGGAGGACGAGACCTGTGAGGATTGTGAGGCGACCCCTTATCCAAAATCTAGGGCAAGGCAGTCACTAGTGATTGACCTAGCAAAGTACCGCTTCCCTTCTCTAGGGAAGAGGAAACCCATCCGCCTTGTTCAGCCGGACAGGTAAAAAAAGACATACTTTGATGCTCGCATGATAATTGAGCACAAGAGAAACCACCAAATGTCGGAGTCGGCCTCCACGTCTGACTTTCAGGACAACCCACTCAATACCTCCATGAGGTGTTCAAAATCCAACTATGAGAGCCAGACGGGCGACACTCCCTCTCTTGTTCCCAAAAGTATCATGCGGCCCTGTATGTGCCACCCCAGCCATACGTTCCGCAATCACAATATTTCATGCAGCATACTCCTTTTAGAGGATAGGCGGCAAAGAATGTCCAGCCCTTGGACTGGCAACTTCGGTTGCTCAAACTTGGAGAACAACCATCTGCCTTTTCCAAGGAAATAACAGAGGCCGCCCAGTCGGCCAAAATCAAGAATGCGTTGGTAGGGGCTTTTGATGGCACTACTAACCCTGAAGACCACTTGATGGCATACACCAACCTTATGTAACTCAAAGGGTTGGATGATGCCACATGGTGTAACTGTTTCCCGGCTACATTGAAGGGCCTCGCCCAGCAATGGTTTGGCAACTTGCCAGCCGGGTGTAACAACAACTTTAACACACTTGCATACCTGTTCGCGTCAAACTTCTCCACGAACATTCCTGCCAAGAAAATAAGTCTCGACTTGGGAGCTATCTGGCAAGGGGAGAAGAAGGGTCTACACTCCTACATTAGGCGGTTCCACCTGATGAGAATTCAGATTCAAGGATTGACTGATGAGGTAGCCTACACAGAATTTTTCAAAGGTCTGAAGGACGGGTCGAACTTCAAATTTGACCTTGTCAGGAAGACGGTTGCTACCCTCCAAGAAGCACTGATGGAGGCGAACGCCTATATACTGGCGACCAAGCTCTGTAACATCAGTATACAGCCGGACCCCAAGGGGTCTGACAACGGAGAGAGTCGGCTTACACATCCGGCTAATAAAGAAGAAAAGAAAAGAAAACAAGTCTGGGTGGTTGAATCCTCCGAACAGACGTCCCAGAAGAAAAAGAGAGACGCAAAGACGTACTCTCCAAAGTACGAATTCAATAAAGACTGTTACTCCATCCTCATGGAGATTAATGACAAGATCCCCATTGACAAGTCGGCTCTTATGAAGGGTTCCGCCAAAAAAAGAACAAAAACAAATATTGCCACTACCATGAGGATACTGGCCACGACACCAACGAATGATATAGCCTCAAACGGATGTTGGACCGTCTAGCTAATAAAGGGGTCCTCAAGTCTTATATTATGAGGTCGTACGCTTAGACAGGCGGCATACTCAAAAGGGTACATCCGACATAATTCTTGCCCATGCTAAATTATAGAGCAGGCGACAACATAAGCAGTCGACCAGATCAAACCACTTCCAGTTGAAGTTACATGCACCTAGCAAGACATTCACTGGGTACAACTGGCCATATACCAGCCTCCGAGCACAGGGCCAGGCGGCCAACTTCTACAGGCGTCATACGACCGAATGCTAAGAGTCAGACGGTCAAGCTTGGAAGCTATTTTTTATTTTCATACCATTATTAAGATAAAAAAAAATTAAAAAAAAATTAATGAGATAGGCCACGCATGTCTTCCCCTGTTTTCTAAGTCTTAGCCAACTAACCCAATACAATAATGTAGCTTTACTCAAGTATACATTATACTACATACTTAGTAAATATGATATATTGTTTTGGGAATTTGAAACAACCAACATCCCCAATTTGAAATCATGAGCTCAATCTGAGAGTATGAAGCTCCATGCAAACAACCGGCCTTGTCATCCTTAAGAAGGTCTTTATGTTGCGATTATTGAGGGGAGCAAACGGCCCTATCATGCGGCCGCCTCCGTATGTAAGCAAGCAAGCTGACACGCGGCCGAGAGATACGTTGGACTTGTAAACAACCGGCTACCTGACTTGTTAAGTCCAACAACATACATTCGACATCCTCATGTATGTTGTGGCTATGCGTACCAGCAAGATTGCCCAGCTAGCAGCCTTGAAACAGGCAGCCCCAATGATTTTAATAACAGTTGGCCAGCCATGTGTAACCAGGCGGCCAGCGCCACAATAAAACAGGCGGTCAGCCATGTGTGGCTTGGCTGGCATGGCTGATTAAATAGCTACCATAACGAAGCTTCATGTACAAACGCATCAAGCAATAAACCAGGCAAAGCTCTATGTAACCAAGCGGCATCCACAACAAACGCATCAAGCAATGCGTACTTCGGATGGCTAAATCAAAACAACATTAGACCGACTGTAAAGTGCGTAGGTTTATGGTATTTAACATAGCCACCGAGCAGCCGACAGTATCAAGTGAAGAATAAACGGTCTGATCTTACGGCAAGCTCCATGTACAAAGTTCAAAGACTCACCCGAAACAGCCGTCCATTTAATGAGTGTCTATGCTTTAGTAAGCGGCTTCCCACTTCATGGTACCTTTATTGCTTGAGTGTCCGCATGTTAAATATAGGAAACAACCCACCTCGGCATCGCTCTTCAAGCTAGCAACATCACAGCCGGCTACAATCATTCTTCAAACCATCAATAACCATCATGGTGATTAATACAAGCAGCAAGCATATGATTGAGTGTGTGCCGCTCACACTTAGTGTATAAAGACCATTGAGATATGGCCATTGGCGAGCAAACTCACATAATGAGAGCAAAGATGCCGGCACTCATTAATGATCAGCAACAAAGCTATTAGCCAGCACCATGCAAGCTCCAAGCATCCGGTTGTATGCTGTGGGATAGCATCTTCAAGGGAGGTCGGCACATCATTACTAAGAACATCCGGCACTCAACAATAAGCAACAAGTTCAAGTTATGATTACATTGCTAAGTGAGTGTAGAAGCTTCAATTTTGAGCATGAAACAAGCACCAAATGAGCTGTCTTGTTGTGAAAGCTGGGCATTGGCGTCTCGCCCAAGGAAGTAGGCGGCAATGGCACCTGGCCTCATGCCGGCCAACCTAATCCCAGCCATAAAGAATGAAATTGGCTTGCAAATGCTCTAAACAGCCGGCAATGCCAACTAGCTCGAGCTTGGCCAACCAGCCTTAATAATAAGGCATAACCTCTTTAATGAGAACGGGCGGCCATGTGGCTAGACCTAGCCGCGCAGTAGCCAGACGACAGCCAGCCCAGTGAAGAAATGCCGCAGCCATGCGGCTCTTAATATATCCGGCTTTGTGTACATAGCATGTAATTACCTCAAGCAAACGTTAGCATTCCCCTTATCAATTACCTTAGTTGAGCTTAGCTGAATTATGATGAGATAAGCCTTTGAACCAAGCAAAAAACACAATCGGTCGGCAGTATATAAGCCCCAAGAGGCGGCACCTAAGAGTTGCCCCTCAAGAAAGAAGGCGGTAGCCAAGTAACCAAGGAGTCCTGAGCTATGCTCTTCTTTAATACAAGCGACATTGGTTACAAAAGCCAATCATTAACAGCTGCCATCTTATTATGCTATTCAATCAAATGAAGTTTGAAAGATCACTTGAGTCTACTACAATATCGAGGCACAACCAGCATACCGATTATTTGGTCCTCGTGGTTTTGTAATCTTGCTACCATTATCATTATTATGATTCTTATATAATCATGGTGGGAAAGGCCCCTTCGCGCATGATCCTCAATCATTATTATGATTATTATATAATCATGGTGGGAAAGCCGCCTACACGCATGATCCCTCAAAATATTGCTTAAGGTTATTAAGACCAGCAGTTTAGTCAGCACCCTATTGGAGACCGTCTCCCTTTGTGGACTATCTCCACTTATTTGCTAGCCATAAAATTTCACCAAGGGTCTAAAGACTGGTAGCGTCAATTAAGATCTTCAATCATCATCATCATTGTTAAGGTTCAAGCGGCACCCTGACCTGGTCGGCCGAGTGTTTGGAGCAAAACAACCTCCTAAAATCTGAGTCACTAGCCGCATAAAAACAAGTTTAGCATGACCACCTGTCCCTATTCGAAAAAATTAGATTCATCAAAGAAGGAGGAATCCTAACATCATCCATCCTCCATGGAAAAGAATTAAGTGATCCATCTGCTCTAACACTTAAAATTATTTCAATACTTGATACTGAGTTAGAGGGGCATGTCGCCTGTACCTTTACAGTCGGTTACTCTCCATTGAGTATTTTACTCTATCTTTAGACGGGCATGCCGCCTATACCTTTACAGTTGGCTACTCTCCATTAAGTATTTTACTCTTATCATCAGAGGGGCGTGTCTTCTGAACCTTTACAGTCGGCTACTCTCCATTGAGTATTTTACTCTATCGCCAGAGGGGCATGCCGTCTGGACATACAGCCGGCTACTCTTCATTGAGTATTTTACTCTATCTCTAGAGCGGCTGCCCTCTCCTTACTTAGCACCTATGTTCACCAAGAACTAACCAAGGCAACAGGCCGGATGATCTGCCCAAGCGTGAAGTCGACTGATCCTCTCTTAAAATTAAACTAATATGACCTGTCCCAACATCATAGCAGGCGTCCGGCGACATCCCTCCGGATGAGATTCGTCCCAGAGAGAAGCTCCCTTTTAGGTGGAATAATGCGCTATAAACTAAACACACAGCCCCTAAACGACTGTCCCCAAGGACAACCACGTAGTTGTTTACCATTGAGACAAGGATAACTCTACCACTAACCGAACCAGTGGTAGCAGTTGACATTTGAGTCGGATGACCGCCTGTATTACTTGGGATAAATACAGGGGGTACCACTTGAGTTCATAGCCAGAAAATATTGGTGAATCAAGGGGACCAGCCGGCCTCCGCCGTTTGGTACCTCTACTACTCAAGTAGAAGTGACGGCGACTGAGTAACTCCAATGTTAACTCATAGTCACTCCCTTAAACTTAGTATGGAACCTAAAAGGTATGAGTAGTCCGCCTGTTTTTTAGCAAACAGAGGTACTCAAACCACTATTCCTACTAGGTTAACAACCTTTGATTTAATAGCCAAGCAAAACTTGGTGAATCAAGGGGACCAGCCGGCCTCCGACGCCAGGTTTCCCTACTATTCAAACCAAAGTGGAGATGATTGACTAACCTCAAGGTTAACCAGACGCCCTCCCTAGTAGGGAACCTAAAAGGTTTTTGGCAAATAGGGGCCCTCGACCACTATTCCTACTAGATCTGACAGAAGTTACCGCCTGTAACCAATACAGGTTTAGCTACTCCGACCAGGCGTCCCGTTCACAGAAACAGGCGGCCTGTCCCTGTCAAACTTGGTGAAATCCATCAATTATTGTAAAACAGTTCCAAAACATTGTGGCGCCGCATGAGTTAATAGCCAAGCAAAACTCGGCGAATAAAGGGGGTTAGCCGACCTAAGCCGCCTGATTCTTCTACTACTCAAAACCAAGTGACAGAGACAGGGGATCCCAAAGGTTACCTCATAGTCACTCAACTAACCTAGTACGGAACCTAAAAGGTATGAGGAGTCCGCCTGTTTTTTGGAAAACAGAGGTACTCGACCACAATTCTTCCTAGGTTGGCTATACATAAAGATGCTGTCTGTAACCCAACAGGCGTAACTACTTTGGTTGGACGTCCCGTCTAACGCCTGCTTCTATGCAGCCACCAAAGTAGACGACCAGCCATCTCCCAATGAAATAAACTAAGTACCAAACTTAGTATATTGAATCAAAAGAGGCCAACGACCAGATATTGTTAAACGCCTACCCCTTGTGCAATAGTTGATAGTCCACCTGATCAGGGGCTATCTGCATAGTGGGGCAAAGAATCGGCATCTGTCGAGTTCGGCGGCAATCATTATCATGATTGATTAACTTTGAAAATGTCATACCGCCAAAGGTATTAAAATTTACTAAGTTAATCAAGTCCATCTCCCATTAGAACTAGACAAGATGCCGACCCAGCAAGCTTCGAGGGTCTAACTTTCGTAAGGAACAGTCCCTCCTGGAAATAGAGATTACTCCTTCCGAGGGGCAAATGTTTAGGGTAAAATTACCCATGACAAGTGGACCAATCCGGACCTACCA
This sequence comes from Chenopodium quinoa, assembly GCF_001683475.1. Classification (NCBI taxonomy): domain Eukaryota; kingdom Viridiplantae; phylum Streptophyta; class Magnoliopsida; order Caryophyllales; family Amaranthaceae; genus Chenopodium; species Chenopodium quinoa. The sequence goes on from NW_018744469.1 coordinate 1,694,361, forward strand.
CGTGTACACCATGTGGGCCAATCAGCTTCCGCCACTTGTCACCCTGAGAGGTCCAACATGGACTAATCAGGCCACGCCATGTGGCCCATAATTTGCCAACCTAGAAAACGACCGCCAAAATCCCGAATCCCGAGGCAAGCCCAATTAGTCCTAGGTTTTCCCAGAAAAACCTAGTATTGGGCACGTACTTTGAGGCTATATAAACAGGTCATTAGCCTCCATTAAACAACATAATCATCTCACCTAGAGAAGCCTAAACACACGTGCATACTAATCGCTAGACCACACTTAGCATTAATTGCACCCCCTTGGGGCCACCCATCGTAGCCAGATTGATCACTCCTCTCTCTAGAGGAACCATATCCCTTTTACTTTCCGCACCATATACTCCTCAAACACGTTCTAACTTGATCGTCGGAGGCGGAGCCCCCATCCCTAGGGGGTTTCCGTTATTTTGCAGGTACAGGCGCACGGATCTAGTCCCGGAATTATAACTCTCCCGCGGGACATCAAAAAACCCCGAAACAAGACTCATATGGATTCTTGATAAAACCAAACTTGCTAATGGATTCATCGAATCGCAGATTCAAACTTTTGATTGTCTGCTTTAATCCATAAATGGACTTCTTAAGCTTGCATACCTTTCCAGCATTGTTTGGATCAAAACCTTTGGGTTGTGTCATGTACACAATTTCTTCCAAAAATCCCATTGTAGAAGTCAGTTTTGACGTCCATTTGCCATATTTCATAATCGTAATATGCGACAATTATTAGGATAATCCTAACGGACTTAAGCATTGCGACTGGTGAAAAGGTTTCATCATAATCAACGTTGTGAATTTGCCTGTAACCTTTTGCCACCAATCTAGCTTTGTATACATATACATTTCCATCTTTGTCGAATTTTAACTTGAAAATCCATTTGCAACCGAGAGGTGTGTAACCTTCGGGAAAATCAACCAAGTCCCATACTTGATTTTCAAACATGAAGTCCATCTCGGATTTCATGGCTTCTTGCCATTTTGCACAGTCGGGGCTCGTCATAGCTTGTTTATATGTCACTGGTTCATCTTTATCCATAACTAGGATTTCTTGATTCTCGGTTAAGACAACACCAAGGCATCTGTCTGGTTGAGATCTTTGCCTTTGCGACCTACGCAGGGTAATATATTGAGCTTTTGTTTTGTCATTTTGACTTTGAACATTGTCGATTTGACTCTTACCATTGTCAATAGTTGTTTCTAAAGCTCTTTGATTGTCAGTTTGATTTTGTTGCTCATCTCGAACTTCATCAAGTTCGATTTTCCTCCCATTTGTCATTATAGAAAGATGCTCCTTTTCCAAAAAGACACCATCTCGAGCAAAAAATACTTTGTTCTCAGATTAGTTGTCGAAGTAATATCCCTTTCTTTCTTTTGAATAGCCCATAAAGAAACATTTGTCAGATTTTGGTGCTAGCTTGTCGGACATGAGTCTTTTGACTTATGTTTCGCAACCCCAGATCTTAAGAAAAGACAATCGTGGAGGTTTCTATGTCCATAATTCATATGGAGTCTTCTCGACAGTTTTTGACGGAGCGCGGTTCAGTGTTAGTATCGCAGTTAGAAGTGCTTGTCCCTAAAAAGAGATAGGAAGATCACTAAGACCCATCATTGATCGAATCATGTCGAACATAGTTTGATTTCTCCTATCGGACACTCTGTTCCATTGAGGACTTCCAGGAGGTGTCAATTTTGAGCGAATTCCATGTTCATTCAGATAATCATCAAATTCGTAGTTCAAATACTTGCCACCTCGATTCGATTGAAGTGCTTTGATTATCTTGCCAAGCTGATTTTCCACTTCACTCTAAAATTCTTTGAATTTCTCAAAAGATTCAGATTTGTGCGTCATAAGGTAGACATAGCCATATCTATTAAAGTCGTCCGTGAATGTGATAAAATTGCGATAACCATTTCTTGCGGTTGTGCTCATTGGTCCACATACATCCGTGTGTATAAGACCCAATAAGTCACTAGCCCTTTCCCCCAACTTGAAGAATGGAAGCTTTATCATCTTTCCAAGTAGACATCCTTCGTAGTTTTCAAATGATTCTAAGTCAAATGAATCAAGAATACCTTCTAGCAGAAGTTTCTTGATGCGTTTGATGCTAATATGGCCAAGACGACAATGCCACAAGCAGGTTTGATTCGACACAACGGTCTTAGCTCTTTTGGTGGTATCATTAACATTTGTCTAGTCACATTAAAACAACCATCTTTATAGTCTTGTGAACAAAACAACCTGCGTCCAACGCCATAGATCAAAGTTCGATGGTAAGAAAAACATAATAAAACGAGAATTAGCTATATTACAAGACAAAGACAAATATTGTGCCTGCAAGCATGACTGAAGGACCATCTTCATTGTCCGCTTGTAGTTGCAGATCCACTTTTGAAGCCATCTCACTTGGTCCCTGAAAGTAGCAGTATAAAGTGAGTCATACATGGTATCCAATACCTATGAATAACTTATACACAAGTGTTACTGAAGATACCAGAGGTAGATGGAACATTCCTCTTTTACTCATCTTCTCGGAAGATCTTGCATTCCCTCTTGTAGTGGCCTTTCCCACCACAATAAAAGCATCGCATCTTGCTTTGTTCTTGAACTCCATAGGAGTTGACCTTGCAAAGTAGCTGCACCGCCTCTCTCAATGAGTGTGACTCCTTCGCAGCAGCTATATGCATCCTAAGAGCATCATAGCTCGAGTGGAGTGAGGCAAACAAGATATGACCTACCATCTCATCTTCTAGTGGGATTCCGAGAAGCTCCATATGCTTGAAGAGCCTAGTCATTCTAAGCACATGAGGTTTGAGGGGCATACCGGGTCTCAATTTGTTATTGTAGACCCTCGACCAAAGTCGGTACCTTTCTTTGGCAGGGCAACCCTCTTCCGGTGGTTTGAGAATGACCTATTCATGTCAAACACAAGTCTATCATAATTGCTATTGAGACTCTTGGTGACTCTCACATTGACAATGTCCTCAAGTGCTTTAAGGAACATGTACGGAAAATAGGAGGAGAACTTTTCCTTCCATTCATCCGCGATGGAATTAGCCATTAGTTGTGAGACTTTCTTGCAATCGGAAGACCATGCATCAAGAGTTTCATCACTCATGATTCCCTTCCAGTAGAAGCTTTGAATGGGAGTATCATGAATGTACTCCATGGAACAATTCCGTAGAGTTTTCCGGAGATCCTCTTACCATTCTTGAAATTGACCAAGTTTAGGCTAAAAGCCAACTTGTCGGGGAGTTTCAGGCACATGTTGTTGTTGTTAATTACAGGCATTTTTCTACAATTGAAAGAATTTGCAATGAAAAACCATTTATATGACTAATAAGTTTAAAATTTAAAGCATACATTGAAATCTTCAATCTTATTAAGAGTTTTATCTACACATTTAAAATTGTCCCTTTTAGGCGAGAATAAAACGATTCCAAGACCCCAAAAATCAAAAAGTTATTAAGCATGCTTTGGCTTATCTTAACATTTTAAGGTAAGCAATCTAATTGTTGATAGCTCTAAGCTACTCTTGGTTTGATAAAACGTCGCATCTAATGGTTTCTTGACGTTTATCTCCATTACCACGACATCTAAGGACTCCTTACTGATATCGTTGAGTTTAACCAAAATTAACTTGTATATGATGCCTTGCTTTGGAAAGCGCACCAACATACCTTACTTCCCTAGGAATGTATAATGCCTTGCTTTGGCATAGCCCATTACTATTCACATCAGTTCCGTAAGTGTCATTTTGGAATGACAGATTTAACTTAATATTCTTTACATGTCAAGAGGCTATTTCACATGATAATGGAATAGAAGTCCGAGGGTGAAATCAGAATTTGTAAGATTAGAACGGACGACAATGCAGCTGATCAACTGACTAAACCTTTACCTCAAGTGAAGGACAACAAACACGTTGATGCAATGGGAATGAGGCACGTAGGAAATTGGCTTTGATTTTCCCTGTTATGTGTTTTAATTAATTTTGAGATTTTAATGTAAAACACTATGTTAAACCATTTAGTTTTGGAGCAATTAAATTTTCTGCAAATTTATTATTACTACATTTCCATTTAATTGTGGTTTAGAATTAAATAATGAGTCCATTCGATTTTTGAGAATATTCAAAGCAGGGTATCAAGACAATGTCTTGGATAAAGAAACACCTGTTAAGTGATCATTGAATATTTCAATCGAAAACTATCCCTGATCAAGGTCATTTAAATGATGGACGATTAATGACCACTTGAGATTAGTGTGTAGTATGGTTTATAGCACAGTTTTTTGTGCTACGAGGACATGATTTTCATTAATAATTTGCACATGTATTAGTTTAGAACTATACTGGATCGACCTATGCGAGTACTTTAAGAGATTTAAAATCGTCATAAGTATATTTCTCATTATAGCTATCGGAACCTTTTTCCTCAACCATGAGTTTTGTAAGTTCTCTTGTTTGAGTACTAGTCCGTTTTGATGTTGTCAAACGTCTGTCATAAAAGGGGATTATAACGGCAACACGCAGGCTACTAGGCTCTCTTAGTAAGGGAAGCTAACAATACAAGACTAGGAATGTCCCCCAATTAACAATGGGGAACATGTCTTTGTTGTTTACAAGGTCTCTCGAAGAGCGAGACTGTGAAAATGCATGGTCGTGCTCAGATGGATTTTAGAAATCATCTGCTTATTGAACGTCGAACTCGGAAATCGAGAAACACTCCTAGACAAAATAAGGATGACGAAGAACCTTACCTTATAGTTCATGAAGAGACATTAAGTGACATAGGAAATGGGCTATACACTAATTGCACACTTGTCCGGAAGGACAACTGGGAGATTGAAAGGAACGGTGTCCTTCCAACAAGTGTATTATTCAGTGAGGTTAAGTGATCGGAATGCCTGGGTGGAGGCCGCTTCCGATCAGTAATATTAATGTATAATTAATATTACTACTTAATCTTGACTGAACTCGTCAGGTCGCACCTCAATAGAGTAACCGATCTGAGACGACGAATCAATCTGAAGGATCAGATGACTCAATAGAGTATTACGAAAAAAGACGTCGGATATCGAGCTTAAAGCGTTGAAACCGAGCATCATAAGTCGAGTCGAATTCAGCCATAGCATCCTATTGGCATACCCATGCGAGTGCTAGGCTAGCATGGGCCACCAATCGCAATGCATGGCTATGCTGTAAGCCAAGAGTGCATGTGCGTGCTAGGCTCGCTGGCCGAGCATGCTTGCAAGGTTGGTGTGCCTAGCCGCACGCATGCTAGCATGCCAATGTGCTAGCGCTCTCACTCAAGCATAGCCGCAGCTAGGCTACTCTTAGCACGAGCATCGCAAGCAGCGTGTTGTGCGTGTGTGTGTTGTGGTTGTGCGTGCTTGCTAGCATAGCAGCACCAGCCACAAGCAGCAGCTAGGCCTCGCTAGCACACGCAACGCAACAGAAGCAGCAGCCCGCATTTTGTGGGTTGCTTGCTGCGCTCTTGTGTATGCAGGCTGGCCTTGGTCCCTAGTGTTCGGTTGGGCTTGCCAACCAGCCCGCACGCACGCATGCATAGCCAACAAGCCTCGCACGCATGCATAGCCAACAAGCCTCGCACGCAATGCGGGCTGCTGCTGCTACTATGTGGCTTGCACTAACTAAGCCTAGTTAGCTGCTTAGACCATGCGCGAGGCCCAGTGAGCATTTGATGGTGCGGGGCTGGCAGCTAGCTTGCATAGCGAGCGTGGCCAGCTGTGTTATCCTTTCGATGTGCACAAGGCATGCTCAACCATGCTAGGCATGCTGAGCTTGCGGCCAAGCCATGCCTTGCAGCAATCGCCCTGGCTAGCTATGCTGGCCATCCTAGCCCTCGATTGGCTACACCATTTCGAGCCTAGGATTTTCCCGTGCAATGACTTGTTGATTTTTCTATCTCGTCGATTCCTAAATTCAACTCATCTTATGACGTTCAGTTTCGACGCTCTAAGCTCTGAATCCGAGGTCTTTATTCGTAAATACTCTATTGACGTATTTAATCTTTCGAACTAATTCGTCGTTTTGGTTCGATTACACGATTGGGTGTGACCCGAAGGGTTCAACCAAGATTAAGCTGTAATATTACTGATCCAAAGTGGCCTCTAGCTAGGCATATCGATCACTAGACCTCACCAAATAATTATCTTCCTAATAATTCTTAACCCTCTATCGGAATAATACAATTTTTTGAAGGACACCATTCCTTTAATCTCCCACTTGTCCTTCCCGACAAGCGCGTTGTTTTTGTCTAGCCTACTTCCTATGTCACTTAATATCTCTTCATGAACTATAAGGTAAGATTCTTCGTCATCCTTATTATGTCTAAAAGTGTTTCTCGATTTCCGCGTTCGACTGTCAATAAGCAGATGATTTCTAAAATCCATCTAAGCACGACCATGAATTCTCACAGTCTCGCTCTTCGAGAGGCCTTGTAAACAACAATGACATGTTCCCTATTGTTAATAGGGGGGGCATTCCTAGTCTTGCATTGTTAGCTTCTCTTAGTAAGAGGACCTAGCCACCTGAGTGTTTCATTTATAATCCCCTTGTACGACAGACGTTTGACAACATCTAAACAAACTAGTACTCAAACAAGAGAACTTACAATACTCATGGTCGAGGAAGGAGGTTCCGATAGCTATAATGAGTAATATAATTATGACGATTGTTAAATCTCTTAAAGTATCATAGGTAGATATGATATAGTTCCTAATCAATACCTGTGCAAATGATTTTTGACAATCATGTCCTCATAGCACAAGAAACAGTCCTATAAATCATTCTACACACTAATCTCAAGAGGTTATCATATTTTCCAACTTTTAAATGACCTTAATTAGGGATAGTTTTCGATTAAGATATTTAATGTTCACTTAATAGGTGTTTCTTTATCTAATACATTGTCTTGATAACCTATTTTGAATATTCTTAAAATCTATTGGACTCATTATTTAATTCAAAACCACAATTTAATAGAAATGGAGTGATAATAATTTGCAGAAACGGAGTAATAATAACTTATCATGTGAAATCGCCTCTTGACATGTTTGACCTTCTAATGTTCCCTTGGCTCTTAGCCTAAGGAATAGCTCCATTATTATCGCATTAGAGATCTATGGGACCCTTGATCGTCAGTACACCATCAAGTTCAGCAACGAACTTACGAATCCAAACTGCCTCCTTAGCTGCTTTTAAAGTTACCAAGTATTCGGCTTTAGTTGTAGAATCTGAAGTTATGCTTTGCTTAGTACTTTTCCAACTAAACGCTCCCCCATTTAGACATAATATGTACCTCATTAAGACTTGAAATCGTCTCTGTCAGTCTATAAGCTTGCGTTGGTATAACCTTTAACAACCAAATCTTTACTCCCACCATAGACCAGAAATTTATCCTTGTTCCTTTTCAGGTACTTTAAGATAATCTTGGTCGTTGTCCAATGCGCCTCTCCTGGGTCTGATTGGTATTGGCTCGTAGCACTCAAGGCATACGATACATCTAGCCTAGTACATATCATGGCATACATGATCGATCCAATAAGCGAAGCATGTGGAATCTGACTCATCCTCTCACGCTCATCAAGTGTCTATGGACACTGCTTCTTGCTGAGAGTTATGCCATGCAACATGGGTAGGTGCCCTCTCTAGGCTCCTTCCATGTTGAATCGTGCCAGTACCTTATCAATATAAGTACTTTGGCTCACTCCAATCATCCTTTTAGATCTATCCTTATAGATATTGATGCCCAATATGTACTGTGCCACTCCTAAGTCCTTCATTTAAAAGCATTTTCCAAGCCAACCTTTTATAGACTCTAATAGTTTAATGCTATATCCAATGAGTAATATGTGAAAGGAATGTTATCCTTCCAGCAAGTGTATTATTCAGATAGAGGGTTCAGAATTGTTAGAAAAGATTATTCTTCAATGAGGTCAAGTGATCGAAATGCCTAGGTGAAGGCTGCTTCCGATTAGTAATATTAATGTCCAATTAATATTATGGCTTAATATTGAATGAATCCTTCAGGTCGCACCCCAATCGAATAAGAAATCCGAGACGACTAATCAATCCGAAGGATTAGATGAGTTATTAGAGTATTACGAACATAGACGTCGGATATCGAGCTTGGAGCTTCGAGACCGAGCGTCGCAAGTCGAGTCGAGTTTAGAATTCGACGAGATGGGAAATTAAGCAAGAGACAAGTACAAGTTAGGTCGTATTGTGCTAGCGTGCTAGGTCGAGTTTAGAATGCTAGCGTGCTAGTGTGCCGGGCCACGCACCGAGCCGCAAGCATCGCAGCAGCGTGCTAGGCTGGCTAGGCTATGCGTACGTGCTAGTGTAGCAGCACTAAGCAGCACAGCACGCGCATCGCATCGAAGCAGTGTGATGTATGTGCGTATGCTATGCGTGCTTGCTAGCATCACTAAGGAGAAGCACCTAGCCATGCCTCTCGCACAACAGCACACACCAAGTAGTAGCATCGCAGCAACGCAAGGACAATCCGCACGTGCTTTTAAAATCCCATTAAGGAAGGCGGTTTTGACATCCATTTTCCATAGTTCGTAATTGTAATATGTGGCAATTGCTAGGACAATCCGGACGGACTTAAGCATGGTGACTGGCGATAAGGTTTTATCATAATCAACGCCGTGAATTTGCCTGTAACCTTTTGCCACCAATATAGCTTTACATATAGATACATTTCCTTCTTTGTCGGTTTTCAACTTGAAAATCTTTTTGCAACCGATAAGTGTGTAACGTTCGGGCAAATCAACCAAGTCCCAAACTTGATTTTCAAACATGGAGTCCATCTCGAATTTCATGGCCTCTTGCCATTTTATAGAGTCGAGGCTCGTCATAGCTTGTCTGTATGTCGTTGGCTCATTTCCATCCATAATAAGGATGTCTTGATCTTCGGTTAAGACCACACCGAGGTACCTGTTTGGTTGAGATCTTGGCCATTGCGACCTACGCAGGGTAATAGGTTGAGCATTTGCATTGTCGGTTTGACTTTGCACATTGTTGGTTTGACTCTGAATAATGTCAACAAATTCTTCTAAAGCACTTTGATTGTTAGTTTTGTCAGGTTGACTTTGTTGCTCATCCTCTCGAACTTCGTCTAGTTAGATTTTCCTTCCACTTGTCATTTTGGAAAGGTGTTCCTTCTCCAAAAAGACACCATCACGAGCAACAAACACTTTGTTCTCGGATTTGTTATAGAAGTAATACCCCTTGGTTTTTTTTTTGGGTATCCCACAAAGAAACACTTGTCAGATATTGGGTGAAGTTTGTCAGAAATTATTCTCTTGACATCTGCTTCACAACCCCAAATCTTAAGAAATGACAACCTTGGAGGTTTCTTCGTCCATAATTCATATGGAGTCTTTTCGACAGCTTTTGACGGAGCTCGGTTCAGTGTTAGGTCCACGGTTAGAACTGTGTGTCCCCAGAAAGAGATAGGAAGTTCACTAAGACCCATCATAGATCGAACCATGTCTAACAAGGTTCGATTTCTCCTTTCGGACATTCCGTTCCATGTGGAGTTCAAGGAGGTGTCAACTCTGAAAGAATACCATTTTCTTTCAGGTGATCGTCGAATTTGTGGCTCAAATACTCGCCACCTTGATCCTATCGAAGTGCTTTGAATTTCTTGCCAATTTGATTTTCAACTTCACTATGAAACTCTTTAAATTTCTCAAAAGATTCTGATTTGTTCGACATAAGGTAGACATAACCATATCTACTATAGTCGCTGGTGAAGGTAATGAAATATCGATAACCTTGCCTTGCGGGTGTACTCATTGGTACACATACGTCCGTATGTATAAGACCCAGTAAGTCACTAGACCTTTCTCCTAATTCGGAGAATGGTTGCTTTATTATCTTGCCTAATAGACATCCTTCACAATTTTCAAACGACTCTAAGTCGAATGAGTAAAGAATACCTTCGTGAAGAAGTTTCTTGATGCGTTTCATGTTAATGTAGCCAAGACGACAATCCACAAGTAGGTTTGATTCGACTCAATGGTCTTAGCTCTTTTGGCGGTATCATCAATGTTATAAACTTGTTTGTCTAGAGAAAGCACATAAAGACCATTTTCTGAATATGCCTTACCATATAAAACATTATCGAAATAAAACAAACAACTACTGTTTTTTTATTTGAAATTCAAATCCCTTAGCGTCCAACGCCGAAATTAAAATAATATTTTTGATAACTCTTGGAACATGATAACAATTGTCAAGTGCTAAAGCAAGGCTAGACGACAAAGACAAACTTAGAGTTCCAACGAATACGGCAAACATCCTGGCTCCATTGCCGACCCGAAGCTCAACCTCTCCCTTCTCTAGCCTCTTACTTTTCCTTAGTCCCTGAGCATTGGAACAAAGGTGTGAGCCACATCCGGTATCTAATACCCTTGATGTTTTGCTAGCGAAGCTTAATTCTATAAAAAAAAATACCTGATACAGAAGCAACGGTGCCGTTCTTCTTATCTTCCTTGAATTTGAAGCAATTTTTCTTCCAATGTCCTTTCTTCTTGCCATAGAAACATTCATAATCGGATTTAGAAGAAGCTACCTTCTTGTCCTTGCGCTCTTAGCAGCACTTAACTTAGGTGGAAAATTCTTCTTCTTTTTCCTTTCAAAGCTACTCTTCTTGCCCGAGCGCTTAAATGGCTTCCTCTTCCTCACCATGAGCATGTCATGCTTCCCCTCATCCTTGAGGGTTTGTTCGGCCTGCTTCAACATTCCATGAAGCTCGGTGAGGGTCTTCTCCATGCTGCGCATATTATAGTTCATCTTGAACTGATCATAGCCTTTGTGCAGTGAATGGAGAATGATGTCAATTCCCATCTCGGTTGAATACCCGGCATCAAGCCTTTCCATGTTCTCAAATAATCCAATCATTTAAAGTACATGCGGTGTGACTGGCTCTCCTTTCTTGAGCTTTCTCTCAAGGGTCTTCCTGTGGGTTTCAAACCTTTCAGTTCCGGCCTACTCTTGGAACATATTTTGAAGTTCAGCAATGATCTCATAAGTCGTCTCCTTTTTAAAGAAAGTCTTTTGGAGGTCCGGAGACATAGTGGCCAACATGATGCATTTGACATCCCGATTGGCAGTTTGCCATCGATTTAGGGCAGCCTGAGTGACCCCCTCACTAGGAGCGTCGGGCATTTCCTTATCAAGGACGTATTCCTTTTGCTCTTGAATGAGAACAATACGCAAGTTCCTTTGCCAATCAAGAAAATTTGGCCCACTCAACTTCTCCTTGTCGAGAATTGAGCGTAATGAAAATTGGTTGTTTGAGTTATTTGCAGACATGTTTCTACAATTAAAAGAATTTGAAATGAAAAACCATTAATATAACCAATAAGTTTGAAATTTAAAGCGTACAAGTAAATTTCCAGTCTTATTGAGCGTTTTATACACGCATTAACATTAGTCCCTTTAAGGCGAGAATAAAATGATTCCAAGATCCCAAAAATCAAAAAGTGATTAAGCATGCTTTGGCTTGCCTTAACACTTAATATTGTAAGTTAAGCAATCCAATTGCTAATAGCTCTAAGCTACTCTTGGTTCAATAAAACGTCGCATCTAATGCTTCCTTGACATTTTATCTCCATTGCAACGACTCTAAGGACTCCTTACTGAAATCCTTGAGCTTAACCAAGACCAAGTTGTATACCTAGTATACCTTAAGTTCCTAGCTAGGGAATTAGTGATGCCTCACCTTGGCGTAGCCCATCGCAACGCGCATTAGTTCAGTAAGTGTTATTCTTGGAATGACAAATTTTAGCTCAATTTTTTAGGGACTTAGGATTTCTATGTTGGTTTATTTAAGTGAACTTAATTAGTCATCGCAAAATTTGAAATCCTAAACATGCATCTATCATACCATTCAATCATATATAAACACAATTATATATATATATATAGAACATAAGAAAAAGATGCAGTTGACAACTAGCATGACCCCTTGAGTCTTCAAGTCTTCAAGGGTCTTCGATGCACCATCTTGGCTCGTCTTCTTAGAAACGCTGTCTTGAGACATCTCCTCCAAACATGATGTTACTAGTTACTACGACTAGGATTAATTTAAATATTAAGGTACAAAAATACGCAACGGTACGCAGATCGTATTTAGATTGAAAAAATACATTACAGATCGCAGTCCGTATTTACTATCCTAATTGGGCCCCACCAGTTTCCATTTTCACAAAACCTGTGAAACAATATACATTCCATTCATCCATTCACTATATGTGAATGGCCCATGCATTTTACAACGAAAAACAAGTAACAATGCATAACACGTGCGAACTAGTAACTAACTTAGGTGGTTAATTCGATTAACGCGCCTAATTAAAACTAGTCAAAGTTGTTTAACATATTATGTGATTAAGACACAATAGGTCAAGTAATTAACGAAGCTCCCACTAAATTCCGCATCCAACTTAATTAATCTAATTAATTAAGCCGGTTAACCAAAATTTTGCCAATTATTTGGCAAGAGCCGGAGGATCCGTGGCCTAACCTCGTTAAAATAATTAAATAATATATTTAAAACGGCAAATAATCGTAAAACACATAGCCCAACGATGCTTTACGACGCCTAAGTGCTTAGCACCAAGACTCGGGGTGCCTTGCGTGGCTGCACCCGCACAAATGCTTGTGGCTCAAGCACGTGGGAGTGATCTCAATGTCGCATACGCGTTACACCGACCACATCACTGCACTTTCACACACACAAAACATGGCCTCAAAGGTCCTAAATCATGCAAGCTTATGTTTCCTAGCAATACAGCCCCAATGGACCCTTATCGTAGCACCATACGTGCATCACCCGTGCATCCTCGATGAACCTAGCACGCACACACACTGCACTATGCGTGTGGGTAGCAAGTGTGCACCTAGCCTAACACGCCACACACCCGTAGCACCTCGAGGCATTAGCAGCCCCTTGCGTACCTCGGCAACAACATGTGGGTTGTGTGAGTAGCTTGGCTAGCCGTAGGTGGTGCTAGGGCAATGCTTTGCCTTGATTTGCGTGCTTTTATCTAGGAATCTACCTGATATGTGTGTGACATAAAATTGATTCTAAATTTAAACATTGAGCAATAATGAAAATATAACTAGTCTGACATAAATAAATTCAATTTTAGTGCATAAACCAAGATTAATTCAAGAACCTTTCTTTAAATTAATTTAGGTTCATCTTGATGCTACAAAATTGAAGGGCTATACTCATAATTAAATTAACCATACATAAACTAATAATGAGATTTGACAAAATTAAAGGGGTTGGAAAAATTAGCCCTTTCATCTAATGAAAAATTTCCAACACTAACTTGTGTAACATTGAAAAAATTACATCTTCCAATATGAAGATTAATTAAACTTCAATAACAAGTTTTGAACTTCTAGGACTTTAATCAACCAAATATGATTAAATCCAAAAATTAGTTCAACATGGAATTTAGCAAGCAAAGTTCCAACCAAATAAACAAATAAAGATTGGATCTTTAATATATTAGGGACTTCAAAATTACAAATTCACCATAAACATTCACACTTGAAGCAATTAATTTGCAAAATTGTAAAATTTCAAGTTTATGTGAAAAATGAACTTACCAAATTAAGCACCAATTATGACTTCATAAACATGCATAAGGTTTATAATTGTAGTAGATTAGTGATTCAACCATACATTTAATCTACCTTTAACATACCATAATTAATCAAGGTTTAAAGATTTAAATTTTTTTGTCAGAAACGAAAAACCCCTCAAAAAACATGTTTCTTGGTGGATTTAGGCTTTTAGACAACCTTAAAAGAATAAAAAACGATTTAGAACATCGATTCCACCCAAAAATCACTATTTTAAATCACCTCAATTAATTATTAAAACTAATTAAAATTAGCTTCTAATATAATTAGTATCAATATGAGATTAAAACTAATTAAAATGAGCTTCTAATCTAATTAGAAAGCAAAACCAGAAATTTTAATCCATTTTAAATCACCTCAATTAATTATTAGTTACAAGAATTAAAGTGAGCGTGACTCCGATACCAATGTTAGGTTTCGTAGTGTCCGACACTATGCGGAAGAGAAACCCGCCCACTAATTAAAGCAACTAAGCATGCAGTCACATAATTAAACAACAAAAGAAAGAGAAGGATAAAAGACATTCTTACCCTCGTAGCGTGCTTCGCTCGATCCCGAGCTCTTTCTAAAAACCTTAACCTCGCAAGTGCGACGGCCTCCTACGGCTTGCACCCTCGACCTGACTTGAGCAGTCTTTATCCCGCATGTTAGTCGGGACTTGACCAAATAAAACTATAGTATTACGAACTTAAAGGTTTTCTCACTTTCAAGGAGATGCCTTATTGAGTTCAACTCAAGTGATTTTTCCCAAACTCAAAACTTGGGTATTTATAGGGAAATTAGACTTGATCTCCCTTCTCCCATCAATGTGGGAGATTTGCATTTTTCCTAAATTTTATTTTAACCAAAAACAAAATAAAATGAAATACAATTAATAAGCTCCAAGTGTCACATGGAGGGAAAAGGTTGGTGAGGACCACCAAAGGGGGGGACCAAAACACCTTGTTCCCCAAGCCAAACACCAAGCACATGGTCCCCTCCTTGACCGGGTTGACCACGCCACATTGCTGGCTAGAAGCCTGCCTTGGCTGCTAAGGCCGCTAGTTGGCGCTTAGCACCAAGGCTAGGTTGCCAAGCTTACCAAGCAGGCCACGCATGTGTTGCGGGCTATTGCTACGTTGTAGGCTGCAAGTGTGCGTGAGGCTGTGAGTGGTATCCAATGCCCAGCTCGCAAGCACGCATAGCCCACAGCACAAGCACGCATGGCGCGCTGCTAACAAGGCCCAGCACTTGCGTGCTGCTGCTAGCCTTGCGATGCTGCGGTTGGGCAGCTTGGCCTAGCATACTAGCAAGCATGTACGCATGCATACGCATAACACTATGATTGCGTTGCTTGTATGCTAAGCGCAGCCAAGCAGTGGCTATGCGTGTGGCTGGGTTCGATGCCCACCACGCTAGCATGCAAGTAGTTGGTGCCCTCGCCTAGCCTAGCACTCGCATGGCTAAGCGAATGCAAGGCTACGGCTTGGCTCGAACTTGTCGCTTGCTTGATTCCACGTCTCGTCAAATTCTAAATTCGACTCGACTTACGACGTTCGATTTTAACGCTCTAAGCTCGATATCCTACGTCTTTGTTCGTAATACTCTAATGACTCATTTAATCCTTCGGATTGATTTGTCGTCTCGGATCGGTAATTTTATTAGGGTGCGACCCTGATGAGTGGCGTTTACGCCACCATTTCACCCTTTTTCACTAGTGATTCCTATTATTTGTCACTTGTTTGTACCTTTTCTTACTATTTTTACCTTTGTTTTAGCAATTTTCGTTCTTTCTCGTGTTTTTCCTTTTCTTTTATCTTTTCTTTTGCTTTGTACCCCTTATTTGTTCACTTTGATAGCTCCTAGCACTCGTGAGTGGAATTGGAATTTCTAGGCGGAGTTGAAGTTGCTAGAGTTGCTTGTTCCAAGGAAAGAAGATGCAAAAGGGAGAGGGCGCGCTGCCACAATAAGCCGCGGGCGTGGACATGAATGAAATTGCCGCGGGTGCGGTTGCCATTGTCGCAGGCGCGGACAGAGATCCTCAGCTGAACACCCAGTTTCTGGAGATGGCTGGGAGATGGCAAGGAGAGGGCGCGACAGCTAAAGGCCGCGGGGGCGACAAAGGTGGTCGCGGGTGCGGCAAGCTGGGTTTTTCCAACTACGTACCCACAACAGAGAGGGCGCAGCAGCCTTGTTGGAGAGGCCTCTCCCTCACTCATTTCCTTTGTTTTATCAAGAAGCTATATATAGTCTTTAGCTTGAATTTCATGACAACTTTTGACTATCATTCACTATTCCATTGAAAAAATTTTAGAGAGAGTACATCAAGATTTTAGAGAGAGAAAGTAGCATAACCTTCAAGTTTCCATTGTTGTAATCAAGATATTTTCAAAGCTTTCACCTTTTCAATACAAATACTCCATGTTTTCTTAATCCTTCAAGTTTAATAGTAGTAATCTCTTTATACCTTATCTTTTATTTGGTTATTTTGCTTTCAATAGTGTTTATTTCCATAAAGTTCCTTGCTTTTACTTATTTCATTACTTTTTCTTTGGTTTTGAATAATGTTTAGTTTTGTTGGGATTGAAAACATGCTTAGTGTAGTTAATATGGCTATTTTCCTTTCTCTAGCTTAGATTTCTAGCTAGGGAAGGGGATGAAAATCATGATTAATTGAGTTTACATTGATGATTGATTGGGTTTTGCCTTGAGTTGATGATTTTGTGCTTATTATGCTTGGAGCTATTATTGTGCGCCTCTAGCCCCAATATTTGAGTTCTAGATTAGATGTGTGAGAATGATCTAGTTTAGGTTTGATCGATTTCATTGACTTGCTTTGAGTAATTGCATGAGAATGAATCATTTTCAGTAGAGTTTATACTCCTTGGCATAAATCCATGATGATTATCATAGTCTTCTTAGTAGATCATGTTTGGAACCCCTCTCCCCAGTGTTTTTGATCATATTTCAATTAAAATTTTATCCTTCATCTTTATTTTAGTGCCTCTAGTTTAACTCCTTTATTTGCTTGTTTTAATCACTTATTAGTAGATAGTTTAATCTTGGATATTCTCAAAAACAAACCAATATACCCTTTGTTACTTGCAATAGATTCTTTATTTCACCTTGATTGTGCAATACCTCGTTTCCTTGTGGTTCAACCCTAGCTTACCACTATATAGTGTGAACTTGATAAAGTTAGGTTAGGAATATAAATTATTGATTTGATCTAGGGTAGTAGACCAATGACCTATTGTCCCCCGACCAAATTTTTGGCGCCGTTGCCAGGGAAACGACTTGTTTTGCACTCTTATTGTGTTAATATTGTATTTGTTGCTTTTTATTTTGTTCCTTTAATCTCTTGCTAGTCATTGCTAATTGTTTGCTTAGCTTTGGTGGATACGAAGGAGATCTGAAGGACCTCTTATACATTACATTGACCACGAAATCGACCGCACTTTGAGACAAGTCCGTGACTTTATCAAGAAGAAGGGTGAGGTCTTGGTGCTATTATTGATAGTGAGAGTGATTCTTGGTCTTCAAATTCTCAAAGCGAGGAAATGGTGGGACAAGAAGATGATGTTTTGTTTTGTGAGTTTGGGAATCCCGAGGATTATGAGCTCACGAGATGGATTTTGCTACCCGTCACGGAAACCAAATTTACCATTCTTCCTCAATACACTAGAATGGTACAAGAGGAACAATTTTCGGGTTATCCAAGTGAAGATCCCATTAAGCATCTTGATCCTTGAGCTTTGTGCCATGAATCAAACCAATCAAGTTTCTCAAGAATACATCCGTATGCACTTATTTCGACAGTCTATTTCGGGTAGAGTAAAGAAGTGGCTCAAACAAGTTAAGCCAAATTCTCTTACAACATGGAGAGAGATAGTCAAGGCATTCTTGAAGAGGTTCATTTCCGAATAAAAGACCGTCAAAATGAGAAGGAAGATTGCATCATTTGAACAAGAAGAGGATGAGAGTCTTAGTGAAGCTTGGGAAAGATTCAAAGAGTTAGTACAAGCATGTCCTCACCATGAATACAATTGACAAGCGAACTTTAGGGCGCGCTTTAGAGCATATTTTGGGATGATTTTGGATGTATTTGGGGCCGTTTTGGCCGATTATTACCTTGTTATGCTTATGTCCCCTATATTACGTGCTTCACGGGTTTTTGGTTTGTTTTTGATGTGTTTTCAGGTAATATCAACCGAGTTTAATCGGATCCCGAGCCCTTGATGCGTAACTGAGCTAGCCTTGGCCGAAGTCCGAGGAGTTAAGGAAGTTCAAGTGTTGTGCATTAATTACATAGCACAGGCAGCACGGCCGTGTTACCATAGGCACACCCGTGCTGGCTTATGAGCAAGCAGCCCCAGGCAAGGCAACACGCCCGTGCAAGCCAATAGCACGGCCGTGTCAGTACCCACGCACCAGCACGGCTGTGCAGGCCATTAGCACGGCCGTGCCAGATGTTGCCCGTGCTCGTGTCAGTTTCAGTATGAGCCCCGTGCTAGAGCATATTCAGCACGGCCGTGTCATTTTTAGCACGGCCGTGCCAGGAAGATGCACGGCCGTGCTAATTCTAGCACGGTCGTGCCAAATTGAAGAAGAAATCTGGTTTAGCTACTGACAAGCTAGCACGGCCGTGCTGATCCAAGGTCGACTGCGCGCTTGACTTCTCCAAATTAGAAGACGTATATAAGGCCTGACTTTGAGGGGTGTTTTGAGGGACAGATTTAGAGATAGTTTTGGAGAGCCTTTGTAGAGAGTTATTGGAGAACGTTCTTGGTATTAGAGATTCTTAGTTTTCTTAAAGATTATTCTAGTGATTTTAGTTTCTCGGATTGATTTGAAGCAAGATTTGTGAAGATTCTTTGTATTATTCATTGACGACGGATATCAAAGTTCTAAACTTTTCCGTTGATTCGCATCAATATAATTGGTATTATTCATTCCTGTTTATTAATCAAGCTTTATTATTCCTTAATTAGAATTCATGTTTGTATCTATTATGCTTTTGGAATTCATTATTGCTTTGATTATGAATATGTGTGAGTATTCTCCTAGCTAGGGTTTCGGGATGAAACCCGGCCTAGGTAATCTATGTAATTGAGGGTTGATTTTGATAAACGGATTGTGATTAAATTGATTATATGCGATTACATGTTAATTCATTATAATAGGAGTAGCTAACCTAGAATCTTGAATTTGATTGCATGATATAATTTATTTGAACAAGAGATTGTGAATTGAGTATTTCATTGTTGAATGTGGTTTGATTATGTATCGAGTAATGTTAAGTGCATGAGAAATCCAAGCTTTGTATTGCCCGTTGTCTTCCTATCACATGATATTGATCAGACTTATAGTCTTTGCATATGTCGTTTGTCTCTATGATTCCTTGTTGCTTAGTTACCAGTGGTTAGGCGGATTCCCGTTCTCCCTAGTGTCTTAGTTTATTGATTATTTCATCTTATTAGTAGTATTTTAGAACACCATCTTCCATTGATTTCGAACTAGCTTAGGTTTTAGGATTGATTAGCAGTTACTCCCGTTCTTCGTGGACCGAACCTTTATTTGCCGTTGTACTTGGTTATAGGGTGTTCGTATAAGTATTTTTTGATTGAGAGTTAGATTGTAGCGACTGATTTAACCCTTGTCAAAATAGCGCCGTTGCCGGGAACGTTGTTTGTTAATTGCTTTTTGATTTCTTGAGTCTAGCTCTTCAAACAAAAATACAAAAAGTTTTTTTTTTTTGCTACACTTGTAGCCCTGCTATTTGATTGGTTTGGTTAGGGTGTATGCGCAGGTCTAAACAGGGAGAGTTAATACCCTTCGATCCTGAAATCGAAAGGACTTTGAAAAGCAATCGAAAATCCCAATCGAAATCATCAAACTCTCAAGGAAAGGAAACCGGTCCAAGCACACAACTAGTTCCAATGACGGAAAATCGGCCAGCACCACGACCCCTTAAGGAGTTGGGAACTCCCGGGGCGTATAGAGCTTCAAGTGGGATTGCTCCACCCACTACAGAGGCCAATGATTTCGAGATCCGGCCGGTTATGATCATCCTCATCGAGAGAAGACAGTTTAATGGTGCCAAGCATGAGAGCCCTTTGGCTCATTTAAACGAATTTGAGAAGTACTGCAATACCATCAAGGTTAATGGGGTGAATCAAGAGTTCGTGAGATTGAAGCTTTTCCCTTTTTCACTTATTGGGAGAGCTCTCGAATGGTTAGAGAAGGAGGTGAAGCCGAACTCTCTACACACTTGGGATGATGTCACGACAGCATTCTTTGGAAGATTTTATTCCCAAAAGAAGACGACCGATGCTAGAGCTTTGATCCAAGGATTTCGGCAAAGGAGTGGGGAGTCAATCTACGAAGCATGGGAAAGGTACAAGGAGTACCAAAGAGAGTGCCCACACCACGGAATCCCAACATACCAAGTTCTACAGATTTTCTATGGAGGATTGAGTCCTCAAGGGAAGACCAGTTTGGATGCAGGAGCAGGTGGCCCTATTATGAACAAGACAGAAGAGGAGGTCATTGATATCATAGAAGATGTGGTACGACACCACATGGATTGGCAAGATGGAGAGAGAGAGGCCACGAGCAAGAGTGGAGGAGCGGTCTATTCGATAGACCACCTTAATGCAATCGGGAATTTGACATCGCAAATTGCAAATCTAGGTAAGGAAATGTCAATTATCAAAGAGAAGCTCGATACTCCATCGCATCAAAATATTCCATCCCATTCTAAGGGAGCTGGTATGCACTCTAACTCTAATAATATGCCTGTTGGATGTATATTATGTGAAAACTGTGGGTCTTATGACCATGATACCTCTGCTTGCAACGTAGATTCCCAATTTCAATCTAACTATAATGATGGTAATGATTGTGATAATGAACAAGTCAATGCCTAGGAATGACAATAACATATATTTACCACCTAATCAAAGAGGGAACAATTATAATCAACAGGGTAAAAATTTTGACTACCAACAACAAAACCAGTGGGGAAACAGGAACCAAAGGGACCAAAATCCCCAAGGGTCCTATAATCAACATGGTAATTTTAGTAATCAGAATAATTACCAACATAATGTAGGTAATCAAGGTAATCAAGGGAAATACAATCAGAACATGAATGCCAATAACAGGGGAAACTGGAATAACAATGGTAACAGGAACAACTTCCAAAATCAAAATCCCCAACAGTCTAATGCGCGTGGTTCCCGAGCCTCTAATGACAACTACAATGCTCAAGGACCATCGCAAAGGACTAGTTTGGAGGAGATGATGGAAGCACAGACCAAAATGTTCAACACTTTCATGGCCACCAGTGACAAAAAGTTTAATGAAGTGATGACACATAATAAAATGCTTGAAACCCAGATTTCTCAGTTGGCTAATGTTATAAAGGATGGGGTTGGAGTGTCAAAACTCCCACCTCAAGGTATTGACCCTAAAAACTCTGTAAATGCTATCACCACTAGGAGTGGAAAGACATTGAGGGGGAGCGATGAAGTAGTACCACCTAGGAGTCACTCTGTGACTACACCTACCACTGATACTGTTATAGAAAGTGAGGAGGAGAGGACCGGAGAGAATGATAAAATTGTTGAGGTCCTAATAGAAAAGGAAGTAATACAAGTCTAAGAACCTAATCTATTACAAAAACTTCCTTACCCCCATAAGTTTGTGAGACATAAGTTGGATGTTCAATTTGGTAAGTTTTTAGAGACTTTGAAGCAAATTCACCTTTCCATACCATTCACCGATGCTATAAAACAAATGCCTAACTATGCTTGGTTTTTGAAAGATATTTTGAGTGGCAGGAGGAATTGTGATGGGGTGGAAACTGTTAACCTCACCGTGAATTGTAGTGCAATCATCATGAACAAGATGCCTCCCAAATTAGGAGATCTAGGTAATTTCTCAATCCCCTGTGCTATTAATAAAATGAAAATTGATAATGCATTATGTGATCTTGGGGCTAGTGTTAGTCTTATGCCATATTCTGTATATCAAAGATTAGGGGTATGAGAACTTCTTCCTACCAACATTACCCTACAGTTAGCTGATCGTTTGATCAAATTTCCTAAGGGTAAGGTAGAAGATGTTCCCCTACGGGTTGGGAAATTTGTGATACCTGTGGATTTTGTAGTTTTGGAAATGGATGAAGATAATCATGTACCTATTATTCTTGGGCGACCTTTCCTAGCTACCTCTTGTGCTCTCATTGATGTAAAGAGTGCCAAGATTTCTGTAAAGGTAGGAGAGGAGGTCCTTGAATTTGATCTGAACAAAAGCATGCAATATCCTTTGTCTACTTCCGAAAACTGCATGATGATTGACACTATTGATTCGATTGTCTCTAGTATGCATACACAATTGCTTTCTACTAACCATGATCTTGAGCCAAGTGATACCGATGAGAGCAGGTATATAGAGGAGCAAATGCTAGAGGAAGATGATGGTGATGACTGTTTCATGGAAATTACACCCATGTATGCACTTGCTATGGCCACCACAAAAGAGTTAAATGAGGCCCCTAAGGTAGAATTGAAACCTCTACCATCACATCTAAGGTACGAATTTCTTGGTCCTAATTCAACTTATCCTGTCATTGTGAATTCTTCTTTAGATGCGGATCAAACTCGGAAGTTGTGTGATGTATTGAGAGAGCATCAAAGTGCCATAGGCTATACCATTGATAACCTCAAGGGTATTAGCCCCGCTATATGTATGCATCACATAACTCTCGAGGATGGTGCGAGGCCTTCTATTGAGAGGCAGAGGAAACTCAATTCTCAAATGGGGGAGGTGGTGAAGAAAGAGATCACCAAACTCCTTGATGCAGGTATCATCTTCCCCATTTCAAGCTCTAGATGGGTTTCCCCTGTGCATGTTGTCCCTAAGAAGGGGGGAATGACTGTAGTTGAGAATGAGAATGGTGAGCTCATCTCAACTAAAACGGTGACCGGTTGGCGGATGTGCATAGACTATAGACGTCTAAACGCATCTACCAAAAAGGACCATTTTCCCCTCCCTTTTATTGATCAAATGCTCGAAAGACTAACTAGGCACAAGTATTATTGCTTTCTTGACGGTTATTCGGGGTTTTTCCAAATACCTATAAACCCGGATGACCAAGAGAAGACGAATTTTACTTGTCCATATGGTACTTTTGCCTACAGGAGAATGCCTTTTGGACTTTGCAATGCACCGGGCACCTTTCAACGGTGTATGATGAGCATTTTTGGGGACATGTTCTGAGGCCGAGATGGAGGTTTTCATGGATGAATTTTCTGTTGGAGGAGAGTCCTTTGATGATTGCCTAGTGAACTTGGGGAAGTGCCTACAACAGTGTGAGAAGGTGAACTTAGTCCTCACCTAGGAGAAGTGTCACTTCATGGTTGAAGAAGGTATTGTCCTCGGTCACAAGATCTCAAATGCCGGCATAGAGGTAGACAAAGCAAAGGTTGAAGTTATAGCAAAGCTACCACCACCGGTCAATGCAAAAGGGGTAAGACAATTCCTAGGGCATGTGGGGTTCTACCGGCGATTCATAAAAGATTTCTCTCTTATAGCCAAGCCTTTAAATGCCTTATTGCAAAAGGAAGTTGACTTCAAGTTCGATGAAGAGTACCTACAAGCTTTTAACACACTTAAGGAAGCTTTGATTTCGGCCCCGATTGTGCAAGGACCACGGTGGGATCTACCTTTTGAGTTGATGTGCGATGCTAGTGATACGACTATTGGAGGTGTTCTTGGGCAACGAGTTGAGAAGAGGATTCACGTGATCTATTATATGTCCAAGACCTTCAATGAAGCACAAAGGAACTACACCACCACAGAGAAAGAGTTCCTAGCCATTATTTATGCATTTGAGAAATTTTGGGACTACCTCATTGGTTCCAAACGATTGTCTACACCGACCATGCAGCCATCAGGTACCTAATTTTGAAGAAGGAATCCAAACCACGCCTCCTCCGATGGGTCCTCTCTTTACAACAATTTCATGTGGAGATCCGGGACAAGAAGAGAGCCGAGAATGTGGTTGCGGATCACCTTTCGCGCATGGAGAGAGAGCAACAAGAAGATGATGGGATGCCCATTTGTGATGAGTTGAAGGATGATGTGTTATACCTCCTCAAGGAAAAGATTCTACCATGGTTTGCGGATATGGTAAACTACTTGGCTTGTGAGGAGTTTCCCCCCGATTACTCCAAGAACCAACAGAAGAAGATTAGGAGAGATGCAAGGCATTACATACGGGATGATCCAAATCTGTTCAAGAGAGGTGTAGATGGTCTCCTAAGAAAGTGCGTTCCGGAGGAAGAAGTTCATAGTGTGCTGAAAATTTGCCACTCCGACCCTTGGGGAGGTCACATGGGGGCTAATAAAACAGCCCAAAAGGTTTTGCAATGTGGGCTATGGTGGCCCCATATCTTCAGGGACGCGTGGGCATTTGTGAAGACTTGCGATGCTTTCCAACGAAGTGGAAACATTTCTAAGAAGAATGAAATGCCTCAACAACCCATACTTGAACTTGAGATCTTTGATGTGTGGGGCATAGACTTCATGGGACCTTTCCCATCCTCCCGTGGGAACCAATACATACTTGTGGCTGTGGATTACGTGTCTAAGTGGGTGGAAGCAATTGCCTCCCCAACTAATGATCACAAGGTGGTAGTGAAGCTCTTCAAGAAGATTATATTTCCAAGGTTCGGGGTTCCTAGAGCGGTTATAAGTGACAACGGGTCACACTTTTTGTGCATGGGGCCTTTCAAAGGATTCTTCGAAAGAATGGAGTACATCAAAGGTTCGGGACAACCTATCACCCTCAATCTAGTGGGCAAGCGGAAGTCTCTAATCGACAGACAAAGTCCATCCTTGAGAAGACAGTGGCGAAGAATAGGAAAGATTGGTCCGATAAGCTTGATGATGAACTTTGGGCATACTGGACTGCTTTCAAGACCCCAATAGGCACCACCCCATACCGCTTTGTCTACGGGAAAGCATGTCACCTCCCGGTCGAACTAGAGCACCGCGATCAATGGGCTATCAAGAAGATAAATTTTGATCTAGCAAGCGCGGGAGAGCAACGGATGTTGGACCTTCATGAGTTGGAGGAGCTCCGGATGGACGCATATGACATTGCGAGCCTATACAAGTCCCGATCTAAGGAGTTCCATGACCGGAAGATAGAGCGGAAGGTGTTCAATGTTGGTGACAAAGTCCTCTTGTATAACTCTAGGATGAAGCTCTTCCCCGGTAAGTTGATGTCAAGATGGAGGGGTCCTTTCACTGTCAAAGATGTTTTCCCTTCCGGTTCGGTTAAGCTTTAGGACTCTAGTGGGTTGCAATCCTTCGTGGTTAATGGGAAAAGGTTGAAGACATACTATGAGGGAGCCCATGTTGGTGTGATAGATGTGTTCAAATGCGGTCACAAGAGTTGAATGTGACCACGTGAAGCCATCGACGTTAAACTTAGCGCTTCCGGGAGGCAACCCGGTTTTCTTGCTTTTACAAGAGTAGTCTCTTTTGCTTTACTTTTTTGTTGGTCTAGATCCTAATTTGTGTGAGTTTTGTGTGCTCTTGTGTGTTTTGGTGTAGGTAGAATATTGGTTAGAAGTCGGAATGAAGAGAGTGATGCGTGCTTTGAAGGAAAAAGAAAGCCTGCAGACTGCAGCAGTTAGCACGGCCGTGCCGCCAGACAGCACGGCCGTGCCAGAATCCAGCACGGCCGTGCCAAATTCTGCACGGCCGTGCCAAACATAAAATGCCTACTGACATTCAAACACGGCCGCTCCATATTCAGCACGGCCGTGCCAAGCAATAGCACGGCCGTGCCAATTTCAGCACGGCCGTGCCATGATTCTGTGAAAATGTGCTAAGTACCCAGTTTAAGCACGGCCGTGCCAATCCTAGCACGGCCGTGCCATCTGAAATTTGATTTTGCAAAGTAGCCTGCCAAGACAACACGGCCGTGCCAAACTTCAGCACGGCCGTGCAGCGCGGGTTCCGGAGAATATTTCGGCTCTTAAAACACAATTTCACTCAAACTCTGTCATTATTTCCCAACTCTCTAACACTCTTTCCTAAACTTTCTCTTTTTAAACAAACCCTAACTCCCAAATTCCTCCCCCAAATCCTCAAATCAAACCCTAATTCCCTAATTCTTCTTCAAGATTTCGGCATCCCCCCTGCATTGGAGCATTTTTCAAGCGATTGGAAGCAAAATTTGGCCCTCTTTGAGCTCGACACAACTCCACTTCGTGGAGTCCTTGGTGAATTCGTTCTTAAACTCATTGATTTTTGCCATTTTTTGTCCAATTTCATTAGTTTTATTGAATATTTGTTGTTGAATTGTGCTTTATTGTTGCAAGTTTGGGTGAATTAGTAGTGTTAGGGTAGTACATTGCATGCTAGGATAGTTTCTTGCTTGTTAATTGGTATATTGTGCTTAATTTTTTGAACCAAACATGCCTAGAACCAAAACATCTAGTAGAAGGTCGGGTCGGGACGAAGGGCCCTCAACCGTGGCTCCACCACCGGTGGACACCATGGGAATTGTTTTCGGAAATCCGTCCTTCATGGACAAATTTTTAAGCTTTTCCCTTCGACCGATCCGGCCTACAAAGTTCTATGACCCTTTGGCCGTTAGGGCTTTAGGGATTGAGAACGACATGGGTCAACTTTTCTCGTACTCTAATTTGGATTCCTTTTTTACCATGCATGTTCATACCTATAAGAGGCTTACCCTCGAGTTTCTAGCTTCTTTGTATGTACACCGGGATGAGAATAACTCACCTCGGTACTTGTCCTTCCAGCTTATGAACTCGGGCACCATCAAAATGTCCGTGGGTCAGGTAAATGCTGCTTTTGGATGGCAATCCAACCTGAAATATGGTCCTAAGGATGGCCACTCAAAACATTATAAGTCCGGACTGTTTTGGCGTCAGATAACGGGAAAGGTGGATAGGGATCCCCGTAAGGATAAGGCGACCTCCATTGTCAACCCCGCCTTTAGACTATCTTCTCTAGGGGAGATAGCTCGGGGGTAGTCTCCATTAGGGAGCTACAGTTCTTGTGGCATGTCACCCAGGGGGACGGGCGGCTGGACATGGGGGCGTGGTTAGTAGACCACCTAGACGGTGTAGCCCGGGGTGGGGGCGACATTACTATTGGTGGCATGATCACCATCCTAGCCCAATTTAATGGCATTGATTTATCTGACTTGCAAGCTGTTCCAGGGACGACGAGGCTAGATATGCGCACCCTAAAAGCCATGCAATGGCTCGATGGGACTACCATGCCAGATTGCTACTTATGGCTTGTCGCAGGGAAGCCTTACGCCGACCTCCCCGATCCAGAGAGGACGGTCGTATATAACATGGAAAACTGGATCTTCGACCCCGACTTCATCTGGCACGAGGACGGGAACACGGAGTATGTCGACCACAATCCACAGGCTCACCCTGGAAATGAGCAAGCCCATGGGGGCCATGGTGAGGATGATGCTGACGATGATGATGATGAGGAGGAGGGCGGCCCAAATGAGGCCCAGCAGATCCCGGCGCAAGACTACGCCTCGCTCCGCCAGGGACTTGATGATTTGAGGAGCGAAGTAGCGGGTTTACGTTTGACAAACTCGGATATGGCCTCTGCCTTCAGAGATCTGAAGAGGAGTGTTGACGACATGGCCTCCCGCTTTTCTCCTGGCCCGGGCGGCCCTAGCTCGTGATCCCTTTCCCTTTAGTTACCTCCCTCATCTTACTATTGTAAGTCCTTGATGTTTAAACATTGAGGACAATGTTCGATTCTAGCTTGGGGGGGGGGGTCTTACTTGTATTTAGGGATTTGGATTTTTGGTAGTTTAGTTTTTATTTGCTTTCGGAAAAAAAAAAACAGAAAAAAATAGAAAAAGAAAAAATTCAAAAAGATTTACTGCTTTCCTATAATAACCTTAACTTGTTTTCTAGTATGTCTTTCCTTTTTGCAGATTGGGAACATTCGAGATGCGACATGAGTTTGAAGAACGATGCTATGTCCGTTAATTGGAGCTCCTAGGAAGCAAATTTGGTGAGATCTTTTCCTTTTTTGTGTGCTTAGGATAGCTTAGTTTAAGAAGAAGTTGAATGGTTCGAGGATGTTTGATGGCTTCTAAGGAACCTGGGATCGTTGATGTTGATATCGATCGATCACTTGTTTGTCGATTGGGATTTTATGTGATTTTTATGCCTCGTTATGTGCCTTTCAACTTATTTAGTTAGCTTAGTTGTACATATGTATGTGATAGATAGGAAAAGCTTCTATTATGAGGATGTGTGGTTTAGCTTATATGATATGCCTCATAGTCTTTTCCTATGTTTTTGGATCATAATAAAATTGTCTAATTGCAAAATTTTGGAATATTGTTCATGTTGGATTCGAAATGTGAATGAATGTGTATGGAATGTCTATTTCCACTTAAGCCAGTGATGAATACACAGTTTGATTCTACTGTTGATCAATGTAGATGAGTCCAGGCGAAGGGTAGGTGGATAGAACACTTTCGTCATGTGAAACTCTAGGCCTTTGGACTGTGGTAAGATGGAGTCGCTTCCCGGTTGTGGATTTGATCCCCTTGATTGGTAGTTGCTTTATTTGTTAGAACTCGTGAGGTTTATTTGTTCTAGCCTTCATCATTCTTGTTGAGTGGCAAATTTTGATCCTTGATTACGCGTTTTTCGATCTTTGTGTTGACTAGTAGCTCCCGAGACCGACTTAACTCTTTTAAGGGAGGAAGAGGGCACCTTTTTCATTTTTCTTATTTTGTTCCTTTTGTTTGTTACAAATTAATTTTCTTTTTACATCATCTTACTTGCTAACCGTGTTGAGCCTTTAATTCCATTCTTGGTTACCCATGTTACAAACCCGATGGCCAATGTTTTACCAACCCTTAGTTGTGAAGCGTTTACCTAGATAGGTTTGTTGAGCTTATTGTTTACTAATCAAGAAATAATGATTGATAGTTGGTTTGAGCAAGTGTGAAAGCGAGCCTAATTGTAAATATGTAATGTGAAAGTCATTTTGCTAAAAAAGAAAAAAAAAGAGAGAAAAAGAATTAAAAAAAAAGAAGAGAAATGTCGTCCGAATTATGAAAAAGGCAAGGACACATAAATAAAGTTTTGAAGTTTGAAAAAGGTCATTTGAGTGTGTATTATATGGATAATTTGGGATGTGTAAGAATGTGAATCATTGAGATTGTGGAATGTGAATTACATCTTTTGAATTTTTGTTTTCGAGAATTGTGATTCTTGCGCTTCGTTTTGGAATCAACCCCACATTTTAAATTGTTTTCACCTACCTTACCCATTGCCAATACATTCAACCCTTTAAGACCCTTAGACTTTAGAGGTGTTAGATTTCAAACGGTGGAGGGAGATTCTTTTCAACCCTATGGAAAGATTATGCGTGATTGAGATGTCGGGATACCTATTATTTCCTCAAAATATTACTTTTTCCGATTCCTTCGAGGAATCATGAGGAGCAAATTAGGGTGGTGATTTGAAGCAAAAGGGGAGGACGTGGCTGGTTTGGTTGGGTTTAGAGGGAAGCATGACTTCCTTGTTCTCTATGCTTGGTTTAAGTCTTGTTTGCATTTTGATCAACAATACCTTGGATTGTGTGTCTCGTTATTTGTTTGAGTGAGTTTTCATTCCGTGCATGGTTGTTTTAAGTAGAATCCATTGACTTCATTCTGTGCTTAAGTTGATTTATATGCAATGGCAGAGTTTATTTGATCTTGTTTGTGTTTCCCTTGGTTTTTGCTCGAGGACTAGCAAAAGGGTAGCTTGGGGGGTTTTGACAAGCGCACTTTAGGGCGCGCTTTAGAGCATATTTCGGGATGATTTTGGATGTATTTGGGGCCGTTTTGGCCGATTATTACCTTGTTATGCTTATGTCCCCTATATTACGTGCTTCACGAGTTTTCAGTTTGTTTTTATGTGTTTTTAGGTAATATAACCTGAGTTTGGTCGGATCCCGAGCCCTTCATGCGTAACTGAGCTAGCCTTGACCGAAGTCCGAGGAGTTAAGGAAGTTCAAGTGCCATGCATTAATTACATAGCATAGGCAGCACGACCATGTTACCATAGGCACACTCGTGTTGGCCTATGAGTAAGCAGCCCCAGGCAAGGTAGCACGGCCGTGCAAGCCAATAGCACGGTCGTGTCAGTATCCACGTACCAGCACGGCCGTGCAGGCCATTAGCACGACCGTGCCAGGTGTTGCCCGTGCCCGTGTCAGTTTCAGTATGAGCCCCGTGCTAGAGCATATTCAGCACGACCGTGTCATTTTTAGCACGGCCGTGCCAGGAAGATGCACGGCCGTGCAAATTCTAGCACGGCCGTGCCAAATTGAAGAAGAAATCCGGTTTAGCTACTGACAAGCTAGCAGGGCCGTGCCAAATATAGCACGGTCGTGCTGATCCAAGGTAGACTGCGCGCTTGACTTCTCTGAATTAGAAGACGTATATAAGGCCCGACTTTAAGGGGCGTTTTGAGGGACAGATTTAGAGATAGTTTTGGAGAGCCTTTGTAGAGATTTATTGGAGAACATTCTTGGTATTAGAGATTCATTAGTTTTCTTAAAGATTATTCTAGCGATTTTAGTTTCTCGGATTGATTTGAAGCAAGATTTGTGAAGATTCTTTGTATTATTCATTGACGACGGATATCAAAGTTCTAAACTTTTCCATTGATTCGCATCAATACAATTGGTACTATTCATTCTTGTTTATTAATCAAGCTTTATTATTCCTTAATCAGAATTCATGTTTGTATCTATTATGCTTTTGGAATTCATTATTGCTTTGATTATGAATATGTGTGAGTAGTCTCCTAGCTAGGGTTTCAGGATGAAACCCGGCCTAGGTAATCTATGTAATTGAGGGTTGATTTTGATAAACGGATTGTGATTAAATTGATTATATGCGATTGCATGTTAATTCATTATAATAGGAGTAGCTAACCTAGAATCCTGAATTTGATTGCATGATATTCTTGATTTGAACAAGAGATTGTGAATTGAGTATTTCATTGTTGAATGTGGTTTGATTTTGTATCGAGTAATGTTAAGTGCATGAGAAATCCAAGCTTAGTATTGTCCGTTGTGTTCCTATCACATGATATTGATCAGACTTATAGTCTTTGCATATCCCGTTTGTCTCTATGATTCCTTGTTGCTTAGTTACCCGTGGTTAGGCGGATTCCCGTTCTCCCTAGTGTCTTAGTTTATTGATTATTTCATCTTATTAGTAGTATTTTAGAACACCATCTTCCATTGATTTCGAACTAGCTTAGGTTTTAGGATTGATTAGCAGTTACTCCCGTTCTTCGTGGACCGAACCTTTATTTGCCGTTGTACTTGGTTATAGGGTGTTCGTATAAGTATTGTTTGATTGAGAGTTAGATTGTAGCGACCGATTTAACCCTTGTCAACAATCAAAGCTTGCTCGTGAGATTCTTCTATGATGGATTGGAACCTATGTCTAGAGCTAACTTGGATGCGGGGGCGGGTGGACAATTGATTAAGGTCCCCCAAAATCAAGTTGAAACAACAATTGAAGAGCTATTGAAGAACTACTCTTGGGGAGGTAGAAGGAGGAATGCACCAAAGAAAGGTGGAAAGTATGAATTGGAGAAGGTTGATCAATTGCAACATCAAATTGAGCTTTTGACGAAAGGGCTTGCAAAGTTGAATACCAGTGTCAATAGTGGGGCAAGCTTTTCTCAAGTTAATTCTTTCTCTTTTGAAAATTGTGGTGGAACGAACCATGATACATCTTATTGTGGAGGTTTGAGCCCCGAGCATGTGGCGGCATACAACACAAGGCAAGATGGATATAGGGGAAGTGGCGGTGGAGTAGCTTGGAGGCAACCACCACCCAGATTTGCTCACTAACCTCAACAATGGAATCAACAAGATCAACAATCATACAACTCCAATCCTCAATACCAAAACCCACCTCCATTTCAAACCCAAAACCCAAGAGGAATTTACCTAAGAAATAACCAACACAATAATCAAAACCAATACAACAATCAAAATCAAGCGGCTCAAAGGAGTAAAGAGCAAGCATCTCAACCCGATTCTACTCAAACCCAAATTCTTCAACAACTTCAAGCCATGAATCAACAAATGCAAGAGGTCAAGGCTCATAACAAGATGGTTGATCACAACTAGCTCAATTGGCCGAGAGAGTCCCTTTCCAATCACCCTCTACTTTACCCGGACAATCACAAACTAACCCTTCCAACATCATGAAATTCGACTCTTTCAAGGCACATTAAGATCGGGTACATCCTATGAGGTTCCTAAGGAGGGGGATAGTGAAGAAAATAAGGAAAGAGAAGAGAGTGTGGGTGAAGATAAGGAAGTTGAAGAAGAGAAGGTTGTTGAGAAATAAAGAAGTATGGAGAAGAAGAAGCTTAAACATGAGAATATAACTTCGACTCCTAGTGAAGCTAGGAATTCTGATGGGCCAATTCCATTCCCCGGTCGACTTGCGGAGAGGAAGTTGAATGACATGTTTGCAAAGTTCCTTAGTGTGATGAAGAATTTGCACATCAACCTCCCTTTCATAAAAGTTGTCACACAAATTCCTTTATACTCCAAGTTCCTCAAGGATATTCTCACCAACAAGTGGAAGCTTAATGATGAGCTCATCACTCTTCCCCATCAAGTGAGTGCACTTGTTCAACATAAGATGCCCAAGAAGCAAAAGGATCTGTGAAGTTTAACTTTGCCGGTAAAGATCAAGAATATGGAAGCTAGCACTAGGCGAACAAACGAATTCTACACCAGTTCAAACCCCCCTTTTCCCACCGCTTTTGAACCGGGTTGTATTTCGGGGGTGCTAAAACCCCATAGATTTCGCACCGGTTCAAAACCGGTGGGAAAAAGGACTTTTTGCACCGATTCTTATGGAAAACCGGTGCCAAATACTAGAATTTTCGCACCAGTTTTGTTTTAGAACCGGTGCCAAAAGTCTCCAAAATATTTATAAAAAAAACTTTTAGCACCGGTTCTATACCAAAACCGATGCCAAAAGTGCCCCAAAAAAATTAAATTTTTTTTTTTTCTTTTTTGCATTTTTTTCACTGAAATTGTACCAAATAGTTATATATAATCATAATATACATAAAACACATATATATTCATCAATAACTTGTAATATTACACTTTAAAAAACTAAAAGAAAAATGGACATATAAACACTAACATATATATAATAAAAAAAATGGACATATGAACACTAACATATATATTTTCTACTAGTGTAATCCCAGCATTGTATTTGGTGAATGAACCGGATGCAGTATCCAATGCCATTTCTCCACCCAAGCTGGTGTCCTCATTGCCGATGGCAGCATTGATGTCCATTGTAGGGGAAGGATTCAAGCTAACTCGAGTTAATAGCAGCATGATAATTCCGATAGTGCACATCTAACTATATCAATACAAATAAACATCAGACATAAATCAAAAGAATCTAAAAATTCTCTATTTTTTTAAGTTGAGCCATTAGCTACCAAATCATGTAAATATTTGAAACTCATTTCTAACTCTTGTAGATATGGGTTGGTTTGTGATTTGTGAGTGCTCAATGTTAACTATTACAGGCCTCTAGAATCAACAATCCTGAATAATACCATACATTGATGCTAGTAGTATATAACGATTCAGGCAAGATACAGAAATTAGAGTTGAAATGTGACCCTTAATAGGAACACCCATTAACACTAGAACTTAGCATACATGCCAGGCATGTTAACTATTAAAGGCCACTAGACTTCACAATCCTGAATAATCACATAGATTGATGCTATTAGTATATAACAATTCTAACAAGATACAAGAATTAGAGCTGACATGTTACCCTTAATGGGAGCAGCCATCAACACTAGAGCTGAGCATACATGCCAGACAGAATAGTGGTCACAGGATCCTACTACTTGTAATGCCAACAATTTAAAGCAAGAAAAGAGATCCTGGCACCTTAAGCTGGCTATAGAAAAAAAAAATACTTAAGTTGTGCATATTTGCTAATTTAGTCATAAATAAATTCTACATAAGAAATAACCCCTTTACTGGACATCCTAGAATATTAAGTGACTATGACTGAGCAATTAACATACCTTTATATTGAATCCTGCTTTTGCTCTGGTCTCCAGGAAAATTACCCCTGCATCACGAGCCTTATTAAGTC
Source organism: Chenopodium quinoa (assembly GCF_001683475.1). Classification (NCBI taxonomy): domain Eukaryota; kingdom Viridiplantae; phylum Streptophyta; class Magnoliopsida; order Caryophyllales; family Amaranthaceae; genus Chenopodium; species Chenopodium quinoa. Next base: position 1,728,350 of record NW_018744469.1, read on the forward strand.
ATTAGCATACAAAGCACTTACTAGAAACATCATAGACGATAACAGCAACTGAAGAATCTTTGATGTAACTGGGAATAAGACTCCGAAATCTTTCCTGTCCAGCAGTATCCCTGGAATTAGTAGTTAAAGGTTCTGAACATGGGACATAATCATATAAATCAAGTCTACAAGACAATAAATTATATTGGTAAATCATTAAATCGTCATGAGATGGAAAATCTAGAGATAAATTTTTCTGCTATTATAAGCAATGAGTTCAGGGCACTTAAGAAATTTGTTTGTTACTGCTTTAACATGAATATACCAATTCAAGTTTGAGTTTAACTTCTCGAGTACTCAACTTGAGTAATGATCTCGTAATGTTAAAGCTAAGAAAATGAACCTTGAAGCAGTAAATCCATAGAATTACAATTATATATTGGACTTCTCACTAACTTTGTAAGACTTAATCTTATAATTACTCATATATCATGAAAACTCAGTTTATGTTGCTTTATGTATTACAAAGGAACTAGTTCAAAAGCTTCTCAAGCCAAACACAAGTAGCTCATTAACAGATTCGCTAGGCTGACTATCATAGGTTGATTTTGGATTTGTAACTTCTTGTATCAACTAACATCTGGATATTTCTGCTAGCAAAATAAAATCTATTGTAACCCATATAAGACTAAAAACAGGGGAACAAAATTTTAATCTCTGAAACTACCCCACAGGATAATAAGAAGATTAATCAAATACGGAGATTCATTTATATAACAAACTCAAAAGTGATTTTTCATATATTCATGTTAGATATCCTATAGAATCAGGAAAGTGTTCAGACTATTGTACCTTATTATGTTCTGTTTGCTTATTCATCTTCGCTGTCATACTGACAAAGCGATTGAAGTCCCCTATAAGGGGCAATATATTCCTTCTTCACAGGTTCTTTGTTGCCGTCTGAGTTCTGAGCTGGTTTCCACATCACCATGTATCTGAGTACTGTCGCCAGAGGCTGCAAGTTAGGTTGCTTACCATGAATACCATCTGAAGTTTCGATTTTGCTCAAGTTGTCTTCATTTAATTACACATTGTCAACACATCTCTTGGTTCAAAAAGTTTCTGTTTCTTATACGAACATGATGGTGGACAAGATTTGGATGTTATATTCTTGTCAAGAGATCTGTACTAAAAACAATTGATTAAAGTGTGATTTTAACTTGTTATTTAAGCACACTCATCAAGTTAATACCAATTGGGAGTAGTTACTGTAATGCTTGTGTTCATTTAAGCATCAAAATATATACAATGTTCTTGGAACATATAAGCTGTCTGAATTTGTAAATAAGATATATTTCATCTTCAAACAGTTTATGCCGTGCACACATGATTCAACTAATTTGTTTATGAAATTGAAACTGACAAGGCGGTAATTAGGTGTCATTAGACACTTAGTTGTGCTCATGCTTAGGCAGCTCGGCTTAGCTTGCACCAATTCACATTCGAGCTCATGCGTACCTCAGCTTGACAAATGAATTGCCAATGTTATGTGAGAACTAGCTTCCTGCAACACCTACCAACTAAGCTATAGTAATTCAGTAATGTTTTTAACTTTTCACCAACTTCAGTTTCTTATAAGTATTTTAGTAATCAAATATTAACTCATATGTCATGATAACTCAGCTTATACGAAGTATTGCTTAATGTATACGGAGTACTACATAGAAGTTGCTCACGACTCACGAGCTTTTCAAGCCGAACACAAGTAGCTTGATAACAGACTACTAGACTTCGCTGACTATCATATATGTTGGTATTGGATTTGTTATGTCTACCTAAGAACAGGAGAACAAAATTTCAATCTCTGAATCTACCCCACATGACGATAAAGAAGAATAATCAAATACTTCTTCAATTATATACCAACAACAACAACAATCCAACAACACCTCAAAACCAATTCGAACAAGTAAACAACAGCCCAACACCAATTCAAATAACAACAAGTAAACAACATCCCCACCCGTACACCAATTCAAATAACAAGTAAACAACATCCGAACACCAATTCTAACAACAAGTAAACAATACCCGAACAATAACAACTCGAACATCAACTCCCAAAACTGATTTCATCCTAATTTCATCGAATTATCACTAAAACACTGATTTCATCCAATCTCAATTACATAAAATTACAAATAAATAAAATTTAAATTCAAACTAAAAATTAAATTGCTTACTCGTTTGATTTGAATTCAAAAATCCCTAAAATCCAACAAATTAACTTCGATAATACAACAATGAAATCCCAAAATCTAAAAGAAATTCAATTATCTAATTAAAATTCACAAACCCTAAAATCAAAAAAATTAATTAAACAATTCCCCACCCAGCCCGACAACCACTCCCCGGCCCAGCCCTGACAGCCACCCCCTCCCCTACACCACCACCGAAACCACCCTCCTTCCAGAGCCACATGAGCGCAATAGAACCCCCGCCCCCGCCCCAGCCCCAGCCCTTGAAACCCCTACCCCTGAAACCATTCCCCTACCCCTAGAATTTGTGAATTTGTTTTTTCCTATAAAATAAAAGAAATAAACTACTATTCACAAATTAGCAACCAAAATTGACTCAATTATCAAACTAGACTCCAAAAATTACGTTAAATTCTTCGACTTTCTATAACCAATAGTTCAATTAACCGAATTTGAATAACCCTAAATTAAGTATATATTGACAATTAAATACACGATTAACACTAGATTGTCAAAATTAATATTAGATGATTAAAGAAAAATAAGCATCCAACCTTGGAAACTGCTTCAATGGAGGAGAGAAAGCTCAGAAGCCCCTTCAATGGAGAATTTTGAGTAACGCTTAAATGGAGGAGAGAGAGAGGAAGGAGTACAACCAGAAAGATATAAAGGAGTACAGAGAGAGGAAGGAGTACAACGTGATTCGTTTTAATGGAGGAGAGAGAGTAGATCATATGAGGAGAGAGAAGAGAGAATGGAAATGAAAAAAGAACGGGAAAGAGAATGAAACAGGGAAAGAAGAAGAAGGGCAGGCCGATTTTTTTTTTTAAAATTTCGCACCAGTTTGAACCGGTGCTAAATCACTATTTCGCACCGGTTTGGTCTGAACCGGTGCGAAATCCCTTTCTCCCTTTTTTTTATTTTTTTTTTCTTTTTAAATTCGCACCGGTTCAAACCGGTGCGAAAAAGATGATTTCGCACCGGTTTCTTAGGAACCGATGCGAAAAGTCATTTTCTCAATCCTGCCCATTTCTTTTCCCACCGGTTTTCAAGAACCGGTGCGAAAAGTGTGATGCCTATTTCATTTTTTCTACTAGTGTAGGGGTGCCTTAGCCGATCTTGGGGCGAGTGTTAGTTTGATTCCTCTATCAGTTGCTCAAAAGCTTAACATTGAAATGTTCCCTACAAGGAAGACTATCCAATTAGCCGACCGTTAGATGAAGTTACCTTGTGGTGAGCTTGAAGATGTTCCTATTCAAGTTGGGCATATTTATGTGCATTGTGATTTTGTAGTGACGGGTATGGAAGATGATGTTGATACTGCTTTGATTTTGAGTCGTGAATCTCTTAAGACTTTGGGGGCGGTGATCAATTGCAAGAACAACACCATTACATGTGAGGTTGTCGATGAAAATATTGTGTTTGAGTTCCCTAAGTTGCTCAAGACCCCCATGGTCAAAAAATCCTATAGGGTTGATGTTGTGAATGAGGAGTTGGATCATTTGGGAAAGGTTATGATGACGCCTCAAGATCCAATGGTTGAAGCTCTTACATGCAAGGAAGAGTATCACTCTCAAGAAGCAAAAGAGTTTTTCATGGCCATATAAAAAACCCTAATGGAGGAAGACCATGAACAACAAGAAGATAAAGAAGAGCTTGAACTAGAGGAGAAAATAGAGGAGAGTTCCAAGCCTCCTCCCAAGGTAGAACTCAAGCCCCTTCCCCCCTCTTTGAAGTATGCTTATCTTGGAAATGAAGGGGAATACCCTATTATTGTCAATGCTACCCTTGATGGTCTTGATTTTGAAAAATTGCTTGTTGTTTTGTGAAGGAAATCTTGAAATTGTGTGAAGCGGGCGTAATTTATGCTATCTCCGATAGCAAGTGGGTTAGCCTGGTTCACGTGGCTCCAAAGAAAGGTGGAACGACCATCGTCACGAGAGAAGGAGGACAGGAAATCTCCACCTGGACGGTGACCGGGTGGAGAATGTGTATTGATTATAGGAGGTTGTACAAAAATACAAAGAAAGATCATTTTCCTCTCCCCTTCATGGACCAAATTTTAGAGAGACTTTCTCACCCATGCTTTCTTTTGTTTCTTGGATGGATATTCCGGATTTTTCCAAATCCTTATCCACCCAGATGACCAAGAGAAAACTACTTTCACAAGTCCATATGGAACATTTGCGTACCAAAGAATGCCATTCGGGTTATGCAATGCTCCTTCTACATTCCAACGGTACATGACTTCCATTTTTTCAGAAATGCTTGAAAATGAGATTGAAGTTTTTATGGACGATTTTAGTGTTGGTGGCTCGTCTTTAGACACTTGCCTTTATAATCTTGAATTTTTTTTTGAAATGGTGTAAAGAGACAAGTTTGGTTTTAAATTGGGAGAAATGTCACGTTATGTTTGAGGAGAGAATTGTCCTAGGCCATAAAGTGTCAAAGAAGGGCATTGAGGTTGACTCGAACAAAGTTTCGGTGATTGCAAAGTTGCCCCTTCCTACTTCCGTTACGGGAGTGAGAGCTTTTCTAGGGAATGTCGGTTTTTACTGGAGGTTTATCAAAAAAATTTCATTAATTGCCAAACCTTTGACCGAATTACTCAAGAAAGATGTTGTGTTTAGCTTTGATGAGGCTTATCTTGAGGCATTTCAAAAACTCAAGGAAGCTCTCATTTCCTCTCCCGTTGTGCAAGCTCTGGATTGGAGCTTGCCTTTTGAGCTAATGTGCGATGCGAGTGATTATGCAGTAGGTGCGGTGCTTGGGCAAAAGAAAGAAGGAAGATCTCATGTCACCTACTATGCAAGTAGAACACTTGATGAAGCTAAAAAAAATTACACAACAACGGAGAAGGAAATGCTTGCGGTTGTGTTTGCCATGGACAAGTTTAGGTCCTATCTTATTTTCCCCAAGGTGATTGTGTACAAAGATCACATAGCGGTTTGCTATCTTATGACCAAGAAGGAAGCTAAGCCACGCCTCATCTGTTGGGTTCTTTCGCATCAAGATTTTTACATGGAGATGAGAGATAAAAAGGGAGCGGAGAAATATGTGGCGGATCATTTGTCTAGGCTTCCTTTTGAGAACAAAGAGGATGTACCAATCAATGAAGAAGTAGGATTTAAAACTCTCATGGATATGGCTTCAACATATAGCCCATGGTGTTTCGGGGTTTTCTGATGTCCTGCGGGAGAGTTACAATTCCGAGACTGGAACCGGACGCCTGTACCTGCAAAATAACGGAGACTCCTGAGAGCTCCGCCTCCAACGGTCAAGTTAGTACCTGATTAAGGAGTTATTAATACGGAAATTAAAGTACTAAGATCTCTCTAGGTGAGAGTGCTTAATGTTGGTAATCTGCGTCGTTAGCGAGATTAGCCGGTTGTTGGTGTTCCGTAATATTTCTGTTCTTCTCTGCTTGATTTCTTGATTTCTCGATTCCTTAACTAATGAGGATTAATTAAGTATTTATAGCCTTGAGAAGCGTGCCACTCTCTAGGTTTAAGGTAAACCTAGGGCTGATCGGGCCTCTAGACTGGATTGGGCCTTGATGGCCGGTTTTCCCATTTGGCATGGGTGGACACGTGGCGTGCTTTGATTGGTCCGTAGAGGACGTATCTGTGATTGACACGTGGCAGGCTCCTATTGGCCTTCGTGAAGGACCCGTGGCGGAACCTGGTTGGTCCACTTGTCAGACGGTGATTGGTGGATAAAAATCCCCTAATCACATGGTATACGGATATAGCCAATTATCTTGCTTGCGGGGTCATTCCCCCGGAGTTCTCTTCACAACAAAAGAAGAGGTTTTTCAAGGAAGTGAGGAGGTACTTTTGGAATGACCCCTACTTGTTTATACAGTGTGGAGATGACCTTTACTGGAAATGTGTTCCGTACCATGAAATCGAAGGAGTTCTTGAGCTTTGTCACACGTTGCCATGTGGAGGACATGGGGGAGTTGATAAGACGGTGGCAAAGATTTCTCAATCTCTTCTATGGTGGCCGACGACGCATAAGGATGCTTAAAAGTTTGTTTCAGGATGCGACAAGTGCCAAAGAAGTGGTGGCATAACCAAAAGAGATGAAATGCCTCAACGAAACATTTTGGAGGTTGAGCCTTTTGATGTTTGGGGTGTCGAATTTATGGAGCCTTTCGTTACTTCATGTGGGAATTTATACATCTTGGTAGTAGTGGACTATGTGACTAAGTGGATTGAAGCTATACCCTCCTTTACCAATGATCATAACTTTTTGCTTAAGCTTCTCAAGAAAATCATATTTTCGCGGTTTGGGGTTCCTAAGGTGCTAATTAGTGATGGAGGTTCTCATTTCGCCAAGAAGCAATTCGAGGCTCTTCTCAAGAGGTACGGAGTTCATCACAAAGTTGGTCTACCCTATCATCCTCAAACTCAAAGACAAGTGGAGGAGTCAAATAGAGAGATCAAGAACCTTCATGAAAGGATGGTGAACAAGTCTAGGAAGGATTGGTCCCTCAAGCTTGACGATACACTTCGGGCCTTGCGGACGGCGTACAAGACTCCAATTGGTACAACCCCCTATTGGTTGGTCTATGGGAAGACTTGTCATTTGCCGGTTGAGTTGGAGTATAAAGCTTGGTGGGAATTCAAGGAGCTTAACATGGATATGTCGTTGGCCGGTGAGAAGAGATTGCTCAAGCTCAATGAACTTGAGGAGCTTCGATATGATCCCTACGAGAACTCAAGGCTATACAAGGAGAAAACCAAGAAATGGCACGACAAACATATAAGGAACAAGATCTTCACGGTTGGAGACAAGGTGTTGTTGTTCAACTCTAGGCTTCGTTTGTTTCCCGGAAAGCTCAAATCAAAATGGTCTGGGACTTTTGTGATTTCAAGGACTACTCCTTATGGGTCTTTTGAGTTGGAGGTGGGTGACAACAAGTTCATGGTTAATGGCCATCGTTTGAAGCACTACTTTTGCAAGGAAGAAGTTGGTTTGATTGAATGTATGAGGCTTGATCTGATGGATCTTGAGCCACCCTTTGGATGATAATTTCTCATGGTCAAGCTAATGACCTCGTAAACAAGCGCTTCTCGGGAGGCAACCCGAGTTCTCAACTCTTGAATTTCTTTATTTCCTTTATTTAGTCGATTTTGATTGATCTCTTTTAAGTGTTTGTGTCTTATGGTCTTTGGTTGTTATTTAGTAGGTATTTGAATTTTTGGGCAATCCTTTTGTGGATTAAGGTTTGAGGATGTTTTCACCTCAAGGGAGTTCTTTTGAAGAGTAAAGATAGAATTATGAAAGAAGGAAGGGTGGAATTTTATGTCTCAAGAGCTATAAGGGGAAGCACACCAAGGAAAAGCTTTCTCCAAAGGCCCGTGGGCGCGGCACATAAACCCGCAAGCGCTGCCCTAGCTGCCGCGGGCGCGGACAGGAAGAGGAAGCCCCCCCCCCAAAAAAACATTCTTGAGATGCCTAGCCGCGCCCTAAGAGCGTGCGCGATCTACGTGTCGCGGGCACGACATATAAACCCGAGGGCGCGGCACTGCGGGTCTGCGATTTTCTCTGAAGTTTTAACAGCATTTTTGCATACTCTTATTTTCCCAATTCGACATCCTCCTCCTTCATTCTCTCTCTAGCTTCATCCCCTTCAAACCCTAACTTTCAAACCTCACAAATTCATCAACTTTCATCACAAATTCATCATAAAATCATCAAATTTCTCCACTTTCCTTCGATTTCCTCATCAAAAATCCGGAAATTCTACAACTCAAGGCTTGCTATGGGGCGTTTTCTCACGGATTTCTTTTGGGGCTCCATTGTTGATTTGTCGAAAAGGGCTAATGGAGTGGAGTGTGATCATTTTATGTTGGTATATTTCACTTTTTCTTTTGTTTCAATAAAATTTGAAGCAATTTCTTGTAGGGTGTCGTAGTGACCACACTACGCGGAATGAAACCCACCAAGACCCGCCCCCATAATAAATGCAATTAACAAGAAAAACATAATTAAAACACAAGAAAGGATAAAAGATTATACCTCTGACGCGTGCTTCGCTCAACAATGAGCTATACTTGAACCCCAAAAATACGAGGCCTCCGACGGGATCGTACCCTCGAACCTGACCCGAGCGTCCTAAGCCTCGAAGGTGAAAGGAATGGTTTCCTTACAACAAGTGTATTCTTCTGATAGAGGGTTCAGAATTATTAAAGAGTTAATTCTTCAGTAAGATCAAGTGATCGGAATGCCTAGGTGGAGCCCGCTTCCGATCAGTAATATTAAGGTACAATTGATATTACATCTTAATCTTAATTGAACCCTTCGGGTTGAACCCAATCGAATCACCGATCCGAGACGATGAATTAATCTGAAAGGATTTAATAAGTTGACAGAGTTTTACAAATACAGACGTCGGATATCGAGCCTAGGGCGTCGACACCGAGCGTCGCAAAATCACAAAGCAACAAGTATGAACGTAGCCCTAGCACCACACTGGCCTAGCCATGTGGATGCTAGGCTAGTTTGAGCTAGCATGCACCTAGCATGGCTAGGCGCAAGCCTTAGCACACTAGGTGTGCTAGGCGCACCATCGCAGCTCATCACAGCCCATCCTAGCCCATACAACATCTCTAGGCGCACCATGCGTGCCCTAGGATGGCTGGGCACCATCGCATCCCAAACAACATCTCTAGGCGCACCATGCGTGCCCTAGGATGCTTGGGCACCATCGCAGCCCTAGCACTATGCTGGGCGCGCATGGCAGAGCCACAACACCAAGCATAGCCAATTCTAGGCACTAGCACATGTGCTAGTGCGTGGATGCCTCGTAGCATCGCCCAGCACTCATAGGCGCACTAGCTGGGCTAGCAATGCTTTGTGCGTGGTGCAAGGCTGATGCGTGTTGTGCGTGACTAGTGCGCATGGTGTGTGGCTAGTGTATATGGTGCAAGGCTGGAGCGTGTTGCGTGAGGCTGGTGCGTAGATGCTAGTGCATGTGCGAGAGGTGCTACAGGGCTGACGCATATGGTGCAAGGAAAGGGGCCAGCATGCGTGGCTCGCTAGCAGCACGCATGCTGGCTATGCGAGCATGTGCGAGAGGTGCAACGGGGATGCGTATGGGGCGTGGGATGCTGGGGCCAGCGCCAGGCAGTAGCACAAAGCACCAGCACCAGCACAACCCAGCACCAGCATGCACTAGCTAGCTGGGATGCTGGGCAGCAAGGCAGTGCTAGCTTGCAGCACTAGCTGGCACGCTAGCTGGCAGTCAGCTAGCCCTCCTTGACCCGATTTTGTGCATGCATGTGGGGACCAATCAAGGGCCTTGGAGAGCAAGGCAAATTGTCCCCCCTCTTAGCCTTGGCGATCACTCATTTGCATATGATTGTGCCACTTGTCGCAATGTGATTAAGTTGATTAATTATTTAATTTTGAATTAAATAAATTGTTGATTTTTACCAACTCTACCACATTGATGGGAGATTGGAAATCAAGGGTGCATTTCCCTATAAATACCAAAGGCATGGTATTGGGAAATACACAACCTTGAGTGGAATTAAAAAGGCAACTCTTATAATTAGAGTAAACCTTTGATTCGTAAAACTCATAGTTTTGTTATGTCCGGGTCTTGACTAACCTTCAAGACTTAGGACGCTCGAGTCAGGTCGAGGGTACGATCCGTCTGAGATCTTGTAGTTTCGGAATTTTGAAGTAAGAGCTCTTCGGGAGGGAAGCACGTAACAAAGGTATAATTCTTGTTCTTAGTCTTGTTTGATTAAATTTATTACGCTTGTTAATTGCTTTAATTAAGGGGCGGGTCTTTGGGGGTTTCCTTCCACGTAGTGTCGGGTCACTACGAAACCCTACAGAAGGTTAGTCGAGGCCCGGACAAATATAAACTTGGAGCTTTACGAATTTCAAAGTATACTCAACAATGAAGTTGCCTTTACTTTTCCACGCAAGTGTTGTGAAAATCCCAACCAAGTGGGTATTAATAGAGAATGGAAACTTGAATCCCATTTCATGATCAATGTGGGATCATGTGCAAAAGCATTAATTTATTTAATTCTAAATTAAATAATTAATTAAATGCAATCACAATGCAACAAGTGTCAAGGGGAGAGAGAGGGTTAGGTGAGGACCATTAATAGGTGGGGGACCATTGCCTTGCACCCCAAGGCTTTGCCCAAGCCTTGGTCCCCACCCCTCACAAAACCGGCATCAAGGGGCTGCTGGGCTGCTGCAAGCTAGCACGTCAGCTAGCATTTCCAACTAGACCAGCCAGCCAGCACAAGGCAGCAAGCATCAACCCAGCCAGCCATGCGCGCAGCATGCTGCTGTGCTGGGTGATGTCTACGACGCTGCTTGCTAGGCACTGGGCGTTGCTAGTTAGTGCTGGCCCCTTGCCTCTCTCACCATCGCACACGCAAGGCCCCTCGCACTTCCCAGCATGCGCGCTGCTAGCGAGCCACGCATGCTGGGCATCGCCTCGCCAGCCACACGCACAAGCATGCTAAGCTTGGTGTTGTGATGCTGTGATGGCTTGCGATGGCCCTAGGCATAAGAACACGCATACGCACACACACGCAAGTGCCCAGCACTGCGATGGTGTTATGATGCGTGCAGCGATGGTGCGACAGGCCTAGGCACAAGCAAACGCACACACGCACAGGCCAAGCCATGCGATAGTGCGATGGGTTGCGATAGTGCCTAGGCACCCAAGCACGCATGTTGTGATGATGTGCCATGCGAAGGCACGCACACACGCACATGGTTCTGCGATGGGCAGCCTAGTGCGCCTAGCATGTATGGCGCGCCTAGCACACCATGGTGCGCCTAGCACACACATGGTGCACCTAGGCTTGCAATGGGCTAGCCTAGCCTAGCACTTCACATGGCTAGGCCAATGTGATGCTACGGCTATGCTCATACTTGTTGCTTGTGATTTTGCGACGCTCATTCTCGACGCCCTAGGCTCAATATTCGACGTCTATATTCGTAAAACTCCGTCAACTCATTAAATCCTTCGGATTAATTCGTCGTCTCGGATCGGTTGCTCGATTGGGTTCGACCCGTATGGTTCAGTTAAGATTAAGCTGTAATATTAATTATACCTTAATATTACTGATCGGAAGCGGCCTCCACCTAGGCATTCCGATCACTTGACCTTACTGAAGAATTAGCTCTGTAATAATTCTGAACTTTCTATTAGAATAATACACTTGTTGGAAGGACACCATTCCTTTCAATCTCCCACTTGTCCTTCCGGACAAGTGTGCATACAATGTATAGCCCATGTCCTTATTACGTTCAGAAGGGTTTCTCAATCTCCGAGTTCGACTGTCAATAAGCAGATGATTTCTAAAATCCATCTGAGCATGGCCATGAATTTTCACAGTTTCACTCTTCGAGCGGCCTTGTAAACAACAAAGACATGTTCCCTAGTGTTAGTGGGGGGACATTCCCAGTCTTGCACTGTAAGTTTCTCTTACTAAGAGGACCTAAGCGCCTGAGTATTCCCGTTATGATACCCAGTTACGGCAGACGTTAGGCAACATCAAAGAGACTAGTACTCAAACAAGAAAACTTCACAATACTCATGGTCGAGGAAACGAGTTCCGATTGCTATAATGAGAAATGTACATATGATAATTTTTGAATCTCTTAATGTACTCTCATAGGTCGATCCAATGCAGTTCCAAACTGGGACCTGTGCAAATGATTTATGACCATCATGTCCTTGCAGCACAAGAAACGGTGCTGTAAATCATACTACACACTAATCTCTGGTGGTCATCAATCGTTCATTATTTAGATGACCTCGATTAGGGATAATTTTTTATTTAAATATTCAATGTTAACTTCACAGGTGTTTGTTTATCCAAGACATGGACTTGATACCCTGTTTTGAATATTTCCATAAATTGAATGGACTCATTATTTAATTCTAAACCACAATTAAATAGTAATGGAGTGAATGATAATTTTTCACAAAATTAATTAATCCATAAATGAATGGTTTCAATACAGTGTCTTACATTAAAACAACCAGTTTAATTAAATCACATGTACGGGGAATTTTAAAGCCTATCTCTAATGTGCTTGATTCCTATTGCCTCAATGTGCTTTTTGTGTTTCACTTGAGGCAAAGGTTTAGTCAAAGGATCGGCCACATTATCATTTGTGCCGATCTTGCAAATTCTGATTTCACCTTCGGATTTCCATTCCCTTATCATTAGAAATCGCCTTTGGACATGTTTGACCTTCTGGTTCTCTCTTGGCTCTCTTGCCTAAGCAATAGCTCCACTGTTGTCACAGTAGAGATCTATCAAACCCATGATGGAGGGTACTACACCAAGTTCACCGATGAACTTGCGAATCCAAACAGCGTCCTTAGCAGCTTATGAAGCAGCCAAGTATTCGGCTTCAGTTGTAGAGTCTATAGTGGTGCTCTGCTTAGTACTCTTCCAGCTAAACGCTCCTCTATTCAGACAAAATATGTACCATGACTGTGACTTGAAGTCATCTCTGTCAGTCTGAAAGCTAGCGTCGGTGTAACCTTCAACAACCAGGTCTTTATGGCCACCATAAACCAGGATTTTATCCTTGTTTCTTTTCAGGTACTTTAGGATATTCTTGGCTGCAGTCCAACGCGCCTCTCCTAGGTTTGATTGGTATCAGCACGTAGCGCTCAAGGCATACGATACATCAGGCCTAGTACATATTATGGCATACATGATCGACCCAATTAGCGAAGCATATGGAATCTGATCCATTCTCTCTCGCTCAACAGGTGTCTATGGACACTGTTTCTTGCTGAGAGTTACGCCATGGGACAAGGGTAGATGCCCTCTCTTGGCATTCTCCATGTTGAATCGTGCCGGTACTTTATTAATGTAAGTACTCTAGCTCAATCCAATCATCCTCTTAGATCTATCCCTGTAGATCTTGATGCCCAATATGTAATGTGCCTCTCCTAAGTCCTTCATTGAAAAGCACTTACCCAACCAGCCCTTTACGGACTCCAGTAATTTTGTGTTGTTTCCAATGAGCAGTATGTCATCGACATATAGCACTAGGAATGCGATGTCACTCCCACTGATCTTCTTGTATACACAAGATTCATCTGGATTCTTTATAAAACCAAACTTGCTTATAGCGTCATCAAATCGCAGATTCCAACTCCTGCTGGCTTGCTTTAGTCCATAAATATACCTCTTAAGCTTGCAAACCTTTCTAGCGTTGCTTGGATCGACAAAACCTTCTGGCTGTATCATATACACAGTTTCTTCCAAAATCCCATTTAGGAAGGCGGTTTTGACATCCATTTTCCATATTTCATAATCGTAATATGCATCAATCGCTAGAATAATTCGGATAGAGTTTAGCATTGCAACCGGTGCAATGGTTTCATCATAGTCAATCCCGTGGACTTGTCTATAACCTTTTGCAACCAGTCTAGCCTTGTATATCGATACATTTCCATTCTTGTCTGTCTTCAATTTGAAGATCCATTTGCAACCAATGGGTGTGCAACCCTCGGGCAAATTCACCAAGTTCTAGACTTGATTTTTAGACATGGAGTCCATCTCGGATTTCATGGCTTCTTGCCATTTAGCAGAGTCGGGGGTCGTCATATCTTGATTGTATATCGCTGGCTCATCTCCATCCTTAACTAGGATGTCTTGATCATCGGTAAAGACAATACCAAGGTATCTATCTAGTTGAGATCTTTGTCGTTGCGACCTACGAAGGGTAATAGGTTGAGCATTTACATTGTCTGTTTGATTCTGACCAATCTTCTCAGCTACTTCCAAAGCACTTAGATTGTCAGTTTTATCAAGGTGACATTATTGCTCGTCCTCTCGAACTTCGTCGAGTTCGATTTTCCTCCCACTTGTCATTTTGAAAAGGTGTTCCTTCTCCAAAAAGACACCATCACGAGCAACAAACACTTTGTTCTCGGATTTATTGTAGAAGTAATACCCTTTGGTTTCTTTTGGATATCCCATAAAGAAACACTTATCCGATTTGGGGTGAAGTTTGTCCGAAATTAATCGCTTGACATATGCTTCGCATCCCCATATCTTGAGAAAAGACAACATAGGAGGTTTCTTAGTCCATAATTCATATGGAGTCTTTTGAACAGCTTTTGACGGAGCTCGGTTCAGTGTTAGTGCCGCGGTTTGTAGCGCATGTCCCTAGAAAAAGATAGGAAGTTCACTAAGATCCATCATTGATTGAACCATGTCTAACAAGGTTTGATTCCTCCGTTCGGATACTCCGTTCCATTGAGAAGTTTCAGGAGGTGTCAACTCTGAAAGAATACCATTTTCTTTCACGTGATCACCGAATTCATGGCTCAAATATTCGCCACCTCGATCCGATCGAAGTGCTTTAATTTTCTTGCCTAGTTGATTTTCAACTTTTTCTTAAATTCTTTGAATTTCTCAAAAGATTCAGATTTATTCAACATTAAGTAGATATAGCCATATCTACTAATGTTTGTTAACGAAGTTGAATTCTTAGATGTCTTAGTTATTGGTATCAAATTTTGTATAATCATATGTAAAACATGCAATTTCCATTAAACATATATTTGCAAGACAATTTTGAAACAACTATTGTCAAAATCTTACATGCAAAATAACTAGGTGTCCAACACCATAGATCATAGTATGTTCAAAAGCATGATGAAAAACTAGAATTAGTTTAATTACATGTCATAGACAAAATAGTGCATGCAAGCACGACCGAAAAACCATCTTCGTCGTCTACTTGTCATTGCACCAACACTTGATAAGCTTCTCACTTGGTCCCTGAAAAGGCAACATAAAGTGAGTCATACTTGGTATTTAATACCTATGATAAGCTTAATTCACAAGTGTTAAGGAAGATACATGAGGCAGATGCTCCATTCCTCTCCTCCTCTTCCCAAAAGAGCTTGCATTCTCTCTTGTAGTGGCCTTGCCCACCACAATAGAAGCAACGCATCTTTGCTTTGACCTTGAAATCCCTCCTCCTTGATGGTCTTTTGGTTGCCCCAAATGAGTTGGCTCGGTGAAGTAGGTCCACCACACTCTTCAAAGAATGTGTCACCTTTCTTTCAGAAATATATGCCCTTAGTGCATCATATCCTGAGTGGAGTGAAGTGAGCATAATATGACCAGCCATTCCATTTTTTAATGGAATTCCAAGGAGTTCCATGTGCTTGAAGAGCCTATTCATTCTTGCCACATGGGGTCGGAGGGGCATACCTGGTCTCAGCTTGGTGTTGCAGACCGTAGACCAAAGATGGTACCTCTCTTTAGCAAGAAAACCTTGATCTGATGGCTTCACATTTATGTATGTAAGTGACCTAGTCACCTCAAACAAGAGTCCATCATTGTTGTCGTTGAAACTCTTAGAGAATATCACACCAACAACATCCCTAGTCCTCCAAGGAATATGTCCGGAAAAGAGAATGGAAGTTTTTCTTTCCATTCTTCCGGGATGGAGTTAGCCATGAGTTGTGACACTAATTTGCAATCATTGGACCATGCACAATAGGTTTCGTCACTCAAGTCTTTCTTGGTACATAAGGTTGGGAGGGAAGTATCCAGAACATACTCCTTGGAACAACTCCGGAGAGTTTTCCTGAGTTCTTCTTCCCATTCTTCAAGGTTTGTTAAGTTAAGCTTGATAGCCAACTTATCGGGGAGACTTGGGCACATAGGGTTTTTGTTTGAGTTACTTGCAGACATTGTTCTACAATTGAAAGAATTTGAAATGAAAAACCATTCATAAATCAATAAGTTGAAATTTAATTGCGTTCATGCAAATTTTCAATCTTATTGAGCATTTTATCCACACATTGATAAATTTGTCCCTTTTAGGCGAGAATAAAATGATTCTGAGATCCCAAAGATCAAGAAATGGTTAAGCATGCTTTGGCTTGTCTTAATCATTAAATATCTCAAGGTAAGCAATCCAATTGCTAATAGCTCTAAGCTACTCTCGGTTTAATAAAATGTCTCATCTAATGCATTCCTGACATTTTATCTCTTTTTCCACGACATCTAAGGACTCCTTACTAATATCATTGAGCTTAACCAAGACAACTTGTATACCTAGTATACCTTACGTTCCTAGGGAAGTAGTGATGCCTTGCTTTGGCGTAGCCCATCACATACGCGCATTAGTTCGCTAAGTGATGTTCTTGGAACGGCAAATTTTAGCTCAATATTATTAATGGACCTAGGGTTTCTATGTTGGTTTGATTTAAGTGAACTTAACTAATCGTCGCAACATATGAAATCCTAGACATGCATCTAACATTCATACATAATAACAATATATATAAAGCATAAATTGATGCATTTGGCAACCAGCATGACCCTTGAAATCTTCAATTTCCATGGGTCTTCATCTTGGCTCGTCTTCATCAAAACTCCGTCTTGAGACATCTTTTCCAAAAAAAAATAACTAGCTATTACGACTAAGATTAATCTAAAGTACAAAAATACTTAATGGTTCGCAGACCGTATTTAGATTTACAAAAATAGATAACGAAACGCAGTCCGTATTTTCTACCCTAGTCAGGTCCCACTAGTTGCCATTTTCAATAACCTGTTTTGAAAACAATCTTTCTTTCACCCATTCACTATTTGTGAATGGCCCATGCAATTTACGAAATACACAATTAAACACGCAAAACTAGTAACTAACTTAGGTGGTTAATCCGATTAACGCGCCTAATTAAAACTAGTCAAAGTTGTTTAATACATTATTTCTAAAGGCAAATTTCTCAAGTAATCAACTAAGCTCCCACTAAATTCCGCATCCATACTTAATTAATCCGATTAATTAAGTCGGCATAACCCATAATTTATCAAAATCAAAATTTTGCAAAAGCTGGAAAAATCGAGGTCTAACCTTGTAAATAATAATTACACAAATTAATTAAAATGGAAAAATTTTCACAAAATTACATAGCTCAAAATCTAGCAAACTAGCCCACACAAGTGCTTGGTGGGTGTGCACCATGGCTGCTAGGCAGCCCATGTGCTACGCTTGTTGTGCTGTGTGCCAGCATCCACACCCAGCCTAGCATGCTGCGCTAGCCAGCACTAGCAGCTCGCTACGCATGCTGCGCATGCTAGCTTGCTAGCTGGTGCCTAGCAGCGAATGGTAGGTTGGCTGGGGCTTGCTACCTCGCTGCCCAGCAGCACGCACAAGCAACTCCAGCAGCCCAGCCACACACCTAGCACTACGGCAGCACATAACTCCCATGCCATACAGAAGCCCCTTAAGGCACACCCTTGTGCGCACCATAGGCAGCCACATGTGGGCTGCTAGGGAGCCTGGCTAGCCTTGGTGGAGCTTGGGTGTTTTTGTCTCGATTTGCGTGCCATTTCTCGGGATTGTAATCCCGATTTACGTGTGACATAAAATTAATCTAAATTTATTTTAGAATAAATTTAAGGCAAAATGAAAATAAAATAAGTCCAACTTAATTAAATTCAATTTTAACGGCGCACAAGCCTAAATCATTCAAAAATTTATTTTGAAACAATTTTAGGTCTTTCTTTATGCTTAAAATTGAAATAGCTATGTCCATAATTAATTTAGCCAATATGCAAATTAATAATGGATTTGACAAATAGGGAGTTGGAAAAATAAATTAATAATCTAGTGATAAAATTTTTCCAACTTTCATACTTGTGTAAAATACTAAGATTACATCTTCCAATATGCAGATTAATCGAAATTTTACTCAAAAGTATTTGAACTTCATGGATTTTAATCAACCAAAATGAAAAATCCAAACTTTATTTAATATGGAATTTAGGGTTAGAGTTCCAATCATTTAAACTTTTAAAGATTACAACTTTAACATACTTGGGAACTTAAAATTACACATTCACATTAAACATTCACACAATAATGCCATTTATTTGCATAATTGTGAAAAAACAAGTTTGTGTGAAAAATAGCATATCAACTCAAGCACTAATTATAACTCCATAATTATGCTCAAGGATAATTAAAATAGTAGTAGGTTAGGGATGCAATAATGCATTTAATCTAACCTTGTAATGCTTGCATTAATCAAGGCTTAAAAAGATTTAAAATTTTCGTTGAAAAAGGAAAAAACCCCAAAAACTTGGGTTTCTAGTTCGAATTTGGCTTCTGGACAGTTCTCGAAGAGGGTTGAATCTGTGTCAGAATGTCGATTCCACCCAAAAATCACTATTTTGGAGCCAAAATCTGGGTTCGACAGCCAAATCGAGAAAAATATGAGTTTTAAAATTAACTAAAACGAGCTTCTAATCTAATTAGAAAAGCAAAACCAGAATTTAAATCTTACTTTAAAACACGTTAATTAATCAATAATTGCAAAAATTAAAAGGAACGTGGCTCCGATACCGCTGTAGGGTTTCGTAGTGACCCACACTACGCAGAATGAAACCGACCAAGACCCGCCCCCATAATAAATGCAATTAACAAGCAAAACATAATTAAAACACAAGAAAGGATAAAAGATTATACCTTTGACGCGTGCTTCGCTAAACAATGAGCTCTTACTTGAACCCCGGAAATACGAGGCCTCTTACGGGATCATACCCTCGAACCCGACCCGAGCATCCTAAGCCTTGAAGGAGGCTCGGACAAATATAAACTTGGAGTTTTATGAATTTCAGGGTATACTAAACAAAGGGGTTTCCTTTACTTTTCCACTCAAGTGTTGTTCTCAAAATCCCAACAAAGTGGGTATTTATAGAGAATAGGAACTTGAATCCCATTTCATGAACAATGTGGGATCATTTGCAAAAGCATTAATCTATTTAATTCTAAATTAAATAATTAATTAAATACAATCACAATGCAACAAGTGTCAAGGGGAGAGAAAGGGTTAGGTGAGGACCATGAATAGGTGGGGGGGACCATTGCCTTGATCCCCAAGGCTTTGCCCAAACCTTGGTCCCCACCCCTTACAAAACCGGCATCAAGGGGCTGTTGGGCTGCTGTAAGCTAGCAAGCCAGCCAGCAAAAGGCAGCAAGCATCAGCCTAGTCAGCCATGCGCGTTGCATGCTCCTGTGCTGGGTGATGTCTACGATGCTGCTTGCTAGGCGCTGGGCACTGCTAGCAAGTGCTGGCCCTTTCCTCTCTCGCTATCGCACACGCAAGGCCCCTCGCACTTCTAAGCATGCGTGCTGCTAGCGAGCCACGCATGTTGGGCATCGCCTCGCCAGCTACACGCACAAGCATGCGAAGCTTGGTGCTGTGATGCTGCGATGGCTTGCGATGGCCCTAGGCATAAGCGCAGGCACACACACACACACGCAAGTGCCCAACACTGCGATGGTGCTATGATGCGTGCAGCGATGGTGCGACAGGCCTAGGCACAAGCACATGCACAAGCCCAGCCATGCTATAGTGTTGTGCTTGTTTTGCGATAGGCTGCTATAGTGCCTAGAAACCAAGCACGCATGTTGTGGTGATGTGCCATGCGAAGGCACGTACACACGCACATGGTGCTGCGATGGGCATCCTAGTGCGCCTAGCACGTATGGCGCGCCTAGCACACCATGGTGCGCCTAGCACACACATGGTGCACCTAGGCTTGCGATGGGCTAGCCTAGCCTAGCATTTCACATGGCTAGGCCAATGTGATGCTATGGCTTTGCTCATACTTGTTGCTTGTGATTTTGCGACGCTCGGTCTCGACGCCCTAGGCTCAATAACCGACGTCTATATTCGTAAAACTCCATCGACTCATTAAATCCTTCGGATTAATTCGTCGTCCCAAATCGGTTGTTCGATTAGGTTCGACCCGAAGGGTTCAGTTAAGATTAAGCTGTAATATTAATTATACTTTAATATTACTGATCGGAAGCGGCCTCCACTTAGGCATTCCGATCACTTGACCTTACTGAAGAATTAGCTTTGTAATAATTTTGAACCCTCTAATAGAATAATACACTTGTTGGAAGGTGACGGGCGTTAGAACGGTCGCACATTCCACACTCAATCAAATAAATTTATAAATCCTAACACTAACCCCTAAACAAGTCTAGTGGTAAGTTCGGAGTCGAACCACAAGGAACGGGAATGCTAGATTGTTCTTAATCTAATGCCTAAGCTATGCCGAAGTCGGTTTATGGATAGTGGACACTACAACTACACTAACACACATATAAAGATCAAGATATTACAAAGTCTACTAGGGGCAAAGATCCACTTTGAACAATTAACAAGTTAATGGGAATCGATTTGATAATCAATCATGCAAAGAAAGAATTAAAATGGGAATTAATTACCATCAAGAGCAATCTCTCAAATTCCTAGCCTAGATCCCTCATTGACTAGGTGCATAGAAGAAATTTACCCAAAATGCAATCAAATATATAAATTCTAATTCACAATCCCTTGTCAAACTAGAACTAACATGCAATTAAGTTTGCTATCTTGGGAGATCAATCCAATCTAAAACAAACAACATGCCATCATCAATTCAATCAATTTAATCACACAATTATCATCAAATTTATCTCAAATAACTCAATTAACCATAACAAAGCTTCACTCAACACCTAGTAGAAGGAAATCTACTCAAACATGATTAACAAAGAAATTAATAAAGCATAAAGAGAGAAGAGAGTAAGAAATGCTCATTGATATAAAATGGAGATCTTCAAATCATCAAATTCCTCCTTTGATTATCCAAAATCCATGAAAACCATTGTTTCTCTCACTTTCTCTCTCTATAATTTTGAGAGTTTCTCTCTCTAAAACCTAAAACTAACCTAAAAAACTATTCTAAACTGAAAAATCTCCTCACTTTAATAAGCAAAAAAAACTATTTATACCCCTTACAAAATTGCTTAGGAAGCTCCGCAAAGAGTCAGCTGAAACGGGAAAAGGTCCGACCGAACTCTGGATAGGTTCGGTCGGACTCAGGGTAGGTTCGGCCAAACTCAGGGTAGGTTCGGTCGAACCTCCCTGATCCTTGTTTGGTCGAACTTTCCTGGTTCGACCCCTCCTGTAAACATGCTGAAAACTTGGTTGAAACTGCCTTGGAGGTTCGGTCGAACTTTTCAAAAGTTTGACCACACCTAGGTTCGACCGAACCTCTTAGAGGTTCGGCCAAACCTCCTCTTGAACTTCCTCTTCTTCCCTTTTGCTCCTCTTGTCTTTGTCCATGCCTCCATACTTTGCCAAGGGGCTTCCTACCGTGCTTAGGACCGTCATGGAACCTGCAAAAGATAGCAAAGATCACGAGAGCATGGGGATGATGAAATTATGCATAAAGATTATCAAAACAAGCGCAAATAAGCATACTTTTCATCCATAAAAGAAAAGGAAGCCATAAGAGGAGAAAAGAGGTAGAAACCCTAAGAAAAACAGGAGAAAAGAGACCAATACACTACCCCTAAGGGTAACATAAATGTCACTCATCAAACACCCCCAAGCTTAACTTTTGCTCATCCTCGAGCAAAACAAAACAAACACAACGGAAAACGATGTATATTTTTTTTTTTAAAAAAAACAATAAAACAAAATAAAACTAGAAGAGAAAGAATATACACTAACTCACTTTCGTAGGAATCACGAATGCATTTAGCGCATGCATCAAGCACTTTAAACCCCATAGATCGCTCTAGAGGACGAGTAAGCTCTCGTAAGGGTGTCCTAAGAGTTTAACCCATAACTCTTGACAAAAATCAAGGCAAGGCAATAAATAAATAAAATAAAATAAATCGAAGTAAGAGAAAAGTTACAAGCGTTCTAGAGTGGACTTTTATGATGGAACAAACACTAATGAATGTCAATCTTTCTAAAATAATAAAGGTATGCACGTTCTAAGATGTCCAAGGTTGATTGAAACATAACATATGCTAAGCATAGAGAACTAAAGGAAACACATTCCACCTTTTGTTTCAACCAATCAAACCACGTTCTCTCTACTAGTTTCAAATCCACTTTCAAGTTAGCTTCTCATGATTCCACGAAGAAACCGGAAAATAAATAAGAAATTAAAAACATTGAGAAGGTTACCCGACATCTTGGCTATGCAAACTCGCTCTATAGGCTTGATTCCTATTTCCCGCCATCATTGAGTGACTTAACCCTCTAGGATCAAAAGGACTTTCAAGGTATTAACATATAAGCTAGGAGAGTAAAGGTGTGGAGAACTCTTGAAATTGGTGGTAAACCTATGTGAAGCACGAGTGGAACTTCTTCCACAAGATCCAAACGATTCCAAAACAAAAGTGCCAAGTATGCTTATTAAATAACTTTCCCCCAAGCTTATTTAACACAAAATAACAAAAACAGGGAGAACAACAATAACAAAACCCCATTTTTTTTTTTTTTTTTTTTTTTTTTTTACATTCTTCTTTACTTTTTTTTCAATAATTCCTTTTTCCAAGCTTTTTCTTTTTTTTTTATATATATATATTTTTTTATATATGTCCTTGCCTCTTTTAACTTTGGACGGATTTTTCTCAAAATGAATTTGGTTTTATGCAAAAAAAAAATTATATACAACACATACTTGCTTTACAAATGAACTTATAATTCTAAACTTGCACCATAAACAATAAAACAAGCTCGAAAACTAAATTGCTTCACAAAACTAAAGGTAGAAAGTGAAACAAAGGCTTCAAGGCTTGTATTGTGGCTAGAGAAAAGAAGGTATATGGCTCAAAAGGGCTAGCAAGAGGGGCAAATATAAACTAAACTCAAAAATAGAAAATCTATCCTATAAAAAGAGAAATTCCTTTGTCATCCCCTAAAGTGGCTCAGTCGCGATCATGGGAGCTAAAAGTCAAGTTCTAGATACGAGAATGCAATAGCCAAGGATCCAAATATGCCGCTCAACAAAGTATGATGAAGGCTTGAACAATTTACCTCACTAGGGATAGCAATAACTAACTCTTGATTTCATATCCACCATAGAGAGCAACTCCATCTTACCACAAGCAAGTGAACTAGGGCTTCATGGTCTCAAAGTTCTTAACAACTACCTTAGCATATCATATCCTAGAGTCAACCTAACACATTCTCAAACCGTGCATACCTTTATAATTTAGGAATAAAGACATTCAAGAATACAAGTCCAAGCGTATTATGTCAAAAGTAAGAACAAAACAAAACACATTGCAAATTTGCCTTGATAGAAACAAAATCTTTTTGGAATTTTCAAAATAAAGAAAATGGAAATGCATATACAAATGTGCATGGCATATATGAATCAAAATTCCACCAAACATGATAGAATACCCTCCCCCAAGCTTGAATGAGGCAACATGCTCAAACTTTAAACCAAAGAATCCATGGGAGGAAAAAGAAAGAAAGTCATCCAACCAACCAACATATGTCCAACAAGTCACAAATCATTAGAGGAAGAGCAAGGAAGGATATTACTGGATATTAGGTGGGTATAGTACCCGCAAATGACCCAATTAAACCTTCTTGAAGCCGACTACCTCTAAAATTGAATCTTGTTTTCCATGTGCTAGCAAAAGTGGAGTCAAACTTCCTTGATTCTTGATCCAAATCAATGCACCAAAGTATATCAAGTTATGTACCTAGAAAAAGGCACACAAACATTTCCATGAGAGAAAATCTATTCTAAAAAGAAAAGAAAATAAAAGCAATAAAACACGGGTTACTTCCCGAAAAAGGCTTGCTTAAGGTCCAAGCTTGACCGCTCTAGTAAATAATATTGCAACGATCGCAAGAGCTTGTCAAATGCACTACTACACATCTCATAAGATAACAAGTAAGCAAATGATATAAGAAGGGCATGCACCAAGATTAGTGCACGCAAAAGAAGGTGAAGAGGGAGTTTCCAAGAAGAAGAAGAATCAAAAGAAAATTCAAGAAAATAAGAAGAAGAATAGAAAGGCAAACTCTCTTCACAAAAATCTTTTTGGGTGGCAAAATCACCCTTTTCCTCAATTGAAGACGAATGAGGGACATAAAAATCTTCATAGGCAAGGGGGTCCCCAATAGGCTCATTAACAAAGGAAGGAAGGGATATAGGAGTGTAGGGGATATGGTTGAAATTCCTTGAAAAAGGGACATGAGAGAAGGGGATAGGAGCAATGGTCTTACAAATGGTCTCTTCTTCACCACCATTCCTCAAATCACCAATTTGAGCATGAAAATCAATCATAGAATCCTCAAAAGAAGAACACTCATGATCATGATCTCCCTCAAACATCCAACTTCCAAGAGGAACTACATAATCCCCTTCACTACAATCATGAACAACAACTCCCTTAACTTCCTTAAAGCCTAAAATCTCAAAGCCATGCATGAATGGATGCAAATTCATTTCAAAATGGTCTCTCTCCCATGAAGCATTCTTAATGAACTCACTCAAAAGGCTATGGGTTTTCATTTGACACTCAATAAACACATTAGACATAACCTTAAATGAATCCAAATACTCATGGATAAAAGGATCACAATCATGCACTTGAGACTCATCAAGATGGGAAAAAGGGTTAGGATTTTCAAAATCAACACTCTCTTCATTCTCAACTCCTTCACCATCACTCATATGCTCACCAATGGGATCCTCACACTCTCTTGGTTGCTCAAAATCATCATCATCATCCTCAACACACACATTAAATTGGGATTTTTCACAAACAAGCATCAAGGGTGACAATTGGCTTTCTAACTCTTCTTTTCGTCTCCTTCCCTCCTCAAGACGCTCCTCATTCTTTTTCATTATCTCTAATTGACCTCTCATAGAATTAAGAATCATTTCCTTATTAGGCCCAAGCTCATTATCAAGCTCAATGCACCTAATTTGAGATTCAAAAGTAGCAATAAGGGATTCAAAAGGTGTTGAAGGTTGAGGCTCAACAAGAGAAGAAGAAGTACAACCAAGATTGGAAAAATCAACATTAAGATCATGAGCATATACATCACATTGGGGAGTGGGGGCACAATCAAACACATGAGATTCATCATTAAGGGAACGAAGCACATCACAAGAAGGCATGGTAAATAATGAAGAATATTGAAACACACCATTAGCATCAACTTGAGCATGTACCTCATCATCATGAACAAAAGAGGAAATAGAGTTGAAATCATGTGTTTTAGGTTCACTTAATGGATCATGTAACAAATCATGGGAATTCATGCTAATATTATAAGTATCAACACATTGCATATCAATAATAGAATCATGATTACCCTTATTATAGACATCCCAAGCAAACCAAACATAAAAATCCCAAGCATCATCAATTGATAATGCTCTAAATTCACCATTATGCATGCATTCAACTTCATCCCTAGTTTGCTCATTCAAACCAAAATAACAAATCTCACAAGCCTCCCAAAGACTACAACAATAAAAATCCAAATATCCCTCAAGTCTATTGAAATATTCACAAAAAGGCTCATTGTCATATTGAGGAAACGAGTTACTTGCCATTTTTTTTTTACAAAAAAGCAAAAATAAAAAAAAAAAAAAAAATAAAATAAAATAAAAAGAAAAGTATACACAAAGACCTAGACTCAAGCAATCAAAAACAATCAAGCATTGACACCGCTCCCCGGCAACGGCGCCATTTTGACGGGCGTTAGAACGGTCGCACATTCCACACTCAATCAAATAAATTTATAAATCCTAAAACTAACCCCTAAACAAGTCTAGTGGTAAGTTCGGAGTCGAACCACAAGGAACGGTAATGCTAGATTGTTCTTAATCTAATGCCTAAGCTATGCCGAAGTCGGTTTATGGATAGTGGACACTACAACTACACTAACACACATATAAAGATCAAGATATTACAAAGTCTACTAGGGGCAAAGATCCACTTTGAACAATTAACAAGTTAATGGGAATCGATTTGATAATCAATCATGCAAAGAAAGAATTAAAATGGGAATTAATTACCATCAAGAGCAATCTCTCAAATTCCTAGCCTAGATCCCTCATTGACTAGGTGCATAGAAGAAATTTACCCAAAATGCAATCAAATATATAAATTCTAATTCACAATCCCTTGTCAAACTAGAACTAACATGCAATTATGTTTGCTATCTTGGGAGATCAATCCAATCTAAAACAAACAACATGCCATCATCAATTCAATCAATTTAATCACACAATTATCATCAAATTTATCTCAAATAACTCAATTAACCATAACAAAGCTTCACTCAACACCTAGTAGAAGGAAATCTACTCAAACATGATTAACAAAGAAATTAATAAAGCATAAAGAGAGAAGAGAGTAAGAAATGCTCATTGATATAAAATGGAGATCTTCAAATCATCAAATTCCTCCTTTGATTATCCAAAATCCATGAAAACCATTGTTTCTCTCACTTTCTCTCTCTATAATTTTGAGAGTTTCTCTCTAAAACCTAAAACTAACCTAAAAAACTATTCTAAACTGAAAAATCTCCTCACTTTAATGAGCAAAAAAAATTATTTATACCCCTTACAAAATTGCTTAGGAAGCTCCGCAAAGAGTCAGCTGAAACGGGAAAAGGTCCGACCGAACTCTGGATAGGTTCGGTCGGACTCAGGGTAGGTTCGGCCGAACTCAGGGTAGGTTCGGTCGAACCTCCCTGATCCTTGTTTGGTCGAACTTTCCTGGTTCGACCCCTCCTGTAAACATGCTGAAAACTTGGTTGAAACTGCCTTGGAGGTTCGGTCGAACTTTTCAAAAGTTTGACCACACCTAGGTTCGACCGAACCTCTTAGAGGTTCGGCCAAACCTCCTCTTGAACTTCCTCTTCTTGCTTCCTCTTCTTGCTTCCTCTTCTTCCCTTTTGCTCCTCTTGTCTTTGTCCATGCCTCCATACTTTGCCAAGGGGCCTCCTACCGTGCTTAGGACCGTCATGGAACCTGCAAAAGATAGCAAAGATCACGAGAGCATGGGGATGATGAAATTATGCATAAAGATTATCAAAACAAGCGCAAATAAGCATACTTTTCATCCATAAAAGAAAAGGAAGCCATAAGAGGAGAAAAGAGGTAGAAACCCTAAGAAAAACAGGAGAAAAGAGACCAATACACTACCCCTAAGGGTAACATAAATGTCACTCATCAGAAGGACACCATTCCTTTCATTTTTTTGATGAGAAACATTGTTGTCTTGTGATATTGTTTGGGGATTATTGATGATTAAGTACCAATTCATGTTGTATTGTCTTTGTTGCTTGGTTGTTTGTTGATTATTTACTAAAATTGTTGATTGTAGGAGAATATTTTCGATTGGTTGGTGTTGTTGAGTGAAGTTCAAAGTGTGGTGTTTGTGAAGGCTCGTTTGATTGGGTGGATTATTTTAATGGTTTAAGTTGTGTTTGATTGAGCTTGGTTATTGTCAAAATGGTTTTAGGTCAACGAAGAGAAAGAGTGGGAAGGAACCCCAAAGTTCTCAATCCCAAAACCCCCAAAACGAAGAGCAACCACCACCACCTTTGCCACCTCTCAAATTCCACAAAAAAAATCACAAAACCATCTATGACAACTTGCAAAATCCCAAGTTTAGACCCACCAAAAATTACCACCAACCAACTACAACGAAGCTTGGCATCGATGACGATTGTTGGTTCCTATTCATCAATCTAAGGCTAGGCTCTTTTGCGTCAAGTGCTTACCGAACATACAAAGAGCCCACACTCGAGTTTCTAGCCTCTTTCGAATGCGACACTGCAGGAGAAAGGGACCTCACCATCTCCTTCGAACTTTTCAATAAAAAAGAAACCATAAACCTTCGCCAATTTAACAAACTCCTTGACCTCAACCCCGACACCGACATGTTCTTCCTGGAGCATGAGTCCCTTCATTATTATAACCCCTTGAGTGGTGGAAATGCATCTCGAGGATGGATGCCTTCAATGCCAAATATTCATTGGCCTTTCAAATCATGCACCCTGCTATCAGACTCCTTCACCGAATACTTAGGTACATGGTTTTCAATAAGCAAGACTTGGGAAAGATCACCACTGAAGAGATCCGAATTTTGTGGCTAGCTACAAAGCCGGAATTGGGGCATAGAGTTAATTTCGGTTTTCTATTCACCAAGTGCATTGAAGGAATTCTCTCGGGGAGAAAGAAGGGGGAAATTCATTGTGGAGGGATGGTCACGAGGTTGGCCGAAAGGTTGGGTCATATGGACAAGTTGCGTTCTTGCACCCCCATTGGAAGAAGTGATGGAAATGACATTTCGTTAGACCTTGACCAATTGAAGACAATGAAGTTTATTGGGGATACGAAGGATAGAGGAAGGACTTGGAGTTTGCTTATCTCCCATGAGCATCATTACATCCTCCCCAAACCGGAGTTCACTTCTTTAACTAGGGAAGGAGTTAATCACCCATGGTGGGTGAGGAAGGATTCAGGTGTCCTCCTGGTTGCAAGAATGCAAATTGGCAAAGGTCATGAGGATGATGATGATAATGAGGTGGAGCAGTTCTCTCCGATTCAGCAGCAACAGCAGCAACAACAACAACAACAACAACAACATCAACATGGAAGGCGAAGACAACAACAACAACAAAAAAATCAACAACAATTTGACTACCACCAAGAGATGGCGGCGATGCGAGCCCAAATGGAAAGCATGCAACTCGGCATGCAAGGTATGATCGCCTTCCAACAACACAATTTTTTTCAAACCAATGCCCTATACGATGCTAGCGTACGTAGAGGGGATGTCACTCCCCCGGTTAACTACCCATATGTGCCGGCCCATCAAGGGCCCGTGCCATCTTGGGGGGGTTACAACCAACCTACGTACCCTTACTGGCAGGGTCCCTCGAACACTAATTTTCCAAGGCTCGACTTTCCCGATGAGTCCGGTCATTATGACTACCGGGTTTCGGGTGGGAGTGATTATCGGGGTGACCCTAACTATCCCTACGTTGATCCCTCTCACCCTTTGCCTCTAGTTCAACCCGAGCCATTTGACCAGTTACGCATCCCAACTAGACCTTTTCAAGGGTCGTTGTGGGTGGCCTCCCGGTTACACCGGAGGATGGGACCCCCATGCCCCCCCTCGGGCTTTTCATATTATAGTTGGAATGTGGATGACGGTGGTGCCGGCCCTAGTGGCCAATAGTTTCCCCCCTTTGTCTGTTTGTTTCTTCCTCCCTTTTGGTCCCTCCCTTTCATTCCATTTGCATGTGAAGTATCGGGGACGATGCTCTTATTTAGTGTGGGGGGGTGTTTGAATCAAAAAGGAGTGTTTTTAGGTAAGTATAGGGGAAGGCACCAAGGGAAGGATGAGGGGATTTGGGTTTGGGTGTTGTTGATATGATTTTTGGTAGCATTGTTTTCGCTTGTTGTTTGTCAATGATGTCTCGATGATGATGATTCGAGAATGAGTTGGGTTTTGGTAGTTGGTTATGCCCAAGAATTTGAATTGATAGATCTTTATCTCTTTTTCTTTCTACATTTTTTTTCATTGTATGGTGTTTGTTTTGGTTTTATCTCTCTCTTTTGTAGCTTTAAAGAGAATTGGAAGCAACTTTTAGAGCCATGGAAATCGTAAGGTTGCTTTGTTATTCTTCAAGAGACATACGGGTGAGATCCTTCCTTTACTCTTTCTTTTCTTTCTTTTGGCGTGCTTAGTTTAGGATTAGTATAGGAAGAAGCTGAATGGTTCGAGGATGTTTGCATTTGGTTCTAAGGAACCTGGGATCGTTGGTGTTGATACCAAACGACCATTGTATGTCGATTGGGATTTATTTGGATTTATATGCCTCATTTGCGAACCTTTTTTATTCTTCCTCCTTCTCTTGTTTAGTTTTCATTTTTGTGTGACAAACATGATTATGGCAAGATGATATGAATGCGTTTCGAAATTTGCTTGTACATTTGGACTCTATTTCCTTGATGATGCGCCTTGGAATGCTTGTTTCTTCTTAACTTTATGATGAGATGCACGGTTTGAGATTGCCTTTGGTTGAATTAGACGAACCTTAGCTAAGGTAGCAAGGTTAAGAACTTGTGAGGACGTTTGAAACCTTAGTTCGTGGGAAGTGGTAAGATGGAGTTGCTCCCTGTAGTGGATTTGAAGCCATTTAGTTGGCATTTTCTTACCTTTTTCATCCCTTGTGAGGTTTATTTTGTTCAAGCCTTCATCATTTTGTTGTGCGGCATTTTAGGATCCTCGACTATGCGTGTCTTAATCTTTGTGTTGCTTTCTAGCTCCCGAGATCGTGACCTAGCACTTTTAGGGGAGGAAAAGGGAACCTTTTCTCATTTTCATTTATATTTTATTTTTTTTAGTTACAAATTTTATTTTCTATTTTGCATCAACCTACTTGCAAACCAATTTGATCCTAGTGTTTCTCATTCTTGACTTAACCGCATTACAAGACTAACGACCTATGTTTTACCAACCCTTTTAGTTAGTGAAGCATTTGGTATGTGAGGGTAATGTTGTGAGCATAGTGAATATGAGCAAAAATTATGTTGAGAATTGGTTTTAAGCAAAGAGTTGAAAGTTGAGCTTGAATATGAACATGCAAGAAAAGCTTGAAAAGAAAGATGTAATGTAAGATGTTCAAATGAAGTTTCAAAAAAAAAATTAAAAAAAAAAAAGATCTTTGAAGTTCGTTGCCGTTGAATAAGGTTGGTAATGTAATGAAATCGAAATGATGGTTATTTGTTTGAGTTATGGTCGTTTCTTGAGTTTTGTTTATGAGAGTTGGCCATTCTCTAGCTTCACTTAGGGTTTGCCACCACTATTTCAAATGATCTCCCTACCTTTACCTTTAGCCAAGTCATTACAACCCTAGTAAAGACCCTTAGACTTTAGAGGGTGACAAGCGCACATTAGGGCGCGCTTTAAGGCATATAAATGGGTGATTTTGGATGTATTTAGGCCCGTTTTGGTCGTTTATTGCCTTGTTACACTCGTTTCCTTCATATTACGTGCTTCACGGGTTTCGGTCTGTTTTTGGTGTGTTAACAGGTATAGTTGACCAAGTTATGTCGAGTCCCGAACCATTGGTGCGTAATCAGGCTATTATCGATCCTAGTCCACCAAGCTAAGGCTTTGATGCGGTTCTCAAGGCCTTGAAAGGCAAGTTAAGTAGCAGGCAAGGCAGAACAGTTCACAAATATGACACATGTTCACTATTTTGCTCACAACTTTCGCTATACAAATGATAATGGAGTGATTTCAATTGCATTGGAAAGTAGACTTTAAGAGCTTTCCAACGATATATTGCACGCCTCAAACGGAGCTCTGGAAAAGAAGTTGTGACTGTTTTAAGAAGACCAAAGTGCCTACAACCTTCCTGCCTATGTTGCACGGCCGTGCCAGGCATTAGCACGGCCGTGCCAGATTCAGCACGGCCGTGCCAGGCATTAGCACGGCCGTGCCAAGCCAATTTTCATGCCCGTGCCAGTGCCAGATTCAGCACGGCCGTGCCAGGCATTAGCACGGCCGTGCCAGATTCAGCACGGCCGTGCCAGGCATTAGCACGGCCGTGCCAGATTCAGCACGGCCGTGCCAGGCATTAGCACGGCCGTGCCAGGCATTAGCACGGCCGTGCCAAATTCAGCACGGCCGTGCCATAATTGAAGATATTGCGGATCAGCTACTGCCATGCTTGCACGGCTGTGCCACTTCCAGCACGGCCGTGCCGATTCACGAAGGGCAGCCTGCGATTTACTTTCCGATTTAAAACATATATATATAGCCCGATTGTAAGGGTTAAGAGAGAGTTTTTAGAGATAGTTTTTGAGAGCCTTTGTAGAGAGTTATTGGAGAACGTTCTTAGTTTTAGATACTCATTAGTTTTCTTAGAGATTATTCTAGCGATTTTAGTTTTCTTGGATTGATTTGAAGCAATATTTGTGAAGATTCTTTGTATTATTCATTGACGACGGATATCAAAGTTCTGAACTTTTCCATTGATTTGCATCAATACAATTGGTATTATTCATTCTTGTTTATTAATCAAGCTTTGTTATTCCTTAATCAGAATTCATGTTTATATCTATTATGCTTTTGGAATTCATTATTGCTTTGATTATGAATATGTGTGAGTAGTCTCCTAGCTCGGGTTTTGGGATGAAACCCGGCCTAGGTAATCTATGTAATTGAGGATTAATTTTGATAAACGGATTGTGATTAAATTGATTATATGCGATTGCATGTTATTTCATTATAATAGGAGTAGTTAACCTAGAATCTTGAATTTGATTGCATGATATTCTTGATTTGAACAAGAGATTGTGAATTGAGTATTTCATTATTGAATGTGGTTTGATTATGTATCGAGTAATGTTAAGTGCATGAGAAATCCAAGCTTAGTATTGCCCGTTGTCTTCCTATCACATGATATTGATCAGACTTATAGTCTTTGCATATCCCGTTTGTCTCTGTGATTCCTTGTTGCTTAGTTACCAATGGTTAGGCGGATTCCCGTTCTCCCTAGTGTCTTAGTTTATTGATTTATTCCATCTTATTAGTAGTATTTTAGAGCACCATTTTCCATTGATTTCGAACTAGCTTAGGTTTAAGATTGATTTGCAATTACTCTCGTTCCTCGTGGACCGAACCTTTATTTGCCATTGTACTTGGTTATAGGGTGTTCGTATAAGTATTGTTTGATTGAGAGTTAGATTGTAGAGACTGATTTAACCCTTGTCAAAATGGCGCCGTTGCCGGGGAGCGGTGTTTGTTAATTTCTTTTTGATTTCTTGAGTCTAGTTCATCATAAAAAAAAAGCACAAAAAGATTTTTCCCTTTTGGCTACACTTGTAGCCTTGCTATTTAATTGGTGTGGTTAGTGTGTATGCGCAGGCCTAAACAGAGAGAATTAATACCCTTCGATCAAGAAATCGAAAGAACTTTGAAGAGCAATCGTAAATCTCGATTGACGTCATCAAACTCTCAAGGAAAGGAACACAACACACAACAGGTTCCAATGGAAGACATACCGCGCCAACCTAATCGGCCAGCACCACGACCCCTTAAGGAGTTGGGAACTCCTGGGGCGTATAGAGCTTCAAGTGGGATTTCTCCACCCACTAATGAGGCCAATGATTTCGAGATCCGGCCAGCTATGATCACCCTCATCGAGAGAAGGCAGTTTAGTGGTGCCAAGCATGAGAGCCCTTTGGCTCATTTGAACGAATTTGAGAAGTACTGCAATACCGTCAAGGTTAATGGGGTGAATCAAGAGTTCGTGAGATTGAAGCTTTTCCCCTTTTCACTTATTGGGAGAGCTCTCGAATGGTTAGAGAAGGAGGTGAAGCCGAACTCTCTACACACTTGGGATGATGTCACGACAACATTTTTGGGAAGATTCTATTCTCAAAAGAAGATGGCCGATGCTAAAGCCTTGATTCAAGGGTTTCGGCAAAGGAGTGGGGAGTCGATCTATGAAGCATGGGAAAGGTACAAGGAGTACCAAAGAGAGTGCCCACACCACGGAATCCCAACATATCAAGTTTTACAGATTTTCTATGGAGGATTGAGTCCTCAAGGGAAGACCAGTTTGGATGCGGGAGCAGGTGGCCCAATAATGAACAAAACTGAAGAGCAAGTCATAGATATTATCGAAGATGTGGTACGACACCACATGGATTGGCAAGACGGCGAGCGAGATGCTGTGAACAAGAGTGGAGGAGCGGTCTATTTAGTGGACCACCTCAATGCCATTAGCAACCTGACATCACAAATTACGAACCTCAGGAAGGAGATGTCAGTGATTAAAGCCAAGCTCGATTCCGTGCCATTGCAAGATCTTCCCTCCCAATCTAAGGGGAGAGGTATGAATCCTAATCCTTCCGTTTCTAATATGCCTGTAGGATGTATTTTCTGTGAAAATTGTGGGTCTTATGATCATTATACTAATGCTTGTAATTTTGATCCCTCATATGATCCTAATAATAATGATGGTAATAGATATAATAATGAACAGGTCAATGCTATGTCTTATGATAACGGACCTAGGAATGACAATAATAGATATCTGCCACCTAATCAAAGAGGGAACAATTATAATCAGGGAGGTAATGATTTTGATTATCAAAACCAGTGGGGAAATAGGGGCCAAAGGGACCAAAATTCCCAAGGACCCTATAATCAACATGGTGGTTTTGGAAATCAAAACCAATACCAACAAGGTAATCAAATGAATCATAATTCCCAAGGGCAATTCAATCAAGGGGGAAACGGCTATAATAACAGGGGAAACTTGAATAATAATAAGGGGTACTCTAATCAAAATCCCCAACAATCTAATGTGCGTGGTTCCTGAGCTACAAATGATAATTATTATGCTCATGGACCACCACAGAGATCTAGCTTGGAGGAAATGATTGAGTCCCAGGCCAAAATGTTCAACACTTTTATGTCCACCACTGATAAAAAGTTTAGTGAAGTGATGACACATAATAAGATGCTTGAAACCCAGATTTCTCAGTTGGCTAGTGCTATAAAAGATGGGGTTGGAGTTTCAAAACTACCGCCTCAAGGTATTAACCCTTAAAACTCTGTAAATGCTATCACCACTAGGACTAGAAAGACATTGAGGGGGAGCGATGAAGTAGTACCCCCTAGGAGTCAACCTGTGACTCCACCTATCACTTATAATGTTGTAGGAAGTGAGGATGAGAGGACCAGAGAAAAAGATAAAATTAATGAAGTCCCAAAGGAACAGGTGGGAGCACAAACCAATGAACCCGACCTATTACATAGACTCCCCTACCCCCAAAAATATGTGAGACATAAGCTAGATGCCCAATTCGGGAAGTTTTTAGAGACCTTGAGAGAAGTCCACCTTTCTATACCATTCACTGATGCTATCAAGCAATTGCCTAACTATGCTAGGTTTTTAAAAGATATATTGAGTGGTAGAAGAAACTGTGAAGGGGTAGAAACTGTTAACCTCACTGAACACTGTAGTGCTATAATAATGAACAAAATGCCTCCTAAGTTAGGAGATCCGGGTAGCTTTTCAATCCCTTGTGCTATAAACAAAATGAATATTGATAATGCTTTGTGTGATCTTGGAGCTAGTGTTAGTCTCATGCCATATTCTGTTTATCAACGATTAAATATAGGAGAACTTCTTCCCACTAACATATCCCTTCAATTAGCTGATCGATCGATCAAATTTCCAAAGGGTAAAGTGGAAGATGTTCCCCTAAGGGTGGGGAAGTTTGTCATACCTGTTGACTTTGTGGTCCTAGATATGGATGAAGATGTTCATATACCTACAATTCTAGGACGTCCTTTCCTAGCTACTTCGGGGGCCCTTATTGATGTAAAGGGTGCCAAGATTTCATTGAAAGTAGGAAAGGAGGTTTTAGATTTTGATTTAAATAAAACTATGAAATATCCTTGTTCTAATTCTGATAATTGCATGATGGTTGACACTGTTGATTCCATTGTCTCTGATATGCGTAACGAATTATTCTATACTAATCATGATTTTGAGTTGAATGAGAACAAGAAAAACAAGGGAAAACCAACAAGAAAACCATTTACCCCTGGTGGCCGTGCCAGATTCAGCACGGCCGTGCCAGGCATTAGCACGGCTGTGCCAAGCCAATTTCCATGCCCGTGCCAGTGCCAGATTCAGCACGGTCGTGCCAGGCATTAGCACGGCCGTGCCAGATTCAGCACGGTCGTGCCAGGCATTAGCACGGCCGTGCCAAATTCAGCACGGCCGTGCCATAATTGAAGATATTGCGGATCAGCTACTGCCATGCTTGCACGGCCGTGCCACTTCCAGCACGGCCGTGCCGATTCACGAAGGGCAGCCTGCGATTTACTTTCCGATTTAAAACATATATATATAGCCCGATTGTAAGGGTTAAGAGAGAGTTTTTAGAGATAGTTTTTGAGAGCCTTTGTAGAGAGTTATTGGATAACGTTCTTAGTTTTAGATATTCATTAGTTTTCTTAGAGATTATTCTAGCGAGTTTAGTTTTCTTGGATTGATTTGAAGCAAGATTTGTGAAGATTCTTTGTATTATTCATTGACGACGGATATCAAAGTTCTGAACTTTTCCATTGATTCGCATCAATACAATTGGTATTATTCATTCTTGTTTATTAATCAAGCTTTATTATTCCTTAATAAGAATTCATGTTTATATCTATTATGCTTTTGGAATTCATTATTGCTTTGATTATGAATAAGTGTGAGTAGTCTCCTAGCTAGGGTTTCGGGATGAAACCCGGCCTAGGTAATCTATGTAATTGAGGATTGATTTTGATAAACGATTGTGATTAAATTGATTATATGCGATTGCATGTTAATTCATTATAATAGGAGTAGTTAACCTAGAATCTTGAATTTGATTGCATGATATTCTTGATTTGAACAAGAGATTGTGAATTGAGTATTTCATTATTGAATGCTGTTTGATTATGTATCGAGTAATGTTAAGTGCATGAGAAATCCAAGCTTAGTATTGCCCGTTGTCTTCCTATCACATGATATTGATCAGACTTATAGTCTTTGCATATCCAGTTTGTCTCTGTGATTCCTTGTTGCTTAGTTACCAATGGTTAGGCGAATTCCCGTTCTCCCTAGTGTCTTAGTTTATTGATTTATTCCATATTATTAGTAGTATTTTAGAACACCATTTTCCATTGATTTCGAACTAGCTTAGGTTTAAGATTGATTTGCAATTACTCTCGTTCCTCGTGGACCGAACCTTTATTTGCCATTGTACTTGGTTATAGGGTGTTCGTATAAGTATTGTTTGATTGAGTGTTTGATTGAGTGTTAGATTGGTTATCTCTACTTAAGTTACTTTTGCTCCCTCTCGTGTTTCCTCTTTTATTTCGTCTTTTCTTTTACTTTCACCGCTTTTTTGTGTGTTTTCACAGTTCCTAGTGCTCGCGGGCGATTCTCGGATCAACGGTTGAAATAGAGTTGCTAGGAAGCTTGCCAAGGGAGTGGAGATGCCAGGAAGGAGAGGGCACGCAGCAGCTTAGGGCCGCGGGCGCGGACAGGGCCTCAAGCAGTATTCGCATACAAGGTGGAGATGTCCCAGAGATGGCTGGCCGCGGGCGCGGCACTGCGGGTCTGGCGAACCTCGCACCCAGCTTGGAGAGGGAGCGCTGCTGGCTGGAGAGCCCTCTCTCGTGCCCATTTCTCCTTATTTTTAGAGAAGACTATAAATACCTCTTGGCTTTAATTTTTTTAGGGAACTATTCCATTGACATGAAAAACAATTCTTAGAGAGAGAAAATCTAGGTTTTCTAGAGAGAGAAAACCACTTATCTTTTATGGTTTAATCTTTGTAATCAAATATTCAAGCTTTCTTGTGGATCGTTGCTACTACTTTGATGGTTTGGTAATCTTTTATCTTTATAATATCAATCTTTAATTTTGTTTCTTTAGTTTTGATTTCCTTAGTTTTATTGTTCTTACTTGAGTTTTCCTTCATAAATATTAAAGCTTTATTAGTTTCTTTGATTTCCCTTCAAGTTAGAATCATGCTAGGTTGTGTTGATATTGAACATATGCTTATGTTAGTTGTTATGGCTTTTCCTTTTCTCCTAGCTTAGGTTTTTAACTAGGGATGGGGGTGAAAATCATGTGTATTTGATTATCTATTGATTATTGATTTGGATTTATTCTCGAGTTTATGATTTGAGTTAAAATATGCTTGGAGTTAGTGTGTGCACCTCTAATCCCAAGAGTCTAGCCCTTGATTGAATGCATGAGAATGATTTAATCTAGGTGTGAATGATTTCATCGATTTGCTTGAGTAGTTTCATGAGAATGAATTATCATAGGTAGAGATTATACTCCTAGAATTGATACCTTATCGGTTTTCATTAGTATTCTTTGGTCATGATTGAATCCCCCTCTCCCTAGTGCTTTTGCCATTGCTATCTCATAATCTAATCCTTTTACTTACTTATAGAAGTGCTTTTACTTATCCCTTGTTTTTAGCTTGTCCTAGACTCATTAGTTGATAGTTTTTCCATAACATTTCTCACATCTATATCTCAACACCCTTTTTGTTACTAGCAATTTATCCTAGAGTTCATATTAATTGTGATGAACCCCCGTTTTCCTTGGGAATCGACCCTACCTTACCACTATATAAAGTAATTTTTGATAGAGATAGGTAAACTAACGACCTATTGTCCACCGATCAAAATTTTGGCGCCTTCGCCGGGGATACGACTTGTTTTTCATAGTTAATTTGTGTTATTAGTGGATTTGTTGCTTTTTGTATTGTCCTTTTTCCACTTGCTAGTCATTCCTATTTGTTTTCTTAGCTTTAGTGAATGCAAAGAAGATCTCAAGGACCACCTGCTCAAGTCGAGGCTTCGGTTTTTTTTGATGATTTTTCTTAGTTCTTTTATGGTGTGTGTTTTGCTTTTCATATAGGTACTTGAATCTTTGAGTACATGGCCTACAATCTTGATTTTAATGCGTTAAGGGGTTTAGAAGTGAAGAAGGTGGAGATGCCTGGGAGATGCCGAGGAGAGGACTCTCCACCAAGACCCGTGAGCGCGGCATCTAGGCCCGCGGGCGCAGCATTGCTTTGTGCAAGAAATTGAAGAAGGTGGAGATGCCTAGGAGATGCCCAGAAGAGGGCGTGGTCTTCGATCGCCGCAGGCACGGAAGAGCTTTCAGCAAAAATCGAATGCAAGGTGGAGATGGCTGGGAGATGCCCACCCGCGGGCGCGGCCTGGAGCCCCGCGGGCGCGACACTGCGATTCAGCGATTTTTAATTGGGCTCATCTCCTAAAATCCGAAAATATTTCCCCCAAATTTCCAGATTTTCCCCCCCCTCTCTCTCTACCCTTCACTATTCTTGAAGTTTCTCAATAAATCTCATTTTTCATCAAATCTTTCCCCAAAATCATTTTTCATCAAATCTTTCCCCAAAATCATCAAAATTCATCAAATTTCTTCACTATTCTCGAAGTTTCTCAACAAAAATCTCAATTTCCACAATAAAAAACCCCAAAATCTCGGTTATACTCCTTGTGTGGGATTTGGTTTCTTCATTGAGGGATCTTGGAGGTGGGCTTTTTTTCTTCTTCAAATGTCTAGTAGGAGTAATCATTGGAACCCATTGTTGGTATATATTTCTTTCTTACTCTCTATTTCCTTTGATTTTGAATGGTATTCTTGTTTGAGAAAACTTCTTGCTTGTGAATTTTCATGTTGAAATTTTAGATGGTTGTACTCATCTATCATCCTAACTTCATTGATTTTTGAGTTGTTTCTTGTTATAGTTGTCTTCCCGTTATAGATTTCTTGGTTGTGAGTTGTTATTGGTGATTATTTGGAAGTGTTCTTGGTGGTTTTCGATTGGTTTTGAAAGTTGTTATTGGTGTAAATTGTGAGGTGATCTTCTTGGTGATTGCATATTAGTGTGGGTAAATATGGTGTTCGGTTCAAAGAAAAGAAAGAGTGGGAAAGAACCTCACGGTTCATCATCCGCAACCCCCAACCCAACTGAGCAACCCAACCCACCACTACCACCCATCAAATTTCACGACAAGAATCACAAACCTAGATATGATAACCTTCAAAATCGAAAATTGAGACCAACTAAACACTATCATCAACCTACCACTACCAAACTCGGCATTGACGAGGATTGTTGGTTTGTGTTCAATAACCTCGGGCTAGGCTCATTCATGACAAGTGCCTTTCGAACCTACAAAAAGCCAACCCTTGAGTTCCTTGCCTCTTTTGAATGTCATGCCGCCGGAAATCAGGAACTCAACATCTCTTTCCAGCTATTCAATAAAAAATAAACCTTCTCCCTTCGACAGTTTAACCAATTGTTAGACCTCAACCCAGATGCAGATATGTTTTTCCCTGAGCATGAAGGACTCCATGATTATGAACCCCTTCATTGGTGGAAAGTCCTTACAAGATTGAATGCCTTCAACTCCAAATATTCCCTAGCCAGCAAAATTATGCACCCAGCCATGCGCCTTCTACATAGATTTCTTGGGTATATGGTTTTCAACAAGCAAGATTTGGGGAAAATTACCACTGAGGAGATCCGAATACTATGGCTTGCTACAAGGTCGGAAATTGGGCAAAGAATGAACTTCACTAAGTGTGTTGAAGGTGTTCTCATGGGCACCAAGAAGGGGGAGATTCACTTTGGGGGGATGATAACTAGGTTGGCCAAGAAGTTGGGCCACGGTTATAAATTGGAGTCTTGCACCCCCATGGGGAAAAGTGATGGGAGCGACATTTGGCTCGACCTCGATCACTTAAAGACCATGAAATTCATCGCCGATACTTAGGATCGAGGATGAACTTGGAGCTTACTTGTTTCACATGAGCATCATTGCTTACTCCCTAAGCCAAGGTTCACTTTCCACACGAGGGAAAGGGGTTAGTCACCCTTGGTGGGTCAAGAAGGACTCGAGAATCCTCCCTTCTGCTAGGATGGAACTGGGTGAGACTCCGGAGAGGGTTTTGGGCCGGAGGAAGATGAAGAGGTGATAAGAGCTTCCCCTTTTTGGCAAGGAACCTGGGATCGTTGGTATTGATACCAAACAATCACTTGTATGTCGATTAGGATTAATTTGAATCTTTACGCCTCTTGTATGAACACTTTTGATTCCTTTCTTCTTTTGTTCCTATTTCGTTTGTATGATAGGCATAATTATGGCATGATGATATGGTAGTATCTTGGAACTTGCTTGCTACGTTTGGACTCTTTCTCCGTGATGGTGCATCCTAGAATGTTATACTTAACCTTATGATGAGATGCACATTTCGAGATTGTTATTGATTGAATTAGTCGAGTCTTAGTCAAGGTAGCAAGGGCAAGAACTAGTGATGGCGTTTGAACCCTTAGTTCACGGTTTGTGGTAAGATGGAGTTGCTCCTCATGGTGGATTTGAAGCCCCCTAGTTGGTAGTTGCTTACTCTTCTCATCCCTAGTGAGGTTCATTTTGTTCAATCCTTCATCAACTTGTTGAGCGGCGATTTTAGGATCCTCATCTATGCGTGCTTGAATCCTTGTGTTGTTTATTAGCTCCCAAGATCGTGACCGTGGACTTTTGAGGGAGGAAAAGGGCACCATTTCTCATTTTCATTTATATTTTCATCTATTTAGTTACAAATTTGATTTTCTCTTTTGCATCAAACTCCTTGCCAACAATTTCAGCCTTATGTTTCCCATTCTTGTCTCAACCCCAATACAAGCTTAACAACCTAAGTTTTACCAACCCTTTTAGTTAGTGAAGCATTGGGCTTGTAAGGCTAGTACGAAGAGTGTAGTGAGTATGAGCAAGATTCTTCTTTGAAATTTTTTTGGAGCAAAGTCTTGTGATGAAAAGTCTAACATGCAAGAAAAACTTGGGGATTGTTGCTAAAAAAAAAAAATAAAAAAAAAATAAAATTTTGTGAAAATGAGAAGTTGATCTATCTTATAAATCCTTGAATAAGGTTAGTGATGCGAATGAAATCAAAATGTTTGGATGATCATTTGAGTTGTTGTTGTGTTTTGAGTTTTGATCTTGAGGGTTTCCCTTCCTCTTGCTTCACTTAGGAATTACCGCCACTATTTCAAATTGTTCTTCCAACCTCTACCTTAACCCGTGTCATTACAACCCGTGTAAAGCCCCTTAGACCTTAGGAGTACGTGGTCAATAATCGGAGGAGAGAGATGGTTTTCAACCCTATGGAAAGAGCTTGTATAGATGAGATGTTGGGATGATCTTTTAACTCCTCAAAATAATTCTTTTTCCGGTTCCTTCGTGGAATCATGAGGAGCCACCTAGGGAGACAATTTGAAGCTAGTGGGGGGAACGCGGACCGTTTTAGAGGGGACTAGGGAGGAGGATGACTGATTAGTTCTCTATGCTTTGCTTAGACTTGACTCTTGCATTCTTTAGCATCATAAGGCGTGCATGCATCAGGAAATTAAGTATGACTAATATTCTTTGATTTTGTTATTCATGGTTGGGTCCGAACAAAGAAATTGTCCATTTTGAAATCTATTGTTGTTTTTCCAAAGCCATGACATATTATCTTTATCTTTGTGGTGTTTGTTTTATCTTTTTCTTTTTGGTTTTTCTTGAGGACAAGCAAGAGGCAAGTGTGGAGGATTTTGATGTGTGGCGTGTATGCCACCATTTCACCATATTTCATTAGAGATTTCCCCCGAAATTGTCGCTTGCTCATGCCTTTTCTTAATCATTTTATGTCGACTTGAGTTACTTTAGCTCCCTCTCGTATTTCCTCTTTTATTTCGTCTTTTATTTTACTTTCACCGCCTTTTTGTGTGTTTTAACAGTTCCTAGCGCTCGCGGGCGATTCTCGGATCAACGGTTGAAATAGAGTTTCTAGGAAGCTTGCCAAGGGAGTGGAGATGCCAGGAAGGAGAGGGCGCACAGCAGCTTAGGGCCGCGGGCGCGGACAGGGCCTCAAGCAGAATTCGCATACAAGGTGGAGATGTCCTAGAGATGGCTGGCCGCGGGCGCGACACTGCGGGTCTGGCGAAGTTCGCACCTAGCTTGGAGAGGGCGCGGCTGCTGGCTGGAGAGCCCTCTCTCGTGCCTATTTCTCCTTTTTAGAGAAGACTATAAATACCTCATGACTTGAATTTTTTCCAACACTAACTTATGTAAACTTGAAACATTACATCCTTCCAATATGAAGAGTAATCAAATTTCAATCACAAGTTTGAACTTTTAAGACTTCAATCAACTAAAAAGTTATTAAAATAAAAAATTAGTTCAACATGGAATTTAGAAAGTTAAGTTCCAACCAAATAAACAATTAAAGATTGGATATTTAACATTTTAGGGGCTTCAAAAATACAAATTCACCATAAACATTCACACTTGAAGCAATTAATTTGCAAAAATGTGAAATTGCAAGTTTATCTTAAAAATTAACTCACCAAATTTAGCACCAAATATGACTTCACAAATATTCTTAATAAGGGTTGTTAATGCAGTAGATTAATGGTGTAACCATACACATAATCTAACATTAACATGCCATAATTAATCAAGGTTTAAAGATTTAAAAATTTTTGTCAAAAATGAAAAACCCCTCGAAAAAAATGTTTCAGGGTGGATTTTGGCTTTTGGAACCCATAAAGTGTTTCAAAAACGATTTAGAATGTCGATTCCACCCAAAATTCACTAGTTTTGGGTCAAAATATGGGTTCTTTAGCAAAAATTACCATAAGTGCGAGATTAAACTAATTAAAACGAGCTTCTAATCTTATAAGGAAGCAAAACCAGAAATATAATTCCATTTAAATCAACTTAAATAATTATTAGTTACAGTAATTAAATGCACAAGGCTCCGATACCGCTGTTGGGTTTCATGATGTCCAACACCACGCGGAAGGAAACTCGCTAAAAATTCGCACACGAATTAAAGTAACTAAGCATGTATTAAAACCTTAATAACTTGATTAACAAGAAGAGAGAGAAAGAATCATTACCCTTGTAGCGTGCTTCGCTCTAACTTACACCCCGCACTTGAAAGCGTAGTGATTAAGGGATTTTTCCCGCCACGTGGTCTAATTAAATTATGCCACGTGTCATACACGTGGACCAACCAGAGTCTTCCACGTGTCACATCGTGAGAAGTCCAAGGTGGACCAATCAGGCCACGACACGTGGCAGACAGATTGCCAACTAGGAAAGTGGCCTTTAACGGCCCAAATACCTAGGTAACCCCATCCAGTCCTAGGTTGTTGAAACCTAGTAATGGGCACGCATTACGAGACCCTATGAAAGGGAGATGTTCCCCCTGAGGAACATCATTCAGAAATTATAAAACACATGTGTACAATAATTGTTGATCATTAACTCCAGGTTTAATTGCACTACTTGAGAGCTAAGGGTCGGATTTCGAGGTTATCTCAGATAACCGGATGACCACTTCTCTCCTAAGAGGAGCCTGATCCCCCTTTACATTTCGCACTCTTTACTCCTCAAACACGTTCTAACTTGATCGTCGGAGGCGGAACTCCAACCCACAGGAGTCTCCGTTTTTTTGCAGGTACAGGCATACAAAGGCTAGTCTTGGTGTTTTAACTCTCCCGTAGGACATTCAAAAAACACCGAAACATTTGGAACCGTCTATGGGGAGACTACTTCTAAGATGGTTCCACAAGAACCTGTATCGCCTCTAAATAAGAAGCGACCTATGACCAACGTCCAGGTTTGTACAGAACAGGATATAGATGACGACAATGAAGTCTATACACACACGGCCCCTGACAGGTCCCTAAGAACCCGGCTCATCCGTCCCATCGAAAGGAAGGAACGAAATGATGAATAAGCAGGCCCTAGCGTACAAGCCGAATAACCGGTCGGTCAACTCCAGGTGGCCGAAGGCTCCATCCCTATCACCAGAAACGAAATCATGACTCAAAGGAGAAATAAAGGTCCTGATTTACAAACAGATGGATGTTTCCACCAGGGAAAATTCGGCAAAGAAGCCCTC
Source organism: Chenopodium quinoa (assembly GCF_001683475.1). Taxonomy (NCBI): domain Eukaryota; kingdom Viridiplantae; phylum Streptophyta; class Magnoliopsida; order Caryophyllales; family Amaranthaceae; genus Chenopodium; species Chenopodium quinoa. The sequence goes on from NW_018744469.1 coordinate 1,772,996, forward strand.
CCATTCTGGGAAGAATAAGCCGATCAAAGACCGAGAGGCCACTCCTTACCCTAAAACTAGGGAGGGACAGATGCCCTTGATAAATTTGGCAAAACTGCGGTTCCCTGAGCCAGGGAAGAGGAAGGCCATCTGGCATGTACAACCGGATGGTTCGAAAAAAACTTATTTTGATACCCAGATGTTAATCCAGCAAAAGAAGAACATGAAACTGTCGGAGTTGGCTTCAACGTCGAACTTGCAACATAGCATTCAGAATACCTCAATGAGGTATGCACAATCAATCCGAGAGAACCAGATAGGCGGAATGTCCGCCCACTCTAGTCCTTAGATGCTCCATGTGGCCCTATATGCGCCTTAACAGCCGTCCTTGTCGTATGGACAACCTTACATACGGCCGACCCTCTTTGAGGGGAAGGCGGCACACAATGTCCAACCCTTAGACTAGCAGCTTTGACTGCTAAGACTTGGAGAACAACCCTATGCGTTCTCCAAGGAAATAACTGAGGCCGCACAGCCGGCCAAGGTGAAAAATATGTTGGTAGGTACCTCTGACGGCACAACCAATCCAGAAGATCTCCTTATGGCATACACCAACCTAATGTATCTACAAGGGTTGGATGATGCCGCATGGTGTCGATGCTTCCCGGCCACATTGAAGGGTGTCGCCCAACAATGGTTCGACAACCTGCCAGCGAGATGCATCAATAATTTCAGAACGCTTGCATAGTTGTTTGCGTCCAACTTCTCAATGAATATCCCTGCTAAGAAAAAAAGTCTTGACTTGGGAGCTATACGGCAAGGAGAGAAAGAAGGGTTGCGGTCATACATCAGGCGGTTCAATCTAATGAAAATTTAGATTAAAGAAATGTCTTATGAGGTTGCCTATACAAACTTTTTTAAAGGTCTGAAAGACGGGTCGGCCTTTAAGTTCGACCTTGTCAAGAAGAGGGTTGCTACGCTACAAGAAGCACTGATGGAGGCCGATGCCTATATACAAGCGACCGAGCTCTGCAACATCAGTAAACAGTTGGACTCAAAGAAGTCTGACAAAAGAGAGACTCGGTCATTACAGCCAACTAGGAAAGAGGAAAATAAGAAAAGAAAAGAAGTTTGGGTGGCTGATACTTCTAAACAGCCGCCCCAAAAGAAAAAGAAAAAAACAAAAAAGTACTTCCCAAAGTACGAGTTCAATAAAGATTGTTACTCCATCCCCATGGAGATAAAAGACCGGGTATCTATTGAGAAGCCGGCTGCTATGAAAGTTTCTGCCAGGAATCGGAACAAAAATAAATATTGTCATTTCCATGAGGATATTGGCAATGACACCAACGACTGCTTTAGCCTAAAGCGACTGTTGGACCACCTGGCTGACAAAGGGGTACTTAAGTCCTACATTCTGAGGTCCAATGTTACCCTGCAAACTAACCTTGGGCAGTCGTCCAAGAAAACGTCTCAACCTGCTAATAGTTATGATACAGACGAAGAACATATCTATACAAAAGCAGGCAGTTATGCTGGAGGCGGTCAAACAATTCGGGAAACCAAGAATTACATCAGGCGGCTAGATCTCAACTCAGTTGATGAGGGGCAGGCGTCTAAAGACACCTTTCCTGAAGTTTTCATCTGTGAGGGAGACGGGGCCAATGTCAAGAGGACGCATGATGACCCCATAGTCATTGAATGGAAAGTGGCCAACCAAAAGGTTGGCCAAATCCTCATAGACACCGGCAGTTCCTCTGATCTCGTTAGCCACAAATGCTTGACCAAGCTCAAGTATAAGCCTAAGAGCATGCACAAGGTCTCTCATCCCTTAGTGGGATTTGGGGGTGGATTTGTGCATCCAGTAGGTCGAATAGACTTACCCGTTCGGCTAGGAGAAAAGGGAGAGGGGCGCCACTTGGTGGTCTGGTTCTTAGTTGTTGAGGAGCTGACCACCTATACATGATTATGGGTCGTCCTACCCTAAACGAGTCAAAACCTGTTATCATTCCATCTCTTATGCTTCTCAAGTTTAAAAGGGATGATGGAACAGTTGGCTCCTTAAGGGGATACCAAAAGACGGCTAGGGAGTGCTACCTCTCTGACGTCAAACCCACTATGGTAGCATCCGGCCCTGGTGGAGAAACTCTATACCTTGACAAAGTTAAGGAAGCTGCGCTTGCTCCCATAGCAGGCGGCAAGAAGTGAAAGGCCGACTAGTTGGTGGCCGTGAAAAAAGAAAAGCAATAGCAATCACTGATCAGAGAACGACTAGATGAGCTCCGTCCCCAGCTGGCTGGTGAGCACATTGATATTGATCTAGATGACACTCATCCAGAGCGTACTGTTAAGGTGGGGACGACTACTTTTGCTACATTGGGTGAAGACTTGCACAACCTACGGAAAGAATTCAAAGACATCTTTCCCTTGGAACTAGAGGAGATTCCAGGCTTTAGTTAAGACCTAGTCGTCCACAAACTTGTTGTGGATCCTAAAAAGAAGCCGGTAAGGCAAAAGAAGAGGAACCATGGTGAAGAAAGAAGCCAGGTGGCAGCCGCTGAGGTTAAAAAGCTGTTAGATGCTGGGTTCATTCGACAATGCTACTTCCCTGATTGGGTTTCCAATGTTGTGCCCGTAAAGAAGTCGAATGGTACCTGGCGCATGCGTGTAGATTACATAGACTTGAAAAAGGCATGTCCGAAGGATAGCTATCGTCTTTCAAAGATCGACAGTCTGGTCGATTCTACAGCCAACCATGCCTTGATGAGCTTTATGGACGCCTATTTAGGCTTTCATCAAATACCCTTTTGAAAGAAAGATCAAGAGAAGAAGGCATTCGTCACTAATCAAGGGTTATTCTGTTATATTGTGATGCCGTTTGGTTTGAAGAATGCGCCTTCTACCTTATAGCGAATGATTAATACAGTCTTCATTAATTAAATTGAAAGGAATGTGGAGGCGTATATTAATGACATGATTTTCAAATCCAAACTACAAACGGACCATCTTTCAGACCACCAAGAAACATTCGCCACACTCAGGCGGCACCAGGTCATGCTCAATCCTAAGAAATGTGTTATTGCTGTTGAGTCTGGGAAGTTCCTCAGAATTCTAATAGATCAAAGGGGGATAGAGGCCAATTCAGAAAAAATACAGGCGGTCATAGACATGCAGTCACCCCTCATTGTAAAAGAAGTTCAAAAATTATCAGGTTATCTGGCGGTATTGAGGAGATTCCTCAGTCGGTCAGGCGACAAGTGCCTCTAATTCCTCCAAGAAATCAAGAAGAAGACTATGTTTAAATATGAGACAGATGGAGAGGCGGCGTTTCAAAAGTTTTAGAAACACTTGCTCTCTTTACCAAGGCTGGTTAGTCCTTTGCCAAAAGAAGTGTTGTACATAGCCATCTCTGACCATGCGCTCAGTGCTAGCCGGTCTATTTCATCAGTCATGTTCTACGAAATGCGGAGTTGAGGTACCCCATGGTTGAAAATTTTGGACTTGCCCTCTTCATGGCTATCAAAAAGTTAAAGTCGGTAGTGGTTTACACAGACCAACCTTTGAGACCCTATAAAAGGGAGATGTTCCCCCTCGAGAACACACAATTAAGAAATTCACAAACACACTAACACACAAAACTGAGCAATTAATCATTAAGTGCATATACTCTCCTGGAATCCGAGAGGGACTTTACTTTCCTCACTTGACATCTTCGAACACGTTCTAACTTGATAGTCAGAGGCGGAACTCCATCCAACTGGAGTCTCCGTTCTTTTGCAGGTACAGGTTTCTAGAGACTAGTCTCGGAATTGTAACTCTCCCGCAAGACATCCAAAAAACCCCAAAACAAACTTCTCGTTGGACCTTACAAGATTGACTCCTTCTCCCGCTAAACTTCTTATCCACAAGAATTTCTATGATTCTCCATAAGTCAAACCTTTTATTAACTTTATGAGAATACATGTTCACATTCCTTCATCCAATGCTTCTCTCAATCCACCAATGGATCTCTTAAGATTGCTATCACATCTAGCATTATTTATAATTAAAAAAACCCTTAGACTATATCCATAGCCTCTTCCGAAATCCCATTTTAGGAAGGCGGTTTCGTTATCTATTTTGCCATATTTCATATACGCAATTTTGCTAGAATAATCACGAAAGGAGTTAAGCATTCCGATTAGTGAATAGGTTTTATCAACACCGTGAATATCCTTTTCAACTAATCTAGCTATGTATGCATAAACATTTCCACATTTGTTAGTTTTCTCCTTGAAAACTTATTTTTGATTGATGGGTCTTTCACCTTTCATTCAAAATAATCAAGTTTCAAACATGAATTTCAAACATGGAGTCTTTTCGGATCTTATGGCCTCTAACCATTATTCGAAATTTGGATTTTTCGTAGCTAATTTACAAGACACTATTCCCTTACCATCTAATAGTATACAGTATGCTTGTAAGTCTTAGGTTTATTTCTAACTTAACAGAAATTTATAGGATTTAATTCAAGCCTTTGGTGAATTTTATACCTATACGGGGTATTTGCATCAAACACTGAGTTTCAAGGTGCTTTTAAAGCCCTTTGATTAATATTGATCTTACTCCAACACTTCTAAAGTTTTGTGAGGAGTGAATTCTTATTTAAGGAACTTGTGAAGTCCTTTGAGTATTCATGACCAATCATTATCATGAATCCCTTCTAAAGTTTTCATTCTCATGATGCCCTTCTAAAGTCTTCATTCTTATGAATCTCTTCTAAAGTGTTTGGAGATCCTCAGTTTAAGTTTGTTGCTGATCTCGATAGTCATCGAGTTCATTTTCCTCCCACTTGTCGTTTTGGAAATGTCTTACTTTCTAGAAAGACACCACTTAGAGCAACAAATACTATGTTCTCGATTAGGTTGTGGAAGTAATGCATGTAGTCTCACTTGAATGCTTACAAAGAGACATGTATATTGTCTTTGGATTAAAGTTCGTTGTGAAACAAACAGTTAGCTCCCACTCGAGCTACCTTAGCCCTTATTGAGCCATTTAGCTCCCACTGAGCAAATGAACTCCCACTAAGCTAAGAGCCCTTGACATAGACTTGAAAAGACGCTAGAAACTATTTCTATCCATAACTGAATATGGTGTCCTTTCTTGGCTTCGACAATTTCGTTTAGTGTAATAATAGTCAGTTATGCAAATCATTAAGAACTTTATAGGAAGGGATGTGATCAATCATCATTCCAGTCATTTTCAAATGGCATCGAGGTCTCTATCAAGACATTCTATATTCATTGTGGAGCTCATTATGAAATTCCAATTTCATAACTTTGATATGATCACTCTTAGCTCAAGCAAACATCACTCGATCTAATCTAGACGTTTTGATATCTTGCCAAGTCGATTCTATACTTCACTGAACTGTTGAGCTCCTGAAGGTTGTTCACTTTTGATGAATATAGCCATATTCTTTCAAATTCTTGTGAGAGAATGACGTAATGGAGTTCTCTTTAGCTTTCGGAGTCAATTGTCTATACCAAGCACAAAAGCTCCTTTCTTTGTCGATTTCAACAAGTAAGACTTTCTTATCTTAGACCGATTCTGAATCGATCAACTACCAAGAGTCTATCTAATAGAGCCTTGAATATGTTCTTGTCTATGTGACATTGCTAAATATGTTCGGAACACAAATCACGTCCATGACTTGAACTTTGAGTTTTCATGTTAAGGAAATGTTTGTTTATAATCAAGCATTCTTGACTCATGGCTTAGACGACAATGCCATTTAAAAAAAAAACCCGCAACTATTGCTCTTTTACTTTGAATGTGAGTCTTTCCGTGTGTAAACGGATCGTTTGCTGATTATGGAATGTAATAACCGTTATTTGTTCCAGGCTTACCTTTAAAAGATCTTTAAACAAAACAAATGACCTTACAACTGATGTAGCACTACTTGCTTCATTCTAAACTTGTAAGTCAATAACTTAGCTTAAATTCAAAGGTTTGAGTTCACATTCAAAGTGGAACTCTCAAGAAGTATCCGATACTTGTGAAGATAACGAGTTCTAAGTTAACTACAATAACATGAACTCATGGTTAGAAAAGGAATCTGATCCCTTTTCTTTGTTCCTTGTATCCTATATTTCTTATCATACATCATCTCATAACTTTAAGAATCATTTCTTTAAGTGCCTTGACTTTTACACTTTGTTAGGCATAATTAAGCATTTAATGCGTCGTAAAACAAAGTTCCATCTTTTCTTGTAATTCGTACTTGAATTACTACATCAATGAGTCCTACTCATTAGTGTATGAAGCAAAAAGATATGTTGGTTGTCAACTATTGACAATTTGAGTTTTTCAACTCAATATTTCATGTTCATCAAAACTACCTAGTATTTTGAATACATGATATCCAACCGTCCTTTCGGACTTTAGTCATAAAAATCAATTATATATGAGAAGTTTTATTTTAGAAATGCCTTTTCTTTCCTTAAGAACCATTCTGAAAACATTTCCTTTTACCAATCGTTGGAAACATTATAATTTGTTCTAGAATTCTACAAATATAAGTGCAAAGTATAACCATTTATCAAGTTAATGACATAATAAGTTTGAAATTTAAAGCATACATGCAAACTTTTAATCTTATTAAGTGTCTTATCCACGGATTAAATTTGTCCCTTTTAGGCGAGAATAAACGATTCCAAGATCCCAAAAATCAAAAAGTGATTAAGCATGCTTTGGCTTGTCTTAACACTTAATATTTTAGGCTAAGCAATCCAATTGCTAATAGCTCTAATCTACTCTTGGTTCGATAAAACGTCGCATCTAATGCTTCCTTGACGTTTTATCTACATTGCCACGTCATCTAAGGACTCCTTACTGATATCATTGAGCTAAACCAAGACACTTGTATGCCTAGTATACCGTACGTTCCTAGGGAGGCGGTGATGCCTCACTTTAGCGTAGCCTATCACCTCGCGCATTAGTCCAGTAAGTGTCGTTCATGGAATGGAAAGTTTAGCTCAATATCATAGGCACTTAGGGTTTCTATGTTGGTTGACTTATGTGAAAATAATAAATCATCGCAACATATGAAATCCTAATCATGCATCTAACATATCATTCACATATATAATCATAATTATATATAGAAACATAAGTAAAAGATGCATTTGGCAACTAGCATGACCCCTTGATTCTTCAAGTCTTCAAGGGTCTTCGATGCACCATCTTGGATTGTCTTCATATAAACGCCGTCTTGAGACATCTCCGCCAAAATGCAATTACTAGTTAATACGACTAGGATTAATCTAAATATTAAGGTATAAAAATACGCAACGTTACGCAGACCGTATTTAGATTTACAAAAATACATAACGGAACACAGTCCGTATTTACTATCCTAATCGGGCACCACTAGTTGCCATTTTCATAAAACCTGTGATATAATATATAACATTCATCCATTCACTATATGTGAACGGCCCATGCATTTTACAACGAAAAACAACTAACAACGCATAACATGTGCGAACTAGTAACTAACTTAGGTGGTTAATCCGATTAACGCGCCTAATTAAAACTAGTCAAAGTTATTTAACATTTGATGTGATTAAAACGCAATTAGTTCAAGTAATTAACAAAGCTCCCACTAGATTCCGCATCCAACTTAATTAATCCAACTAATTAAGCTGGTTAACCATAATTTTGTCAAAATATTTTGTAAGTGCTAGAGAATCAGAGGCCTAGCCTCGTTAAAAAATCATTAAAATGGCGAAAAATAGCAAAACACATAGCCCAGCGGTGCTTTACGACGCCCAAGTGCTTAGCACCAAGACCCAGGATGCCTTGCGTGGCCGCACCCGCACAAATTCTTGTGGCCCAAGCATGTGGGAGTGATCTCAATGCCGCATACGCATAACACCGACCACATCAGCGCATTTGCACACACATAAGACATGGCCTCAAAGGATCTAAATTGTGCGAGCTTATGTTGCCTAGCAACACATCGCAGCACCAAGGCACCCTTATTGTAGCACCATGCGTGCATTACGCGAGCATCCTCGATGCACCAAGCACGCACACACACCGCACTATGCGTGTGGGCAACAAGTGTACACCTAGCCCAACACGCCACACACTCGTAACACTTCGAGGCATGAGAAACCCCTTGCGCACCTCGGCATCCACATGTGGGCTACGTGAGCAGCCCGGCTAGCCGTAGGTGGTGCATATGCGATGCTTGCGTTGATTTGCGTGCTGTCACTCGGGATTTTAATCCCGATATATGTGTGACATATAATTGATTCTAAATAAATTTTAGAATCAACAATGAGCAAGAATTAAATATAACAAGTCTAATTTAAATAATATCAATTTTAGTGCACAAACCATATTAATTCAAGAACTTTTCATTAAATTAATCTAGTTTCATCATGATGCTACAAAATTGAAGGGCTATACGCATTTAGCCAAAAATAAACTAGTAATGAGATTTGACAAAATTAAAGGTGTTGGAAAAATTAACCCTTTCATCTAATGAAAAAAATCTCCAACACTAACTTGTGTAAAATTGAAAAATTACATCTTCCAATATGAAAATTAATTAAATTTCAATAACAAGTTTTGGAATTTTAGGACTTTAACCAACCAAAATGATTAAATCCAAAACTAAGTTCAACATGGAATTTAGCAAGAAAAGTTCCAACAAAATAAACAATTAATGATTGGATCTTTGACATATTAGGGACTTCAAAAATTACAAACTCAACATAAACATTCACACTTGAAGCAATTTATTTGCAAAAATGTAAAAAATTCAAGTTTATGTGAAAAATGAACTCACCAAATTAAGCACCAAATATAACTTCATAAACATGCTTAATAAGGCTAATAATTGCAGTAGATTAGTTATGCAACCATTTATTTACTGTACCTTTAGCATGCCATAATTAATCAAGGTTTAAAGATTTTAAATTTTTTTGTCAAAAACGAAAAACACCTCGAAAAACATGTTTCCGGGTAAATTTTGGCTTCCGAACAATCCTCAAGAGGGTCAAAACCGATTTAGAACATAGATTCCACCCAAAAATCACTACTTTTTAGTTGAAATCTGGGTTGGTAGGCCAAAATTAGTATAAATACGAGATTAAAACTAATTAAAAAACGAGCTTCTTATCTAATTAAAAAGAAAAACCAGAAATTTAAATCCATCTTAAATCACCTTAATTAATTATTAGTTACAAAAATTTAAGTGAGCGCGGCTCCAATACCGCTGTAAGGTTTCGTAGAGAAACCCGTCCAAGACCCGCCCACTAATTAAAGCAATTAAGCATGTAATCACATAATTAAACGAAAAATGAGAGAGAAAGTGAATAGACGTTCTTAACCTCGACGCGTGCTTCACTCGATCCTGAGCTCTTACTGGAAAGCTTAACCTCGCAAGTGCGACGGTCTCCTATGGCTCGTACCCTCGAACATGACCTGATCAGTTTTTATCCCGAAGGTTAGTCGGGACTTGACCAAATAAAACTAGAGTATTACGAACTTATGGTTTTCAAACTTTTCAAGGAGATGCCTTTTTTAGTTCAACTCAAGTATTTTTCTGAAACCCAAAACTTAGGTATTTATTGGGAAAGGAGACTTAATCTCCTTTTTCCCATTAATGTTGGAGATTTGCATTTTTCTCTGATTTTATTTTAATTAGAAAAAAATGAAATGCAAAGCAATCAACAAGCTCCAAGTGCCACATGCGGGGCAAGAGTAGGTAAGGACCATTCAAGGGGGGGACCAAATCCCTTGCTCACAAGGAAATTCCTTGAAATCGGTCCCCACACAAAACCAACATCACCAAGCCATGTGTGCTTTGCTCGACGCGTGCTTCACTCCTATAGAACTTGGACTTCAAAGCCTTAGCCTTGCAAGCGCAAGAGCCTCCAACGGAGTCCACCCTCGAGACCCGAACCGAACGACCTCTATCCCGGAGGTTAGTCGGGGCTAGACCAATATTAGACTAGAGTATTACAAACTTAGAGGTTTTCTCACCTAAAGGGAGATGCCTCATTGAGTTCAAATCAAGTGTCCCTGCCCAAAACCAAATGATGGGTATTTATAAGGAAATGAGCTCTTGAACTTCAATCTCCCATCCATGTGGGAGAGTTGGTAAAATGCATTTTATCCAATTTATTTTTAATTTAAAATTCAAATTGAAATGCAAGTGAATCAACAAATGACAAGTGTCAAGAGGTGAGCAAAGGTCGGTGAGGACCACTAAGGTGGGGGACCAAAAATCCCCTTGCTCCCCAAGCAAGGCCACTAAGCATCGGTCCCCACCAAGACTCAAGAGCAGCCTATGCATAGCTAGCGGCCAGCCTGCCTTGGCTGCCAACGCTGCCTAGCTGGCGCCTGGCACCTTGGCTGGGCTAGCTAGCTAGCCCGCATACACATGCACGCAGCCAGCAAGCCACGCATATAATGTGGGCTGCTGCTGCTGCTACTGTGTAGCGTATGCTAGGCCCTGCTTGGCATAAAAGCACGCTTAGCCTCAGCACGTAGCATGCTGCGATGCCTAGCACGCAAGCATGCACAGCCACAACACATAGCACGCTACGATGCTAGGTGATGCTGCGATGCGTGGCTATGTGCGAGAGGCTGCGAAGCTTGAGTCTGCTATGCTAGCACACATTGCCATAGCACAGCACGCATAGCGCTGCTGCTGCTGTGCTTGATCTAGCAATGGTGCGGCAAGGTGCATGGCTCAGCACACTTGCACACTAGCATGCTTGCGGCCTTGTGCACCAGCCTTGCTAGCATGCTTGCGGTATGCCTATGATGCGCATGGTTTCTTAAGTTACCCTAGGACTCGTATTGCTATGAAAATGTGAGGCTACGACTTTGCTCAAACTTGTCACTTGCTTGATTTATCGTCTCGTCGAATTCTAAATTCGACTCGACTTGAGACGCTCGGTCTCGACGCTTAAAGCTCGATATCCAACGTCTTTGTTCGTAATACTCTAACGACTAATCTAATCTTTCGGATTGATTCGTCGCCTCGGATCGATTACTCGATTGGGTGTAACCCGAAGGGTTCAGTCAAGATTAAGTTGTAATATTAATTAAACATTAATATTACTGATTGGAAGCGGCTTCCACTTAGGAATTCCGATCACTTGACCTCAATGAAGAATTAGCTTTCAAATAATTCTGAACCCTCCATCAAAATAATACACTTGTTTGAAGGACACCATTCCTTTCAATCTCCCACTTCTCCTTTCGGACAAGTGTGTAATTAGTGTATAGCCCATTTTCTATGTCACTTAATGTCTCTTCATGAACTATAAGGTAAGATTCTTCGTCATCCTTATTACGTCCAAATGTGTTTTTCGATTCCTGAGTTCGACTGTGAATTAGCAGATGATTTCTAAAATCCATCTGAGCACGGCTAGCATTTTCACAGTCTCGCTCCTCAAGAAGCCTTGTAAACAACAAAGACATATTCCCTATTGTTAATAGGGGGACATTCCCAGTCTTGCATCGTTAGCTTCCCTTACTAGGAGGAACTAGCCGCCCGAGTGTTGCCGTTATAATTACCATTTTCGGCAGACGTTTGACAACATCAAAATGAACTAGTACTCAAACAAGAGAACTTACAATACTCATGGTCGAGGAAAAAGGTTACGATAGCTATAATGAGAAATATACTTATGACGATTTTAAATCTCTTAAATTATTATCATAGGTCGATCCGATATAGTTCCAAACTAAAACCTGTGCAAATGATTTATGACAATCATGTCCTCGTAGCACAAGAAACGGTGCTATAAATCATACTACATATTAATCTCAAATGGTCATTAATCGTCCATCATTTAAATGACCTTGATTATGGATAATTTTCGATTGTAATATTCAATGTTCACTTATAGGTATTTGTTTATCCAAGACATGGTCTTGTTACCCTGTTTTGAATATTCTTAGTAATCGAATTGACTCATTTTTTAATTCTAAACCACAATTAAATAGTTTGTGAAATTTTATTAGTACAATTCCACTCTGAAACTTTTTAAAGTTTCATCTTATGATAAATGGTTTTCCTCAAATGTTTCAAGAGTAATACTCTTCAGAAAAAAATTATAGAAATTACACCCATATTTAATTTGCTTGATTTCTTTCATGCAGCTGTGAATGTTGTCGTTCACCTACTGCATAGGGCTAGTAATGATTACTTTGCAAATCTTAGCATCTTCATTATTGAACACTTTCATAATAAGATGATAAAATCCGAGAGTGTTATGGATTATATATGAATTAGGATTTATTGTCCAAGTGATGGCTCCCACTCATTCTCATGATTTGAGATGTTCAACTTGACAACCTACAATCAATGTTCGACAATACTTTCCATTGAACAATTTTCTTATTATTGCCTTTAAGGCAACAATATTCTCAACATATATTTCAGTTGACTTTCTGATGGTGCTTTGCTTGGATTTCATTTCAAACCACTCACAATGATTTGGGAGACCCTAATCACTTGTGATTATGGAAATTTACTTTCAATTTCCGTACATAACACATGGATGTGCATCCACGTTACCATTTTCAAGCCACGACGCACTCTAGCTCGTGCTTATAAATGAATTCCTTGTTAAGGATCCGATCCTTGCTAAGGATGTGCTTGCAACATCAATTCTCAAATTATATTTATTTTCATGCATCAAGAACTCATCCCTTTTACTTATCCAAGTACTTTAGATGTTCTTGATAATAATCTAATGATCCATCACTTAGATTTAAATTGATTGGTGTTTTATACTTTTCGTGCTTTAACCATGAAAGTCGAGTGACGACTCCATATAATAGCATACATGATGGATTTTTATAAAACTGTTTGCTATTTTATCCCATTCATGTGGTTTTTAAGCTCATCTAGTTTGATGGACTCTTGCTAAACTATTTCCTATATGATACGGTTGAAAGTCTCTCCTGCAGTCTTTCTTGTTGGATTTAGTATTAGCCTAGCTTATACTTAGTTCAAACATATACTAAGTTTTATACATATGGGTCAAAAGCCTTTCCATGTGCAAGGCAAGGGGCCAGCATGCGTGGCTCGCTAGCAGCACGCATGCTGGCTATGCGAGCATGTGCGAGAGGCGCAGCGGGGATGCGTGTGGTGCGTGGGATGCTGAGGCCAGCGCCAGGTAGTAGCACAAAGCACCAGCACCAGCACAACCCAGCACCAGCATGCACTAGCTAGCTGGGATGCTGGGCAGCAAGGCAGTGCTTGCTTGCAGCACTAGCTGGCACGCTAGCTGGCAGTCAGCTAGCCCTCCTTGACCCGGTTTTGTGCATGCATGTGGGGACCAATCAAGGGCCTTGGAGAGCAAGGCAAATTGTCCCCCCTCTTAGCCTTGGCGATCACTCATTTGCATATGATTGTGCCACTTGTCGCAATGTGATTAAGTTGATTATTTATTTAATTTTGAATTAAATAAATTGTTGATTTTTACCAACTCTACCACATTGATGGGAGATTGGAAATCAAGGGTGTATTTCCCTATAAATACCAAAGGCATGGTATTGGGAAATACACAACCTTGAGTGGAATTAAAAAGACAACTCTTATAATTAGAGTAAACCTTTGATTCGTAAAACTCATAGTTTTGTTATGTCCGGGTCTTGACTAACCTTTAAGACTTAGGACGCTCGGGTCGGGTCGAGGGTACGATCCGTATGAGATCTCGTAGTTTCGGAATTTTGAAGTAAGAGCTCTTCGGGAGGGAAGCACGTAACAAAGGTATAATTCTTGTTCTTAGTCTTGTTTGATTAAATTTATTATGCTTGTTAATTGCTTTAATTAAGGGGCGGGTCATTGGGGGTTTCCTTCCACGTAGTGTCGGGTCACTACGAAACCCTACAGAAGGTTAGTCGAGGCTCGGACAATTACAAACTTGGAGTTTTACGAATTTCAAAGTATACTCAACAATGAAGTTGCCTTTACTTTTCCACGCAAGTGTTGTGAAAATCCCAACCAAGTGGGTATTAATAGAGAATGGAAACTTGAATCCCATTTCATGATCAATGTGGGATCATGTGCCAAAGCATTAATTTATTTAATTCTAAATTAAATAATTAATTAAATGCAATCACAATGCAACAAGTGTCAAGGGGAGAGAGAGGGTTAGGTGAGGACCATGAATAGGTGGGGGGACCATTGCCTTGCACCCCAAGGCTTTGCCCAAGCCTTGGTCCCCACCCCTCACAAAACCGGCATCAAGGGGCTGCTGGGCTGCTGCAAGCTAGCACGTCAGCTAGCATTGCCAACTAGACCAACCAGCCAGCACAAGGCAGCAAGCATCAACCCAGCCAGCCATGCGCGCAGCATGCTGCTGTGCTGGGTGATGTCTACGACGCTGCTTGCTAGGCACTGGGCGCTGCTAGTTAGTGCTGGCCCCTTGCCTCTCTCACCATCGCACACGTAAGGCCCCTCGCACTTCCCAGCATGCGCGCTGCTAGCGAGCCACGCATGCTGGGCATCGCCTCGCCAGCCACACGCACAAGCATGCTAAGCTTGGTGTTGTGATGCTGTGATGGCTTGCGATGGCCCTAGGCATAAGAACACGCATACGCACACACACGCAAGTGCCCAGCACTGCGATGGTGTTATGATGCGTGCAGCGATGGTGCGACAGGCCTAGGCACAAGCAAACGCACACACGCACAGGCCAAGCCATGCGATAGTGCGATGGGCTGCGATAGTGCCTAGGCACCCAAGCACGCATGCTGTGATGATGTGCGATGCGAAGGCACGCACACACGCACATGGTTCTGCGATGGGCAGCCTAGTGCGCCTAGCATGTATGGCGCGCCTAGCACACCATGGTGCGCCTAGCACACACATGGTGCACCTAGGCTTGCAATGAGCTAGCCTAGCCTAGCACTTCACATGGCTAGGCCAATGTGATGCTACGGCTATGCTCATACTTGTTGCTTGTTATTTTGCGACGCTCAGTCTCGACGCCCTAGGCTCAATATTCGACGTCTATATTCGTAAAACTCCGTCAACTCATTAAATCCTTCGGATTAATTCGTCGTCTCGGATCGGTTGCTAGATTGGGTTCGACCCGTATGGTTCAGTTAAGATTAAGCTGTAATATTAATTATACCTTAATATTACTGATCGGAAGCGGCCTCCACCTAGGTATTCCGATCACTTGACCTTACTGAAGAATTAGCTCTGTAATAATTCTGAACTTTCTATTAGAATAATACACTTGTTGGAAGGACACCATTCCTTTCAATCTCCCACTTGTCCTTCCGGACAAGTGTGCATACAATGTATAGCCCATGTCCTTATTACGTTCAGAAGTGTTTCTCAATCTCCAAGTTTGACTGTCAATAAGCAGATGATTTCTAAAATCCATCTGAGCATGGCCATGAATTTTCACAGTTTCACTCTTCGAGCGGCCTTGTAAACAACAAAGACATGTTCCCTAGTGTTAGTGGGGGGATATTCCCAGTCTTGCACTGTAAGTTTCTCTTACTAAGAGGACCTAAGCGCTTGAGTATTCCTGTTATGATACCCAGTTACGGCAGACGTTAGGCAACATCAAAGAGACTAGTACTCAAACAAGAAAACTTCACAATACTCATGGTCGAGGAAACGAGTTCCGATTGCTATAATGAGAAATGTACATATGATAATTTTTGAATCTCTTAAAGTACTCTCATAGGTCGATCCAATGCAGTTCCAAACTGGGACCTGTGCAAATGATTTATGACCATCATGTCCTTGCAGCACAAGAAACGGTGCTGTAAATCATACTACACACTAATCTCTGGTGGTCATCAATCGTTCATTATTTAGATGACCTCGATTAGGGATAATTTTTTATTTAAATATTCAATGTTAACTTCACAGGTGTTTGTTTATCCAAGACATGGTCTTGATACCCTGTTTTGAATATTTCCATAAATTGAATGGACTCATTATTTAATTGTAAACCATAATTAAATAGTAATGGAGTGAATGATAATTTTTCACAAAATTAATTAATCCATAAATGAATGGTTTCAATACAGTGTCTTACATTAAAACAACCAGTTTAATTAAATCATATGTACGGGGAGTTTTAAAGCCTATCTCTAATGTGCTTGATTCCTATTGCCTCAATGTGCTTGTTGTGTTTCACTTGAGGCAAAGGTTTAGTCAAAGGATCGGCCACATTATCATCCGTGCCGATCTTGCAAATTTTCACCTTCGGATTTCCATTCCCTTATCATTAGAAATCGCCTTTGGACATGTTTGACCTTCTGGTGCTCTCTTGGCTCTCTAGCCTAAGCAATTGATCCACTGTTGTCACAGTAGAGATCTATCAAACCCATGATGGAGGGTACTACACCAAGTTCACCGATGAACTTGCGAATCCAAACAGCCTCCTTAGCAGCTTCTGAAGCAGCTAAGTATTCGGCTTCAGTTGTAGAGTCTACAGTGGTGCTCTACTTAGTACTCTTCTAGCTAAACGCTCCTTTATTCAGACAAAATATGTACCATGACTGTGACTTGAAGTCATCTCTGTCAGTCTGAAAGCTAGGGTCGGTGTAACCTTCAACAACCAGGTCTTTATGGCCACCATAAACCAGGAATTTATCCTTGTTCCTTTTCAGGTACTTTAGGATATTCTTGGTTGCAGTCCAACGCGCCTCTCCTAGGTTTGATTGGTATCAGCACGTAGCGCTCAAGGCATACGATACATCAGGCCTAGTACATATTATGGCATACATGATCGACCCAATTAGCGAAGCATATGGAATCTGATCCATTCTCTCTCGCTCAACAGGTGTCTATGGACACTGTTTCTTGCTGAGAGTTACGCCATGGGACAAGGGTAGATGCCCTCTCTTGGCATTCTCCATGTTGAATCGTGCCAGTACTTTATTAATGTAAGTACTCTGGCTCAATCCAATCATCCTCTTAGATCTATCCCTGTAGATCTTGATGCCCAATATGTAATGTGCCTCTCCTAAGTCCTTCATTGAAAAGCACTTACCCAACCAGCCCTTTACGGACTCCAGTAATTTTGTGTTGTTTCCAATGAGCAGTATGTCATCGACATATAGCACTAGGAATGCGATGTCACTCCCACTGATCTTCTTGTATGCACAAGATTCATCTGGATTCTTGATAAAACCAAACTTGCTTATAGCGTCATCAAATCGCAGATTCCAACTCCTGCTGGCTTGCTTTAGTCCATAAATAGACTTCTTAAGCTTGCAAACCTTTCCAGCGTTGCTCGGATCGACAAAACCTTCTGATTGTATCATATACACAGTTTGATTCCAACTCCTGCTGGCTTGATTGTATGTCGCTGGCTCATCTCCATCCATAACTAGGATGTCTTGATCATCGGTAAAGACAATACCAAGGTATCTATCTGGTTGAGATCTTTGTCGTTGCGACCTACGAAGGGTAATAGGTTGAGCATTTACATTGTCTGTTTGATTCTGACCAATCTTCTCAGCTGCTTCCAAAGCACTTAGATTGTCAGTTTTATCAAGGTGACATTATTGCTCGTCCTCTCGAACTTCGTCGAGTTCGATTTTCCTCCCACTTGTCATTTTGAAAAGGTGTTCCTTCTCCAAAAAGACACCATCACGAGCAACAAACACTTTGTTCTTGGATTTATTGTAGAAGTAATACCCTTTGGTTTCTTTTGGATATCCCATAAAGAAACACTTATCCGATTTGGGGTGAAGTTTGTCCGAAATTAATCGCTTGACATATGCTTCGCATCCCCATATCTTGAGAAAAGACAACCTAGGAGGTTTCTTAGTCCATAATTCATATGGAGTCTTTTCAACAGCTTTTGACGGAGCTCGGTTCAGTGTTAGTGCCGCGGTTTGTAGCGCATGTCCCTAGAAAAAGATAGGAAGTTCACTAAGATCCATCATTGATTGAACCATGTCTAACAAGGTTTGATTCCTCCGTTCGGATACTCCGTTCCATTGAGAAGTTTCGGGAGGTGTCAACTCTGAAAGAATACCATTTTCTTTCAAGTGATCATCGAATTCATGGCTCAAATATTCGCCACCTCGATCCGATCGAAGTGCTTTAATTTTCTTGCCTAGTTGATTTTCAACTTTTTCTGAAATTCTTTGAATTTCTCAAAAGATTCAGATTTATTCAACATTAAGTAGATATAGCCATAATCATATGTAAAACATGCAATTTCCATTAAACATATATTTGCAAGACAATTTTGAAACAACTATTGTCAAAATCTTACATGCAAAATAACTAGGTGTCCAACACCATAGATCATAGTATGTTCAAAAGCATGATGAAAAACTAGAATTAGTTTAATTACATGTCATAGACAAAATAGTGCATGCAAGCACGACCGAAAAACCATCTTCGTCGTCTACTTGTCATTGCACCAACACTTGATAAGCTTCTCACTTGGTCCCTGAAAAGGCAACATAAAGTGAGTCATACTTGGTATTTAATACCTATGATAAGCTTAATTCACAAGTGTTAAGGAAGATACATGAGGCAGATGCTCCATTCCTCTCCTCCTCTTCCCAAAAGAGCTTGCATTCTCTCTTGTAGTGGCTTGCCCACCACAATAGAAGCAACGCAACTTTGCTTTGACCTTGAAATCCCTCCTCCTTGATGGTCTTTTGGTTGCCCCAAATGAGTTGGCTCGGTGAAGTAGGTCCACCACACTCTTCAAAGAATGTGTCACCTTTCTTTCAGAAATATATGCCCTTAGTGCATCATATCCTGAGTGGAGTGAAGTGAGCATAATATGACCAGCCATTCCATCTTTTAATGGAATTCCAAGGAGTTCCATGTGCTTGAAGAGCCTATTCATTCTTGCCACATGGGGTCGGAGGGGCATACCTAGTCTCAGCTTGGTGTTGCAGACCGTAGACCAAATATGGTACCTCTCTTTAGCAAGAAAACCTTGATCTGATGGCTTCACATTCATGTCTGTAAGTGACCTAGTCACCTCAAACAAGAGTCCATCATTGTTGTCGTTGAAACTCTTAGAGAATCTCACACCAACAACATCCCTAGTCCTCCAAGGAATATGTCCGGAAAAGAGAATGGAAGTTTTTCTTTCCATTCTTCCGGGATGGAGTTAGCCATGAGTTGTGACACTAATTTGCAATCATTGGACCATGCACAATAAGTTTCGTCACTCAAGTCTTTCTTGGTACAGAAGGTTGGGAGGGAAGTATCCAGAACATACTCCTTGGAACAACTCCGGAGAGTTTTCCTGAGTTCTTCTTCCCATTCTTCAAGGTTTGTTAAGTTAAGCTTGATAGCCAACTTATCGGGGAGACCTGGGCACATAGGGTTGTTGTTTGAGTTACTTGCAGACATTGTTCTACAATTGAAAGAATTTGAAATGAAAAACCATTCATAAATCAATAAGTTGAAATTTAATTGCGTTCATGCATATTTTCAATCTTATTGAGCATTTTATCCACACATTGATAAATTTGTCCCTTTTAGGCGAGAATAAAATGATTCCGAGATCCCAAAGATCAAGAAATGGTTAAGCATGCTTTGGCTTGTCTTAATCATTAAATATCTTAAGGTAAGCAATCCAATTGCTAATAGCTCTAAGCTACTCTCGGTTTAATAAAATGTCTCATCTAATGCATTCCTGACAT
Source organism: Chenopodium quinoa (assembly GCF_001683475.1). Lineage (NCBI taxonomy): Eukaryota > Viridiplantae > Streptophyta > Magnoliopsida > Caryophyllales > Amaranthaceae > Chenopodium > Chenopodium quinoa. The sequence goes on from NW_018744469.1 coordinate 1,792,649, forward strand.
TTTATCTCTTTTTCCACGACATCTAAGGACTCCTTACTGATATCATTGAGCTTAACCAAGACAACTTGTATACCTAGTATACCTTACGTTCCTAGGGAAGTAGTGATGCCTTGCTTTGGCGTAGCCCATCACATACGCGCATTAGTTCGCTAAGTGATGTTCTTGGAACGACAAATTTTAGCTCAATATTATTAATGGACCTAGGGTTTCTATGTTGGTTTGATTTAAGTGAACTTAACTAATCGTCGCAACATATGAAATCCTAGACATGCATCTAACATTCATACATAATAACAATATATATAAAGCATAAAGTGATGCATTTGGAAACCAGCATGACCCTTGAAATCTTCAATTTCCATGGGTCTTCATCTTGGCTCGTCTTCATCAAAACTCCGTCTTGAGACATCTTTGCCAAAATAAAATAACTAGCTAGTACGACTAAGATTAATCTAAAGTACAAAAATACTTAATGGTTCGCAGACCGTATTTAGATTTACAAAAATAGATAACGAAACGCAGTCCGTATTTTCTACCCTAGTCAGGTCCCACTAGTTGCCATTTTCAATAACCTGTTTTGAAAACAATCTTTCATTCACCCATTCACTATTTGTGAATGGCCCATGCAATTTACGAAATAAACAATTAAACACGCAAAACTAGTAACTAACTTAGGTGGTTAATCCGATTAACGCGCCTAATTAAAACTAGTAAAAGTTGTTTAATACATTATTTCTAAAGGCAAATTTCTCAAGTAATCAACTAAGCTCCCACTAAATTCCGCATCCATACTTAATTAATCCGATTAATTAAGTCAGCATAACCCATAATTTATCAAAATCAAAATTTTGCAAAAGCTGGAAAAATCGAGGTCTAACCTTGTAAAAAATAATTACACAAATTAATTAAAATGGAAAAATTTTCACAAAATTACATAGCTCAAAATCTAGCAAACTAGCCCACACAAGTGCTTGGTGGGTGTGCACCATGGGTGCTAGGCAGCCCATGTGCTACGCTTGTTGTGCTGTGTGCCAGCATCCACACCCAGCCTAGCATGCTGCGCTAGCCAGCACTAGCAGCTCGCTACGCATGCTGCGCATGCTAGCTTGCTAGATGGTGCCTAGCAGCGAATGGTAGGTTGGCTGGGGCTTGCTACCTCGCTGCCCAGCAGCACGCACAAGCAACTCCAGCAGCCCAGCCACACACCTAGCACTACTGCAGCACGTAACTCCCATGCCATACAGAAGCCCCTTAAGGCACACCCTTGTGCGCACCATAGGCAGCCACATGTGGGCTGCTAGGGAGCCTGGCTAGCCTTGGTGGAGCTTGGGTGTTTTTGTCTCGATTTGCGTGCCATTTCTCGGGATTTTAATCCCGATTTACGTGTGACATAAAATTAATCTAAATTTATTTTAGAATAAATTTAAGGCAAAATGAAAATAAAATAAGTCCAACTTAATTAAATTCAATTTTAACGGTGCACAAGCCTAAATCATTCAAAAATTTAGTTTGAAACAATTTTAGGTCTTTCTTTATGCTTAAAATTGAAATAGCTATGTCCATAATTAATTTAGCCAATATGCAAATTAATAATGGATTTGACAAATAGGGAGTTGGAAAAATAAATTAACCATCTAGTGATAAAATTTTTCCAACTTTCATACTTGTGTAAAATACTAAGATTACATCTTCCAATATGCAGATTAATCGAAATTTTACTAAAAAGTATTTGAACTTCATGGATTTTAATCAACCAAAATGAAAAATCCAAACTTTGTTTAATATGGAATTTAGGGTTAGAGTTCCAATCATTTAAACTTTTAAAGATTACAACTTTAACATACTTGGGAACTTAAAATTACACATTCACATTAAACATTCACACAATAATGCCATTTATTTGCATAATTGTGAAAAAACAAGTTTGTGTGAAAAATAGCATATCAACTCAAGCACTAATTATAACTCCATAATTATGCTCAAGGATAATTAAAATAGTAGTAGATTAGGGATGCAATAATGCATTTAATCTAACCTTGTAATGCTTGCATTAATCAAGGCTTAAAAAGATTTAAAATTTTCGTTGAAAAAGGAAAAAAAACCCCAAAAACTTGGGTTTCTAGTTCGAATTTGGCTTCTGGACAGTTCTCGAAGAGGGTTGAATCTGTGTCAGAATGTCGATTCTACCCAAAAATCACTATTTTGGAGCCAAAATCTGGGTTCGACAGCCAAATCGAGAAAAATACGAGTTTTAAAATTAACTAAAACAAGCTTCTAATCTAATTAGAAAAGCAAAAACAGAATTTAAATCTTACTTTAAAACACCTTAATTAATCAATAATTGCAAAAATTAAAAGGAACGTGGCTCCGATACCGCTGTAGGGTTTCGTAGTGACCCACACTACGCAGAATGAAACCGACCAAGACCCGCCCCCATAATAAATGCAATTAACAAGCAAAACATAATTAAAACACAAGAAAGGATAAAAGATTATACCTTTGACGCGTGCTTCGCTAAACAATGAGCTCTTACTTGAACCCCGAAAATACGAGGCCTCTTACGGGATCATACCCTCGAACTCGACCCGAGCATCCTAAGCCTTGAAGGAGGCTCAGACAAATATAAACTTGGAGTTTTATGAATTTCAGGGTATACTAAACAATGGGGTTGCCTTTACTTTTCCACTCAAGTGTTGTTCTCAAAATCCCAACCAAGTGGGTATTTATAGAGAATGGGAACTTGAATCCCATTTCATGAACAATGTGGGATCATTTGCAAAAGCATTAATCTATTTAATTCTAAATTAAATAATTAATTAAATGCAATCACAATGCAACAAGTGTCAAGGGGAGAGAAAGGGTTAGGTGAGGACCATGAATAGGTGGGGGGGGGGGACCATTGCCTTGCTCCCCAAGGCTTTGCCCAAACCTTGGTCCCCACCCCTTACAAAACCGGCATCAAGGGGCTGTTGGGCTGCTGTAAGCTAGCAAGCCAGCCAGCAAAAGTCAGCAAGCATCAGCCTAGTCAGAAATGCGCGTTGCATGCTGCTGTGCTGGGTGATGTCTACGATGCTGCTTGCTAGGCGCTGGGCACTGCTAGCAAGTGCTGGCCCTTTCCTCTCTCGCTATCGCACACGCAAGGCCCCTCGCACTTCCAAGCATGCGTGCTGCTAGCGAGCCACACATGCTGGGCATCGCCTCTCCAGCTACACGCACAAGCATGCGAAGCTTGGTGTTGTGATGCTGCGATGGCTTGCGATGGCCCTAGGCATAAGCGCAGGAACACACACACACACACGCAAGTGCCCAGCACTGCGATGGTGCTATGATGCGTGCAGCGATTGTGCGACAGGCCTAGGCACAAGCACATGCACAAGCCCAGCCATGCGATAGTGTTGTGCTTGTGCTGCGATAGGCATCTATAGTGCCTAGGAAACCAAGCACGCATGTTGTGGTGTTCTGCCATGCGAAGGCACGTACACACGCACATGGTGCTGCGATGGGCATCCTAGTGCGCCTAGCACGTATGGCGCGCCTAGCACACCATGGTGCGCCTAGCACACACATGGTGCACCTAGGCTTGCGATGGGCTAGCCTAGCCTAGCATTTCACATGGCTAGGCCAATGTGATGCTATGGCTTTGCTCATACTTGTTGCTTGTGATTTTGTGACGCTCGGTCTCGACGCCCTAGGCTCAATAACCGACGTCTATATTCGTAAAACTCCATCGACTCATTAAATCCTTCGGATTAATTCGTCGTCCCAAATCGGTTGTTCGATTAGGTTCGACCCGAAGGGTTCAGTTAAGATTAAGCTGTAATATTAATATACTTTAATATTACTGATCGGAAGCGGCCTCCACTTAGGCATTCCGATCACTTGACCTTACTGAAGAATTAGCTTTGTAATAATTCTGAGCCCTCTAATAGAATAATACACTTGTTGGAAGGACACCATTCCTTTCATTTTTTTGATGAGAAACATTGTTGTCTTGTGATATTGTTTGGGGATTATTGATGATTAAGTACCAATTCATGTTGTATTGTCTTCGTTGCTTGGTTGTTTGTTGATTATTTACTAAAATTGTTGATTGTAGGAGAATATTTTTGATTGTTTGGTGTTGTTGAGTGAAGTTCAAAGTGTGGTGTTTGTGAAGGCTCGTTTGATTGGGTGGATTATTTTAATGGTTTAAGTTGTGTTTGATTGAGCTTGGTTATTGTCAAAATGGTTTTAGGTCAACGAAGAGAAAGAGTGGGAAGGAACCCCAAAGTTCTCAATCCCAAAACCCCCAAAACGAAGAGCAACCACCACCACCTTTGCCACCTCTCAAATTCCACAACAAAAATCACAAAACCATCTATGACAACTTGCAAAATCCCAAGTTTAGACCCACTAAAAATTACCACCAACCAACTACAACGAAGCTTGGCATCGATGACGATTGTTGGTTCCTATTCATCAATCTAAGGCTAGGCTCTTTTGCGTCAAGTGCTTACCGAACATAGAAAGAGCCCACACTCGAGTTTCTAGCCTCTTTCGAATGCGACACTGCAGGAGAAAGGAACCTCACCATCTCCTTCGAACTTTTCAATAAAAAAGAAACCATAAACCTTCGCCAATTTAACAAACTCCTTGACCTCAACCCCGACACCGACATGTTCTTCCTGGAGCATGAGTCCCTTCATTATTATAACCCCCTTGAGTGGTGGAAATGCATCTCGAGGATGGATGCCTTCAATGCCAAATATTCATTGGCCTGTCAAATCATGCACCCTGCTATCAGACTCCTTCACCGAATACTTAGGTACATGGTTTTCAATAAGCAAGACTTGGGAAAGATCACAACTGAAGAGATCCGAATTTTGTGGCTAACTACAAAGCCGGAATTAGGGCATAGAGTTAATTTCGGTTTTCTATTCACCAAGTGCATTGAAGGAATTCTCTCGGGGAGAAAGAAGGGGGAAATTCATTGTGGAGGGATGGTCACGAGGTTGGCCGAAAGGTTGGGTCATATGGACAAGTTGCGTTCTTGCACCCCCATTGGAAGAAGTGATGGAAATGACATTTCGTTAGACCTTGACCAATTGAAGACAATGAAGTTTATTGGGGATACGAAGGATAGAGGAAGGACTTGGAGTTTGCTTATCTCGCATGAGCATCATTACATCCTCCCCAAACCGGAGTTCACTTCTTTAACTAGGGAAGGAGTTAATCACCCATGGTGGGTGAGGAAGGATTCAGGTGTCCTCCCGGTTGCGAGAATGCAAATTGGCAAAGGTCATGAGGATGATGATGATAATGAGGTGAAGCAGTTCTCTCCGATTCAGCAGCAACAGCAGCAACAACAATAACAACAACAACAACATCAACATGGAAGGCGAAGACAACAACAACAACAAAAAAATCAACAACAATTTGACTACCACCAAGAGATGGCGGGGATGCGAGCCCAAATGGAAAGCATGCAACTCGGCATGCAAGGTATGATTGCCTTCCAACAACACAATTTTTTTCAAACCAATGCCCTATACGATGCTAGCGTACGTGGAGGGGATGTCACTCCTCCGGTTAACTACCCATATGTGCCGGCCCATCAAGGGTCCGTGCCATCTTGGGGGGTTACAACCAACCTACGTACCCTTACTGGCAGGGTCCCTCGGACACCAATTTGGCAAGGCTCGACTTTCCCGATGAGTCCGGTCATTATGACTACCGGGTTTCGGGTGGGAGTGATTATCGGGGTGACCCTAACTATCCCTACGTTGATCCCTCTCACCCTTTGCCTCTAGCTCAACCCGAGCCATTTGACCAGTTACGCATCCCAACTAGACCTTTTCAAGGGTCGTTGTGGGTGGCCTCCCGGTTACACCGGAGGATGGGACCCCCATGCCCCCCCTCGGGCTTTTCATATTATAGTTGGAATGTGGATGACGGTGGTGCCGGCCCTAGTGGCCAATAGTTTCCCCCCTTTGTCTGTTTGTTTCTTCCTCCCTTTTTGGTCCCTCCCTTTCATTCCATTTGCATGTGAAGTATCGGGGACGATGCTCTTATTTAGTGTGGGGGGTGTTTGAATCAAAAGGAGTGTTTTTAGGTAAGTATAGGGGAAGGCACCAAGGGAAGGATGAGGGGATTTTGGTTTGGGTGTTGTTGATATGATTTTTAGTAGCATTGTTTTCGCTTGTTGTTTGTCAATGATGTCTCGATGATGATGATTCGAGAATGAGTTGGGTTTGGGTCATTGGTTATGCCCAAGAATTTGAATTGATAGATCTTTATCTCTTTTTCTTTCTAAATTTTTTTTCTTTGTATGGTTTTTGTTTTGGTTTTATCTCTCTCTTTTGTAGCTTTAAAGAAAATTGGAAGCAACTTTTAGAGCCATGGAAATCGTAAGGTTGCTTTGTTATTCTTCAAGAGACATACGGGTGAGATCCTTCCTTTACTCTTTCTTTTCTTTCTTTTGGCGTGCTTAGTTTAGGATTAGTATAGGAAGAAGCTGAATGGTTCGAGGATGTTTGCATTTGGTTCTAAGGAACCTGAGATCGTTGGTGTTGATACCAAACGACCATTGTATGTCGATTGGGATTTATTTGGATTTATATGCCTCATTTGCGAACCTTTTTTATTCTTCCTCCTTCTCTTGTTTAGTTTTCATTTTTGTGTGACAAACATGATTATTGCAAGATGATATGAATGCGTTTCGAAATTTGCTTGTACATTTGGACTCTATTTCCTTGATGATGTGCCTTGGAATGCTTGTTTCTTCTTAACTTTATGATGAGATGCACGGTTTGAGATTGCCTTTGGTTGAATTAGACGAACCTTAGCTAAGGTAGCAAGGTTAAGAACTTGTGAGGACGTTTGAAACCTTAGTTCGTGGGAAGTGGTAAGATGGAGTTGCTCCTTGTAGTGGATTTGAAGCCATTTAGTTGGCATTTGCTTACCTTTTTCATCCCTTGTGAGGTTTATTTTGTTCAAGCCTTCATCATTTTGTTGTGCGACATTTTAGGATCCTCGACTATGCGTGTCTTAATCTTTGTGTTGCTTTCTAGCTCCCGAGATCGTGACCTAGCACTTTTAGGGGAGGAAAAGGGAACCTTTTCTCATTTTCATTTATATTTTATTTTGTTTAGTTACAAATTTTATTTTCTATTTTGCATCAACCTACTTGCTAACCAATTTGATCCTAGTGTTTCTCATTCTTGACTTAACCGCATTACAAGACTAACGACCTATGTTTTACCAACCCTTTTAGTTAGTGAAGCATTTGGTATGTGAGGGTAATGTTGTGAGCATAGTGAATATGAGCAAAAGTTATGTTGAGAATTGGTTTTAAGCAAAGTTATGAATATTCA